>NC_058513.1:186878-1386878 GCF_020382885.2 Scatophagus argus | reverse complement strand
AAAGGGTGGCTGGTGTCACCAGTTGAGATGTGTTTGGCGCCTCTCACTGGGGGAAATGTGACAGGGAATAATGGCGGCGAGAGCGAGGGTATGATGAAAAGATCCACGGCTGATCTCAAACTGGGGATGCTTCAGTTACATTATGTTAGACCAGTACTTCACAGACAGTGACTTAAACTCACCTGAGATAATTTCATCTGCATATGAGCGAAGACATGTAGGAAACCAACCACGGCGTCCCACAGTCGACTATGGGCCAGACTCTGCTGGTTGCCAGTACACGGACCCTACAACAATTACCAAACCAACAATTACCTTCACTAGATTTCCAGGACTCAAAAATGTGAGTATTTGCAACAGTTACAACCTGCAGATATTGAAGAATGCTGTCATGTTGTTTTTTTTAAGCTTTTCATTATCCTATTTAGTTACATTCATGCTCTCAGATCATTGATTTCTTCCAACAGCAGACATCAATGGCTTCTGCCAATACAATCCTTTTGTCATTACTGGAACTGCGACTGTAAATATTCCCTTAAAGTCCAAATCAATAAAATCATCTCACTGCCTTACTTTATTTTAGCATCTGAATAAATCAACAGCTCACTGCGGTGAATATGACCTCTAATTAATTTAAGACTAATTATGATCACTAAATACCTTTGGATGATTTAAGACCTTTTTTTAAATCAACTTTTAAGAATACTCTGAGATGTGGGGTCAGTTCATCCTAACTGCTGTGTCTTCTCATACCTGGATGTACTCTGTGAGTGTATTGAAAACCTGCTTGGCCACATTTATTGCCTTGGAGAAATTCCTCTGGCCCTGTTCGTCAATAACATCTTTGCCAGAGTAATACCAGTAAAAATCACTGATTGATTCCTGAAGGAGGTCAAGAAAGATGACAGCAGAAGGGGTGGGCAGGGTCAGAGGAAGAGAAGAAGACAAGAATGATACAGATTAGTTATGAATAAATACATTTAAGAAACTGTTTTGATTGCCATTATTATTAGTAGTAGTAACAACAGTGGTAGAAAGGACAGAACAGGATGTATTGACAAAGTTAAATGAACAAAAGAAACAATAAGAAACATTACATTTCAGTTAAAATCAAGCAAAAGGAAAATAAGAGAAATGTCTGCCTGGCCAGTTACTGCCTCAGTTATGAAAAGCTGCATAAGCTACAGTTTCGCTTACTCAGTAAAACTGTTTGCTTTAGTCAAAGGGACATTCCAGTCATATGGACAGAACGTGTTTTTCCAAACCATGTCTTTGGGTGATAAACATAAAGAGATGAGCTCTGCAAGGCAATACAGCAATACAATAGTGTGCATGGTCTGTACAGCTGCCTGCTACTGTGTCTAACTAACTGACCAAATTAGTCTAGCACGGTCTAGACCAGCTCTAATTGGAAAATGTCATGAGATAACTTTTGTTGTGATTTGGCACTATATAGATAAATATAATCACACTGAATTGTCCTTTTTATACTGGGCGTTGTGCTCGGGCAAAAGGATAAAAACAATTGTTGTGTTCACACTGAACTGCCTGTTTTAAGCAATTCGTAAAATCTAAGTTCCACTAAGGTGAATGGGAGTTACATGGATTTCAGTCAAAAAACTATGGGAACTGCTTGATTCTATGAAGACTTGTTTAACTTTATCTTCAGCTTAAGAAAATAATTCCCTCATCAACCAGCAGAACTGAACAAAAGGAGCTAACCTGCACTCTGAGGAGGTAGTCAACAGTAGAGATAATGATGTTGACAGTCGTATTGTTCCCCGTTTGTGTCCTCAAGTAGTTCTGAAAATCTGAAAAAAAGATATTGAAAAATAATACAACTGACTGTGACTTTGACACATTTGTCGAAGAAACTGATTTGCATTATTATTTCAAAATGTAATCGCACATTCCTTGTGAGGAAATAACAATGAAATAATGCTCAACATAATAATACTTAAAGCTCAACTTTGGCCAGTTATCAGATGTGATATTCAGCATTTCACAAGTATCAATGTTTTGTTTGTACGGTTGCTGATGAAATAAATGAACTTTATTTTGTATTGATAACCTGAATCTAAACTATTACTTATTACCTATTATTATTATTACCAAGTTATTAAATAATTGTAGTGGGGTAAAAAGTACAAAATTTACACCCAGAACGTAGTGGAGTGGAAGTATACAGTAGCAGAAAATGGAAACACTGGGAAAAAACAAACAAACAAACAAACAAAACTACTTAGTTATTACTTAGTTAATGTACATTCAATGACTGGTTAATCTAAACGTCAGCACTTAGATTTTTATTTTTAGTTGATAGGTGTTCAACTATATTCCTATATTGAATCAGAAAGTTCCACAAAAGTTACACCAAGACACACACACCTGAGTTGTGTCCTTCACAGAGCAGCTGCAGGAAGCGGAAAAGGTCACAGGTGAACTCATCATCCTGCATGACCTTCTCACCTGGCCGGAGAGAAGAAACACACGCCCACACACATACATGCACACACGCATACACAGACACACATGCAGACGCACATATGCACAAGCACATACATAGGTATGCACGTACACACAAGAACACAGGCATATGCAAACATACACATGAAAGCGCACACACATTCATATATACAGACACACATACACATAAAGAAAGTCAGAGAACAGAGAGACAAAAGCAGACAACATATAGGAAAGGGATAGACACACAAGAAGATGGAGAGTGAAAAAGTATTAAAAAGAGATGGTGCCAATGTGAGAAAATCCCCTGTGTTTTCTTTCAGTCAGTGAAAGGTGTATGGCCATAATACACCATTCTTACCCAACAGAAACACACACACTCTTGCAGTGGGCAGCCACAGCACTTGGTGGTAGAGTGAAGTGGATTGGTTTTTAAACTGCAGCATTTTACAGTCAGGGATTGGATTTAGGCTCTTTTCATGTTTTCTCAAAACTGACTTGGTTTAATGTAAAACACGTTTGCTGCTGCTTGCCATTGGATATAGACGCACAGATTACAAATACATCAAGGAAGTTGGGAACAGCCTCTGTGACTGTGCTAAAATGCTGCTTTGAACCATGGAATGCAAAAGGAAACAAGGGTCAGAGAAAGGAAGATGAGACACTACACAATAACATCAACAGAATACATCCATACAATATGACAACAAACTGAGCTTGGCTGAGGGAGGAAAATCTGTAGGCCTGGAACAAGACTGAAAGTGCACGCTTCTTTTTCAATTCAGGCGATTTAGTTGCAGTACAATATTGTCTTCTGTATATATGAGTCCCATCAGGATGTCAGTTTTAGTTTCACTTATGGCCCAAGTGACTCAAGTGGCACTTGTGATAATGCAAAGCAAAAATGAACCTGACTGCTAATATTAAAATTAATTTGTTATTATGTGTTACTTTGTAGTAATAGGTTTAAATATACCAATAATAAACATTCAATAACTGAAAGACTAAAAATGACAGATGTTTCTGTGGTGGTGGCATGGTGGTGCAGTGGTTAGCACTGTTGCATCAAGGCAAGAACATTCTGAGTTCAGTCCATGGATAGTATGTTACATGGATGAAGATTCCAGGTCTGAAAAGTGAAGCCAATACAGAAGTGCTTTAAAACTACATTCCTTCTATTGACCAGCAGGGGGCAACTCCACTAGTTTTAAAGAGAAGCCTAATTATATGTACTGTAAGCTCATGAGAATATCACCCTAATTCTATCTTGATTTATTGTCTATCACTTGCTATATTTTCAAGGTTTCTTCAACGCAGCATGGTGTTTTGTAAATTATGATCCCGTGAAATAGACAGGGTATGCTTTAGAATGTGGCTCCCTCTTAATTCATAAGTTGCTACTGAAACATGTCCTCAGGTTCTCACTCAGATCCAATTAGGGACAAATATGGTTACATCTGACCAAGATGGCAAAGGCTGAAATGCCATACTCAAGGCTTCAGAACAGCACTACACAAACCAATGTATGACATCACAGTGGCTCCTTTCACTATTGATAACACAGTATATAGATCAGTCCCAAACCAGTTCAGGGTGTACCTTGTGTCCAGCCAAATGAGTGCTGGGTTGGCCTCCAGCCACCTTATGATCATGACAAGGATACGTGAGCAGAGAAAAGGACACATTCACTATACAGACAAAAGTATTGGGATGGGGCTGTTCTTCAGAGGCTGGGCTGGGCCCCTTACTTCCAGCGAAGGAAAATCTTAATGCATCAGCCTAATAAGACATTTTGGACAACGCTATACCTCCAACTTTGTTGCAACCGTTTGGGGAAGGAGATTTTCTGTTCCTCAGTTGAACGAGTTTGGTGTGCAAGAATGTGATTGACTGCACAGAGCCCTGGCCTAAACCCAATCAAACAACTTTGGGATGAACAGAAATGGAGAATGCAAAAAACCCCTTGTCATCCAACATCCGTAACTGACCACATAAATGCTCTACTGCATGAATGGGCTAAAATTCCCATACAAACACTCCAAACTCTTGTGGAAAGCATTCCCAGAAAAGTGAAAGCTGTTAGAGCTGCAAAGTTGTCTATATATTTAGAATGTGATGGCATTAACCGCCCCGTCCTCTAGCTGTTATGGGGGATTCTATGTTATGGGCAGTCAAAATGAGATACTCAGTCTCTTTAAGGAATCTCCTAGTTGGATGTGCATGGAAAGCAACAAAAGGGATGAATTTAAATTCAAACATGCAATAAGAAGGCATCTTAATTAGAGTCCAGCTATATCAATTGGCTTCTTTGGGTGCAGTGACTCTCAACCAAGCTTATTCCAGATGTCCAGTCATCTCACCTTGTACTTAAGGGTAAGCTCAGACACCCTTACTTAAGAAATTCATTTGGATCATTTTTATCCATGATCTCCATTTTTGCTGTATCTAAAGCTCGTGACAATTGGTCAGGGATACAATTCAGATCAACAGGTAAATTGAAATCCCGTTCAAAGCCCACATTACAGCACTTTAGGTGTCGCTCTCACTGTACCATCACTCATAAGATTAAGATGGAAAGACAACTTAAATCCCACACTCAAGGTGACAACTCACTCCAAACTTCAAACTTGAAGGTGGCAATCATTTTGAGTTCCACTATTTTCTACCAGAGGACGATGGGGTCAGACTTGGAGGTGCTGATTCTCTTCCTGACCATTCAGACAAAGTTGCAAACCATACTTGTGTGAGTTTTTGATCACTATTGGAGGAAACCATTAAGAAGAAGAACTACATCAGACACGCAAAAGGCAATAATGCAATCCAAAGTTCATCATCTATCAACTGCACCTGGACATTCTCAATTTGGATATACAAGGATCAGTTGGCTTACCCAAGGAGGCTCAGCACTGTGATAGCATGATGAATGAACCGTAACCTTCAGTCACATATTTCAAAAATGGGAATCACCACTGCTATCATATACTGTCCCCTGTATGCTAACCAAGAAAGCTCACCTGTATCCAACACCATCTGCATCTTAGGGCAAATCTCATTTCTTCACCAGGCAAACGTGTAATGTTTCCTTTAACTTTTCCAGAAAGTCTGAGTTGTTGGATTCAGCAGTTCTTGAAAATGTGCTTTGCCACTTCTGGTTTTGTCTTAGATTTTCAATGTTAGTCGAAGATAATTTACAAGATTTTTTTAAGTTTTGGCTGAAAAATTTTGTGAGGATGGGACAAAATTGATAGCTCACATAAATAATGTTAGCACTAGTTGATTGGTAGAATTGATTGGCTGAATTCCTGGATGGACCGATATATAGTGAAGATCTAGTATTTGTTTTACAGTTTTTAGTTTTATAGGTACTGATGCAATAGTAATAAATCTCAATATTGAATATTTTTGTAAATACGATAACTTGTCTTTAATCTTGTCAGCATGATATGAATAGAATGCTCTATGATAATAAATATTAACCTAAGAATGCATTTCTTACCAAAAAAGGTATTTAATGTTAAACAAATCAAAAAAGCTGAAAATACTACTTAGGATTGCATAAAGGCACTTTCAGGCTTATTGCCAAGCACAGTGATAAACCAGATGAAGGGAATACATAATTCAAAGTTAAAATGTTAACGGTTTATTCTTAATATTTTAACAAGTAAGTCTCTGTCTATAGATTAGGATTGTAGAATAATTACAACCTAGTTTACCAAGGATGTATTAAATGCACGTAAAACTTCCCTCTATTACATCATAAACTCTAAAGTTGTAACGCTATGCACAGTATAAGGCATGACTACAACTACAACCAAATTATGAATTTAAAATACAATATTGGGGTAAAAATAAGTGAAAACATAAAATCATTTCAAAAAGAATGGGTAATTCAAATGAAATTTTTTTTTCCCTTAAGAAAAACAGTCATGAAGGACAAATACACTGACTACAGAACACAGCTCAGCCAGTTAACAGAGAAAAGAGGCGAGGAAGAAATGAGAAAAGGATCTAGGATTGCTTCCCTCCACTCACACAGCAGCATGGCCAAAAAACAGTCACTGTAAAGGCCACAGTGCAAAAAGGAGGTACAGACCATATAGAATGGATGAAAAGGTGAGAGATGAGAAATAAGCAAGGCTGCAACTACTACCTATTTCTGATTTTTATCTGATATTTTTTTTGCATATGAATCTATATATTAAATTCTTAAATCTAGAATACACATCCTTTAATACACAATGGTCTTAAAACTAATTTAAGGTTAGTCATACTATAACAGTTGAATAAATTACATTCGTATCATTTTGTCCACAGCACTTATATAACTGAGCGTAGGCTGTAACATCTATGTAATTAATGCAACATAGTTCAAAAGCTCCTGAAACTGCATCTTCAGCAAAAACAAAAATATTCCATCAGTTATGAAGGGAGAATTCGCTGCAGTGCTGTTGTATGAAGCTGTACTAGTTTTAGCAAGGTACATCTAAGCAGGCAAGAGCAGTCATTGATATGTAAAGATGTTAAAGCTGCATGATCAATTTTGTTTTTTTGGTGACTTTGGGGAAGGCAAAAAAGCTGTAAACATTACAGTAGTATTACATTGTATCACAATACATCTTATGTGCCAAATGTTTGTTTGTTGTCAGTTATGGAATTCCAGCAGACATAGAGAAACATAAGCAGTCAGGTGAAATAGACTAGTGCTCACTACGAAGATCTAATAATAATAATCATTATGCTTATAGCTCTGTTATGGTCTCTAGCTCCTGGGAAAAAAAATATCTAGGCATTTAGCTGCTAAATGTTCCCCTATGCTCACCAGCTAGTCTCTAACTGTCTGCTCTTTGGTGCTGAAGCGGTAACGTGCAGAGGGTTTATTACAGCAGGGAAGAATCTTGAGAATGTTGCTCCTGAACCAGAACAGTAAAGTTGAACAGGGTAAAACCAACATAACAACGAACTGAAAGACGCTAAAGCGCTTGTAGATCTAAGAGGAACTGCAGAGCTGTTGATGATTCTCTGTTGATTTGTCACCATGACTGACCTGCTTCTCATTAGTCACTTCTATTAAGTTAACTATTTTTTTGTATTCATTGCAGCCAAAAGAGAGCAAGTCAGAAAAAGACAGACAGTGGCTGAGAACACAAAGGGGATCGTACAATTCACAACAGATAACAACCAACACAGTAACCATCTCCATTACTGAGACAAAACAGCCAGCTGACTTTAAGTTGACTACATGACCGAGAGGGAGGGGGTGGAGGATGAGGGTAGTGGTAGGTAAATATTTGTAATACACTATATAGACAAAAGTATTGGGATGGGGCTGTTTTCAGGGGTTGGGCTAGGCTGCTTACTTCCAGTGAAGAGAAATTTGAATCTTTTCTATTCCAGCATGACTGTGCCCCAGTGCACAAAGCAAGGTCCATAAACACATGGTTGGAAGAGTTTGGTGTGGAAAAACTTGAATGACCTGGACAGAGCCCTGACCTAAACCCCATCCAACACCTTTGGGATGAATTGGAACGGAGATTGCGAGGCAGGCCTTTTCGTCATCAGTGACCTGACCTGGACCATGGACAAAAATTCCCACAGAGACACTCCAAAATCTTGTGGAAAGCCTTCACAGAAGAGTGGATGCTGTTGTAGCTGCAACGAGGGGGATCAACTCCTTATTGGTGTAATGGTCAGGTGTCCCAATACTTTTGTCCATATAGTGTATTTAGAACGTGCCAGATACTGTACAAATCCTGAGAGGGAGGCATATGTGGGTACTGTTTTAGATGGCAGATTGTGACACTACAACTACACTTCTACTACTTCTGCCTGGATGTCTGGATTTTTAAATCTTAACATCAATATGGTATATTCCGAACAAGTCAACAGTTTCTTGATTGTGGAAAAGAATGACACAACCCATTTAGTGTTAAAATTCCGTAATAGACATTTAACAGTATAAAAAGATCAACTACAAAACAAACCAGAACAAGTTATAATTGGCCTGACTCAAAAAAGAAAGAAAAAAAAGGTTAGAATGGTGAGGGTAAGGCAGAAACGTAGCTATAAGCACAGAGCAGGTAAGGACGAGGTTTGAAGGTCTACACTCAGGACCTGGACAGAACTGACACAACAACTAACCAACCGCAGTGAGAGAGAGCGAGAAAGAGAAAGAGAAAGAGAGTGAGAGAGAGAGAGAGAGAAAGAGAGAGAGAGAGAGAGAGAGAGAGAGAGAGAGAGAGAGAGAGAGAGAGACCAACCAACACACAAGAAAATGGCAGGAGGCATAATTACCACGCTCATGAGTGATGACTGAGGAAGGGAAGAAAGTGCAGTAAACCAAAATGAGAAAAGGAAAAACAGGGGGGAAGAAAGAAAGAGAGAAAGAAAGTAAGAAACAAAGAAAGAAAGGAACAAAGAAAAAAAGATTACATATAGGGAAAAGAGCTTTCAAATTCCGAATTTAGTTGTTTGATCAACATGGAAAAAAATAATGTGTCGACAGAAAACCTGGAAAGCTCAGTAAAACTCAGTAAGATTCGTCAAAAAGAAATAACAACAACAACAACAATAATAATGACGCTAAAAAAAACCCACCAAGGACTTTTTATATTGTGGACATGCATCCATAATAAGTGGGAAAAACATCAGCTGTAGTTAGTGCCATGAGTTATAATAGGTGCAGCAATGGTTATTACTTATTATTATCAAAGTCATTTTTAATAATTACTGGTTGAGTAGGGTTGTTTTTGTTCATTCAGCACATGAATGGATGGATTAACATAACACATCTGTTGTACAATATAATTTAATTAATTAAAATTAGCATACAGTTTGATAAACACCTCATTATGAACTTTAAAAAGGTTGTATTTACTGGAATATCTATTTACTTGATATTTAAACAGTCATGATCCACTTGCAGTAAATACCAAGAAACTAAGTAGTAAACCCCCCCATCACCCCCAACAACACCACCAAGTTACTGGCTAGCTATTAGAAATATGCCAAATGAATTACTAGCAGTTCCTGAACATGGATGTGCAGACGAATTCCACTGGAAGAAAACTTCAAAACCTAACAATTTTCTCAGGTTATAAGGAGTGTCCTTTTCCTTTTCATGCCAAAGCGGGCGGCTGTGTATTAGGATGTCCAAATGTGTGTTTACATTTGACTGACAACTCAGACCAGTACAATTTTTTGAGTTGGGTGACATATCGTTACCTTGATATGACACTAGATACTGTCTTAGATACGGTATAAGTGTTTTTTATTTGGTTTTAATGACTGCAAGTTACATCAAAGCAAAGTCATTTGATGAACTTACCAGACTGCTCTAATATGTGCCTTTATCCACTTGTCATTATCTCACATTAGTGATTATTAATCATTTTGTTACTGTATTGAAAAAGCACCAACAGGTAAAAGAATACTGTTGTCTTGTCAAGATCAAGGGATTGATGAAAAAATATTGTGATATTTTATTTTTTGCCATATTGTCCAGCCTTAGGAATTTTTTATGTAATTTTAGTTTGCAGCAGCTGGGGGCTAAGGGTTTTATAAAGTACCTTAATCACAATTTCCCATTGTTTGGCACTCTGTTACCTGACAACTTAAACATTACATGAACATGAACTGTCATGCAAAAAAGTATATCTGTAAGTTTTACTTCCATTATTAGATCATAACTGACTTAATGTCCTAGTACGTCCTTCATGTCCTAGTATGTCTAATAAATACAAAAAGGTGTTTGTCAAAGTCAAAACAGATTTAAGTTGACATTTAGGGCCTCCATGATCTGTGAACGTGGGGAGTAAAATATTAAAATATACATGGAAATTAAGTAAAAGAGCGAAAGGAAATCTCATCCACTGTGACAGAATTACTAAAGCTATTTACCTTTTTTAACCAGTAAATACTTCAAATGTACTTGTAACGTTGGTCATCACTGCACCTATCGTAACACAATAGTTTTCTGACCTATTAGCTTGCAAATTTGACTGCGTTTAAAATCTACTACTGCAAAATTGTAAAACTATAAACAGCGTAAGGAATGCCCCACACAGTTATAGGTTGTCTTCACGAAAGTAACTGATAAGAATTTTGAACGGCATCAGTATGCAATCTAAAGGATGATCAAATTTATTCACCCAGAAAATGTAAAGGGCAAATCACAAGCACATATGCTTGTACGCCAAGAAACCATACCTGATAATACATTTGAACAACAGGCAGTACTGCATTACTAAATTACTAAATTCACCAAAATGCTCAACCAAAATGATGACAAGATAAATGGAACAAAGCAAGATAATGATGGTTTGATGGGGATAAAAAAAGAATCTTCACGTATCAAAAGTAACAAACAAGATGCCACACCAAAAAGCATATTTCTTGGAGCACAGCTACTTAAATGATGAATTACAGTGTGGAGAGCACTCCAAGACATGCTTAGGTAAATGCTTTCACTCTATTCATGGGACACTTTTGCGATTTTCAAATGGAGAAAGAATAAGTTCTACCTTAGAAACTACTCTTTATTATTCCAGTATGAAACTAATGGTTTCAGCAAGCAGTGCCTTGTGGACTTTTATATTAATTAACAAGTCATTTAAGAATATTACCTGCACCTGGTAAGAAAAGCATTTTAACATTGACATACTACAGAAAAAAACAGATTTTGTTTTTCTTTCTTTTGCTATGATCATTCAACAATATGAATCAAGCCAGGTAGAAATATAGTGAAGCTTACCTGATCCCTCCTCTGTCACCATTCCTAACCCTTCTGCTTTGTTCTGCCTCTCAAATGCATTTAGATCCAGAACACTAAAAACAAAAACAAATGTACAGTCGAGAATTTTAACTGCACAACCATTCAACATTTATTACTGCAGTGGGTTTGATCTATTTGCAACAAACTATGATACTGATTCTTTTGTGGCCATTCAAGATGCACCTAAATCCGCCATAAACTCCCTGTTCATGTGTGTAACTTCAACATAGACAGCAGATGACAAAAGAAGCGCATGTGTAAATGCCAAACTTTTTAAATAACATACTTTGGACTTGGGGAAGACTCACTGGTGTTGTCAAAGTCAAAGTTGAGTTGCAAATGTTGTGATTTATTTTATTTTTAAATTTAAGTTTAGTGTAACATTGCCAAATTTGTGATTGGAGTCCACACCTCTGTTCTAAAGTTATTTAGATTGAAAGAAAGAAAGAGCAGGAACCAGGCTCTTCTCAGTATCATGGAAACAGGGATATAAAGGAATAGACCCACATAAGAAATTCAAAGAATATGACTCTAATTATTGGCCATGATCAGGTAAGTGTGCATTTAAACATGCGCTGTATTCCAACTCTTTTAGCTAAACTTACTTGACTGCTCTTTGAGCGAGGCTGTCTGAACCACACACTGTCAAAACCCAAGTATATCTGTTTTAGCCCTGAAGCAGCGAGACAGCGTATACTTACCTGCATGACTGCATCAGACCAGCCAGACTCTGAAAAAAGCCCACATCCTTCTTGTCTTTCAGATAATCCAACATTTTCTGTTAAAGAAATGGAGAAAGGCCATAAAGGACATAAATGGACAGTAGTACACTTCATCATAAGAATAAGAATTAAAATGTCCTTTATGTGTCCCACAGTGGGGAATTTGCATTGTCACAGCAGCACAACGACAAAATAAGGTGCAAAGGAGTAGAGTAAAATATGCAAAAACTATACAAAATAAATTCTTAATATTTACTAGATTCAACTAAATTATTTTTCCTATGTACAAGCAAAATTAAAGAATAAATAAAGAATAATATTAGAATCATAATTGTACTGCTCATGTACTTGTCAGTGACTGAACAGTGAAATACCTGCTGTACAGTGGAGTTTCCTCCATTGAGGATAGCGATGCCCAGCTTTAGAGTGGACGCCACCATAGGACCCATCTCACCTGGTGAGATTAGTCTTTTGTTTAATACAGTGCACAGTCAATGTGAAGTCCCTGTCTCATACAACAAAGAACTTTTACATTTAAATAGCTTACATGCATAAACCTGAGTAGTGTTAAAGTTACTATTCAGTCAACAACTAGTGCTACAGTGTGGTGGTTATAGTACACAGTATTGTTAAAAGAGGTGTGGGGCAGAATAAGTGAAGCCTACCTTTGCTAGCACTGATGGTTTGAAGCACCATCTCAGCAGCTCCACGGTCATGCAGTCGGGCCTGCTGATACAACAGCTTCTGCTTCTCCATCTCCTTCTCCTGTTTGTGTGAAAAAGGACACGTCTGACAGAAAGCAGCATACGCCTTTAAAGCCACAATCATCAATGGGACTGACAGACGGAAAGAATGACTGACAGCCTACTTCAAAACTCTTCACTTCCTCCCCATCCTCATCCTCTTCATCATGGCAACTCTGACAGAGGGAAGGACCAAAAGAAAGTTACATGTGGACAGCATAGGATAATATGTTGCAATAGGAAGAATTAACATTGTCAATACCAATATCATGACTCTCACAGTGATGTCATAAGATAGCAAATTTACTTCTTATCAGTACTGGCATTCATTAGCTGGTACCTTAGCCATGATGTCAGCATAAGCCATGTAGAGATTATCCTCATCCAGTTTACTGCAATGGGAAACACACACATAAGCACAATTTGACTGACCACATTTTATTATTTAGAATGTATTAAGTTTTCTTTTATTTATTTTTAATTAATATTCATACTTTCTCTATTCATGATAACTATACAGGGATTTGATTTAAAAACAACTCACATAGTTAAATTATATAAAAGTTAAACTATGACTTGTGTTTGAACGTGCACTTCATTTCTCTTATTGGATGAACATTTCTGCTGCTGCAATTAGCAAAGTCCTGATTAATGACGTATTACTTCACCTGCTTGCATCACATCCGCTATTCAGAATGACCATTTTAATGACTCAGCCTGCCTGATCTGCAGATTAACCACAGTGACCACAGATATGACTGTAATCCACACAAAAGATAACAGAAATAAAACAACTGCTTAAATTGGGTTGGTGGCCAATAAGAAGGCTATCCTTTCTTACAGGATGTGTAAGACTAAAATATTGACTCAGCTTATGCTGGAGCAGTAAAAACCTTACATTTGTCAGAACCTTGTATCTTATATCTATGAGAACCCACCACTTCTCTGTGAGAGCTGTTCTGCTGAACAGCTGAATGAGCTGATGCAGTGGATCAATATGCTTCAAAGCCTCCTCTTCCTCGGTTGGCTCCTGTTCACCTGGTTTCTGAAATAAACACACATCACAGGAGATGCTACGTTCACAGTGAAACAAGAAATTGCTTTAAGGAGTAATTTTCTTCAAAGAAGAAATTCTGCCAGGGGTTAAAATAATTTCACTTGTTTTACTTTTACATGGAAATGACCTTACAGCAAGGTCTTCTATGAGTTTATCCTCAAAGTAATGTTCCTCTGCTTCAATCCAGGACTTCTCATAGCCCTGCAGAAACAAGTTGACAGCCCGGTGCCTAGTTTGGGGAGAAATGGCAGGAATAAAGTCTTTTTTATGAGTTATACCAGAGTTACAGTACATACATGTGTGCACTCTGTATATCTGATATGGGTGCGTTGATGTGTGTGGATATATAACTTACCTGGGCAGGTTATAGAGCGGTGCCATTCTAAAGCACGCAACCACTGCTCTCTTCCTCTGTTTGGACAGCAGTTTGTGCCACACAGCCTTTTTACTCCGCTGAGGATGTTCAACCTAAACACACAATACCACACACAATCAGACTGTTAGGACAATGGTTTTCCAAAGAACAGACATGCTTATGTGGGGTAATTTAATAATGACCAACAGCATGAGCTGTTCTAAGAGGGTAATGTGGGCCAGCTTCTTTTTTCAGCTTCACTTATTCAGGAGTGGCACAATCAGAATCAGAATCAGAATCAGAATCGTCTTTATTGCCTTGTAAGTGAAGAGGTTTCACATTACTAGGAATTTGTCTTAGTAGATCAGCGCATATGATTAAATGGATAGTTCCCATTGCCTGTACCTTCTATTATGGGGACTTGCTGTGTACAACTGTGTAAATGTCCCGACATCACTCTATCTGCTCCGAGGTTTCTGCCTTCTAAAAGGCAGTTTTTCCTCGCCACTGTCGCCAAGTGCTTGCTCAAGGGGGAATGTTGGGTTTTCTGTATTACAAAATATAATTAAAGAGTTTGGTCTAGACCTGCTCTAATTGGAAAGAGTCATGAGATAACTTTTGTTGTGAATTGGCACTATATAAATAAACTGAATTGAACTGAAACTGAATCACGAGTAATATAAATCCATCCACACACACAGGCTCACTCACACACACACACACACACACACATAAACACATACATACACACCTGGTCTAGGTGAAAGAGGACATGAGCAATGTCCAGAACTCTCTCCACAGTCTTCTCTGGGTCAGAGGTGTCCTCATAGTGGTTTGGGAGGTCTCTGTACAAAGCCATCTGCCATCGAATAGCTGGGTCCTCCAACTGTACAAGGCACACATACATAGTCACAAATACAAAAGGGACATGGATTTAAATGAGTTTTGAGGCTGGGTGGATTTTGGTTGGATTGTGAACCAAATGTTGGAGCTGTTATCATTCAGACTAATTAATACATTTCCCTACAGTGTAAATATAAAGCATGATATCATCATCAGTTTTTCCAAAATAAACTTGCAGCACGTTGACTCTGTTAGTTACAATATGAAACTCTTCTTACCTTTCCCTGTAAATGGAGATTATTCCTGATGATCTCTCGAACTTCATCCTCGGTATCTTTCTGTTGAGAGAAAGTGAACGCAAATTCTATTGTGAGACACAGGTGGTGATCACTTTGTGCTGCCTGCATCAAAGCCATAACTGACCCACTCCTGGACCACCTGCAGCACACCTACAGGGCCAACAGGACAGTAGCCAATGCTATGGCTAACCATGGCTCTTTATTGTATTTTCCAGCATCTGGACACATAAACCTGTGCCTTATGATTCATGATGCCTCATGACTCATGATCCTGTTTGGCGACTTTAGTTTTGCCTTCAATACTAGCCCTACATCAGCTACCTCATCAAGAAGGTCTGCAAAGAGGCAATGATGGTGCATATGGCCAGCATGAATCCATCCTCACCTCCTCCATCCCCATCTGGTACGCTGCTGCCACTGCCAAGAACAATCACAGACTGCAGTGCATCATTCACTCTACATAGAAAGTCTTTGGTTGGAAAACTGCCATATCTCGGGGTCACTGTGGCCAACCCCTCCCACTCCAGACAATAATCTATTTTTTTTAGACAGTCCCCTCTGGTAGAAGGCTACAGTCCAATAACACCAAATATCACGCTACAAGAGTTTCGGTATTTTTTAATTGTTTATAAATTCATTTATGCTGGCCTACGAGGCAACCTGAGAATTACAAATGATCATTTCACCTGAAAGTGAGGAAAGTTCTACAGCATAAAAATTCAAATGATTTATATGTCATATGGGTGTATTAAATCACACAACAGAGAACTTTTTTCTGATTTAGCAGACAAGTGTTTTTCCTACCTGAGTGAAGCGGTTCTTAGCTAGTGCGATGAGCTCTTGTTCTCCAGGGGCACAGATGTTGAGTCCAACAGGCAGCAGGCGCTTCAGAGTGGCAACGATAAGACTCGTTTGCATTGAGTATCGATCTCCCTTTCTCTTCATCTTCTTCCTCTCCTGGTCTGAAACTATTCCCTGAGGCAAAGTCAAACATCAGGGAAAAAAAGGAACGCACAACAGGATCAACTAAGTTTCTTGTTCTATTTTTCCTTATGCAAACCTTGATTTACTCCATGCCCCTTCAGTCCATGTGTCCATACCTTTGACATCTTGCACTTAGTGTCAGTGATGAGGAAGGACATATTGTTGATTTCATTCTGGACTACAAAGTTCTGCTCTTCTCTCTTGAAGTTCTGCAGATGACAACATGACAGTCACACTGTTATAGCATCACACAGTATTGATGTTGTAATAGTTTCAAACTCTTGTCTTGGAAAACAAGCTTTGATGGTTCAGCGACAAGTTAAAAAGACCATGACCATCCATATGGTGTTGAGATCCAATACTGTACACAAACGCAACTTTCATTCGCCTGAGTGGGGTTCAGTTTGGTTAGGGGCTGCTATTTATTCTATGACCTAAGAAAAACATCTACAGCTCCATTACGACACCAGAGTATAGTATTTATAACCTAAATATTTCATGATAAAATATTCACAGAACATTCCAATAGGATGCCATTTTTAGTACTTGCCCAAAACAGCATGGTTCTATATTGTAACCAGCTATTGACTGAAATGAATGATACTGTAGTTAACATTCTCAATGATTTTCTTACATGAGACTTGGCCCAGAAAATGAAAACCTCAGCCACCATGCGGAACAGCTCCTCAGCCTCTGGGTTGGACTCTTTCAGCCATCTGGCCCTGTTGGTATACAAGGCATTTTAGTTATTTTGATAAGAGTTAAAACGTTCTCTGTGAAGTTTTAGACCTCTACATGACTCCAGTGCTGTTCGAAGAATGCGTGTCTGTTTTGTTTACCTCATGCACATGGCTGACACAACACAGTCCTACCAGTGCTGTCACACTACTTGATATTCAATATCATATTGTGTAATTAATAATACGTGATCTAGGTCATAGCATATAGGCAGAGAAGTACCGGAACCATCCAATCAGAACGCTGTACCTGTTGTAGTCAACAAATCGTATGAGGAGAGGATAGAAGGCATACAGGTCTCTGACCAGTACGGTGAACTGGTCCATGATGAGAAGCTCTGTTTCTGACATCTCACCCCTCCCCTCCGCCTTGCTGTGCTCCTCATCCATCAGCACAACTGCTGCCTTCTACAAGACACAGTAGCATATTGTTTTCTCTTAATTCCAACACTAAACACATATTGATCCTATCTGAAATATTAATGGCTTTTAAAGGCTTACAAAACATTAGAATCCATTATGAAACCTTATGAATGTATCCGTTCTCACAGGAAATAAAACAATACAGAATAAAGATGGAAAATGAGAGTGAAACCAGTAATTGTGTTATGTGGGCAGATGAAATAAAATCATTTAAAATTAAAATCTTTTTGGAAAGTTTAAACAGTCAGTGGTTATACAGTCAGTCCCATGTCTGTTCAGATTATTTAAGGTCCTTCAAGGTCAAGAGAGAGAGCAGCAAATGAACTACACAGAATAAAATGTTATGTTGTTATGTTGTATGTTTTTTCATTGTCTCACAGCAGCTGCACTCTAAAACAGAAAAAAGAGTAATTAAAAAATGACCAAACAAACAGATTCTTATCTGGAGTAGTTTACCAGAGGGAGGAGACTGCACTATTTAATTATTTTTTTTTAACTTTTGTGATTAAAAAGTGGATTTACCTTATATAGACCCTATATAGACTAATAAATACTAATATATACATAAGTGTATGTCAACCTATATTCTGATGAGCTACATAACAAGACTCACCTTTTTGAGTTTCTCCATCAGAGGAAGGAAGTGGGTCTTGAGCAGTTGGGCTTTAGCTTTGCTGATGATTGGCTGGGAGAAGACTTTGACACAGGGACAGAGACGGTCAGTGATTAAGTATAGGATAATACATGCATACAGTCATGTCTGTTCATTGCATTCATTGATGTGCGTGTATCAAGATCCTACACGGAAATATATATAAAACCATTTCACAAACACGTATGTAGAAACAAACGCAATAGACCTATGAAATTAATTTAAAAAAAAGTATTCTTTAAGTCAAGTGATTATCACCATTTCACTGTAAACATACAGGGAGAGACAAGAGAGTGTGAGACAGAATATACTGTGGACACATCACCCTAATTTAGTCATGTTTACCTGCTAGTCTTTTCATCCAAGCTCCTTCATCTATTCCAAGATTGTTGTAGATAATCTTCAGAATATTTCCCAGCAGAGTGTTCATATGTTCAGAGGTCACAGAAGTGCAGCAGCTGTCAGCTTTGTCTGGGTTGTTCTCTGGTCCATGTTCCCACCAGTGAGACATGTAGCTGCACAACATCGGCAACACCACCTAACAAAAAAAGGAAAAAAAACATACTTCAGGTTAAAGCTATTACCTCTAATGCCTAACACAGATGACTTTGAGGAGAAACCAGAGCACCCCGAGGGAAAGAAGTCCCCATGGATATTGGTACAACAGAAGTTGATTTATTATATATCCCACCTCCATGACATGTGGCATCTGAGTGTATCTCATGCCAGACTCAGCCAATTCCATGATCTCCTCCAAAGACTTCTCTAAGTTTGGGATCAGAGGACAAACATCCCCAACCTGCCCTGGAAGACCTAGAGCTAAGGAGCAAAAAGAGAAATGGGGGGAAGAGGGAGGGGGTTACTAGGCTGTGGAAACAAACAGAACCAGGTACTCCTGTAACCTCAGCACCTTGTTAAACAAATCTCTGAGTGTAACACGCAGAGTGCTGAATTATGGAGCGCTGAATTCTCAGAGGATACAATCACCAGAGGACTTGTACGCCTTGGAGTAATTATGCCCTCTCACGTGTGGGGAAATACATGCAGAACAACGAAATGAGAATCACACTGAGTAATACCTGCTCTGTCTTTAGCTCCTTTGCTGATGTAAATGGAGAAGCTGTTGAACTTGTTGATGTGATGCTCTAGGAAAGCAACAGGGAAGGCTGCCGAGAAGGCGGCTAAACACTTTCCTAATGCTGGACGCTGCCTGGAGAGGAGGGAGTGGAGGAAATAAATACAAAATCATTATACTCATTATCAATCATCTATTTCATTTTTCCACCTATCTCGATCAAATCAGCTGACAACACGGAAAACACACAGCATAAACATATATAGGCACTTGTGATGGACCAATCACAGTTATACCTGCAGGCACTGTGTTTAATTTGTGATCAGGCAGGCATCGTGATTCATGACGTGTGTGATATGATACATCGTTGATGGTGAAAATACAAATGATATGATCTGCTCCCCATTAAGAGAGACTGTGCATATTCATGCATGAGACACAGAGCCTAATTTTATTATTTTATTACATCTCCTGAGGCACAGACTGGTTTTAGTCAGGATCTAATGTGACCTGATGTTCTATTTTCTTTTTCTTCAAAAGGTCACAACAAGCCATGTTCATACAGTGAAGTAGCCGTCCTGATAAATACTGAGCTCATTCAGAGATGTCTAAAAAATAAACAGCTAAAAGTTTAATACTTTGCTCTGTCCTATGAAGTTTATGACTTTTAGTGTTGCTGCTTAAATGTCCTGGGATATTTGCTGCAGTAATGTTACTCCACTCACGGAAAGGTTTGAAATACTGAAAGCTGCTTGACTATTCACAAGAGTTAATTGTTTAAGAAAGCAGATTAATACAATACAAAATTAAAAAAAAAAATTCACTTCGACAGTGCTGCCCAACATTCTTTAAAAGGAAACATAACCCACACGGACCACTAGAGGTGCAGTTTGCAGTTTTTTCGGTCATGCTGATTTAATTTGCATTTAATGGTAACTGTAATATAAAAACTAAATTATGCTCAATATCAGTTGCATTTAATGTGCCCTATACACTGTAAATTGAAACGCTCCTCACACATGTAGACCTGCATGCACATGTTGATGAAACATGATTCTATAACAGGTTTGCTGAACTTAAAAGATGTGTACTCTCAGGAATACTGTACCTCTCCACATAAATGCTTTTGTTGGTTCCCAGAAAGTAGAGGCTGTTGAGGATTCTGTAGCAGGACACCTGGACATCATCCACTGGAAAAAGAGGCAAACATTTTTACGATTGACATTTTAGGGAATTATTTAGGGAACATATTTTTTCGATCAGAATGAAACTGGAATCTATTTCTTGGTGGAAGCCTGATGTTATGTTTCAGGAATAAAACATTTACTGTGATCATTTCACCTTCAATGCCTCAATCATACACATGATGAACAACAAAAGTCAGTACGCACACATGAGGTCTTCTCCAAACATGTTCTGTCCAATGTGTTCAAACAGGGAGGACAGGACGGGCAGCAGGGCAAAGGTAGTGTAGTTGATGATCTGAGTGACTCCCCTGGGCTGCTCCCTGCTGTGAGTGAACTGACCGAGCTTCAGGTTCTCCTGCGTCTTCTCCAGATCTTCTGCTGCACTGTCAAAGTAGGACCTCAGTGCTGCCTTCACTGACTCCAGACCAGTCTTCATCACTGTCCTGACATATGGGGAGAGTTAGGTTTTACATCATTATATTTAAAAGAGAGACTGTTTCCAACTAGATGACATTGAAGCCGTGCAAGAAACATAGCTTCTGCCACTAGGGGTCTCTCAACAATAGACTTGGTAGTTGTTGTCTTGTTACCACCATCAACAATGAAAATTCATCTGATGTGACATGTACAGGCAAGGTAATATTTTAAAGTTTTATCCATGTCCTGTTTAGTTACACAGTTTAGTTTACAGACTGTGTTTTAGACCTATAAGTTATAGGCTGGTGAAAAAATGAAATTAACTCAACTAAATTACTGAACTGTACAGTACAGTTTAAATAAACATTCAAGAAATGACAAAAAGCAAAAGCTGGACTACAACGGCATACAACTGCCTAACAAAAGCGAGGGTTATAGTTTGTAGCAACTAAACAATGTTTTGTTGAACAACTAACAATAAAAAAAGCATTGCAGTTGTGAGTCAGAAAGCTCAGTGTTGAATTGGGGAGACAAGTCTACAGACAAGAACATCATTACTGTACTTTCTGGGATCAGTTCTGTGTGCTATGTCTATGTCCTATCCTCTATGCCCCGCATTACAATTACAAACTACTGCCTGGCACAAAGTCATGTACATTGTGGGAGAAAGTGCAGGTTGCTTATTCACTCAGTGTTGGCTAATAGGCAAGCTAGTCACTAGCTTGTAAACACTGCCAGACCTACAGCGATGTGCAAAAAGTGGTGAGGTCAGTGTCATATGATTTGTACACATACAGTGGGTTATCTCTGTAAGAGCACAGTCAGCATTCATTATGGGACATAAAGCATGTTATGTGTCCTTCAACTTTTGTTTATATCATTCTTGGTGTAATGACAAGCGTCAAGTGACAGTTTTATATCTTTGTTTACCTGGCGTCCAGGCTTTGTCCTAGTATCTGCAGACAGTTGACTATGGATGTGGCATTGTTACCTGGAAAGTGTAACAGGATTAAGTAACAGAAAATACTCTGTCTATAACAATGGTGCATATCTGTCAGGAATGTGTACTGCCAAACAACATAGTTCACTGAAACGACTAAACACTAGGCCTCTCCAAATCAACAGGAGCTGGGAATAACAAATCTGAAGAGTCATTCATGTATGAGTTAAATAACATAATAAAGCATCATATCCAAAGAAAAAAGATGTTCCTTCAAAAATTAAAGCTTTCATGTTCATAAGTAGTGATAATACAAGCTTATTAATTCAAAGCCTTTTATGCTGTCAACAGTACTGGGACACAACAATCATGACAGTGTAATAAATG
The DNA here is from genome assembly GCF_020382885.2 of Scatophagus argus. Taxonomy (NCBI): domain Eukaryota; kingdom Metazoa; phylum Chordata; class Actinopteri; family Scatophagidae; genus Scatophagus; species Scatophagus argus. The sequence goes on along the minus strand of NC_058513.1, from coordinate 1,364,821 downwards.
TAAATAATAAATCTCTTTTTTTTCTTCTTTTTTTTTTTTTTACCCAAATGTGTCTGTATGTGTCCAGTTGTATCAGGTTTTAGTCTGCAGAGGTGGAACATGTTTTTACTTTGAGGGTGGAATGCTCGCAGCACTTGGAGTTCGTATAACAAGTTGCAATAAACACCACACAACACACACAGCTGCTGGGCAGAGGATAAGTATAACACACACCCACAATATCATGCCTGCATGCACACACACCCATGCACATACACTATTTGAGGATGTTCTCAAGCTTTTTCCATGTCCCTGTCCTCCACAAACACATAGTTGTCAACAACAAATTAGAGGCTCCTGCATACGCTAAGCATAGATTTTCTTCAATATTGTTCGCAGAAAAATTTATTGGTTCAAGAACACATGTCACTAGTTAATACCCTAGGGTCTAATTTTAACCTTTTAAAAGGCAAGCCATGGAGTTTTTTCCTTCCACCACTAACAGCGCTATGGAGCAACGTCTGTGCATGTGGGTCCCCGGCTGTTTTGTTAAAATGTGACACACAGTACTGCCAATGTGGATGTAACACATCCAGCAATACAGCAATGTCCCAAAGGAAATAAGACTGCTAGCAGATTAACACAGACGTAAATAATGCAGATTACAAACGTTCAAGAAAAATTTAACCAAAGATTTAATGTTTGCTAGTCTTCAAGGACACATACTTTGCTTACAATACAAATCCACAGGACACCTTTAAAGGAGCAACTTGTAAAATATGGCCAGAATCTGAAGGGAGCCCAAAAAAAATGTGGAGGGCAGCATATCAACAAGGTAACTGCCAACTGCTGCTTATGACACGCTTTGTTGTCGTTACGTCTCAATGTAGCTATAGCTATTGTTATCTCAGTTAGTCATGGAGCTAGTGCCTCTATAGCTGAGTGAAGATTGTCTGGACTGCCATTTCGGATTACAGGAGGAGTCACCAGGGGAAACATGCCTCAGTTCAATGGGGCAGGTGGGGACAGGAAAGAAGCTGGGGATCAGAAGCAGGCACAAATGATGCACTGCACTGTTGACAATATAATTTTTTGAATATTGTAAACAATAATTCTGACTATATCTTACAAATGTTACTTTTTTACAACAGAAACCAGTTCATATCATTCAGAGGACATGAACACCAGGCTGAACATACTCTCCTGGAAATATATGTAACATGTATAAAAAAATATATTCATATTATTGAAGTAATCTGTAACATCATGTGGTTAAAAACATAACAGGAACAAGCACTGCTGGTTATGTTTGGCTTTTATTATTTACACTTCTTTTATGTGATGCACTATACAGACAATAGTATTGAGGCACCTGATCATTACACCAGCAAGGACTTCAGTGACATCAGAGACATCTTTGCAGCTATAACATCTTCTGTGAAGGTTTTCCACAAGATTTTGGAGTGTCTCTGTGGGAATTTTTGTCCATTCATGCAGTAGAGCATTTGTGAGGTCAGGCACTGATGTTGGACCAAAAGGTCTGGCTCACAATCCCAATCCCTGTTCATCCCAAAGGTGTTTGATGGGGTTGAGGTCAGGGTTCTGTGTGGGCCAGTCAAGTTCTTCCACACCAAACTCATCCAACCATGTCTTTATGGACCTTGCTTGGTGGACTGAGGCATGCTGGAATAGAGAAGGGCCTTCCCCAAACTGTTGCCACAAGATTGAAAGCATAGCATTGTCCAAAATGACTTGGCACATTGAAGCATTAAGATTTCCCTTCACGGGAAGTAAAGGTCTAGCCTCATCCACGAAAAAGAGCCCCATAAAAAGGTGCATCTGGATACTTTTGTCTGCATAGTATATAAAACCAGGAAATGGTTTATTTATATTGAAATTCAATACGTTTTTTGGTACAAGATGCGTCTTTATAATCAAGTATGAAAAGCTGCCCTGTTTCAAAAACTGGCATAAAATGTCTGGTCAGTTTTGTTTCCTAAATACAGATTTTGAACTCCCTGCTACCGGAACTTGAGTATGGTATCAGCAATAGTAGTGACAGCTTTTAAACAATGCCTATGCAACGCAAATATGCAGAAAATATGAAATGATGGAGCGATATTTCACACATTTACAAGGTGACAATGAGATTTACCAGAATGCACCAATAAAAAAATGACTGGTCTACAGTGGATTATGGCACACTATACACTGCAAAGGAAACACTTGGGTGAGTATGTGTGAATGAGAAGCAAATTATAAAACAGATGTGCTGTATAGAAGTGCTGTATGAATTCTACCATTTATGTTCCAAAATACTTGAAATTATAACTAAGTCCAGTTGTTCTGATAGAAATAGCAAGGTTTGTCGATACGATCAAGACTATCATGTGTAAGGCCACATTCACACTGCAAACCTTAGTGCTAAATTTGTATTTACATGTATTGCACAATTCAATTTTTTTGTTCGGAAGTTCAAGTTATCTTTTAAATTTTAATTCAGATCACAATAAAAGTTTTCTTGAGACACTATCCAGATAGAGAAGATTTAGACCACACGCTACAAAATAGTTTTAATACAGAGAGACCAAACATTTCCCTTTGGCAACAGTGGTGGTGAAAAACTGCTTTTTAATGTGGCCAATATCAGATTCAAATGTGAACTGGTTGCTTGAGCTATGTATTCCCAAGATTCTGGGAATATGATATGTATCACAATTCAATAATATGCAAATTACTGTGATAGTGTTTTGGAGAAATACACTATCATAAAATATAATATTGAAATACTCAAGTGTATCAATATTTTTTTACACCCCTACTGGCCAAAGTCCTAAACTGACCCATATGTGCAAAAGAACAATAACAAAGAGGTCACCGTATTCTGTTATATGAAAGTGTTAAATAACAGACTTTCTTATTTATCTTAAATGGCAGTACTCCTGGTTATGCATAGCATAAAACCATTCATACTGCACTCACACCCAGTCAGAACAACAGCAGAGAAAGAGCAGAAGTGTAAGCATTAGGCAGGAACTTCCTTACCAAATAAGGATATCCTATTTCTGACAAGAACTCCCAGTTTGCAGAAAAGACTGAAAAGAGTCGATGAAAGGAGTGAGGAGGAGGTAGAGAGGAAGGTAGAGAAAATGATAAAAGAGAGGTGTAAGATAATCAAATGAGAAAGACAAAGGGAAGGCAGGAGAGATACAAAGGAACACAGTGTGATGTCAAGCTGTTGGACTTCAAACAGCTCAATGGCTATCACACACATGTATTCAATCAAAATTGCCAATATACAATCAAGGTTTAATTCAACATTTATATAACAGCAAATGAGAGCACATGTTTGTCCTGCAATACTGGCTTTCTTGTATTATTTTGCCTTAATTACCTGGTCACCATCTCCTTCTCCTTGTTGGAGGCGTGGCCACCACTGCTGATTGGATGGATGGCTGTGGATAGGAAGTACAGCCTGTGGTTTTTAAAGTACTGATCCACCAATGGCAAGACAACCTGAGGGTTCAATGACATTGAGTCAGTGTAATTAATGAGAATTAGTATCGTAATTGAGCATATGTCAAAAGGATTAGTAAATGATCCCACTCTCTTGTATTTATATTTTACATGCCAACCTTTTTTGATTAATATAAATAAAGAAAATTTATTTATAGGGCTGGGCATTATTATCGCATTAATGCATTGGTTGTTTGGCTCCGACAATTATTTTCTCACGCATAAAGCAGTTTTTTTTATTATAATAATTATTTTTGAAGTCCATTGCTCACTAGCTAACTAACCGCTGCTCACTTGCTCACTAAAAAACTGCGTTGATGCGCGATAGAGTGAGTGTCGGTGATAATAATTATTATATTATTATCGCGTTAACCTGCCCAGCCGTAATAGGTTGGCGCTTTAAAGTGCCCACCCTTATTTATTTATAAACCGCAGTATACTCTGTTTATCAGAAACATCCTGCTCACAGTCATACGGTTACATACATTCACAACTTGAAGTTGCCCTGTACAACCGTAGTCATCTGTAGGTCATTGAACAGCTCCATAAGAGGAGTTGAGGGTTAAAGATTTTGGTCAGCTGCATGCAGCTTTTTCACTTTCCCCACTGGTCACAAGCCCACTGTCTAACCTGTGGTGGCCCACAGTCTTTCACTAAGTAATTGCTGTCACTTTCTCCCTAAGCTTACAATCATTTAGAGGTCTCCAGCTGCATTCATACAACCAAGATTTTAAACAAATAGCAGGTTTCAAACACTACACACTGATACACCCAAATTGGACATTAAAGATTATACTGCATGCACAGTGTCTTATTATCAATTATCAATTCATAAGAAATCATTAGAATTAATGGTGTCTTTGGTAATCCCCGTGAGATGATTTGGAATTGCAGGAATTGCACTGAATTTCAGCAGTTGCTTCAGGACACGCAGACCCATATTTGATATGATGTTTAAATCTTTGTTTGGAAAAAGAAACAGGTAAAGGTCAAAGTAAACATACTCAAATAAAACAATTGACTGATAAATTAAGTAAAATGATAGGTTCTGACCTTTCCAAAAAACTTAATTTGCTGCTCATGAGGAATCTTCTCTCCTTTCTGTCTTGCTCCCACATCTAAACAACAGAGAACACAAAGACAATAAGGTCTGGACAGATTTACATGGTGACATTCATCGGCACACTACCTCAGGCCGGCTTGACTAGAATCAAGATATTCTTATTCCCTGAAACATGCAAGTTCAATTTGTAAAATGCATAACTGCAACTCCAAGTGCAAAATTTCTTTTCTAATGCCCTTTTTATGTTGGACTATTACCTGGAAACATCATGTTATTTAGGAATTTATACACGTCCCTTTGTTCATCCCTGTTTATTTAAGGCAGGTTCATATGAGGTCACAATTAATATATTTTGTAAAATTTTGTCCTTTGTGTATTTAACTTCTTAGAAGTGATGCTGCATTTGTGTAGCTTTGTGGACTGGTGTATATGTTTGCATGGAAAATATCGTGTTCAACACACCATTTGGTGCCTGTATGTTTTGCACAAAGTGTTTGCACCACATTTGAAAGGATGCTCCTTGGTTTAGGGAATCAGTGTCAAGTACAAACTGGGTGTTATGACCATTTGCATGGCCTTATCTAAAAATGTGCGTGTCGGAAAATTAAAACAGCATAAAATTTAGACTGACATAAATTGTGTGTATGGTAGCCACCAACACTGTACTGTGTACTGTATTTTGGTAATATAGCACCTTCTTGTCTGCACCAGCCTTATGAATCTATCTCATAGTTCAATTAAATACATGCACATTGTATTATTAATTTCAGTTCATTCTCACTGAAAAGCGTCTCACCGAACTCCATCATGTGTTTGTGCGCCTGGTCGACGTATGTGATGAGCTGCTGAAGGAAGGTGTAGGCAAATCGTTTCTCTATAGCTGGAGTGTCCAGCTCCTGTGACTTCACACCCCTGGAAACAACACCCACACTCAATAAAGCAATGATCTGATATTTTTTGAAATACAGTAATAGGTCCAGACTTTGTATGGTTTAGTTTAGCACAAACACTGCTAGTCTGGCTTTGTCAAATGTAAAAAAAAAAAAAAAAAAGTTTCTTATTTAACTGTTTTATTTTGTGAAAGGTATAATATTCAGCAATTTTCTGAAAAAAAAAAAACCCCACATGTATAAAATCATATAAAAAAATTTCTCTAAATTGTTACCGATGACCTACAAGTATGAGGAGGTATCTGTGCTGTGTCGAGACGTTTATGGACCTCATCCTTTGTGCAGTACTGTCTAACAATCAGTCAATAACAGCTTGAGGTCGGAACGCCATAAAAACACAGTGACATTACAGATGTCTCTGTTTCTCTGTGGTCTCTCTCTGCTGCTCTCAGACGGTCAAAAAGAACTGCAGGTCTGTCAGAACCAGGGTGAAGACTGTCCTTCATCTGTATTCACAGCAAAATCAAAGGGGAGTGTTCAAAAGTTCTAGTTGCTACCTGCCATTGAAGGCATTTTTATCAGACAAGATAGGCTCGTAGTTTCCGCCTTCTTATACTTTTCTCTTGGCAAAACACAGCCTGGCCCTTGCACTGGAGATGGAATTAATGACCCTGGGTCAGACATTTTAGCATACAGGCATACTTCCTGAAATTTTAGATTGTTGCTTTAAATCTGAAACTAAATCAATAAGTCATACACACTGTTGTGCATACAATGTAGTATGTCAAAGATTTTGTCTCAGTGTCCCCCATCGCATGAAATTTGTTTCTAGATGTTTCATTACAGAAAGTTTATGAAACACATGACCAAAACAGTCATACATTCTGTCAATGTGTTCCTAGTGGATGGAACAATAGTGAAAATGAATAATTCCCCTTTTTGTTGGAGACCCGCTGGAACCCCTTCAAGGACACCTGCTGCCCCCAAATCCTACTTTGAAAATCTGTGTGTCAAGTATAAACCAGATTTCCTACCTGGACACGGTGTAACCATTGATCTGGAGGAACTTGAGGATGTCTTGTGCTTTTTCTCTGTCTTTGGATTTCTCTTTGGCTGTCAGTGTATCGTAGGGAACCAGCAGAGGATGATTTCCTCCACCTGGAGACAATCAGAACAACGCAGTGTGGAGAATGAAGACAACAGGCTGACACAAAGAGGATCCTCGTTTGTTTAAGCACTCGTTTCAATGTTCAGCAAAGCTAATGGAATTTTAAAAGCATGGATACTTACCTTAACTGTGTTAGTGGATGTGCCACAAGTCGAGAAGAAATGATTTCATTACTTACCTTAAAGGAGCAAAGTGTAAAATGTGTCATGAATTCAAATGTACATCTCACCAGAGTAACTGCCAACTGCTGCTCACTATGCACTTTACTGTAGTTATCTTTGGCCATTACTATAGGTACAATTTGCTCAGTCAGAGGTGGAGGCAGTGGCCCTATAGCGGACTGGGTTGAGCCTAAACTGCAATAGATTCACTGCAGGAGTCACCATGGGCAATGGGGCTCAGTTCGACTGGGTTCAGCTGCCATTAGACTAGAACCGGACATAGCCTCTGAGACTTGTGGAGGCCAGTTTGGCAATAGGGGAGGTGAAGCGGCAGAGGAGTGAGAGAGAGTCAGGCATCAGCAATGAATGAAAAAAAGCATGTAGAGCCTCTAGAGGTACAAAGTGGTATTACAAGACATAATGTCAACACTGTTGTCTGTTGATATTTCATTTTTTGAATGTTTTAAACTTAAGTTCTGGAGTTTTTGATTTTTGAGAAAAAAAAATCCAAACTTTGAATACAACTCTAATACTGCTGTGTCACTCACTTACTGAAACCTTGATCCATGTCTTAGTTTCCTCAAATAACGGCAACAATATAAAGTTGGTGATGATGACAGAACAGGAAAAAGGTTTAGAAAACACCTTGTGGACATGTTGGGTCATATCTACCTTTGGCTTCCAGATCCATTTTCTTTTTCCTGGCCCAGATATTATGATAATTCTCTGCAAGCAGTTCAGCCATAGACTGGAAAAGAACAGTGTTAAATTTATTATGTGTTCATCATCAGCATCTCCTAGTTTTTAACTGATATCTTCCTTAGTGCTAAAACAGTTTAAGATCATGGATCATGGGGGGGGGTTTATTTGTTCTAACTGTTTTAACCCTTTGAGTATACAGTAACCTACCTGCATGTCTCTAGACAGCGTAACGTTGCTCATATCAATGGGTCTGGGGCTGAAAGCTGCCGCTCCCTCAAAAGAGAGCTAAGGAACAAAGTATATATTGATGATAAGAATGCTCTATATAATCAATTTTTAATTTCATTTGTGTGTGTGTGTGTGTGTGTGTTACCTGGCTGGCCTGTGATATCCTCCTGGACTTGTTGTGGAGGCTAGCAGGGTCACCCTCTCTGATCCTGTCAATGCTCCAGCCCCATGAGAGCATGGTCTTCAAAGACTCTCTGATTGGCCAGCAATACGCTTCTTTATCCTGCACAATTAAAACCAAACTTTAGACAAAAACTAAGTACCTCAAAAAAAAAATTCACTTACAAATGTGCCATAAACCATGCAAAACTGTCAAAATATAGATCTATATAAAGTAGGCAAAATCTCCACAGGGAGAAAACCTGATTTGATTATTTTACCCTAATGAGGGGTTTCTAGACACATGCCAAATTAGTGTTAAATGATCCGCCAGAATCAGGATTCCGCATGCTGACCCTGGCCCAAAGCTGGTACCCATAGAACCTATGCAAACTAGGCAGCCATAAATTGACCAGATCTGGCTCACATTTCGTGATACTGTGCAGGAACACAGCTGAATGCACCAACACTGAGCCACCGGCTCAAGTTAAAACTCAACATAAAGATTACCTTCTCAGAGAGGCTTTTGTATGGTTTCAATAAGGTGTGGCTCTTGGAAATTTCACACATCTGTTCTCCAAATGACCAGCCATTGGAAAACTGTAAAATATACACAAAAGATATTTTAAAAGACATATATTTTCTTGTAAAATATATTGCTAAGACATCATCAAAACAACTTTAATTTGACTTGTCGCATTCTTACCTTTTCTATACACCACTTCTCATGGTTGTGCTCTGCATATTTTGTTATGAAATAGTCCAGTTTCTCTGGGACAGTCACACTGATAAAAAAAAAGAAAACAACAAATTCAAATATGCGGGGTTACCAGCAGTCAAGGCTGATCTGGGCTGCTTTCAAATCCCAGCCAATAAGCCTGTGATTTTATATTTTTAAAAAAGAAATGATTTGATCTTTAACAAACTTCTTATATTTCCCATTTCAGACTAAAAATTCACTATAAGACAAAACTATTTCAGAACAATGCAGGAAGAAGATGGGACGAAACACACAAGAATGTGAATGCAGACATGTCAAGCATGTCTCGAAAAGCTAATTTCAGAAGCTAAACGTTCTCTGGAGCTTTTCCCCTGTCCTGTCAAATTTATAAAAGCAGCTTTTAGTTTTGCTGCGTAAATGCCCCATTGGATATGCTACAATGAAATTACTGTAGCATGCATGCAAATGTTAAAATGACTGAAAGCAGCCTCATTAAAATAAATTATTAAAGAAGTTGCTCAAATGATCAAGTCAGCTATAAACTCTCAGCTGTTTGAAAAAGCAGGATTAAATGGAGTGGGTCACCTCATCAGTTTGTCTGAGGAACATGTCTGTACGACATGAGTCTTAAAATTTAAATTCACTACTAAACAACTTCACTACTTCTCTTTCTTCTGCTCCACTCACATCCACCGTCATGGCCTGCCATTCCTTCTCTCTCATTTGCTTAACCAGACATTCGTTATTAACTTCTGCTTTTGCCATTCCATCAATACTTGAAATGCAACTGAAGTGGAACTCGCTATCGTAAGCTCATTCATATTTTATAATGTTAGAAATGATATACTATTTGGAACTGTAGAATCTTTACTACATAGACAACAAACTGTCTCTTCCAGTTGCATTGGTGTAAACTGGCAGGTTTCCAGAATGCTGTACTACAGTGCATTGCAACTAGATCTGAGTTTAAATGTGTCTAGTTGTGAATCTCCAGTCTGAACTGTGCTTAAGAAATTCTTCACACAAATCTGAATTAGGATCTGCACCAAAAATAACTTCAATTAACAAACATTACCAAAAAAAACAAAACAAAACACTGCATTGTAATAAATACATATTTTTATTTCTTCTTTCTTTTTAAGAAAGACAGATGATGCATACTTGGCAGTGTCTGCAGGCCTTGGAGTGAAGTTTCCCTCTGAGTCCATGGACGACTGTTTCTCCATCATGGCCATGTAGTTGGACTCCATGTAGTCTGGAGGAAGAGCTCCGGCCACAGCACTGAGACACGGTAAGGCCAGCTTAAACAGCTCCTGGTCATACCGCTACGCCATAAAAACATACACAGCACACTGCTTTATAAGCCATTAGAGAGCACTGTTATAATTCCACCGCAGGTTTAAGCCTCTCTGGCTCTGCTGTCACCCTGAAAGCTGGATCGACAAGTAATGATGAGGTTAATGATGACCTAATGATAAATATGATGCAGCATTTTAGTTGAAAGGACACAAATGAAGGCAAGTAATCATAAGCTAATGATAAAGCAAGGAGGGATTACTTAGTAACAACTCGGTATAAGGTTTTACTAATTGAGGTGCACCAACATCATTAACTAATGTTTAAGTAATTAGTTGAGTCACAGCTATTCATGAACTAATCATTACCTAATGATTCATTAATACAGGACCTCCTAGAATGGTCTCTAGTAAATTATCATTATCTACTATATAGTCCTCTATTAGGAATTATTAGATAAGTCTCCCATGAATTATCAAGTTGTTTCTGATTTTTTTTCCTCAAAATAACTGTCAATTATTAACTACTTGAAAATTTGAAAAGGAGTTACTCATTAACTGTTGGTTAAACTCAAAGTTAGTTTCTTGTTTGTTCTCCCAAGTGTATAATGTCTTCTGGAATTCTCTGGAGGAGCCTCATAAAGTGTGACGTAATAGTGACGTGAACCCGGGCCTGGACAATATAAATTTATGACAATAAGCCTAATTTACAAACTGGAGGGGTGGGCTTTGAAAGATGTGACCATTCACCGAGTTAGGAAGGTCAATGAATCGCTATCGGTTGCATGATGGGAAATGTGAGATCCAGGGGTTTTAGGAGCTTGGTCCTCAGTGGGGACTAAAAGGTATTACATCTCAGCCTCCATAGATCCACTTTTGATAATCCTTTAATAAATCTATCTCTTGTCAGTACCTCAACTTTAAGGAAGTTCAGCACAAAATTATGAATGCCCATTATAGTTTTGCTTATTTTATTCATCACCTAATTCATTTAATTTTCCTTTAATGTTCTACAAAAAAAAAAAAAAAAAAAGGAACAAAATGAACCTCACCTTGTGTGACAGAGCATCAAATATTCCCCAAAACAGTTTCCTGGAGAGATGAAGCTCTTCATCTGATGCGGCTCCAAAGTTGCCCCAGCCACCAGCCAGGCAGTAATATTTCCAACATCGCTCATAGTGATTGGTCAAAAGCTGGGAAAAAATCAAGAAGACATCCATGAGCCACCTGCAGGCTATTAAGAACCACTTTTCTACTTCTACTAAATCTAAAATTAGAGATGCTAATGCAAAGGAAGCATACCTTCAGAGGCATCTTGGTATGTTCATTTAGAAGAGGAACATCAAACACCAGCCTCCTCAGCAGGTGCTGCATCATGGAAGGCCTCAGCTTACTGCACATAATTAAGATCACACACATTAGTGGGTTACTTCCACTGTCACACAGTAGTAGTATAAAAAACACAGATCAGATCAGATCAAAACAGGTGTCACCTGTAGAGGTGTCTGCCTTCTCTTTAATATAATGGGACTAGATGGCACTTTGTTTGCTGTGCTCAAAGCACCAAACAGATATTTGCAAAACTCAACAGCAACGTCCCTTTTCAGACACCGTGACCTATTACGATGTAGTACGGTAAAAAAAAAAGAAAGTACTGGGGGGAACTTTGATTATACTTTGTTAACCAGTTCATATACAAACCAACACCTCTTGTCAGAATTTTAAGTGTTTCCTGACAACCCCTCCCCCATATAAATATGTGTTTTGCTATTCTTTGTTTTAATTCCTGTCTCACCCACAAACAGCCAGCAGACACTCCTCTATGGCATCCCGCTGGGCCTTGGTGAGGCAGCAGCCTTTGGACAGGCGGTAAACCGTGTGGAGCAGGGAGTCGATCAGTGAGGCGAATGGCTCTGTTCCGGCAAACAGCGGAGCACATTTAGTTAGGAGAGGCAACACAGCTGTACACAGATACCTGTTGAGGGCGAGAGCCATGTCTGTGGCACTGAGGGCAACCTGAAACACATACAGAGAAAGAAGAAGAAAGGAAAGATAGATGAAAATGTATATTAGAGTGTGTGATCAGGTCTGGTAAAGTACCACAATTGAAACAAACGAATGGGGTGTTGATAGACGCATCTGTAAATGATCGGTCATTTAGTTGTATCTGCTGCAGGACGGATCATTTAAAGCTGCATTAATTTTTTTTGGACACTTGGGGACGATGAAATGACCACTAACACAACATAATAATTCATCAATATAATCATCTCAGAAATGTGTTACGCAAATACTGTACAACGATCAACCACAATATTAAAACCACTGACAGGCAAAGTGAATAAAATGAATCATATGTATACAATGCAACGTTCTATGGGGAAACCTTGGGCTCTGGTAACCATATGGATGTTCTTTAGACACATAGCTCCCACCTGAACATTGCAGACAAAATATCCCCCTGCCCATGGCACTGTCTCCAACCTGGAGGTCCCACCTGACCTGTCAGAGGAAGGAACACGGGACCTCCAGGCGTATCTTGTGGCAACCAGCATCAAAATGTTGAATCCTTTGGGTTTAGTGCGTTGAGAGTTAGGGGGTGGATTCAGCTTATTCCAATGAATCCCACAGATTCTCCATCAGGTTGGGATCTGGGAAGTCTGTAGGATCTTCTTGTGGTTCTTGAGACATTCCTGAGGTGGTTTTGAAATGTGTTAGGGTACATTTTCCAGCTGGGGGGGAAGCTGCTGCTGATGGGAAGAGTTGTTGCTATGGGAGGGTATATTTGATCTGCAATGTTTAAGTGGGTGATGTGTGTCAAAGAACGGTCACATGATTGCAAGAAGGTTTCCCCGCAGGACACTGCATGATTAATGATATTCACTTCACCAGTAAATGGTTTTAATGTTGTGGCTGATTGGTGTATTTTAGCAGGCAAACTGAGCAACATTAGCATTCATATGAACTAGCCTTCCTTGAAAACCAATGAAGTTAAATACTTTAGGCTCCGGTTTGGCAGCTATCTTTAGCTGCTAAATGCCGCACTATGTCAGCTAGCTAGCCTGTAATGCTGTCTCTGCTGTTTGATGCTGAGCAAGCAGTTTACAGTGGGTTTCTCAGAGCTTTTGCTCTAGGAACACCTGCCAGCTCCTTCTACTGCTGAGGTAGATGAGTATGAGACTGAACAAAAATAGTCAAGTTGTAGACTAAAATCAAAACAATTTACAAATATAGCCTGAAAATCCCAGGCTAGGGAGACCTACAGTTGGCGATAACTGGTTTAAGCATTATTTGCAACACCATTACATCACACAGAGTCATTTGAATGATTATTAACATAGAAATATTAATTGATGTAGCTTTAACACACATACATACGCAAACACTTACAGTGTCCAAAGAGGCGGCAGCTCTTAGGTCTGGTAAGAAGCCAACCTCCAGTAGATGCAACAGGAAATTTTGGTCTTCTATACCATAGACTCGGTCCAGAAACAGGACCATGGCTGCTTTATGGTCTGGACAGAAACCAGCTGACATGTCTGGCTCCACCACCAACCCATCTATGAATGCACCAGTAAACACATAAAAAGCACACACATAACAAACAAGATGAAGGTCAAGATTTAAGTATCAACCAAGTCATTGCCATCTATTAGCGTTTGCACATTTTTCATATTTGATCCCATACTGGACCTCTTGGAGTGGATGCAGGAGGGGTTGCTCACCTTTAGCCAGGCTGGGCATAGAGAATGGAATGCTGATGACTCCCACCAGGTCTTCAATAGGAATCAGAGACCTGAGAATGGCTCTGATACGGATTGCTTCACCTTTGCCAGCATGGATCAGCTGATAATATGGGTTCGGTTAGTATTAATATCTTTGTGAGTCTATATGGGTGTGTGTGTGTGTGTTGTCACTCACATGCATCTCTGGAGCACAGCGGCCTAAGAGGTCAATGAGAGCAGCGTAAAAGGTCATGATGGCATTTCCCATATGGATGGTATCATCCTCCTCTTCCTCTAGCATGTCACTGCTGCACACATACACAATAACATGTCACTGATGTGAAAGACCACTTCAGTTTTACATCAGACCTTTGCAGGTGTGACAACAGCCATGAACTGACCGAGAAGGACTGTAACATATATATTGTGAATTTCCTTTGGGGATGAATAAAGTATCTATTTATCTATTTATCTATGTATCTGTCTTTTTATATCAGTACACAGTAAAAGGCACCAATGGTACTGTCTAGTATGAGCTTTATAAAATGAAGAGACACTGGTATCACCAACACCATCACTATGAAGGGTCCTCTTACAAATGGAGGTACGAGGTAAGGAGGCAGGATGGTCGCCTTATTAACTGGTACTATATGTAGAGAAGATTACCATCCTAACTCTAGCAACTCTTTATAAAAGCAGTGATCTGTTGAACTGTAAATGAGTCTTCATGATATCTGGTAGAGTAAACGTAGATACAGATAAAATACAAGACAAGGTGTAATTCACATTATCCAATACTATAACAGGAATTAATGAGACATGACAATGATGTCTCACAGTGTCTTGCTGCTTTCCGACGAAGGAGAAGGACCATCTTCGGAGAGATCCTGAGAGATCTTAATAGCTTCCTCCATTGCTGCCAACAACCCATCACCACCTTCACCCCGAAGGGCAGGGCCAAAACATTCTGGTCGGCGAATCAGAAGCCTCACCACAACATTGGCATTCTCCTCTACACTTTCACCTGGCCACAGAAGAGTTGAGGTGTTCATAACAATGTACTGTATGTACATTTAATAACATAGTCGACTGTGAAAAAGGGGATTTGGAAATTGAAACGGTTTTAATGCTCACCGTTGCAGAAGACAGCAAAGCGCAGGAAGTCGAGATAGCGTTCACCCTCCACGGGGTTCCAGCCGATGTCAGGGTATCCTTTATGCACCAGCATCACACAGCTCTGCAGTCCACAGCCTGCCAGGTACTGCACCACCTGCAGAGGCAGACAAAACAACAAGGGAAATGTTTGTTAGAGCCATAGTCAACTGAACATTATATTTGCAATACTTAATGAGGTGATGTAAATCTTTTCTTTTGACTTTTGAATTAATGTCAACTTAACATTGGAAACAACTATTTTTAATGTGATTCATCAGATGATGATCAGTTGTGACAGAAAGGAGTGAACTGAGACTGCCTCTTGGTTCGATTCATAAATGTTTTGCTATTTTGTGTAAAGTGAGAATAAACCAGTCAGTGAAGGAAACAGAAGCCCTGGAGCCCTGTAAAGGTAGCACAGTTTAAAAGAAGTTCAAAGAGCAAACAAACACTGAATGTTCCCAACAGCTCCTATGTGACAATGAGCTTATTTTCTCTGCTTCATATTAGCTCTGACTGGTGTGTTATTGTCAAATAATAATAATAATAAATCTATATTGCAGATTGACTGGTCTATATCAGAAGCCAGCCAGTCACTAAACTGAGATGATTCTAATGTGCAGTCCACCCACACTAATATCATCATAGTAATATTAGAAACACCTTGCAGTATAATACAATACAGGTCAACAGCAGAACAAACTGCAACTTCCAAAATATTCATTATATGAATCAGCAGAGTCTAACCTTCATGAAGGTCTAAGTTATCGCAGGACTGACATATTACAGTGCATTCGTTTTACCATCCATTTTTGGTCTGTGTGGGGTGAAAGCTGGGGTGAATGCTCTACACCCCTTAGACCTCTGAAAGCCCTCAATGGCTGATATGTTTTGATATGCTTGTGTGTGTGTGTGTGTGTGTGTGTGTTCATCAGTCTCACCTTCTCCAGGTCTGGCTCTCTTAAAGCCAGGGCTAATTCATTATTATCCATGACTGATGCTGCAGCCACATCCAGAGGAGTAGAGCCTCGCATGGAAGGAGATGCTGATGACAGGACAGGTCAGAGTAGAAGAGAGTAGAGGATGGATGAAAGAGAAGAGGGATAAAAGTAAAAGGAGTCTATCATCAGTAAAGCAAAATCCTGTTCTCCTCCTTTACATTTATTTATTTAATGTACAGGGAATATGAGTATTGAGTATCTGGAAATAAATGACATCAGTTTCTCAAAATAATCTAATCTCAGTCAGTAGAGATGTAAAAAACAAAGCTGCAGATACAGTGTAACGCCATTTTTACATCAGAATTAGCCCACATATGCGGGTTTTTACAAAATCAGTAAATGTGCTAAGAATGGGCAACAGGCAGGACTCTTTCGCATTAACTTTCTGTTTTTATTCATTAGTTCGTTTATTTTCTGGTATATTCTGTTTGATGTCACAAACACAATGTAAAACAGAGGTTAAAACTTGTTTTTAAAAAAGTCTTAAAAGTACAATTTTCAGACTGTGCCCCAGTGCACCAAGCAAGGTCCATAAAGACATGGTTGGATGAGTTTGGTGTGGAAGAACTTGACTGGCCCACACAGAACCCTGACCTCAACCCCATCCAACACCTTTGGAGACTGCAAGCCAGACCTTTTCATCCAACATCACTGCCTGACCTCACAAATGCTCTACTGCATGAATGGACAAAAATTCCCACAGAGACACTCCAAAGTCTTGTGGAAAGCCTTCACAGGTGTTACAGCTGAATTTAGAATGCAATGTCATTAAAGTCCTTGCTGGTGTAACAGTCAGGTGCCCCAATGCTTTTGTCTATATAAAGATCACATAAACAAGGTATAAATAATAAAGGCCAAACATAACCAGCAGTGTTTGCTCTTGTTATGTTTTTAACCACATGATGTTACCAATAACTTCAATAATATGAATATATTTTCTATACATGTTATATATATTTCTAAAGGAGTAGGTTCAGGTCCCAGTTGGTGTAACGGTCAGGTGACCCAATACTTTTGTCTATATAGTGTAGCTAAAGAGTGAGACATCACATTACTTTCCCTTCTCTGTTGATATGCACATGTGCAGTACAGAACGGGTACTGACACAAAGGTACTTTTGTTTAAGGTACATGCCAAAGTCCTTAACATGCCAATGTTCTTAACATAACATCGTGCCAGAAAAGGCACGAAGGTCAGTGTGTTCACACCGGTGTCATGTTTCCATCACGACTGATCAGCTGGAGACAATAAACACCCATCACTACTGCCACTGACTACTGAATACTAGAGACATTTGACCTGTGTATGGATGCAGAGTGTACCCTTTCCTACTGAAAACAACAGACATTACAGACAGACATTAATGGGTGCTGGTGGGCTTTTTGTACAGTGTGACACACACTCACCAAGGCCAACACTGCTGTTCTCCAGCAGGTAACTGAGATGGTCAAACATGGCTTTCTGGTTCTGACGGCTGATTCGACAGAAGTAACATAGAAATCGACAACAGTTGGCCACCATTTTAGGAAAGGTGATTTCCTACAAAAACACAGACATCATGTACAGGGTAGTTGCACAAAAATCAAGGACTAATTGTCTTCTCATTATAAATATTATATCATCCATATTGTTTTCTTATCACTATTGAAATGTCTTTATGTGCTTACACATACATTTGATTCATTTAGAGTCCATCTCTGTTTAGACAAGGCTAATACTAAAAGACAGCTAAAGATAAAACTCCTTTCTTTCAACATCTTATTCCAGTTTCAATAATATAAGCCTATTTCTTCTGGCTCTGCAGCTTATGCACCCTCATACCTTGGAGTCTCCTCCACTGAGTACATTGACCATGACCTCCATGACAGTCTCATGCATTCCCAGAGCTCTCATCAGGTTAGGGTGCTGGTAGAACACCTTGTTGTTCATGATATCACTGTAGAGGAAGAGGGACGAGTTCAAAGCTTAATGTTTTTCATTAAGCTTTGAACTTTTCATGTTTTTCATCATTCATCATCAGAAACCTGTGATTGGTCTGCTTTGCCTCAAATTGAAATTAGACTAGAATTACATCTCATCAAAATTCTTGATTAGAAAGTTGGAAATAACTTTCTAATCAGGAATTTTTGGGCAATATAAATATTTGTCCAGTCGCCCTATGCACTAACAAATGCAAACTGACTGTTAACAAGACAGAGAAAAAAAAGAGGATCAGTGAAAATAAGAATTCATTCAGCATTCAGGTGCCTGACAGATGAGCGTTGTCTTACCCCAACCCTCTGATCATCAGCTTCTCCTCCTCTCTTCCCATACGGACACTCAGCAGAGATCTGATCTGACCCAGAGCAGCCAACAGGTTGATGGTGTCCTCGATTGACACAGAGTTTATAGTGTAGGTCTTAGGAAGAGCTCGCACCTGGACAGAAAGGGACAGGTTCCGTTCTGTTAAAATGTATCGCTAAAGTCTACACATCTCCTTCCCAATACTATAAAGCTGACCGAGCAGGTCCTTAGCACTTACCATATGTTAAGAGAAACAATGTAACAGGGAGAAAATCAGAGCAACAGAGGAGGATTCAGTAATAATTTATTTCTTTTCTGAAGTAGTTTTAATATAACTGTCCACTTCTTGTATTAGCAGAAGTTGGTTTGGATGGTTCTTAATTTAAAAACTTGTACTAACATGTGAAGTAAACTAACCAAATAGTTGATTGTTATGATAACTACTGTACATTGTTGTATTGTAGTTTTCAGAGCAAATATCCTACAGATATTTGAGATTTATATAGAGTTGCATGTTTTTAATTAAATCACTTGCATTTGGTCAACCGGTTGGCTTTTTAGAAAATGCGGCTCTTATGTCTTTTGTATAAAACTTTATATGAACCACAAAAGTAGAGTTGCTTCTACAGTATTAAACACAAAGAGACAAAGGAACACACACACACACACACACCAACCTGTCCTCCAATGCCATCGTACTGCCGGTGCAGAAGAACAAACATGGCTCTGACCAGATCTGGATCTTCAATAACTGACTCCTGAGCCCAGCGGACCATCGTATCTGAAATCAACTGCTGTAAGGTACCTGCAGAAACAGAGAGAGAGAGAGAGAGAGGTAGTTTGGGTTCATTTTCATAAAACCTTATTTCTCCTCAAATTTTTATTTTCTGTTGATTTTCCACTTCACTGGGACGTATAAAAAGCTCCTACACTGCTAGCTAGTGAGGGGGAGAGAACTGGTTTGAACTTGTTATTAACATCAGTCCTGAGTCCTCTGATCACAACAGGACACAAGACCAGCTGATATCTGAGTGACGTTCAGAGAAGGCCTGAGGCATTTACGGCCAACTTATCCAACTGACATCTTCTGCACAACAACAAGAAGAAGCCATAACAAAGGCAGGATCGACTACATGCTTTCTGTTTTCCATCTAGTTCACTGTAGTGCAATTTTACTTTTTTGAGCTCTCTTACCTGCCATGATAAGCAGTGGATGTTTGAACATATTGCAGTATTCCCAGACTCCCTCAAAAATAGTGCAGTTTTGAGAGTTGTTGTGTCAGGAGAAAAGTAATCAACTAAAAACTACTATTGCAAACTCTTAATCATCCGTGCCGTTTTTTTTAAATTTGACATTAAACACATTAACTTGTTGTTTTTTTTTCCTTGTTAAAGGTTTCAGTATGTTGCGGCATTGCAGCACCAGCCCTGTGCTCTTTGTCTTACCTGCCAACATTTAGCCAACATTTAGCAGCAGAACACACTGTTTCAAATAACTTCATAGTTTACAACAAACTTCTTAGAAATACAGTAAACAGTAAGCAATATAGGGTAATTCTTTGGAACCTGAGGAGAAAGGCCCCAGGTTCCCTCAAAAATTTGTTTTTTTATTAGTTATTGGGTCAAAAAAAAAAAAAAAACATTACGAACTTTGTGAAATGCTGTCTATGACTAATGTTTAATTATTTGGCCCTTCCTGTAAATGAAATAAGTTCAAGTTTTTTCTTTCCTTGTGCAGAAGAAGTTGTGTTTGTTTGTCCCAGAGATGTTCAGGCGTGTATGTGTTCATTTGCATAGAATGAGGAATAGAGTTCTAATGATAATGCAAGATATGAACAGCCTCAGAGAGACAGAGAGAGAGAGAAGGATGGGGAGCTAAAGAGAGAGAGAAAGATAAAGTACTCTCAGAGGAGCTCTGTTTTCACATGATTTTTAGGGGAAAAGAAGTCATACCCTAGAAATGTTCCACATTCTTTGACTTTCTTCATTTGATCAACATAAAGCCTTTCAAAATTCCATTACCAATAGGATCTAGCCAAATCCAATGTTGAGCACAAAGCCCATTGAAGTGCTGATAACGGGAGTTTGTAATGTTTATACCTTTTCTGATTGAATGTACAGATTGCAGTAGGAAATAACAGCACGAAATCAAAGGCATGCAAAATTTGTGCTTTTAGGTAATTCCACAGGGAAGGTCACGGGGGTCATTCAAATTAAACAGATTCATCCATCAGGATTCTGAATTTACTCACTACATTTGCAAGAACCATAATGCATATTTAGGGTAACTAACTATCAATGTACCCCACTGCTGTCTGGCTGTTTGTGTGTGTGTGGCAGATCAGTGGACTCACTGGGTTTCCTGTGTTTTTTCTCCTTTGGCAGGTTGGCCATCTTCTTCTTCAGGTAAGCCACTTTCTCCACCAAAGACATGAGTCGACCTCGGATGGTGAAATCACTGTCACCATCTATTCCTCTCTCCTCATCCAACTCTATACCTGACAGAATGGACAAATTGGTATACTGGGCATCCTATGTGCTGGATAGTACAGTCAATTTCAAAGATGGGTACTTTACCACAGTGTCTCATCAGGTCTTCATGGAAGTCAAGCAGCTGCTCTCGAATGTATTCAGGACAGGGACACTCCTGCTTGTCATCCTTAAAGTTCAGCAGCATGTTGATCTGTAGAAACACACGTGATAGAAGCCTTGTTCACCACACACTTCCACAGGAAGAGCTGGGATTACAATACAGAAACCCAACACACATTTGTTCATAGTTTCTGAGTGGGGTACTGGGAGTATGTTCCCACTGGTGTATGGGAAGATGCTATTGGACGTGGGGTCTGCAGAGCCAAAGCAGAAATGGAAAGTGGCTCAGGGACTGTGTTATATACACTGCAAAAGTGAGTCTGTTCCCGTGGTGGAAGAAACATTCAGATCCCCAAACTGGTCAAGATGAGAGAAGAGAAATAAACTGGTCTCCAATGTTAAAGGCTCCAAGCTAGATCAGCAATTAACATGGTATAAAATAAAAAAGTACCTATAGTATATGGTCTACAAAGAATCTCATCTTTGATTTTTCTCTGCTGCATACTGTTCTTCTTGCTGATACTCCACTTCATACACTACCATAATGATTCTATTTTACCAACTGATGCAGACAATTTCATATTGAGACGAGGCGGCCTACGGGATGGAGGTGGCCACTCTGTTGACATGGTGTGAGGACAACAACCTCACCCTCAACACAGATAAGACCAAGGAGATGACAGTGGACATGAGGAAAGAGAAGAGCCCTCATCAGCCACTGCTTATCTGGGGACTGGAAGTAGAGAGGGTGAACAGCTTCAATTATCTGGGGGTCCACACCAGTAAGGACCTCACCTGGACACTCAACATCACACAGCTTGTGAAGAAAGCTCAGCAGCGGCTGTACTTCCTGAGGAGGCTGAAGAAGTTTGGCATGTCAACAAAAGATCCTCAGCAACTTCTACAGCTGCGTTGTTGAGTCCACCCTGACCGGCTGCATCACAGTGTGGTACGACAGCTCTACACTCATGGACCGCAAAGGCCTGCAGAGAGTGGTGAAGGCTGCGTCTAAGATCACCAGGACTCCTTTGCCCATCTACCAGTGCAGAGTCCACAGGAGAGCTGCCTCCATCATCAAGCACCCCACCCACCCCCAACAAGGTCTGTTCACTCCCCTCAGGCCGGAGGAACAGGAGTGTGAAGTGCAGGACCACCAGACTCAGGAACTCTTTCTTTCCCTCCACCATCAGACTCCTCAACAGCAAACAGGAGTCTGTAACAATGGACTGTACCCTTGCACATACTGACTGTTTACATCCAGTAACACAGTAACTGCAATACTGTCTACTGTACATGCACCTTAATATTCAATAATTACACATGTACCATGCTGTTTACCTCCTGACAGTTTTGCACAACTATTCATTCTTTTGCACAACTGCAACAGCTGATGTAGCATATGTGCACATTTATGTATATAGCTTTACTTTACTTTATTCATAGTTTATATTTTAAGTTTATTTTTTGCATGCTCTTCTTAAATTGCCTATTTTGTTAAATTATTCTATTTTTTAATATACCTTAAACTTTTTATGGCATTCAGTGTTGACAGCAAAGTAAGAATTTCACTGTACTGGGAAACCTGTTTCCTTACTGTGCATGTGACAATAAATGCTTTGAATCTTGAATCTTTGAATCTACTGAAATATGCATTATTCATTCGTTCATCGCAGTGTTTTTCTACAGTCTGCTCTTTCAGGGACTTAATATACCGTACATCCAAACAGATGAGTACTCAGAAAGCTGTGGATCCTTTGAAAGCCTATTAGTTAATCTCTGGAGTCTGCTTGTATCCACACATCTGCAGATGCTTTGTGTAGCTTGTTGTAACATAGTGGTCACAAAATTGGAGGTACATGGATATCCACACACAGCCTACAAGCAGACCCTCTGCTTGTGACACGGACCTTTGAGCACTCACGGACACGAAAAGTATAATTTCGGTTTTAAGAGCACAACCTACTCTTCTGCACTGCTCTGTTGGAAACTGGCATTCTTCGGTGCTCTTCCTACCTGTTCCTGAGGAGGAGATCTGAACTCCTTGGTCTTCTTGGCAGTTAGGGCTGCAGACATGTTCAGCGCTAACATCACCTCATTGTAGCGGAACCGCTGGTTGTCTTGGAGACAGGCCACAAAGTCATCAGAGAAGGCCACCACTGCCTCGATTCGATGGCGCACCTGGCAGTCACACAAGTACTGCAGCACATGGCACATCTACACACACATAAATATTACACACATACAATCACAAATAATGTCACCGGAATATTTTGATGAACTATTCAGATAAATAAAAAAACGGTGTAATATCATTGCAGATTGAAGGTAGTGCTTAGGAACTGCTAAAACCAATCTGTAGATCAACAGGTGTTATTTGTGTTGTTCCAATCAACTGTTCCCCATGTTGTGGAGGTCCTTTTAGTGTGCTAACTCTTAGTTAAGCATTGCTAGTGTTATAAAGTTGACTTGTGTTTTTCTTGCTGTGACAAGTCAAAATATCTGCTGTGCAACCAGTCCATTATTGTCCAATATAAAACAATTGCAATGTGGCAGGAAACAATGATTTGTTTTTACTCAATGTTGTTTTTTTAAAAACACTGCAGTGAACACCACCAAACTGAAATAGTAAAACCAACTGAGAGGGTTTACTGTGTGTCACCTGGAGTTTTACAGGCTCTGGCAGTTTCATCTGTAACAGCCCCTCTTTAGGCAAGTTCCTCCCTCCATCCTGTCCTCTTCCTTCAATCTCCAATTCCTTCACAATCTCCAGCTCCATGTGCTTGTCTTCCTGCCCTTCTCGTCTTTCAGAAAACACAGATGGTTCAATCAGTCTAAGGATGTTCTTCAGATCTCCATTTTGGAAAACTCCCATGATTAGCATTGTGTAGATCAATTTGATAAGGGGGACAAAGAGAAACTCAGTGCTGCCTCCAATTGGATCTCGAACGTGCATGCTTCCCTCCCGCACTGCCTCCGTTAGCATTTCAATGGTTTTAATTTTCAGTATGTCTAAAGGGAATTCAGGGCTGTACTGGAAACAGTCTCCTGTCCCTGATCCTGATCCACTGTTGCTGTTGTTACGCTGAGAAGGTCCGTTCCCACAGACAAAACTCGGGGATGAGAACTGCATTCTGGGTCTCAGAGAGGTACTGAGGCCAATGCCTGGCAGGCCATGTTTCTTCTTCTCATCAGGAAACAAGCTGATGCTTTTGGTTTCATCTGTCATGGGAACAATGTACTCATTGTTCATCATGAGTCGAGCTGTGGCGTAGCTGTTCAGATGGATGTCGATAAGGAGGTCATAGTAACCCGCACGAAGCAAACCTGGAGAATGAGAGACATACAGGAAGATAGTTCTCAAAATTCAACTAAAACTATCTTAGACCCATCAAAGGAGCAACTTGTAAAATATGGACAGAATTCAAAGGTACACTTTAGAGACAAAGGTATTGGGGTGGGGCTATTTTTCTTCCAGTGAACTGAAATCTCAGTGCTTCAGCATACCAAGATGTTTTGGACAATGCTATGCTCCAACTTTGTGGCAACATTTTGGGGAAGGAGTTTCTCTGTTCCAGCATGATTGTGCCTTAGGTCCATGAAGACCTATGAGGCAGAGCCTCAACCTCAAGACCAATCAAACACCTACTGGATGAACTGGAATGCTGATTGTGAGCCAGACCTTTTAGTCCAACTTCAGTGCCTGACCTCACAAACACTCTACTGCATGAATGGGCAAAAAATCCCACAAAAACACCCCAAAATCTAGCGGAAAGTCTTCCCAGAAGAGTGGAAGCTGTCATAGCTGCAAAACTGTCTATATATTTAGAATGCAATGTCATTAAAGTCCCTGTTGGCGTAATGGTCAGGTGGCCCAATACTTCTGCCCATATAGTGTAGCTCCAAAAACATAGTAGTCATCATATCAGGCAAGCAACTGCTACCTGCTGCAAACTATACTCTTTCATATAATTTGGTTGTGGTTACAGCTACCATTAGCTCGACTAGGTGCTGCAGACTGCCATTAAGCACGGCTATACACTCTTGTGGGACCCAACACGTGCTCTGAGACCAGCAGAGGCCAGCTGATGACAAAGGATAGAGTACGGGGGTGATTCACAGCGGCACAGACAAGGACTATGATTCCATAGTGGGCAGGGGCACTACAGGGAGAGTCAGGCATCTGCAGTGGGCAGAAATGGTTTGTGTAGCTGGAATACTTTCACATTTTACTCTGTGAATTTAGGATTCACCAAATGCAACTGTTGAGAAACAAACAAAGGTTTTTGATGAGCTCTGTTTCAGTTATTTTCCATTTGAATGAAGTCTGTTTTATGATGAATTAACAAGGCAATTCAGTTTGTCTTAGTTTGATAAAAGAGACTTCAGTGGCTTATAGGTTTGATTTTACAAATTGCACCTTTAGGGTGTGTACAATTTTCTTTGTAGATTTGTTATATAACTCCCCATTGCTTTATGTATGAAGTGCTTAACTCGCCTAAATCCAGAACGTAGTTTCACTAAGTTCAATTCATTTTCAAATGTGTTTATTTCAACTGTCCTTCCGATTTGAAACAGCTTTTGGTTCTATGTAGATCTTTGCATCCACTCAGTCTTATGCAACATCCTTTGTTGTTTGTGCCCAGAATTTCAAACGCATCCATCTGACTAGAATGATTTTCTGAGATCTATTAATTCTTTCCGCCGCTTCAGGACATCTTAAGTTTCTCCTCTTGACACAACCCACTTATGCTTTTAATAATTTAAGCTGTTTTTATGCAACAGCCGAGAGCTGGGGGTGTGGATGGTCGAGGGTGAACATACTTGATGTATTTGCAGTGTATGAATGTAAAGGATGTAATTTATTTTGTTTGAGTCTCTCACATCTACTTTTTGTTTAAAGACTGTCACAAGTCAAAAGACACACCCTTTTGGCTACCTGGAGAATTGTATTTATTCTTAGCCATTTTATTTAAATATCCGAGTTACAAGCATAAAATAAACGCATTACAATATTGCACTTGAAAAAAAATCCCCAAATTTAGTTATAATTACCATTCTTCACACAACTCTAAATGTTTTACTTAAGTGTTGCCATTACATTAAATGCCACTTCAGACACGAGATAAACTATATTTTTTATGTAACTACACTTATATCAACAGTACATAAGATCATAAGATAAGAAGTTCAAATTTGGTCTGGCTCAACCACCGTAATATTCATCTTTGTACTAATAATCCATTCATATGGTGTATGCACACAAAGGGTGAATGCATCTCAGGAGGTGAACCATGATGCAACTACCTGTTTTATGTCAGTAAATGGAGCAATATTTTTTTTTAAGTTAAATGAGTACTACTGTCTGCCCTGAAACAAAAAGAGAAATGCTGTTTAATAATCTGGGGAAATTAGTTTCCTGGGTTCAATTTGTGATTACAAGTCTTGGTGTTATTCCCATAAGCAAAGTGATGAAAATAAAAAAAAAAACACACCTATTCAAAACTCTGCAACTTGAATATTAACCAGAACCAAGAGAAAAAAGCACATTAGTTCACCATTTGCCTTCAAGAACTCTGCAAACATCTACCGGTCCTGTTTTATTGGAGGATCCCAGGAAAATCCAAAAGAAAATCAGGGATGCAGTCTTTGTCAGATGAAATACAGACTCGCTGAATATTTTTAAAAGATTTATGTCTTCATTAGGAACCAACTGCCTTATAGCTAAGAAGTCAAAGGATTGACAGAGAGATTAACTAATTGTTGGCGCAAGACTTTCCTTGGGATTTGATGACGATAAGAAAAATATCTAATAATTCAAACCTTATTCTTTAAGTACATCTCTATGAGCAGGCTCTCACTATTGCCCAGCCTCTATTTATTTCTCAGGAACATGCTCTGGTATCTTGCATGCAGTTATTCTTTTCATACTATATGTGTGTTACCTGGCATGTACTTGTTCTCTATAGCCTGCAGGAGCTGTGACTCGTCTACATGGGAGCAGAGGGCATGTGCCACCCGGTTGTTTCCCAGTGCACAGATTGCAGAGTACAGTCTGAGGGTATGGTAGTGAAACTTTAATAAATCCCTCTGCTCAGACAGCTCCAGGATATCCAACGACCTAGACAACACACAGACAGACGCCGCATGAGCAAAAAAGTGCAGGAAGATAAAAAGGTGTGTGTGTGTGTGTGTGTGTGTGTGTGTGTATGTAGCTGTGGGTACTCCACCTGCTCTCCTCCGGAATGTGCAGAGACATGAACTGCAGAGGTTCGTTACACTGGACCAGCCAACCATGTCTGTCATTCACTCTGGATGCTGACACCTGAGGAAAAAACAATGTTTCACACTCTATTTCTGTCAGTGTCTGTCCCTCTTTTTATTCTATACATTGCACAATTAATGATTTACAATTTTGCCAATAAACTGCCCAAAATAAAGCAACAAAAGAAACCCCAAAAAAGCAAGCCTGCTATAAATAGGTAGGAGTTGTTACCTTGAGGAAGTGGTTGGGAACGCGACTCCATAATACAGGAGTGAGAAACTGGATGTGCAGCCGTGGAGGACACTGAGGAACTGGGTTCTTCCTCTCACTCTTAAACAGACCAGCTGAGAGAGGCATTACATTCTGGAAACAAGCATGTTGACAATGACACAAAATCATATAAGACAGACGGGCCGAAAAAGATATTGAGAACACACACCAATCAGCCACAACATTAAAACCACTCACAGGTGAAGCCAATAACATTAATCATCCGTTTACGATGCAATGCTCTGCGGGGAAAGCTTGGGTCCTGGCAATCATGTGGACGTTCATCGACCCATGACAACGGCTCTTCCTGTCAGCAGCAGCCTTTAGACAGCTTGACCATTCATCCAGGCACATTTCAACAGCTCAGGAATGTCTCAAGGACCATAACAACCTGCAGACCCCCCAGAACCCAACCTGATCGAGAATCTGTGGGTATGCACTGGAATAAGATGAATCCACCCTCCCACGTGGAGGCCCCACCCTCAACATACAGGACCCAGAGGATCCAACATCCCAATGCCGGTGACCACAAAGTACCCCAAGAGGTCCTGTGTCCCTTCCCCTGACAGGTCAGAGCTGTTCTGGCAACACAAAGGGGACCTACAGAATATCAAGCTGGTGGTTTTAATGATGCGGCTGATCGTTGCATTCATGTTGCTTTTCACATTAGTGTTCACTTTGTCATGTACAATACATAATTTCACCCCCAACTGACATTAGATGAGAGACTGTTGTGGTCATGAGTAAAAAGGGTAACTTTACATTTAAGAAGGGCAGGGACAGAGGTTTAAATCTGTTGATTGCAAGCTCCCTCTTCTGGCACAGAGCATCAGTAAACAGACAGCAGACCAGAAGGCTGCCACAGAGAAAAATTTAACATGAGAGCTTAAAACCAATACGTTTACAATGTTTGTCAAACAAACAATGTAAATGTATTTGTTTATCCATAGAACATAAAAATATTTTCAACTATGTGCCACTAGGTAGAGCGCTTTTATTATGAAACAGCAAGGGGAAATGGCAGGGTTACCTGTCACTGAGGTTAGAGCAAACCTCCAAATCCTGATGTATATTCAGAAGTGGAAGACAGATTAAAAGGTGATACAGCTACTTTAGCTTGATGATGAAGCTGTAAATGTGTCCCTCTCACCTTAATACGACCCAGTTCGAACTGGAAGACATTGGGGCTGGTGGCCTTGGCAAAGACTGCTGGGAACAGCTTAGTACTAGGCTCCACCTGTGGAGAGGAAAGAGTGTTTAACTAGTTCATTCATTCATTCTATTTCTTTTATTTTTTGTTATTCTGGTAACATATCAGCCAACAGACGTTTTGTTATCAGTTTTGTTGAAGAATACGGACCACAACAGTTAGCTGCACATGTGGAGTTCAGTCAGTTTAAAATGCTAAGTTCTGAAGCGATACACAGTCATCAACGGTTTAATGCTAGTTTGATTTTGTGTTCAGCATGACAAAGTGCAGGTCAAGACATGTGCTCATGTTGGTAGAAATAAAAAAGAGACATCAGCTACAAAGCTAATGTGAGTTCAAGGTCTGTGGCTCTATGTGTTGTGTATCTCTGTGAGGGGTCTCAGCCTGACGTCTGACTCTTAATTAGTGGCAACATCAGCCAACGACACGATGGTGATGTTACTGCTTTTTATATGCCGTGTCATAAAAAAACAGGCAGTTTAGTTTCAGTCCAACATGTGCTGGACAATAAGAGAAAATGCTAGAATGAAGAATGAAAGTGGAGAAAAAGAAATGAGGCACGAGGAATAAAGCACAGTTTGGTGTAAAAAGAAAAATTAAAGAAAGTACAGATGGTAGAATGACAAAAAGTGTCAGGAAGGGAGAAGAAGATAAACAGGAAATGAAGAAAACGACCTTTAAAAAACCACATGAAATATTTACCTGGTAGTATGTGCTGAGTTCTTTGCCGTTGGCTGTGAAGGTCAGCAGTCCGTTTGTTGTGTCGACCAGACAGCCAATCTCCAAGCCATTGTTGTTCCTCCCCTGACCAGGACTGGTGCTCTCCCCAGCCCACACCATGTAACAGTTACTCCGCTTTATGCTAGAGAACAATGGTTAACTGAAGTCACATGATGTAGCCTTAAAAACTGCAGCCTTTCTAATACATCCCTGACCAACATAATCTATGGGCTGACTGCAGCCTGACTGACCTCTCATGAACTTTGCCCTTCTCATCTCCAAGGGTGACAGTGACAGTTCGGACTTTGTGCAGCTCAAAGCTTGGGTCATACTGATGAAAGTCAGAGGTGACCCAACCCACCCACACATTGCTGGGATCCTGACCAGGGAAGATCCGCACTGAGTAGTAGTGCTGCACAGACAGAGGCTCAATGAAGTCAAGCGTAACTACATTTCTCATTATTCACAGTTACTTTTCCAAACTGGGTGAACACTTTGACCAGATCCAGGGGATAAACATGATCTGCAAAAATCCAGAGACTGCAATGATAGTTGAAAGCTGCAAATGAATTCAAATTTAATGACTAAATTGTCACACTTTTCTGTATGCATTATATTCACAATTTATTAATTTACTCATCATGAGTAACATGGATATTGCAATGTGAGTGTGTTCTGTATGTGTACTGTCTTACAGTAGAGGCTTGCATGAGGAATTCATATTCATCTCTGTCATCAGCCATCACCTCCTCTGACAGGCGAGCAGATGATTGACAGCTGTTGTCTGGCTTGTTTCTCTTCAACATAAACCTGGCAGATCAGATAATTGTTTTACGTTTATAAAAGTTTAAAAATAGTGACCAAACAGAGTGGCAGAAGGCTAAAAATTACACAAGTGTACAAGCTGAAAATGACAGAAAGTTTAAACCTGTTGAACCTTCACCACTGATATGAAGGAATCAAGGGTTTACCTTTGCTTGAGTTTTGAGGGCTTCTCCTGGTTATAATCTTTGTGGTTGTTGAATTCGTCTCTGTCAGGTCCATTTGGACCATTGTGACCATGAGAGGTCTTCATTAGGACCTCAAAGTCTGACACAGTTTCAAAGTCCTCCAGCTCCTGCAGAAACAGTCAGTGAACATACCACACATGTTCTCAATCATACAGGTGTACGCCATGCAATTTCAAGAAAAATACAATAAAACATACAAATAAAATACAATGAATTCCACCTCTATACAACAGATGGATTGCATTGAGCATCGGTTGGTCATATGTGTATGCATTTTAAGTCACGTTTTACCCGCTTTGGTGAGAAGAGCCCCTCGTTAGGCTGGGATCTGGAGAAGGACTCTGAACACTCTATAGGCATGCTCAGTCTGTAGAAGGTAATGTCGGTGTAACTGTTCTGAGAGCCAAATGACTTCTGAGTGACCCTGAGGCATGGACATGACTCCACTGTCCCATCTATCCTTGTCACCTAGCAAAAGAGGGAGAATCAAAAACCAGCAGTTTTGTCAGTTAACTGAACAGTTTTGTGTGAAAAACCATGGAGACCAAACATTATTCAGAAATGTACTGAAATGTGTCTGAATTGACCTTTCTCAAACTTTGTTGTTATCCACTGCTGCTCCATCAAGCTGTTGCTAGCATGGAGCCCACAGTTTCACTAACTGCACTCCCTGAAGACATATTATGCAATTTTTGGAAAAAAACGATTTCAGAGAGAAGGAAGACAGCAGGGTCTACAATATGTACTGCAGCACAGAAGTGCTAGTTAATTGTTGATGTAACAGATAAAGAGAAATGTATATCTCCTTTCAGTCTCTCTGGAATATGAATATCACTATACAGTGATATTCATATTCAGTGTAGTCATATAATTCTCAGATCCTGGTCAGAGCTGGTCGATATTACAACTAGCCAGTCTGTGTTCAAGTGGTGGAACTCAGCAAAGGGTCATTAAGGTATAAGTCCAGATCTCAGCCCAATGCCACTGAAAGCCCTACGACATATCTACAGCAACTGCTTGCTACACAGTCCCATGTGCTGTGGGTGACTTCCCTCACCTCTATGTGTTGGTGGTTGGTGGGGACAGGGACGAACTGAGGAAGCCTCTTGCTGAGCCACATGGTGACATCTCGATTCATGTTGACAGCAAATGGCTCGTAGCCTTCCTGCAGGCCACAGATGGTGAAGTACTTCAAAGTGCTGACGTCTTTACCAAAGTTCATCCTGCCCACCTGACACACACCCAGACTGCACACTGGGATAAAGCCTGGAGACATACAGAAGAAATCAGATACTAAGATGAAGCTCTTTACCACCTGTAACAGGTGGTAAAGCACCTGAACCGCTTAAAAGACCATTTCTGAAAACCAAATGTTCAGCTGGTCAACTGACAACTTGAAGAGATTTACCTGAAAATATTATAAAGGACTGACTAACAACTCCATGTTACCATTGTGTCTCTACGTCTCATACGCATTGTCAATAACATAGCACTGACCTCCACCGACTTCAAAGTCCTTGAAGGCCAGCTCAGATCCAGAGTCATCGAGCAGAACTTCTCCATTAAGTGTGAACATCATGGTGTGTTCATTCAGATCCACCATGCAGCCGACTACGTCGCCTGCCTGCCAGGCACGTCCAAAGTGCTCATTACCCTGATGCCAGCGCTGGACCTAAGGGAAAAAACAAAATCCCCTTTATTAAAAAAATTTAGACAAAGCTTAAGAAACACATAACTGGTTCCATGGCAAGAAACTGAACAAATGGGATATGCAGAGCAAAGAAACATCCAGCCACCTTGAAGCCATCAAAGACAAATGCCTGGTCATCAGATCCCAGCTCCTGGTCTGGGAGGCATCCTGGCCTGGCCCAGCCCACCCTCATCTGCCCTGCTGTTAATACCTGTGTGGGAGGCAGGGAGTGTTTAATATCCAGTTTAGGAACCGAAAAACATTGACAGTAAAATCTCAGCGTGATAACTTGGCAATAGCAACACCCTGCACTCAGTTGGAGTTTAGGGGTCATTTGACAAAAAATAATGTTTGTTTACTGGTATCTGCAAAATATATTGGATTAAAAAAAAACACATGGAACATTAACAACATTTAGCAAAGGTTTTTATTATTTCTTCATGCCAACGTACTGCTCTTGACACTATAGATCAGAATAGACCGTTATGAAGTACAGTACATTAAATTAAACTGAAAGATATTGTGTTGCCAGATAAGCTGCAGAAAATATGTATTTCAGGGTCCCTGTGATAAAGCTAATCACTTTATTACTTCCTAATAGTTATTATTTTTTCAATAAGAAAGTGATCATAGTAAGCTGTACAGTCTGTTTAGATCAACAGCTGATAAATTTCAGAGAAAGAAATATTGAATGTCTATGTCTGTAATGTCATATTACTTATCTATTTATCTCTATTTATTTATCTCTTCTTACCTCCATCTCAAAGTACCACTTCCCTGCATTAACACAGTAGGTTTTCTCTGCTCTGAAAATGCGGAACCTCTCAGCAGACATGTTGCTGGGGTCAGATTGAGCTGCTGTTTGGGAGACAGAGAAGACACACACAAACACACACAATCTAATGATCAATCTCTTGGACACATTATCATTTTAATTATCTTTTGTGTAACCAAGATGTTGTTTTTGCCCCCCTCCTCCCCAAATGACTGTAGAAAACAAAAAAATATCAAGTCACTGTATAATATAATACAGTGAATGGTGGGTATTGTACCATGGTCTTGGTCGGGAGCTTCAAGGTTGTATCCATATCCCAGCAAAGTCCTGACAGCCTCTCTCAGACTGTCTTTGTTGGACTTCTTGGTTCTCTCATCCAGCAGAATGTAGGGTACCAGGCGAGGGTTTCTACGGTTCTTCACATCCTGAGAAGAGACAGAGGACAGATCAATAAAAACGAAACAATCACTCAGTAAAAATGTAGTGCTAATTTTGTCAAGTCAAACAGCAGAGATATTCCCTTCCTCACTGCCATCACTAAGGTAACCTTAGATGAGACTATCTCTCATAGCTCCAGTGCAGCAGCAAACTGCAAGGCATGTGTTTTCTTTGTCTAAGGCAGGCATCTCAAACTGGTCCACAGGAGGGACGGTGTGGCTGCAGGTTTTCTTTCCAACCAAGTAGCAGCACACCAGACTTGACTCATTTAATCAACTGATCTCCGTCTTCAGACAGCTGATTGGTCAAACGGTGTGCTCTTGGTTGGTTGGCACAAAAACCTGTAGCCACACCGGCCCTCCTGTGGACCAGTTTGACATGCCTGGTCTAAGGAGATAACTGCTGCTTCTGGTCAGCTAACTGGATGAAATGGGGAAAACAGTCTCTAGTTTTGAGCCACTCAATGTACTGCCAAATGGTGATATTTCCTCGAAGAAAACTGAGCAAATGACATTCTAGTTTGCCAGTTTAAAGATGAAGACGCCGCTATCATCTCACATTGCTATTTGTCTTTGTTCAACTGGTCTTTTTCATTGTTGTTAGTGCCCCCCAGTTTGACTTTAAGTCTCAAGATTGCTCCCTGCTGGGATAGTACAGCTGTGATTGGAAGCAGAAGAATACTTCACACATCTGTTCAAAATCCCAGGTGTGTGAGAGAAAGAGTGATTCAAAAGTTCCAAGCAAACTCCTGCATACTACCCAACTTGCAGGACTTAGGGCAGGTTGAGGGGAAGTTATTTTAACTGCTTTACTGCTGGGCGGTATAGTACATAGTACCTAAAAATGGTACTTAGTCTGGGATAAACGTAAACACACACATATAATGTTTAACAATGTGTGTCAAGTCTCCTACCTGTTGGATGCCATAGGTCCAGCCCTGGCGGATGCGGTCTCTTGCCCAGACGTTGTGTGCATTCTCAGCCAGTTTGTCCACCATGGCTTCCTGGGTGGAGGTCAGTTTGATGTGACTCAGGTCCAGAGGTGCAGGCTTGTAACCACTGGACAACTCATAACTGCACAGACAGATATGAGCCATTGAATCTTTAACTTGCCAAATGCTCAAGCTTCATGTGCTGATGTACAAGACCCTCCGTTTTTGTTGTATTAACCATCTCATGAAATGTCCCCCCATCACATTAAGTAAGTGCCATCCTGCATCACATCCTTGTTAATTTGTGACATTTCTTTGCTTTTATTTTGCTGATGGTGGAGGTGACTCACGTTGGCGACAGTTTCATGCTCTTGACTTTCTCTACAGCGTGTTCGTCTGCTAAGCCAACATGGCAACCCAAGGCCAGGAGAGTTCTGTAACACAAACACGCACATGATGAAACTGGTGAAAAAATTTGGTGGTCAGGTGTTTGATACTGACCCAACCATCAATCATACTTCTACATGCCACATGGAAACTTACTGAGTTCCCCGTCTATTTCCCAGACAGAAACTTAGAGTTATAGAATAAACACATGAAGGTGTCATAGATTTGTCATCTAAATGCAATATGTCACACAGCTCATTGCACTATGCATTACTTGAGAGTCTCTAAAGACATCTGTAAGTTGTAGCTTCGCTCTTGTTCAGGAAGTTTGGAGAACTCCACCAGACAGGGGTGTTGCCGCTTGTTATCATCTCGCACCTGAAATACAGACAAACATGCGCATGAACAAGCACACACACATGCACACACACACACAAAGCAAATGTGCGACTGTATTCCGACCAGATCAGGTCTCCTCTCGTTCACTTGAGAGCGGGTAATGTGTTTAGGCATTGGCGATGAGACAGCAGGGGATGCTTAAAGCAGTAATTGTTCCAATGTTAAACTGCTCTGATAGCAGGATCTAGAGAACAAACAGAACCACCAATTATCCTGAAATAACAAATGATCTCTCCACAAAGCATCATATATTCAAATCCTCCAACAAACAAATGAGAAAACTTGGCTAGATTTAACGAGGAAGCACCAAATCGCGCCATTTGTTGCAAACATCAGAAAAATGCTGCATTTTCCTTATTTATTTTATGTGTTGGTGACATAACACATTCAGTGTCAGAGAGAAACAAACACTCCCACACCACACTGCAACCCTGCACCAATAATTGCAACACCTGAACTGGTCTAAATACAGGTTAAACGAATCTGCTGCCAGGTACCGTTTAAACTGAGGATGAGGGGAACCAGGGGACACCTCGATGGGGGTAGTCATTGAACTGGAGTTACGTCTAGGTAACTTCAGTCTTTGTACAGCCCCAGTCCGTAACAGGTTTCACAACTGATTGTTGGGGATGCGATATGTTATATCTGAATACAGGGCGAGACCAAAGTACCACACCAAAGTACAGACTGGGTAACAAATAAGAACCCTCCTGTGGGTGTAGCTGTGTCAAAGTTGAGCCACAATACCCTCACACAACAGCTGCGCTCAGCACTGGATGAGCCGAAGAGGCGGGTTAGGTCACAGCTCTGCCAAATGAACATTCAGCCTCGGCCTGATAAAATGGTGCCACTGAACAACCAAAGGTAATAAAAATTAGTGATCAACCGAGAATTTACTCAAGCACTATACTTAAGTACAACTGTGAACTACTTGTTCTGTACTTGAGTATTTGCATTTTCTCCTGCTTTATACCTCTCCTCCACTACATTTTGGAGGCTGATATACAGTACTGAGCTGTTTGTCTGATACTCACTGCGCCGTAGGTCCAGCCCAGTTCTATCTTGTTCATCACCCAAAGTTCATGAATGTTTTCTGCAAGCTTCTCCCTGATTCTCTCCAGGTGAGGTGGCAGCACAATCTACACACACACACACACACACACACACAAAAGTGGCATCAATAGAAATTTTGGAAAAAGACATTTAAATTAAAATGGAACATCTTATTTATTTTATACAGAGATTGTATATTTTGTGTCTGTGCTTATTCATAATTTTCAATTAATTTAAGAGGTCCATACAAATGAGCCCTCATCAAAGCTGGCACTGTAATAACCCTGACAGTGGTCTGTACCTGACTGGTGTCCACAGGGGTGGGGGTGAATGCTGCCTGGCTCAAGGTGACAGTAGGTCCCAACAGGTCTCTGGCTGCAGTCTGGTCCTGACTGGGTTCTAGCTTCAGTTTCTCCCTGGGCAACACCGCCTCATAGCAAGGGGCGTAACCTGGAGGAGGTAGGAACTTAAACTCCCCATGACGACCCCCAAGGAGGAAACGCACCCTGCAGCACGACACACAACAGTGAAAGCAATCAAGGAGGAGAGCTTACACTTCACCAGGCATGGGAAATTGTATTTCTTTACTTTCTCAAAATGCATTTCACTGGCCACAAATAACATTTTTCAAGAGATGGCTGCAGGTGAAATAATATAGAAAATAGTTGTCTGGTAAGGTTATGTTGTTCATCCATTTTTTCTGAATTTTAATATTCTTATAATCTGTGTAGATTCTCAGTCATCCATGTCATCTTGAAGAGCTTAAGTTGGGGCAACTGGACTTCAGTTTAAAAGCGAAGTCCAATTTTAAGCTGAAGTCCAGTTGCCCCAACTCTTCTTTTATTTGCAATACATCCCTTGATCCTGAATTTCAAAGTCTGTTTCAATGAGTTCTACAGATTAATTGATCATCCTTCCGACATACAGACTTCTTTCCTGGACTACCTCACACTAGCACACACTCGCACATGCATATTTATGCTGCACATGCTAAAACTAGCTTTTTCTCTGAATGTTTAGTTTTTTATATTGTATTTGTCCTTAGCCTATATAATCTATTTTTGTCCTAATTTCATACCATAAGCATGTAAATGTGAGCTGGAATGACAATAAAAGTTCCTTGATCCTTGATTCAAAAATAATGAGTCAGATATCAGAACGACAACGGTTTAAAGGTAGGCTACATCATGAATTAGTGGTACTGGCACTCTAAATGGCCACAGTCACATGTAAAGACAGCTGTTCTGATGCTGTTCCTCAGTGATGAAACAGTTGATTAAGTAGCATTGCCTTCTTTGCTGTTCTTCTCAGGTGTAATAAGCAGTGAAGCAGGCACAAATATCAATATGCAAACAGATGTTTAAAGGCTTGTAAAAAGGCTATTTATGGATAATTGTGCCAGTGGAAACGAAGCTTGTGCAGGTGTGCCCGTCTCAACAGTGAATCAGGCCTACACACCATTTTATGAATCTGATGAAAAGAATGCAAATGCAAATCTGTCTTTGTGCACACACAGTTTTAGCCATGAATCTACAGTTCCACACAGCATCTGACCCGAGTAATCTTTCTTTAAACCGGGTGTTCATGTTAATTTGAGTATGTACAGAAAGTACATATTCAAATCATCATACAAGGTGGCGTTATCCTGCTGTAGGCAGAGGAAAATCACATCCTGTGCATTTTTTGTTAAAAATTATTTTTTACATCTAGTCAATCAGTCAGAACCTGTGGCGTATTATTACCACATAATGTAACTTGGACTACAAAAATACAAGAGCACCATAGACTTTTTTGGCTTTATATTGCAAAAGGAGACTCTCTGTTGTCCAATGTTTACCACCATTTGAGACTTTTACAGTTATTTCTTTGTCTGATAATGCAGGGGTACAGACAGCAATTGAATTCTCATTTTGTGTGTACTGTTCCCGGCGAAGCACTGACTTGACTCCGGCAGAGAAGCTGGCCACGGGGAAGAAAAGGCCATCAGAGTTGAAGTTTTCAAACATGCCCTGAACCGGCTGGCCGTTGATCCTGAATGAGATACTGGGCACACTGAGGTCCAGGCAGCAGCTCACCACATCCTCTGCTCTCAGAAGATGCTGATTGGGTGAGTTAACAGTCCGTGCAATGCAGCCTGCACAGTGAGGACACAGAGCTCAACTTTAACTCTGCACCATGTCAAGAGTTCATCCTTTTTGTCTTATTATTTGAGAATGTGCCCTGACTTACTGATTGCAGAAAGATGTACGGATATCATTTAGCTGGTTATTATATTGAAGTTTAAGTACCATAGTGCCATACCTAATTACACTACTATCACTTCTCTAGACACACACACACACACACCTCACCTGACCAAAGATGGAGTCCGTCAAAGCCGTAGGAGTAAAGGTCATCACCCACCCCATTGCCCCCCCACCCCTCCCCCCCGCTGGGGTAGGGTGCATAGCCGCTGGTGTTGGCCCAGCCCACCCTGAGGTGAGTGGCCTCTGCTGTGACAAAAGGCAGTGCCTGATCCACGATTAACTCATAGTACCATTTCCTGTACTGAGCAGAGCCGTCACTGACTCCCAGGAAGATGTTGGGACGCATGCTGTTGGGAGAAGAGACTGTCAATAATGAAAATAATCTTCTGTTGGGTTAAAATGAAAACCGACAAATCGTTTAGTTTTGGTCACTTTTTTATATGTAATTTTTCAATGCTATAAACACCACATATTGCATCAAACGCATATGTGTGTGTATGTGTATGCCTGTAAGTATGGGAACAAAAATGTCACATTGTGAGGACCTGCCTTACAAAACACAAGTCCCCACAATGTAAATCATTAAATGTTAAGGTGAAGACTTGCTTTAAGGTTAGGCTGAGGTTAGGGTTAGGTTAAGATAAGGCTTATAAACCTTCTAAGGTTTATTGTTGTGATTAGGTGGTGGTTAAGCATCCAGGAAATGCATGTAAGTCTATGTAACGTTCCCAAAAGTGACGGAAACACAAATCTGTGCATGTGTGTGTGTGTGTGTGCGTGTGTATACCTGCTTACGTGGTTGATCAGGCGGGTCTGCAGTAACAGATCTCTTCCTGGCAGAAGGTTGTCACAGATCAGGTGCTGGTTGGAGCGCACAGCCACGCCGTGGCACACACACAGCGAACATAACACATCCAGAACCTAAAAAGCACAGAAAATATGTCAGTAAAGTACACACACAGGCTGATTGTGGATTGATTCAATTGGACAAGCTACAGCTCTATGCCAAAAGGGGTTTTCTCTGCCTTGAGAAATAGTTTTTGGTTATCTTGTCCTTCTCAGTAAAACAAAGACGATTTGTAAAATTTCTAAATCACTGCTTTGTCAGGCTTGCTCATCCAGCACGGTACTCCCAGAGGTCTCAGGCTGTGCCCACAGATTCCTGGAAGCCTTTTCACACTGTTTTTCTGCATTGACGATTCAATGTGTAGGAATTAGTGGCATCTAGCAGTGTGGCTTGCTGGCTGCAAACAAATGAAGACCCCCTCATCTCACCCTTCCCAACAGTGGCTGCTAAAAACACAAAAACGGGAAAAAGGCCTTCTCTAGAGCCAGTGTTTGACCGTTCTGTGCTTCTGTGGAAACACGGCGATGGGATACAGCACACTCTGTGGAAGAGGATGTTGTCTTTCACTCCTTTAGGAGAAAAAGGAGTGATGATAATACAGCACATGCTTTAAATTTCTTACATAGAGCTATGCATTGCTCTAATCACGCTGGATGGTATTCTGTTGATGATAGAGCCCAAGTCAAACCATGATAGGCTTGACTTGGACTTACAAAAAATGATTTTTTTGATGATCTGTTGTGTATATCCCGTATATCTGTAAGAATACCTTGTGGTTGCGTCCATGCTTGTCCAGCAGGGATATAATAGACTTGATGTGTCCCTCTTTGATTATGTTCAGTGCTTCAGGACTCTCCACCAGCACACAGTGAAGCACCTCTAGTATACCTAGAAATATAAAACATCTTCAGTAAGAATGACTACAAAATTCAAACTCTATTTGAAGATCATCCTAAGGCTAAAAGTAGCTCCCAACTGGTCAAGAGGAACTTAAGGCATGTATCAGTTCCAACTTTAGGACCCTTCAGAATTTTCCCTAACAGCATTTCAGGGTTAAAAGTACCTCCGCAACATAAACTGCAGTGAAGCGTTAAGTCAGGCAATCAGATTAATTCTGTGTAATGTTATTAACAATAGGTATTTCTTGATGTGAAGGAGCCTCAGCACACTAGCAAAAAAAATTCTGAATAGCTTGTAGTGTAACTGGCTACCTTAAACCACTGAGTAAGTGTTGCTGTGGCCACACTAGGCATGAGTAGCAAGGTCAAAGTCAAATAGCATGGCAGGTTTCACTAAGAAATAAAAGTACTCAGCTCATCAATAAACAATTTATTTGCATTTGGTTTCTTTAAAATATTCAAGATTATTCTGAATAAATTCCCACATTTCTTTCATCTGCAGTTAAAAAACAGAACCTGGATTGTCTGAATTCAACATTACATCTATATGTGCCATATAATATGGTCATCTCATTACAAGGAAGCTGACCTACCAGAGGAGGCCTCCAGTCTCTCCAGTCTGCTAATCAGCCAGTCCAACGAACCAGAAAACTGAGCACAGTTCTTCCTATTTCCTCTGATCAGTGCAGCTAGGAGGAGGACAGGAGACAGGACCAGATAAGGGACAAGTGAG
Source organism: Scatophagus argus (assembly GCF_020382885.2). Taxonomy (NCBI): domain Eukaryota; kingdom Metazoa; phylum Chordata; class Actinopteri; family Scatophagidae; genus Scatophagus; species Scatophagus argus. The sequence goes on along the minus strand of NC_058513.1, from coordinate 1,324,313 downwards.
GACAGACATGACAACGTGGGCTGCTATTATGTGATAATGGTAAAACTATTTCCATCTGTTTTAAGCTTTTTTTTATTTGAACCTAATCTTTCCACTGAGTACATTTTCATCTCTGCAAATGATGTGATTATTTAATTTTACTGTATGATTTTTTGTAAACATGAAAAAAAACAACAACAACACATGTTCATATCATTTCTGGGTGTGCAAGTGGTGTGTATGGATGTATATGTATACCCAGTAGCTGGTACAGGGAGTTGAGGATGGAGCTCCAGGCCTCTCCTGCCTCCCTTCCTACTGCTTCAGCAAAATGAGCTGCACTGTTGTAGACGTGAAGGCGATCAATACACTCCAGTACCAGGCTGATCATACCCTGTAGACACGCAGGTTGTTGGTTTTACTGCTTTGTTCAGACGGATTCACATAATTGTAATCATATGAAGTGGAAAACAAAGTGCAGTGCATAGTGGATATGAACTGTTAACACTGTAAAGGTCCAGCTGCAGATAAAGGAGGTTTGGATATGTGAACAGCCCTTTATTATTTAAACTGCAAAGAGTATCCCTGTATGTACACACGAAGGTAACAAAACTGTGAAAAAAGGTGCTATGGAGGAAAAAATTATACGCCTACAATTTATCATATCCACAGAATACTTCAACGCAAGAGTGAACTCTTGTGGCACAAGTACTTAAGCAAGTTATGGTTGTGTCCGTGTCTCAGAACATACTTAATGTACCTCATTTTAGCCCAAACCATGATCTATTCCTAAACCTCACAAAGTAGTTTTGGTGTCTTGGTGTTTACCACATGATGTACTTGGTGTCAAATATATAAACTCCATTCTTAGCATATTGTCAGGTAACCGCGTTGTTGGTACCATACATACCTCACTTAACCAGTGACAGTAAAATCCAACTTCATAATCACGACCATGTAAACAAGACACAAACACACATTCGTACCTCTTCCTGAAAGAGGTTCTGCCTGTTTTTCAGCGCTCTTAGCCGGTTCTGCTTGTCTTCATGTTCCAGGTGGTCTCCAGGCGGCTGGAAGTAGCCAATCAGATCTTGCAGACTCAAACTAACTGAGTCTATTGGTAGATCTAGAGTGGAGCTCTTCCCCTTTTTCCTTAGCGTGTCCAGGCCCCTAGAGCGAACCATAGAGAACGTCAATCAGTGTCTTTATAATGTGGATAAAGTTTTGATTGTTACACTTCTGATCACTGCTGTAGTGCTGTTATTTAGTGCCTGACCTTTTGTTGCAAGCTGATTTCCATACAAAGGCTATGCTAGTCAATGTCTATGTTATGTGCAGCTGACTGAATAATATATCATTTTGTTTCTGCAGTGCCTTTTTGTTCTGAATTACAATGCTTTCAGGCTGCTGGCTCTTACTGCGTTTATGCTGAGCTTGTTGGTTGTGACAAGCTTGTCAGTTTTAGTGGATTGTTTATGGGCACTTCTCTGCTGCACTCCACTGGTTTGATGTATGTCTGTGATGATTCCCAAGTCCAAACTAATGTGCTTTAAGACAGAGCTACATCAGTCCTAATGGCTTGTAAATAAACCAAAAGATGGGAGTGAGCCTTTTAAAAAAATACAGATGTGTGTATAGGGTGCATTTTTCAGTGAGTAATATTTGCCACTGCAGCTCTTAGCCAAATATTTCTCTCTTGTTTCCTCTGCAGTTTTTTTCTGAGATGGACTGTCTGAGACACAGAGACTCTGTTACATACCTTCAAATCTAAACCGTTTTTCTTGCGAAAACATAAGTAATTGTTTCTTGCTATCACAAGAAAACAAATTTTCTTGTCACAAGATACAAAAAGAAGGTTTGAGACTGTATCTCAAGATTATGCACTAATTAATCTGCTAATTATCATGTCAAGTTAACAGCACGAAAAAAATGAATGGGCATGTTGGACTTCTCATTGGATGTTTATATTATAGACAGATTTTTCATCTGCAATGTGATGTCATATCAAGGACGTAATGTTCTTTTCAAGTTTCACAACTATGGTGCTATCTGGTGTCAGTGGTGAGAGCTCACGCCTAATTTTATCATAGTTTAGCTCAGTGCTGGTGTTACTTAGGGTGGTTTTACAGAACTTCTGCTAATTAATGATTCATTAGTCATAATACATGCTGCTACTCAAAGCTGAGAATTTACATTTTATGTCTTCACCATGATGCTGAAAAATCTCTTTGTGTTTCAATGCATTAGTATGAATTGTGAACCACAGCAGGTGACTGGTTGAGCGATATTAACTTGCAGGCTAGTAAATGCAACATAGAACTGAGTGAGGAAATATGTAAGGGGAATTCCTGCAGTTTTTAATATAGCCAGCTGTTTTGGCAGGTTTCATTATATTTCCTGTTGATTTCCAAAAATTTTCAAGTTGAAGTTCCGGCAGGATACACTGTGAAAGTGCATGACTATCTGCTGCAATAAACCTCTATTAAACCTATGTCATTTTAACTTTACAGATTATTAGGCTGCTGCCAGCATTCAATTTTGCTAGTCTTATGACCATACTTTTCTTCTGGATTTCCTTCCTTCATTGTTGTGTGTACTACATGTCTAAGCGTGTGTGCACAATAATCTACCTGATGAATAGGTTGAACAGAAACACAGTGCTGCGGATCACTCTAGCAGTGCGACTCTCTTCGTGTTGTGACCGAGAAAGGGTCAGCCCGTCATCCATGTGACCCTCGTGGTGCATGATGGCCTGAAAAAGGAAATCGGCTATTGAAAACCACTGACCTATAAAAATAAACAATTACAGCATTTTCAGTCAAAAAATGGGACCATGACAAGGAGGCAACCAGAGTGTATACTAAGACCCTTGTGGCTGAAGTGAAATAGTTACCAATATGTGTTAATTAACCAGAATACTTGTTTTTGAGTGTTGGTTTAATTTTTTATGTTGAGATTTATGGCATTTATTTTGTAATAACAGAACTAATGTAGTTATTAAAGGTGGTTTTCTTAAAACTTGCAGACTATGTGAAATGAGTTTTCATGAATAAACACTACATTTACCAGGTGTGGGTTTATTAGCTGTTAGCTCATTTCTTTACCACAGAATAGGTAAAACAGAGTACACTGCTTATAAAGCACTGAAACCTTTATTGTGTTAACTTCTTAATCTGCTGTCACTCTTGTTGTCACATCTTATCAGCTCCTTGGTAGTGAGGTACCAGTGAGGTACCTTTCTCTGTACTCCACCCATGCGTGCACACTTGGCATCAACAGTCTGGTAGGTGAGCCATAGGCAGGTATCAACATGTTGGATGTAGCACACAGAGTCGCCATACTTAATGTCAGGAACACCCATCCCATCCACCTCCTTCTTTACACCAGGGTCCAACTTTTCCTGAAAGAGAGAGAAAGGAAGAAACACTTTTAATACCGAATAATTAGTATCAATGAAACCAGATGAAGACAATCAGCTAACCAAACTTCAGGCATGTCTTAAAGACATAAAAACCTGGATAACTTGCAATTTTCTACCCCTAAACTGGACAAAATTGTTATTATTGTTATTGTGCTGGGTCCTAAACACCTTGGAAACAAATTATTTGATGATATAGCTACCTTGGATGGCATAACCTTGGTGTCCAGCCTTACCTTAAATAATCTGGGAGTTGTTTCTGATCAGGATATGTCCTTTAACTCACATATAAGTCAAATTCCAAAAACTGCCTTTTTTCACCTTTGCAACATTGCAAAAATTAAGCATGTTCTGTCTCAAAAAGATGCAGAAAAACTAGTCCACACATTTATTTCCTCCGGACCAGACTATTGCAACTCCCTGCCCCAATAAGTCCATAAAGACCCTCCAACTAATCCAGAATGCATGTGCACTGACAAAAACTCATATTAGAGAGCACATTTCTGTTCCAACTGCCCGCCTTGTTGCCAGGGGTGAGTGGAACTTTACCTCAACCTGACCTCAGCCTGAGAATCTCAAGATGGCCACATCTGCAGCATCCTTCAAATCACCACTGAAAAACAAGGTCCTCTTCACATTTTTAACTTTGTTGTAACCTGTTTTGGTTTTACTTTTAGTTCTTTATTGTTTTACTGTTAATGTTCCAGTATAGTCACATTGTTTTGTATTTTATCATCATCCTGTAAGGTATGCTGCTACTGTATCGATAAGAGAGTCAATCTGCTTAGAGCAGGCAGATAATAAGAAGTCATAAATACATTATGGTCATTCCACAGACTCCATTCTTTGTGGTTACAGAGAGCAACACTGTAACCCAATGCAACCTTTTATTATAATCATGTTTGCTTGCACTTGGCCTTGCGAGGCATTGTACTGAGATAATCCATTTGGACATCTGAGCCTGTCAAAACATGTCAATGCAGACATTTTCCCTTCATTATGACGTTATAGCACAGATGTACATTACATCCTTCACAGATGATGTTGTGGATGGTGTTGACTCGGTACCTTGGAAGACCTGAAGCAGAAGGCTGTGGACTTGACATCAGCTTTCTCTTTGTCCATCAGCAGCAGAGATTTGTCTTCTGTCAGACTGAGGTACTTCCCTGTGGTCACATGTCTTAGTCTGAATGGCTGACCCCAGCGGATATGGCTCCCACTCCACCTGGACACAGATACAGTCAGACACATAAATACCAAACAAACACAGTGACAGAAAAAAAATCTGAATAAAAATGTTAAAACTGATGCTCATTGCCAGCGCTCAATTTTGCTGCCCTGCACAAGGCAAACCAGGAAACTCTAACCGTAACTGTAGTGACTGATCAACTGCAAATTTACGAAGCAAAATGCACTGCCTACAGTTTGGCATAGTCTTACAGAGGGGCTCTATGTCAAAATGCAGTTTTAATACTGTTATTATTTCAGTATTTATGGTTCTAAATACATTTGTGTTTCATCAAATTGTCACAAATCCCGCAACTCCAATTGATGATCATGTTGCTCTGTTTCTGCTGGGTGTGTAAAAAGGCTACTACTTGCCAACATGTTGGTCATAGTAGGTTTATTTCATGATAGCTATGTCAGTCTTGTGTATATTCCTTTTTCTGATGCCAAAAGTAACCAAAGGAGAATTAATGCAGTTAAATAATGCAGTAAATTATATTTATGAATTGGGTTAAAATATAAACATTTAAAATATGCAGCTGAACCTGAATCAGAAGCCCGAGGCTAATGTTCATTTACTTCAGTACATAGTCTTGGGCAAACAAGCCACAGATGTTCACAGTACTGATGCACCAAAGCAACAACAGGCAAGATGTTTATTTCAAAGATATGAAATATCATGATACGGGTGAGTGTGTGTGTGTGTGTGTGTGTGTGAGTGTGTGTGTGCATGCATCGGTGAGTGATCTGGTTGGATATCTGGTGTAGTATTACACACAGGTGAAATTGATCTCATTCTTAATGGCTATTAGATTCAAGAGACTGCCACTGCAAATACTTGGTGAATGTCAAGGCTTACTGGGTCATCTGAATGAAAAAGAATGTAAAAATGTATGCTACATTCAAACCCTTGCAAAATGAGTTCACACAGTGCTGATTAAACCTGCCAGACATCACCTGTATTTTGCACTATAGTTTGGAATTCTGGTGTCTGTGGCAACATTCCCATGTTGGTACCAATGACTTTTAAATAAACCAGCAAAAACTGGTTTTCAAATGAAATATAGTGTTAAAATAATGTCTGTCTCTAGCATCAACAGTACATCAATTTAATAGTTCATTTATTTAGACAAAGCGATTATGATTAGCTTATGCTAAGCTAGTCTAACCAACCTCTACACTTACTGGCACTGACGTAATATCTATATCACACAAATATAAATGTTGAATTTTTCCTTTAAAATGTGACCAGTTCAGAAAACAGGCAGTCTTCTTACTAAAATATAATAAACTAGAATCGCTGCCTTGAAGCTGTATGCCTCTGCTAACCCGTCAAGTTGCAGATTACAACCATGTCGGTTCTGTAGTGAGGTGCCTGTTGACCAATAAGTCGAGGTGGATTTGGGTCAGCTTGCAAGTGAATGTCATGGGTTTGGGCAGACAAGTCAATCAGTAATAAAGCAGCATTATGAGTATTGCATGCAATAGACCATCTTCTCTTCTCCTCTCTCTGTCACTCTCTGTGTCTCATACACACATTAGTTGTTTTGAGAGATAGATAGGGAGAAAAAGAGAGACGTCTATTCAGATGTTTATTCAAAAATAAAAAACACCGCCGAGAAAAATTTGCTCATTTAGTCTTGATCTTCCTAGTACTGCGGGTGGGGGCGACAGGGAAAAGAGAAAGAAACGCTCAGTCACCTTCAATCACCTGAAGCTCAATGTCAGCAAAGCCAATGAGCTTGTGGTGGGCTACTGCTCTACCACTGCTGCCCATAGTGCTGCCAATCCCTGCTAGACTCTTTACACTGTGAGGATGATCCAGCCGCACAAACAGTACTAGTTTGTTTGTGTTTACTATGCATGTGGTTATCTGACTCTGTGGAAGCGCATTCTGCTAGTGTATATTTGTGAATATTCTGGTTGCTTGTGTATAGTACTCACACAACACGCAGCGTCTCCAGCCTCCACAGGGACCTGGCATGACTGGACACTGCTCCTCCCTCATAGTGCACTGTCCTGTGGGTAAAAATGTCACAATCGCACCTTCAAACAAATGAAGTCTTTTCCAAAACATTGTGCATTCTAGAAGTCACTTCTTCCACACCAACTCCAACTGCGTTTGATGTACAAGTAGATACAGTATATTACTACCTGGATGACTCAGTAGCAAATCTCAGCAGACATTCAGCAGGAGAGCACATTCACTCTCATTGGCATTGTTTAACAACATAGCTGTTCCCTTTGGGAACATCTTAAACCTATAATTATTAATAGTTCTCCTTGTCTCAGTCACAGCAGAGAGCTCAGACTGTAATGGGAGTTGCTACTTTCCCTTCCTGCAGACATGGTTAATTCCTTACTGAAGAAGCTGAATACTGTATGTCTATTGGTCTAAAATGGAGAATTTGATTTGAATGATTTTTAAAGACAATACCCACACATCTAACAGACACAACAGAGAACACTGTCACGCTGTAATTGATGTGCTGTATCATTATCTGACAAATGAGGCAGGTTTCATAAGACACTGTATTAGGTCAGGTCATGATTATGTTGTGTTCATGCTCTGATAAATCTTACAACAGATCAGAGATCTTTCAATGTCACTCAACCAAAATTTCAATCAATCAATCAATCAATCGAACTTGTAGAGCAAATAAATCCTTTCATACAACAGTAATGTAGCCCAAAAGGCTTTACACAATAAAAAACCCCAATAAAAACAGCACTCCCCTACACAGACGTCCCGATTCACACACACAAACACACACAAAAACACACACACACACAAGTGACATCTATTTTGGAAAAAGACATTCTGAAATTAAAATGGACCATCTTATTTATTTTGTACATGGCTGTACATTTGTTTTACAGAACTGAGGAAATGCTATCCTGATATGCTATGAGGAAATACCAGAGGTATAGGATAATCTAAAAATTTAAAAATGCAAGAGAAATATTAAAATGCAGAATAATAAGGGATACAATAACACAAACAAATAAATAAGTAATACTAAACAAAATATTGAATAGCAATGGGTATTAAAATACTGGAACAGAGCTAGTAAAAACAGAAATAAAAAGTGAGATACTAAAAGGAAACAAAGATAAAGAAAAAATACAAAACAATAAAATACTAAAGAGAGTGGAATGATAGAAGTCAGTGTATTAAAAGTAAAGCAGATTAAAATGAATAAAAATAAATAGACAAATAAATAAATCAAATTCAGCTAAAAGCCAGACTTACAGAAAAGTCTTGAATTTGCTTTTAAAAACATTCGTTGCTGCCCTCAGGTCTTCTAGAATTGTAAAATCATGAGTATGTTGTTTTATTCTGTACACTTTGGTATTGAATGATTCTCAATTGTATGTAAAAACTCTTAATTGAAATTGGGTGTGTAGCCTGATCAGTAGGTTAAAGCTACTTCATATATGTCCAGATGAGATGAAATAGTCACTAAACTTTCTACCTTGAATACATACATCAACTTAGTCCAATTATGAGTACACATTACCTCCTCTGCTCATCTCCATGCTCCCCAGAGGGAACAGTCAGACATTCATCCATGTGACCATGAAGGAGGCGCAGGACGTCCCCTCCTATCAGGAAACCTGCAAAAAAGAGCGAGGAGGACAGACAGAGCAGAGGGTGGCAGACAGCATATGAATCATACTACAGAAAAGTACACAGTCGGCTTTGCATAAAAGCACCAGAATTAGGAAACATGCTACCTTGTCTACACTTTTCTAATTTTAAAACTCATTTGAGTGTTTTTATGGACCTGATGTGGGAGGGGGGCAGCAGGGCAATTATGGTATTAAGCATGACAGGGATTAGCGCTTCCAAAACCCAGCTGTTCAAATATGACACAGAGTCCTGATATAATGTCCTAATTGCATATAATATTCTTCTGTTGTCTTCTGAATGCCATTACACGTGTCCAATGCGTCCAAGAAATTTAAATTCAATATAATAAGTAAATTTGTCCAAAAACAAGAAGCAACAAATACTGTAGAAACGGACTGAGTAAAAGGCATGACACAATCAGCAAGTAAGAAATGTAAAAAAAAAAAAAATGATAGAATGAAGAAAAGAAAGAAAAACAAAGAAACATAGACAGGTGTACCTTGTGCTACTTCACTGCCAGAACAGATGGGAGCCACACTCCACAATGTCTGCTGGAAAGCTGCATCGACATGGAGGCTGCCATTACCGTAGGACAGATGCTGCTCGGAGAGACACATAAGAGCCACTTTTTTAAAGAGGACAATTAGTGACACACTAGAATGGAATGCAGAAAAACACTAAAAATGATCCTGAATGTGAGTGCTGTATTTAGAGATCCAGAAAGCCAGTCCAGCCTGGCCATTAAGAACATCAGAGAGTGCACAGTGATCTCAGTGCATCAGACCATGCAATTGGTCAGTCAGTATGTGGCCAGCAGGGCTTACAGTCATCCATGGTTTTACCTTCTATACAGTGAATGATCAGAAGATGGACAGTCAGGAAAAAGAAATGACCAAACAGAGAGAAAGCTACAAAGAAAGGAAATGCAGCTAAGCTTTGTAAAATTACTGTGTAAACATAATCTAGTATATGGAACCAGGCACAAGCAGACATATGTACATATATGTATCTAAACTGCAGATTCTGAAACTAAGCCTACACTTGGGACTAATGTTACAAAGCTGTGATAAATGTGTGTAATCTCAGAAAGAAGTTAGAGGGTTGCTTTGAAAGTATCAACCAATTTTTAATCTCATTGTACATGTGTATAGTGACAATAAAGACATTCTATTCTATTCTAATATATCACTATTAACAACTGTCATACTGAGGTAAATCTGTCTGTGTCAAAAGTACACTTGTAGTATTAAGAACAACTTCATTGTGAGACCGGCGTTTTTGGGTTGTGGCCTTTATCAGGGTCATCATACAGCGCTTTACAGAAACATAGGAACGGAAGGAAGGAAGGAAGGAAGGAAGGAAGGAAGGAAGATGGAAAGTAAGAAAGAAACAAAAAGAGAAAGAAAGAAAGCCCCGTCCGTCACACATGTTCCCACACACATCTGCCACTGACCAGATATCTTTCAGAGGAGACGCTGACCAGGATGAGATCATCTCCCACTCTAACCTTCTCTCCCTCTGAACGCTGCTTTGATGCTGGATGGATGGTCCACCAGCACGCCTCGCCTACACACACACACACACACAATGTAAGAAAACACACAAAAAGCAAACAGCTCAGAGGATATGCGTCCACAAATGTGTCCATGACTCAGACTCACATAACATCATCTAATATCACACAGTGTATCACCTCGGACAGTGTACCACTTTGGTAGCCTAGATTTGTCTTGCAGCTGTTCTGCCTGTACTGTATTTTACATCTCTACAGAAGCAGGTCAAGAACAAGAACAGGGCAGACATACTTTGCAGAGGCTCATTGTCCTGACTTTGTTCTAAAGTGAAAACCACTGTGGGGAAGCAGCAGGTCAAGAGTCGGGTTTCATTGACAGTATCAAAAGACACAGAACACATAACAGTGACAGTGACATAACACTGGCAACAGCAGTGCAGGGTTTTATTCCAGCAATGACATGGACAAAACAAAAACAAAGTATAGCTTGAGATGATCAGGATGAAGCCAACTCAAACCTAATGTTATCAGGCTAATCCAAACCTTAGCCAAAACTCAGCTTGATTTTTTTTTTTTTTTTTAGTTCAGTGAAGCAAACTTTCTCCATGCGAGTCTGTGTCCTTTAATGAAATGTCTTCATAGCGGTTAAAAATACATAGAAACTGTAGCTTTTTTCCCCATTTAAGAGCTTTACAGTGGAAACACTCATCTTACAGTACACCACATTGTCTGACAGTATCATAAATAGTCTATGTCCCTTTGTTCAAGTGTTTTAATGAAACTATATTATGTTTACACAAAGTGAAAGGTTCCTTTCCTAAAAATGTAACCTTCCATATTTGGTATCTTTGGAAAATTTAGGTTCTTCACAACAGTTCAATCAACAATCAACAAAATAAATATCACACATACCTTTTAACACATTATGGCTTTATAAAGCTGATGTGGATGATGCATTATCAGTTGCCTACTTACACACCAGCAAAGAGGAACATTAGCATATGTCAAATATCCCCTGACCTTCTACCTTATGTCTACTCTCAACCAGCTCCTGCTTATGGTGGCTGAGATCGCTCAACAGACTGCAGCCTTATAAAACACATGAAAAATAGACAAAACACAAGCAAATTAAGAAAACATCATTAATATGACAGCCATAGGCAATGCAATGCAGAAACACCTTACAGAACAGTGCTGCAAACAGAAAACGTTGGGAGTGTTTTCAGTGTGCTAAACACAGCTTGGACGTGCTTGTTGTTGCAGTTGGGTACATGTGTGCAGCAGTCACTTTCCGAGCATAGGAAGAGTAGTGCAGTGGCACAACGTCAGTCCACTACATAAACATGAACAGATGATACATGGACTATTCATGGCAACAGGCATGTTCAAGTTGTGTTCAGCACTGTTCCTTCTAGAAACACTTCCATTCTCTTTTTTTCCCCATATTTGCAGCCCTTTTCTCTAATGTGCTGCGTGTGCTTACATCTCGTTTTCTAAATGCTGCACGTGCAAGAGGTTTTCTTAATTGCCTTGTGTTTTGTCTATTCGTGTTTGTTGAGCTCTTGGCCAGGATACCTGAGAGACATATCTGGATTGTTAGTGGACGCATATTGGCTCCACTAATGTTCAGCAGGTAGCCTCACTGTGTCTGTCTGCTGTTTGTTGCTGAACAGGTAGTGTACAGTGGGATTATCAGAGCTATTTCTCCACAAAGAACTGCCTGCTGCTGCTGAAAGAGAGAAGCGAGCAAAAGAATCATTTAAAAGATGCTAATAATGTGGAGCTGATGGGAACTGTATAGTCTGGCACGGTTTCATCAGTTCAAGTGAAAATTTACACGTACTGTGTTTCACTGATACATCTTTAAAATAAAGCTTTGAGCAAAGTTTGTCCACGTAAAAGATAACAAAGTGGCGACCTGTGGTATTTCCATTCCTGTGTAATCTTCCTACCTGTAGTATCTTCCTGCAGTCCAACATCAAAAGCCAGTTTGTCTGTGGATGAGCGGGAGGTGGACAGACAGCACAGGTACTAAATGGAGAAACATAATATAGTATAATAACCAACTGAGCAAATAAAAAAGCCACTTCCTTCTGTACCTTTAGGTATCAGTCCCGACAAGGAAGACAACCTGCATTGTTTGAAAGGTATTCACCTACTTCTAATTTTTGACTGGAGTTGTTATCGTGGAAAGCGTGTGTGTGTGTGTGTGTGTGTGTGTGCACTGACCATTCCACTGTAGGAGTGTCGCAGCAGGACAGCATGTCCATACAGTAAGGTGCGATGGCCTCCACCCTGCGCAGTCTGACAGACAGATATTGATGGGAAGGAGAAAAAAGAGCAGAGTTACAAAAGACAGGAAGTCATTGAGAGAGAAAAACGATGAGAAACAGCTAAACGGAGATATCAAACAGTACAGACAGGAAGATCAACGAAACAGATGCAGACAGTAAGAGAGAAGGAAAGGCCGGCTGTATCTCTGAATTACCTGACAGTCTACAAATTAGAATGTAAAAACAGAAGACCGGCTAAACTGTGATGTCACCCCTCTGTGACTTCATCATAGCTATGCTTTAAAGTACTCTGTGTACAAAGTCAACTATCAGTATATCACTGCCATATTAATATCACTAGCTGAGTGTATAATTACCATAACCCAGGGCTGTCTAATGAAGTCATAATCATGATTATAATTTGGGCTTCCACTGCTAATTAAACCTGATTGGGTGCACTATTGACACTTTGTGTTTAGAGTGACTGCTGGGGTGCATCAAATCAAATGCTCCCAATTCACAGGCAAATCACAGGTCTCTGCTTCCCAAACATCTGCATTATACAACTACTACTTGAATAAACCTGCACAGTAGTGTGGGGGGGAATCCTTTTGATTCAGTTGCATGTTTTCACTGACCATGATTCCATGTGATGCAAGATCTGTAAACAATGCATTGGATTAAAAAATAAGACCACATTTTCTGGAAACCCCTTCGCTCTTTGTCCCTTCTCCTTCTCCCCAGCATTTCTTAGGACACCAAGTGTGACATTATGCTTGCAAATACAAGTGAACAACTACACAGTGACACCAAAATCTCTGCAGGAGCCTGCACCACCAGGAGACTGCACCATGTAACTGGAGGCCCGCTTTCTGAGTGGCATTTCTCTCCTTAGCAGAAACTGCACCTAGTCTGTTGGTCTTGTAATTTCTCCTGCTGCACTGCAGTCATTCTGTCCTACTCCAAGTGAATGCGCAGAGCTGTGCAGGCCTCGCAAAACAGAGCTGCTTCAGTTTCACATAAACACATATTCATTAATGTATGTGAACTGCAGTGATGGTGATCATGGGGGATCATCAAAAAGGTATCATTTTTCATCAGGCCGTCCTTGAGAGTTTAATTAGATACAATATCACAACTTGGTTTGGTAACCTATCTGTTCAATTAAAAACAAAACTGCTCCAGATGATCCAAACTGCTTGGAAAATGATCGGTACCAAAGAACAAACACCCCTGCAGGCCATTAATCAACAGTCTACCATAAGCCAACAAATAAGATCACCAGCGATCCAACGTAGTGTTAGCTGCTGACCTCCAGCAGGAGGTTTAGAGTCCCTCGCTGCAAACTTAACAGATTTAAATATTCATTCATCCCTTTATCCATAAAGTTTTTAAACAATGGTAGGCAGAGTCAGAATGCACATTAGCCAATGATTCACTCTGCACTGGCATTTTTTGAGCTCAGTTTTTATTATTTTAAATATCTTTTAGATTTGGTATGTATTGTTTAGCACTTGATGTTTTATTCATTTATTTATTAACGTGTCTAAGGACTTGCCGGATGATTGTATTTATTGTTACTTGTGTACCCATTGCAAAACGGTTACATAAAACCTGACCTTGCTGTCTCTTCTATTTGCTATCATAATTTACACGTGATGGATTTGTATTATCGTGTATGCAGCTATGGCATGGATGAGGAGCCATCAAGACAAATTTCCCACATGTGGGACAGTAAAGTTTATCTTGAGCTTGATCTTGGTATGCACAGCAGCTTGCAGGGCCAGTGTGCATTCCCTCTCTTTATTTTATGTAATTGGTGATACAATGAATACAGATATGAAGACATATTTAGTGCATACATTGTATTATATCATTTTAGTAGGCAATGCAACCTTTGAAGCTCATTAAACTAAATATATATATATATATACATATATATATATATATATATATATATCTGTACTTAAAACACAGTAAAAAAAATGTCTGCATCCTCATTTTGTTCAAGCTAAAACCGGTCAAAAGTAGATTAATGCTCAGAAATCATTTTTATTTGTAGAATTGTCTCAGATGTGTCAAAATGACGATAGGTAAAGGAGCATTTTTTTGTACAGTGTATTAATATTTAGTAGTGTGCCAACTAAGAAACAAAATGATTGATATTTATTTAATGTGGCTGTGACCTACAGCAAGTTTGTGGATGCAACCAAATTAAGCTGAAGTCACTAATATCTCTGCAAAATGTCAAATGAGAGGCATCGGAAGGGTTAAGGGCAGTCAGTCCAAGGTCTCATAAAGAAAATAACAGAGACTGGAAAAAAGGAAAACAAATATATGTAGTGTAGGACTGTTAAAGCAGTATTACTTCAAAAATAAACTCACTTGCATCTACAGATGTTCATAAATGAAACAACTCACAACAAGATGTGTGGATTATCTTAATTAACAATGTCATGATTTCTGGAAAAAGACGTTGCTCTTGAGTCTTTCAAATTTCCTTTGGTGCTTTGAGCAACACTCCCTAAGCGCCATCTAGTTCCATTATATCCAAAAAAAAAGAAGACATTTGTCTAAATTGATATCTGCAGCCAATATCTCCAAAACTCTGCAACATACAACAAAACAAATCTAGATGGATAAAAAGCAACCAACAGTTAGTGTAACTGTTCCTTTAAGTTGATGTCCATGATTTGTGCGTTCTTGCGGGACTTCAGAGAGCCAGTCAGTTGTTGGGAGTTACATGACTTGACCAGCAGTGTTGGAGGGTTCATGTGTCTCAGTGGAGAGAAAACTAATAACTGCTGAAACACAAATGTGTATGAAACCTCTGAAATGCTATTACTACTGATGCTCATGCCAATGACTGTAATAACCGACATATGGGCGGCGGCAACAATGACGAACACAGACAGCGAGTGGAGGCACACCTACCCATATTTCCACATCTACATGCTGTGTGGAAATGAGAGAGAGGAGGAGAAAGTAAGTTGCCGGAGTCATTTGTTTTCAGACGACATAGAAACACACATCTATCCAACATACGCCCATTAGACATTGAAATCACTGGCAGGTGAAGTGAAACCATCATCTTATGACAATGCAATGTTTTGCTGGGAGACCTTGGTTCCTGTCATTCATGTCGAGGTTTCCTTGACATGTACCACCCACCTAAACGCCACTGCAGACAATCCCCCATGACAAACAGCAAGGTGCTGACCTGGCCACCAGCCCCAATGATTATCTGGCTGATAATCCACAGGATTTGCCAAGACAAGCCCAATCCAATCCATTGAGGCCGCTCCTAGATCCTGCTAGCACAGGATCTGCTAGCAGTGCCCTAGTGCTAGACACCACGGTACACCCCAATTCTTCCTAACATGAATGCCAGAATCCAATGTTTCCCAGTAGACTGGATTGTAACAGGGTGATCAACATTATCCACTTCACCTGTCAGTGGTTTTAATGTTGTGGTTGGTCAGTGTACAGGACTGTTGGATGAGAAGGTTATGACAGTTTCTTGATATTCAAGGTGTTGTACTCAAATTTCCCTCCATATGAAGATTAGGTTTGGTTGGGAAATACACTCATTTGCTTTCTTTGTCAGAGTGAAATCAGAATATCAATATCAGTCTCAAGTGTGTCGTCAAACAGAAGTAGACGACAAAGACAGCTGTCCCTCCTGGCTTTTGTCTTTATACTAACTCCACAAACAACCTCTTGGACCCGGCTCCATACTGAGTGAACAGCTATGAGAGTCATATCAAATCTTTAAATCTAACTCAACTATTCATTTTAAGAGACCCAAGTTTTGTTTACACTGTTTGGCTTAGTGTGATGGAACAAGCCGGAGGGACGGCTTTGTTTGGGGACATGCAAGCAATGATGAAAAAGAAAATCACTAACATGGAATTAAACAAGTCTCTATACCTGTAATAGCTAGTTGCAAAAATAAGCATTGTTTAACTCTGCACCAAAATGAAAAGGGTCGTTTTTATATAACTTGCTATTTTTAAGGAAAATGTGTATCCAGTTAACAATACAGGGAAATTTTTTACATTTTTTTAAGCTGCATTATGTTCTCTTCCTGTAAAATAGTGTCAAATAAAACTGAGGAATCCTGCTCATCTACTCCCATCAAACTACCTTTGTAGAAAGACATAACAGACTTCATGTGGGTCCCTGACCAATCATAGCTTGCCATCTTTCACAATGTGCATAACGTCATCAGGAAGGAGGTGCTAGTGACCACCTTGTGGGAAATATAATGTAAGCAAACAATGGCGGTGTGAACAACACTGTCAGTCTCACAGAAAGCCTAAAAAAAAAAAGAAAGAAAAAAAATCACAGTAACCCTTTCCTTGCTGTTCCACGTCGCAGGAGCGACATCATTCCACATCATTCCACTGTCGCTTAGCTATAGCACCGCTATGTTACTATCGTGATGTTCAAACGGATGTTCGGAACACATTATGAAATTTTTTGCTGAAGGTAAAAAAAAAAAATTGCAACATGTATATTGTTATATTGTTATATTGTTATACAGTATATATATGCAGATTTCCTGCACTCTACCTTCAACCTTTCGTCTTCGGTTACTCCTAAAGTGCTTGTCAAAAGTCTGCTCTTAAATTTGTTGTTTGTTTGTTGCAAAACTAAACTTCCGCAACCAAGAAAATGCCAGGTGTAGTGGTGTCCAGTGACATAATGACATAATGATATTATCCATGAGCAATGTTGTCAAGTTAAACATATATATAACATATAATAAAGCCCTGTAGGGCAGGAATGGATGTCACCGATTTAAGAGCAACCACCCTTAAGAGACATTCTAAGTACACTCAACACACCGGCAACAAGCAGGGGTCATTTCATTGGTCAGCACTACACCTGTCATTCTGCAGGTTAGAACATTTTGACAGGGTTGGTGCACGAAAAATCCCAGAGCACAATAAGAAGCCCGGGTGTGAGAAGAATGACTAAAGCTGGAGCACAGGAAATGTGTTTAAGAAACAAGATATCTGCATACAAGCATTTAGCTACAAAAGAAAAGCAAATATAAGCACAAGTACAGACTATCTGTGAGTGAGGGCAGTGTTCTGAGGAAAAACATTACAAAATCTGAATGTTAAAAATAAGTCATGTTCTGAAATTGAAAAACAGCGTTCTTGAATAAACCTCAAAAGCAGTGCTGCTCTGGTTTTTGGTGTACACCATGTTGTATGTTCTATGTGTATGATGTATGTGAACACATGTAGCTGCTGAAGCTTCACCTCACACTCCTGGAACATGCCTGTTTTCCTGATGAACAACACACACAGACCAGAACTTTCTCAGTTCTATTTATTTGTGGGTCATACCTCTGACTGAATGTCTTACCTCACTATACACATAAATTGTTTGCCAGGATTACAACCCTTTTATGAAGCAAGACTACAAAGACAGGCTCTTGAACACACACACACACGCCTCAGTATCTCAGTGTGCAAAGAGTGTGCACTAATGTGTGTTTTATGCGTTTTTGGTACAAGTTGATCTAGGTTTGTGTCCTGAGAAATAACCATTATGACTGGATATGTGAGTGCTTGCAATAAACTGTGTGTGTGTGTGTGTGTGTGTGTGCATCACTGTCTTTTATGGCTTTGGTCTTGATGCCTGCTGACAGTGAGAAAGGACAAATTAATAGCCCTCCCCTCACTTCATTAAAAAAAAACTGCAAGTCATGATGAAATTTGACATCTCTATTAGATCCTCCTCCAAGACCACAACACCACAGCCGCACTGCAGCTCTGTGTCGGTAACTGCACTTTGACTGGAGCCTGCTTACTTTGAGATTATACATTATTTCAATGAATGTTCTAGGTCCTATTGTTAAGTATGCATATGTGAAAAGAAAAGCCCTGTGGCTGAAAGTTACTCTATCAGTTCTTGTACCTAACCCATACCACTAGCAATACAAAATATTTAAATACATGTTAATAAAACACACCATTGAACCTTGCCATCTAATGGAAAAATTGCCTGGCAAACAACACCATCTCATCTCAAACTCAGTTCCTCCTCCAGTTTGTAATGCAACGCAATGTTTCTGTTTGTTCCTGAAATGTGTAGCCTCCGTGCCTTTTGTAGCCTCAAGAAATACAACATCAGGGTTATTTTCATAGAACAGCTCCTCCAGAGCTCCAGAAGACATTATACATGTTCCCTTCAGACAGAGTAGCACTAACTATGATTAATAAGTTGATCATTCTCTGGAAAATAAGGAAGATGATGGGGTTTGGAGAGAGAGCAGACTTTGCATTGGCTTGAGAAAGATGATCATCAGTGCGATTAGGCAAAGCTTTTCATCTTGATGTAAATGAGCAGACTGAAATATGGTGAGTTTTTCAATGAGCTCAGTGATTTGAGCTCTGCTCTCTGACTCTACAGTTCACATAGATTTAATAATTCAAAAATCTGAACTGGATCATTGCTTTTTCATTTATAGCAAGTTTGAGTGTGTGTGTTTTAAAGGTTTGGCTAATCCTTCATCACAGAACCACTGCTAGTGGGAAAAAAAAATGCAAACTGGAATAAGCACTTCTATGTGCACTCAGTAACAGCCTGTCTGTTGTTTCTCCTTTTTAAAAATAAAGCACAGTTTTGGCATTGGTTCAGTTTCTGGCTAGCTGCTTACTTTTTAGGCAACAGTAGATGGTAGACATGTTGTTTCCATGACAAACTGCCATACTGATAAAACATACTTGAATAGCAAACTTCCTAAAATCAGAGTTTGCAAGAAGTCTCATAGTACACAATAACAAACAAATAAAGTACAATGAATAAGAAAACAAAAAAACAACAACGCCATAAAACAATGGAAAAATACATAATAGTTGATCTGCAGTTACATGTGGGGTACAAACCAACACACCTGCTGCAAAGATCATCCAGATATGGCTTTAATGTAAAGATGCTGAAATATAATCAGTAATATGAATTATATAGAAGTGGTGATAGAGTATGATGCTGTCTCCTTTTTTTGGAAGGAGAGATAACTAATCACAGACAGACAGCCTCACATTTCCACCAGTGGCTTTAATCAAAGCACTCCATGAAGGACAGCATCTGCACTGGGGAAACCAGACCAGCAGTCTAACATTACTGTTGAGGAACTGTTCGGAACCACCATGTCGACACTTGATCAACAGCCTCCGTCTCACTAGTGTGTGTGTGTGTGTGTGTGTGTGTGTGTGTGTGTGTGTGTTGAAATGAGTGCATGTGATGACACCCACCCCCTCAGCCTTCTCCTCAGTGTTGGCCAACATCTCCTGAAGGGCTCGTACTGACAGCGACTGCTCCAACACGAAGGTGCAGATGGACAGATCTGGAGGCACATTCTGAAACAAGAACAGGCCTGAGATCACTTATTGATGTTGACTTTTATATGACACTTTTATATGTTTAGCTCTTTAACGAAGAACACACTACAAAACTTTAACGATGACAAACTGATTCCTAAAGCAGAGGACGCTGGAGAAAAATTGGAAGACTGATCAGCTGTCTTTAAATTAAAATATGTGGTGTGACTTAGGCTGAAAAGTTTACAGACAAGGGAATATTTTAACGTTTTGGAATAATGTAAGTATGCTACTCATTAAATTATAAGACACAGGTCTGTTTCAGACATTTTAAAGCTGAGATGCTACTTTTGTCTTTAAGTAGTCCTCAGAATTAAGAGAAAAATGTAATCTAGTGTTAGCATAAAATAATATTGTGAAATAAGGACCTAGATATGACACAGACAAATCTCAGTGATCTCAGTTTTTATTGCTTTTAACTTCCTATTCTTAGGAAATGGATGGAACATGGATTTCTTTTGTTATTGGTCAATTTTCTTTGGTAGTTATGGGAAGCATGGAAAAACATCGCAAAAAAAAAAATGTAAATTACAAATGTCAAACAATAAAAATTAAATTAAATAAAATGTCTCCTTTTCAAGAAGAAAGACATTTAAAGTTAAAGTTAACAAAATATTAAAACCTTTCACATGAGAAAATCAGATTACTCTGTAATTGTGTTCAAAAACATTAATGACTGAAACACAAAGACAAAGAAGCCATGAGTATCGCAATTTTGTTCTCTTTCTTTAAGTGGAAACAGATATAGAGTCATTACACTGTGTATTACTTCTAGTGACGCATAAAAGAAAAAAAAACCTTGTCTATTGCCAGTTTAACGCAGCTGATTACTATTTCACAATTTGGACAAACGAGGAGATAATGTACAGGATTGTGGTACGGATCAGACAAAACGAAATTCCCACCAGCCATATCACTGCAGGTCACATCTGACAACAGAGTCAACAGTAATCATAACCTAATGCAGCAGCAACCCTGGGAAGTCCAGTAATAATAAAAACAATGTTTCTATAGAAAGTGGTGTGTGCCTGTAGTTGTTCATTAATTTATATATTAGTCACTGTAATATTCCTATCATCACTGCTGTGGCGACTAAGAGTCCCCTTTGCTTCAGTCTGAGAATGTCAAGCAGTGCTGCCACTTGTGCACCCACTGTTGAATGTTTTAAGACACTTCATCTTTCTGCTGACCTCTGGGTTAAAGGTATTGTCATCTCATCAGCATCTCAGATAAGAGGGCCTTTGATGATTTTTTTCTGTTCAGTACATTCAGTATTTAGTATTTAACCTGTATCAAAATAAAAATTGTGTAAGACTGAGGTAACCATTGTGATGTCTAAGCTGCTGTATGAGGAGTGTTTTGCCAACATTAAGGGCAATTGCAACACATAAAAAACTATAACTTGTTTCTAATCTAATCTATCGAGATATTCATTATGAAATATGTTAACAGTATACTATCAAAGCAACGTGAGGGGCTTGGCTAGCATTGAAGAAGAATTGCATCTTTCTTGTTGCATATGTTAAGTACACACAGGATGGCAGACTGGCAATTGCTCTGTGTTGTCTCAACAGAATGCTACAAGTAAACTGAGCTGCTCATGTAGCCTGCCAAATGTACTGAAGGAGCTGGTGATGAGCAGTTACTCCAGTGATTATAATGTTGTAGTCTGTAGTCTGTTGCCTGCTTTATTTTGAAAGTATACACTACAGGTCAAAAGTTTTAGAACACCCCAATTTTTCCAATTTTTTATTGAAAATTATGCACTTTAATGTCTCGTTGTACTCTTAAATAAAAGCATAGAAGAAATAAATAATTAAAGTTAAAAAAGGAATGATTGAATCAATTTATGAACCAAAATGTAAACTTCTAACTCATCAAAATAGCCACCTTCGGCAGACATAACAGCTGAACACACTCGTGGCATTCCTTCTACAATGGAAATCAAATATTCTTCAGAAAGTTCTTCCCAACTCAGTTGCAGAAGTTCCCACAAATGTGTGGCACTTGTAGGTTGCTTTGCTTTCACTCTTCTGTCCAGTTCATCCCAAACCAGCTCGATGGGGTTTAAGTCTGCAGACTTTGCTGGCCACTCCATATTTTCAAGCTTACCATCTTGTTCTTTTTTTCCTAAGGTAGTTCTGGCATATGTTGGACTTATGTTTTGGGTAATTATCTTGCTGTAGGATGGACCAACTAAGGGGACCAACCAGAGGGTACTGTATGGCACTGCAGAATGATGAGGTAGCCGTTTTGGTTCAGGGAGCCTCTCATTCTGTACAAGTGACCAACCCTGGATCCAGCAAAACAGCCCCAGAACTTCACACTTCTTCCTCCATGTTTGACAGATGATGTCACACAGTGAGGAACCATCTTTTCGCCTACTCGATGATGCCCAAAAGTCCTAAGTGATGAACCGAAGATTTCAAATTTTGATTCATCAGTCCATAACACCTTCTTCCAGTCTTCAGTAGTCCATTGGCTGTGTTTCATGGCCAAGTTTCCAAGCCTCTTTTTCTTGTCCTATGAGTCACCTATTGCGCAAGCTGTTGACTCTCACAAGCTTGTCTTCTGATTCTGTTGTGGCTTTGGGTTTGCCAGACCTCTTTCTGTCAGAGTTTCCCCCAGTTTCTGAGTGCCTTTTGATGGTGGAGGAAAGCATAACACCTTACCTGAAATATAACATTAATTAAATCACAACACAAAACATACACTAGATACATCAGATAGATGGGGTTACACCCGAATTCCAATTATAACAACAAGCCATGTTTGTCCTTTGTAATGTATGATGTTTATTGCATGTATGTTTCTCTCTCTCTCTCTCTCTCTCTCATCCTCTCTGTCCTGTCTACCTCTTCTTCCCCCCCTTCACCCAGCCGACTATCAGCAGGATAGTTCTCCCTTATGAGCCGGGTCCTGCTCAAGGTTTCTTCCTGTTAAAAGGGAGTTTTTCCTTGCCACTGTCTGCTTGCTCGGGGGTTCAGGCTCTGGGTCTCTGTAAAGCACCCAGAGACAATTTTGATAGTATAAGGTGCTACATAAATAAATTGAAAATTGAATTAAATTAATATGATGTGTGCAGACCAGATGACAAACAGTTCAAGATGAGACTGTTCCCCTCATTAGACAATATAGATAATATATGGCGTTCTAAACTTGGCTGACCTGATCTGAACTGACCTCTAAGAGCCATAAGCAACAGATGAAATTAATTATGTCACGTAATCATGTTAAGTTCTAAGAAAACAGCTGTGACATGTGACATACTAGAGGCACTGACTATCATATCTCTCTGGTATGGATGCCAGAGGGGATCAGTTCTACTGATATCTCTTGATTTCATGTAAATTTAGCCTGTGTGGCAGAATGGATGTACAGCTACACATAAAAGACAAAATACAGGAAAAACCATAAGAATAAAAAACAAACACAATGCTCCTCTTAAGGTGTCAGTTCACCATGGGCCTACAGAACATCTCAATGTTCCTAGTCTCTGAACTGTAGTCTAGTAGAATTACATTAACATATTCCCTCTTTTGGTGTTGCGATGATGGTGGTATTGAGTGCTCACCTGTTCAGCTGTGTTGCGATCTGGTGACTTTATAATGAGCATGAAAATTATGTAAATAATGTGCGATGTTTCCACATTCAGTGATCCCTCATGCCTCTTGTGAGGCATTTGCATTGTTTAGGTTAATGGTCTATGTACATTTATTAGAGTTTTTTCTTTAACCTGTCATCTGACTGTCATTTATTCATGTGGCATAAAGGAACATAAAAGAGCTTGTATTAGTACCTTGGAGTTGGAGATGGATTCAAGGAAGCAGAGTCTGTTCCCGAAGCCTTCAGCAGCCAGGCAGAGTTTCTGTTGCTCCTTATGGATTGTGGCTGAGCACTGTAGGACCACCTCATCATCCTACACAAACACACACCCAAAGATACAGTCACAAATCAAGACATTCACTGACCAAGAATTAGTGACAGAGATTTTGTGTTGCTCATTGTAGGTTGTAGCTGAAAGATGCAAAGCAACCTCATCTTCCTGGCTAACCCAACACCCACATCCACAACCAGGTCTTCACCTCTTTGACCAATACAGACAGTGGTAATATAACTTATCACTGAAGAGGAGTCTACGTACATACAAGCATTCAGACAGAAAACATTTGATCAGCAGGACACACCATTCATTTGTTTATGTTTTTTTTTTTTTTTTAATGTGTTTATGTGTATGTCTTGTGAAAATAATGGACTTGACAAAATGTTCTCTTTTCATCACAAGCAAAAATGGCTCAGCTCCAAATAATCCAAGCCAAAAGCGAGAATTCAACCTAGGAAATAAAAGCGTGGGCTGAAGCTGTTAATAATTACACTTTCCCTTCTGACAACTACAACATTTACAAAATGTATGAAAAACATTTCACAGTCAATAATAGAAGTTTAAGATTTGAAAAAGAGGGTTATCATATGCCCACTAACTTATAAAAATTTAAAATCATACGATGACCACTAAAAGGGAATTAATATTTTTCTTTAGCAGCGCTTAGAGTCTAGGAGTCATCGTAAATCTTGATCCTTAGGTTGATGTTTTGTTCTTTTCACAGCACACATTTAAGCAAGTGGTGCTGTACCTCTGCTCGATACATCCAGATACAGAAGCAAGATTCAAGATTAGGCAGATGTCATTTCTCATTTTAATCAGGATTTAGACATACAGAGACAAGCAGCGGCATTCAAAACCTGTTACCCCCCGACCCCCAGTGTAACTGAGATCTAATCAGCATACATCTGTTTGTCTGCCTAATATCTGTCTACACTTACATGGGTTGTGTACTAATACCCAAGCAGAAACTACACAACTGTGTGTCAGAGCACACCACACACCACAACTACTGATTCTTTTCATTATGTTTATATATGCTTATGTTTAGCACAAACTACTCTTGCAAAATATTGTATAATATACATAATACTATGTAGACTGCAAATATAAGCCTATTATCTATAAAAAAAACCATCACTATCTGAACCGAAGAATCACCGCTGTGCCACGCTCCATTTTATATCAGTGTAAAATGTATTAAATAGTGATAGTGCTACACAATGGAGCTAAAGAAGGAGCATCTATGGCATGTGCACTACCCTCTGCTACAAGACAACAACGCAATGTTCCATGTTTCACTGATACAAAAATTACTTACTGTCATGTGAAACGAAATGAAAAATGACATGAGACGATGATCATTACTGATTCACTTTTTTATTTTATTTTATTTAATTTACTTTATTAATCCCAAGATGGGAAATTACTTCTCTGCATTTAACCCATCACTGAAACATGCAGTGAAACACACAGGAGCAGTGGGCAGCATCAAGCACCCAGGGAGCATATTGGGTGTTAAGTGCCTTGCTCAAGGGCACATCAGCCAGCTAAGGATGGTGGGGACATTATCACTAAACCACACTCAAATTTTTCCTGCCAGTCTGGTGGGGGAATCGAACCAGCGACCTTCCAATCACAAGCCGCTACTCCAACCTCTAGGCCACGACTGCTCACTGCTCACTACAGTTTGAATTATTAAAGGAATGAATTAAAGAAATCAAAAGATGCTGTATATGGTCATAAAAATTGAGGAGTCAACAAAAAAACAGCCAAGTACACCCATCACCACTCAGCCTTGCTATCAATCTCTCCCGGTGGCTAACCATGGCACTGCAACAACATGAATCCCATGCATCCTAAAAGGTCCATTATTTGCAAAACTCTCCCAGATGCTAGAACATCAGTTTTAAAGTGTGTGACTCCAGGTCGATGGAAAGTTTAACGAGCAAGCACAGAGGCAAGGTCCGAGCCAAGGGAAGAAATGCAAACGAGCATGTGCTGCGGTGCAGGATTGAGTAGAAGCAAAACTGTTTTTTGGCTCAGTGAGGGACTTTCATTCAAGTGACTGGGCATCATTTTTTCAGTTCAGTATATAGTTTCCGTTAAATATCCACATGGACATGGATGGAGCTTATATTCAGCATTCTGAATTGCTATTTTGCTTCACCTCAGTGTTTGAGCTTAACACTGTTGGGTTTATTTTTAAATCCTAAGCAGTCAGTAGACAGTACTCAGTGTTTTTATATCTGTCCCACTGATGGAATTTGGAGTATCAGTTTATATTTATCACAACGATGAAAGAAAGGACGCATTTCAGTGTTCTTTAATCGCCTGTCTCATGTATCTGACAGAACAGACTAAACAGCAGTATTTCACAGGATGTTCTTAACCTTCCTCTGGTGTTAGGGTCGGCACCGACCCGTTTTTAGGTTTTAAATGCATAAAAGTACTACATAAATTTGTTGATTGCATCAAGGCTTTTTGACTTTGTCAGGAATCTCTATTTAAACAAAATAAAATAAAAAATTTTTTTTTTACTAAATTATAAAATGCTCTGGTGAAAATTATGACCTTTGTGTTGTTAGGGTCGGTTTTGACCCAGTTATAACATAAGATTATAAAACAATAATAAGTGCCAAAACTGAAATCATAAACACACTATCAGCCAACAGCCCACAGCCAGCTCCTTCTCCAACCACTTGAACTTCAATTAAAGGCTTCTCTTTTTGCCTGTTTGACAAAATAAATAAAGACAGACGAGAACTTCTCAGGAGGAAACTCACCATGGTGGGCACAGTAAAAAAAAAAAAAAAAAAAAACCTGAGCTGCACCCTGAAATGTTGCAGGTGAAGGACAGGGCTCCACCTTCCTCAAAATTTGTTTTTACAGACACCACCACTGCTGTTTCATACTTCAAAAAAACAACAGATTTGATACTGATGTCCACTCTTCACAAAGATGCAGCTGTGTCATCAGGAAGTGACAAAAAGCCCATAATCATTCTGGACTATAAAAACAAAGGAGGAGTGGACAACCTGGACAAGATGACTGCCACCTACACTTGCCAGTGAATGACCAGGCGATGGCCTATGGTTGTGTTTTACAACATCCTCAATGTGTCTGCATTGTACATCGATTTGTGTCGTGGACCCACATTCACCAAGGGTGGAACTCAACCAAAAAAAACAAGCAGAGAATGTTTCTTGAGGAGCTAGGAAGTTCCCTTGTCAAGGCACACATTGAGAGAAGCCTTGGTCAGACAGCTGCAGAGCACACCAAGGACTCCGTCCACGCCGGCAGCAACATGAAGAGCATCAGCGCCAGCATCCTCCTCAGCCAGCCCTGCCTCAACATCAACCACAACAGTCACAACCCCAGAGAGACCGCCTGATTGTAAAGAAAAAGTGTCAGGTCTGCCCCAGCAATAAGGACAGAAAGACAAACACATTGTGCTTCACCTGCAAAAAATATCTCTGTAAAGAACACACTGAAAGTGCCACTTTTTGCCACACATGATTGATTTGCTTGAATGGTTGTTGTGTGTTTGACCTTGCAAATCTACATTTTGTATTATTACTACTTCTGCTTTTCATTTTGTATTTGTATTAAAGTAATATTTTTGGAAAAAAAAAAAGACTTGTTTTTTGCCTTTTTCTTGAAGTAAATATATACGGGTCGAAATTGACCCGTAACACCATGGATGTTACTATGGTTAATAATATTAAAATTATTATTAAAATTATTTTAACATTTAAGAGATGTGTTCTAATCCCCCTCAGTAATAGTCAGGTAACATAAAACTTTTTATTTATTTATATAATTCTCTTGAGTTTCATTTTTTCATTTTTTTTATATTGAAAACGAGGGGTATGCTGTGAAAAGAAAGGCCCAGGGGGCCACAAGAAAAATATTAAACCCAATCTTTTCATGGATAAGGAAGCCTAACAAGGTAACCAAGAGGTAAGAAACAAATGGGATGATAAATAATTGTTTTTAGGGTATTGTATGGCTGATTTAAGACACGGGTCAAAACCGACCCGCTAACACAAGGGAAGGTAACAGAAAGCTAACACAAGAGGAGGGTTAAACCCACCTACTAAGCTTTTATTTTATTACCAACTGTTTCTCCAGCCAATGCAAAAAAAAAAAACTGGCACATCATCAGAATTATGTCAATCATTGAATAAATCAAAGATGTGGGTGCTGATTCAGAGCTCTGGTACCAGGCTTGCTCATGGCTCCCTATTTTCAAATAATACCTCATACGGTAAGAAAGCTGCAAAGTGAATTTCTGGTGAAATGTCTCACTCAGCAGGTTGGAGATGTTGGTGAATAACACGGCTGCATGGGTTTCTGGCTGCTGTAACACACACACAAACGCACACACAAACACACAGAACATAACTTTAAAAGATCCAGCTGCAAATAACCAAATTTAATAATACAGTTGCAACTGGGAGACGCTGTGGTTGTCACATTCTGCCTCGAGAATTCGTCAGTCAGTGTGGTCCTGCTTAATTATCTAGATGTGTGGGCTGAGGGAATACCATCACACACACACACATACACACACACACTCACTCACATAGAGAGCCATGTAAGGTTTGCTAGAAACTGGCGTAATATCTTAATAACTCTTCTAACGTCTGGCACATACAATCCCTCCCGCCCACACCCACATACATGCGAGCGCAAGGAACTGGGACATATCTGAGATATCTACTATGACTATCATTAACTTGAATAATGCCTTAGTGACATTTACAACGGCTGACACAAACGCTGTACACCAGAGGAAGAGGTCTGGTGTCTGTCAGCAACAGTGTGCAATCCAGCCTTCTAGGGGGAGAGAGAGAGAGAGAGAGAGAGAGAAAATGACAGAGAGAAGAGAAACAGAGGGACTGACAAAAGATGAGTGGCAGTAGTTGTTCTTCTGCAACAGGACACTAGAGGCTGACTCAGGGAGGAAGAACGCACAGAAGAACAAACTAACACAAATATAAGTTGTTTCTAATTGATTACGAACACAAGCCGTGTTTTCAACATCATTACTGGTATAATAGTGACAAAAATGTCAAAAACATTCCAATCTGCTGCTGCTATGATTCAGCGTCGATTACAGTCAGGCATAAAAAACTTGGGTAGGTTTATGTAATGGTCCCAGTCTAAGTTAATATTAGTCATCCTCTGTCATCATGGTTACAATAATAAACACATGCTAAGGTTATGGAATGATTGTGTTCATGGTCTAAAGAAACTAATATGGACAAGCCTGACAGTTACTGGGTGATCCATCTCCAACAACTGAAATTCATATTCCTAACCTTCACAGCAATAAAAAGCAGTATGAGCTTGAGCATACTATACGACTTACAACGGCAACCAATTCGTTTACAAAAATTGAGTAAAAATCTGCTGACAAATCTGACATCAGTCAACATTCTTTGGTGGTACACCACATTGTATTCTGTGTGTTTGTATACAAGCTAATGCACGTCATGTTATTAAAATGTTTTTACTGTGTTCCACTCTTGGCCAGCAGGGGATGCTGCAGGAACCTGAGCATTCTCACTTCCCACATCTACGCTGGAGTCTAGAAAATTCTTAGTAATGAATATTACTAAAAGCGTTTTTGTGAACACTGCAAATCAGAAATTGATTTCATTACAACATTATGTCAGTGGAAAAGAGAGCAGCTCCGAAAAATACCCAACAAAGTAAACTACCCTTCATGCTTTACTGTGAAAAAAGAGGAATGGACAGGATATAGGATTAGAAAAAGAATGGAGACTTTGGAAAGATGTGAGTTTCATGTAAGGATTTTCAAAACGCAAAGCGCTAACAGCTATTGATCGGTGTGCAATATGTGTACACTGTGTGTGTGTGCGTGAGCCATAAAGACAGAATGGCTTCCCTTGCTCGAGAAAAACACTCTCTTAGGCTGCA
The DNA here is from genome assembly GCF_020382885.2 of Scatophagus argus. Classification (NCBI taxonomy): domain Eukaryota; kingdom Metazoa; phylum Chordata; class Actinopteri; family Scatophagidae; genus Scatophagus; species Scatophagus argus. Next base: position 1,295,037 of record NC_058513.1, on the reverse strand, counting down.
TCTGCCCTCCTCCCACACACACAGAAATAGACTGACATAAATTAGCATGTCTTCTATAGTCTACACGGTCTCTCTCACACACACACACACGTGCACAAGCATAAAAACGACCTAAAAAAATGTGTACACACACACGCGCAAAAGCACATTAGAGTGCATGGTCAGTGCTCATCAGTCTGAACTCAAAAGCAGCAGTTGAATACATTCCGTCTTACACAACAGTACATTCAACAGTGTGGAAACATTAAATATGACCTTCCTGAAACAGGCATGGAGGCAAAGGAGACACACACACACACACACACACACACAGATGGACACAGAGAGAGAGAGAGAGAGAGAGAGAGAGAGTGCTGCCATAGAGGCCTGTTTGTAATCCAAAGGTAGAAGGGTAGGATCAGTGAAAGACACTACAACGATTAATCCTCTCCTGACACAAGAGAGAGAGGTAGAGAAAGAGATTTAAAGTGAGAGGACCAGATACTGTAAAAGTAAAACAGGTAACATCTTTAATCCCATCAACTGCGTGCACCAGTCCAAAGACTTTTCACATCAAAGTCTAAAAATGAGGATACTACATACAGGGTATCATACTGAGTGTGAGTCAAAATCTACAGATCTGATAAGAAGAAAGCTGGTATTGTTCTACATTTTTGATGTTTTCCTTATTGTCCATGAACCACACAAAAGAATAAATGAATCCTTAAAAGCACCTCACAAGTATATCGCTTTACAATGGTCAACAACTTAAAATGTGCAAATGAGCAAAACAAAAAACAGATTTAAGATACTACTAAACCTCTGTTACTAATGACGGCAGAGGTCACTGAGAGGACGGCAGTCAGCGCCCTGCTGCTTACGCTCTGCAGGTGCAAGCAAGCATCACCTACAGCATCAGCCACAAACAGACCGAACACTGAAATAAACACTGAACGCTGAACTCATACAACATTATTATCTGTAATATTCCTACATTTTTTTAAACCACTGGCTACGTGGGAATCTCAGGATTTCATCTTTGCTTTATACAGATGACATGGTTCTACTGGCGTCATCAGTCCATGACTTTCAACAAGCACTAGGGCAATTTTGTGCAAAATTGACAGATGATTTGGGCAGCAAATTAATTATTATTTTTTTTTTTTTTTGGAAATCAGATGCTGAATATTTCTTCCTTAAATTCAGATTAATATTGAAAAATATTTTTCAAACCAAATTATGGAAGCATTATATATTGTTCAATTACTTATTTGTCATAAAGTAGGTTATTAAAATATAGGTAATAAAATAGTGGATCAAGTGCTGGTATCAGGTGTTAAACAGCACGGTATGAAATTATTGTGAACATCATTTCACAAGCTCAAAATAGCAATGCTTATTTTAGCGATGAATTTGTTAGGGTTAATGCATCAGCATATAGCCTATTTACATATTCAGCGGGTACTGAGCTGCCATTCATTTGCAGTCATGTTTGTGTGCACCAGTCAAATGTAAATCACATATTTATTATCATTTTAGCTCTAGTTTGGTCTCCACCAGCTCCTGAGAAAAGTATCTCTTAGGCTGCTAAATACTCCATTATGCTAACCAGCCTGCTGCTGGTGCTACAGGAAACCATGAGGACAGTGGCGAGACTGAACTAAAACATCTAACCTGCTGGCTGGCTGTAAAACCAAGTCATTGTGGTGAAAGATGTTAAAATGCTCTGTAAAGCCTCCAGAGCTGAGGGGAACTGCAGAGTTGGGTGCTAATCTTCTGTGTGTTGGTCACTATTAGAGACGCTTTTTTACATGACACCGTCTTGTCAGCAATTATTAACTGAAAATGTCAGTCTGGCCATTTAGATCAAAGGTCATTTCATACTGAGGACAAACATAATTCATAATTTTTAAAAAGTGATTCATCACGTTAATAGCCTTTTGATAGCATCTGGTGATAGAACTGCAGCTGCACTTTTAATGGTGCATGCTTTGCAATTCTGGCCTCATATCAAAGCAGAGAGACAAAATATGTTCAGACTCTAAAGCCCTTTATCCATTTTTATATTAAGTCTTGCTCAAATATTTATTGATATATTTAGCTGTTGTTTGCATATCTTTGCCATTAACGTTCTTTCCATCTTACAGCCAAAAGAGGCAATATTAAATCAGTCAAAATCTAACAAAATGACCTCAGCAGCTTTTGCTACAGTGCTAATGTGCTATATGTGCCAAATCAGCCTGTTGTGTGTAAGTATGTACTGTAGCACTGTGTGTGTGTGTGTGTGTGTGTGCATGGTGTTTGTGTGAATTTTATTCCAAGTATCCACTGTTATAGAGCATCAGGGATTTGGAAGATACACACAGACACACACACTGGCAGTGGGCAGGTCAGCGGAGGAGGGTTTAAAAGCTTGGCACAGAGGGAGAGGGAGAGAGAGAGAGAGAGAGAGAGAGAGAGAGAGAGAGAGAGTGGAGGAGGGGAAGCGTCAGTGATGATGTAATCTGAGAAAAGCAGAGGGTAGAGGAAAACAGACAGGGAGACACTTCATCTCTGATCAGATACTGCTGTATGGTGTTATTTCTTATCATAAACATATACCTAAGCTATAGGTGGCCAGTGCATTTGAAATACTGTATAGTTTAATTCATCTTAATACAACAAGGACCCAATTGGGGCTTGGTGATTTCCTGGTTTTAACTATTTATTGTTACATTTACCTCTGTAACAGTATTTTAAAATTATATCTGGGCACAGTATTATCCACTCTCACAGTCATTTAATTAAACTGAAACATCAGACCCAAACAATCAAAGTCAAAAACTCTTTTTTAAATTTGACTGGTCCTGCAGGCAGAGGGACACCAGTGCCTGCAGTGTCTGCCTCTGCCTGCTGGAACATGTACAGAAATTATAATGAGTCCTGGATAAAAACGAGGGGGGAGAACATCATAAATGATTAATACATAAATTAATGACTACAATGAAGATGTTAATTAAGTTAATGAGGGAAATCTGTTTCATTTGAACCTCTCTGTGAAACAATCATGTGTATAAGCTCTTAATTTATTCACACTCTGGCCTCAGCACTGCGTACTATGAGACCTCAGTATGTCAGCTCGGGATTCAATCACCAACACGTTTCTCCTAAAGCAAACGGCATCAATCAGAACCTTTTTTTTTTTTTTAGATGAGTTGCATCCTCATATGCCTAGCCTTTATTAAAAGTTAAATATGTGACATTTTGAACATTAATAGAGCAGCAACAACAGCATCCCCAAGAATGTCACAGAATGTCACAGCCACAGAAGCACTTTGAGCTTCTATTCTTTGTTTTAGTTAGCCACCGCACACCACAACAGTACGCCAATATATGTTTCAGAAAAAACGTGATGAGAGAAAGGAAGGCTATGTAGTAGCACAATATAGATTTATATTTGATCAGCACTGCCTAATTTTACAATATGATCTGAGTTTGGTGAGCTCCTTTTTGAAGCAAAACACAAAATGGCTAGTGACTTTCTCCTTTTAAAGCCAAACAGAGCAGTAAAGGTTACTAACACAGCACTGTAAAAACATAATGTCTTACAAGTTCTGCATTCAAATTATTACCTAACTAAAGTAAAACAAAAAAAAAAACATACTCAATGCAAAGTCCCTTGTGCCTGTTATGCTATTATTTTTATTATAATATATTAAATATTATTAATTATATTTATTTATTATATTATATATTATAATTTTATATAAGACTACACCTAATGATTATTTTATATTGAAAGTTATTAAACTGAAGAACCTGATCCCCAACATTTGTTTGTCTGACAAACCAGACAAAATGTTCCCCAGAATATGCTTTATCTTTGTTTAAGACCAGTGTTTGGACAGTAACACGCAACAAATGCATCAATTTTTTCCCGGAGTCTGGCCAAACAAAAACGCACTAATTTTCCAAGTGTAACAGGCATGACATGCTGTTGCGAAGTTTGCACAGGAAAAGTCATCCTCAACATACCATTTAGTTAAAGCTTTTGTAAGCTAGTACTTTGTTACAGGCCACTATGAATTTTGAATTCAAACAGTAGTGGTTAACACACATAGAAATCAGAGCTCCTGCTGTTTCCCTTCATTCTTTCGGCTCTCAGGCTGCAGATAGACCATATGCTCCAATCTCATGACTCTATTCTTCATCCCTACATAAAACCGTTCAGCATTTTCCACATGAACATGATCAGAAGATAACTGTTCAGCATTAGACATGAGAAAATAGGAGGGTAATGCAGTTGTTCTGCCACAAAAAACAAGCATATCCTCCTTTCCCCAAACATGTTCAACGGAGGTGGCAAGTGCAAAGGTATCGTGACCCATCAGGTAAAAGTGGCCACATTTAGAAAAAAATGCTGAAACTGAAATATACCAAAATTATCTGTTTTGTTTTGTTTTTTTGTTTTTTTGTCTCTTTTGTTTTCGTCTGTCTGCATCAGCAATGGACTGAAGTAAGACCATAACTTCTGTAGAAAAATATAACACATTCTTCCGTTTGCAAATAAAATATTTACCTCATAAGAAAAAAAATCATACTTGCTAAAATAAATATACTCAGAGGTTTTGCAGTTACAACCTTACTTGGTATGACCAGTAGCTAAAAGTCACTTTTTCAAGATCATCTAGCAATCATTATTAATGTAAAAATAATCAGGTTAAGTGTTTCAAGAGGATGTGAGGATGTGTTTATTTAAAAAAAAAAACAAGTCAAAGTTTATTAAGTTAAAAATCATGTCCCACTCATCTGATTTCCACTGAATCAACACTGCTGAATGTTCTGCAGAATCCCACCCAGCTGGCCCCAGCATGACCACACTAACTCACAAGTGCCTGCAGGATTTGTACGATTCTGACTTTAACTATACAACTTTCGACTGTGGGCAACATCTCCCTGAAAGCGATGATTGTGCGCACACACACAAACGCAAAGACACACACACACACACACACACACACACACACACACGGGACTGGCCAGTGACATTTCTGGCATAATCCCAAATGTCTCTGTAATCACAACACACACAATCACAACAGAGCAGCACTGCCTGCCTCACACTAAGCCGGACTAGAAGGAGGATATTGGTATTGAACAGAGGAGAGAGAAAGAGTGATACTGGCAGAAAAAAGTAAGAAAGATTAACCAGTGCACATTAAAATGTGTGAGGGGTTAAAGCAGGGAGGTGCAGCCAGCTGTTATGTAAGCTATGTCTTTATGTGGGAGTGAAGACATATGGCTGAGCTTAAGAACTATCAGAGGAAGTATTCAACATGAAGGCATCTTCCAACACTCTTTCATTGGTTAGAATGGTGATTCTTTATTGGGCCTTGTGCCATAGCTACATGTATAGCTAACTGTTCTGTTTGACTGTCACATCTCAGCTAAAAACACATCTCAGAATGTCTTCACCTACAGTATTAGAGGTCCAGAAGATAATGTGTGTTGCTGGGTCTGTTCACCTACACAGCAAAGTTGATTCTGACACTGTAAAAACCACAACAACAAACCAGACTCCGAGTCTACAGCCATAGTACCAGCTCTGTGAGGCATGACTTTGAGCTAAATGCTAAAGTCAGTATGCTAACATGCACATAATGACAAACAGATAGGCCAGATTATGTTTCCAGCCTTTACCATTAGTGTGGCTTTTTTTTATTAACACAGTCTGAAAATGGCCTTGTGTAAGGGTACTGAAAGATTTCATATGTTGAGGAACAGACAACTACCCTCTCATTCTAGGGGTCATCCTCTTCCATTCACTTCTGATTTCACTAAAATTAATGTTCAATCTCTGTGTGCATTTGCAAAGACTATGTCGGACTCCATAGTTGGGGGGGGTTCGATTCCCCGACGGGGAGACGTAAACTTGGGGCAGTCGTGGATCAGCGGTTAGGGTGTCGGACCCGTAACCGGTGGATCGCTGGTTCGATTCCCCATCCCGGTGTCCATGGCTGAGGTACCCTTGAGCAAGGTACCTAACCCCCACTGCCCCGGGTTTGCTGTGTGTGTGTGCACGTCACTTGGGTGGGTTAAATGCAGAGAACAAATTTCGTTGGAGTGAGTTCCCTCCAATGACAAAATATGTCACTTTAATCAATCGCTGGCTGTCAAGGTGGTGTACAGCAAACGATGTGGGCGTTGTAGATCATTGGGAGACCTTCTGGGAAAGACCTGGTCTCATTAGGAGAGATGGCACTTTGGATGGAGCGGCTCTCATATCTAGAAATCTGACTGAGTTTCTTATTAAACTAAGACCATGACAACCCAGGGTTGAGACCAGGATACAAAGTTGCAGTCCTACATGCCTCTCTGCGCTTGTATTAGAACAGTTACCTACCCAGAATCCCATAGAGACTGTGTCTGTCCCCCGACCGCCTAAATTAATTACATCAAATACAAAAAGAGGAGTTATACATAAAAATCTAATAAAGATTGACACCAACACTTCTACAGCTACAACAACTAGGAGAATTAAATGTGGACTGCTAAACTTTGGATCTCTATCATCACTAGTAAATGAATTAATATTACAATTTAGATCTATTTTGTCCAACCAAAACCTGGCTTCAGCCAGAAAAATATGTCAGCCAAAATTAATGTGCTCCCCCCAGTCATATTAATACTCACATTCCTCGAGACACTGGGTGAGGGGGTGGAGTTACAGCCATTGTTGACCCAAGCCTATCATTCAATCCAGCCTAAAGTCAACTACTATTCATTCAAAAGCCTTATACTTAGTCTTTCACACTCAACCTAGAAAAGAGTCTAATCTAGTCTAGTCCTTAAAATAAATAAAGTAATTATTATGGGTAATTTCAATATACATGTGGACAATGACAACGATAGCCACTGCACAACATTTATCTCTCTATTATATTTAATTGGCTTCTGTCAGTGTGTACATAAACCCACTTACTGTTTTAATCACACTCTTGACCTTGTTTTGACATATGGCATTGAAAAAGAACATTCAATAGTCACTGAAAAAAATCCTCTTTTATCTGACCATTGTTTAATAGTTTGTATGACTTAACCACATACCGTCAAGAAAAGACTCCTATACTAGATACCTGTCCTGACCTGCTGTGGCTAAATTTAAAGAAGCGATTCTATTGTCATTTACTTCAGCTTCATGAAACATGAAGCAAAAGAGACTAGCGCCATGGTATAATACTGAGGTTCACATACTAAAGCAAAATGCGCAAAAACTTTAAAGGAAATGGCGCACCCCCAAAATCACAGAATCTGACTCAATCTGGCAAGACAGCCTTACATTGCACAGAAGGGCCCTAAGGACTGCCAGAGCAGCCTATTACTCAAAAATAATTAACGATAACAAGAATAACTCCAGGTTTCTGTTCAGCACTGTAGCCAGGCTGACAGAGAGCCATAGTGCTATTGAGCCTTGTATCCCTGTGACCCTCAGTAGCAATGACTTTATGACTTTTTTTTTTAATGACAAGATTTTAAACATTAGAGACAAAATTTAACACCTACTAACCTCAGTTGGTCCTGATCTACTTTCAAACACAGGAGTCTTAGAAACAGCAGTAGAACCAGATGATTATCTTGACTGCTTTTCTCCCATAGACTTTCATCAGCTAAATTCATTCATATTTTCATCTAAACCACAACAACAGCCTCTTAGATCCCATACCGACTAAGCTGCTCAAAGAAGTCTTACCCTTACTTAGCACCTCTCTATTAGATATGATCACACTATTCATAATAACAGGCTATGTACTCCAGTCCTTTAAAGTAGCTGTAGTCAAACCTCTCCTTAAAAAGCACACACTAGACCCAGAAGTTTTAAGTAATGATAGACCAATATCTAATTTTACATTTCTCTCCAAGATCCTTGAGAGAACAATTGCCAGTCAGCTACGTGACTTTCTACATAGTAATAGTTTATTTGAGGATTTTCAATCTGGTTTTAGAGCTCATCATACCACAGAGAAGGCATTGGTCAAAATCTGCATCAGACGAGGGACTTACCTCTATCCTGTTTGTACAGTTAGACCTTATTGCTGCATTTAACACTATCTAGTTACACAGATTGGAACACTTAACTGGCATCAGTTTCAGTCTGGTTTCTAACTGGTTTCAGTTCTATTAATCAGATCAATCTCAATTTGTTAATGTTAATGATGCATCGTCCATACTCACAAAAGTCAGTCACAGAGTTCTCCAAGGTTCTGTGTTCGGGTCAATACTATTCACCCATTATGCTCCCCATTGATGATATTATTAGGAAACACTTCATACATTTTCACTGTTATGCAGATGACACACAATTGTACTTGTCAATTAAACCAGATGAAACAAATCAGCTAGCCAAACTTCAGGCATGTCTTAAAGACATAAAAACCTGGATGACTAGCAATTTTCTACTGATTGTTCTGGGCTCTAAACACCTTAGAAACAAATTATCCAATGATATAGCAACTCTACTGTAAGGAATCCAGGAGTTATCTTTGATCAGGACATGCCCTTTAACTCACACATAACACATATTTCAAAGACTGCATTCTTTCACCTCTTCAATATTGCAGAAATTATCCTAGTTATGCTGCTATAGACTTAGACTGCAGGGGGATCTCCCACGACTCCTCTCCTTCTCCTTCTCCTCCTTCCTTCTCTCCTCCTCTCCTTTTCCTTTTTCCTTCTCCTTCCCATTAATGCGTGTTACTACTGCTCCCATGGATCGTGGTTGGACCTCCTGCTGCGGTCCTGCTTGAAACCTACTGCAATTACTCCTGTTTAGTCACAATTTATTTTAATTCTCTTACTAATTTATTTTAACTCTCTTACTACGCGTGTGTGTGTAATTAGTTTGTGTGCGTGTGTACATTTACCAATTAAAGTGAACAAAATATAATGGAACACAAAGATGCTGAGCTGTTGATTTGCTTTGAGCAGACTGGTCATGCAAAACACTCACTCTTGGCACCAAGACTGCAGTATACTGCTGGACTGGCATCACCACACCCTCTACAACACCTCTCCTGCCAACAAGTCTGCACCCCAAAACAACTCTTCTGCAGTAAGGTCCTTATTCTTGCTGTCCCATAGTTTGCAATGAGTTGAGCTGCTTTATATAATATGCCACTGAATACTGTTATATCATCCAAACCTAGAAATACTTTTCTCTCAAAGCTGTCAGGCCCAATCATACATCTATCTGTTTTTATGAGCACTAACTTTAAAAGACTAGCACTTGTAATGCTCTCATTTTAGTTTCACTTTCTGCCTCTCTAACACAGCACTGACAGCTCATCCAGTGGGAGGACACAAAATGCTCTCACAAAGACCTAAGTGGCCCCTCACACCTGAAACATCTGAAGCCATTTTAGGTTAACAAAATGTTGAATTTTTACATTCCAACACAGAATCAGAGAGTGTTTCTTTTCGTATATTTGCTTCTCACATCCTCATCCACCATCAGGGTATGACCACTGTGCATTATGTAGATACTGTAGATCAATAGACTGCACACAACCCACACACCTCCCATTGATTTCATACAGACACTAATGTTTCAGCACCTACTAATCATATATCAGCTCCACACATAGTCATCACACGAACAGGGTCACATTTCATTAATTGTGTGCGCACAATTGTGCTGTAAGCTGGATGTGTATGTGTGTATGTCCTTTCCTTTGTGAACATCGTTCATCACTGAGTTCACAACAGCATACAACAGTACATACTGCTGAACTGCAGTACCAATGCATGAAGTGATCTCAGCAGTATTACACATTTGACAAGCTATGTCAATGTCCACAACTCTGCACAGAATGATCAGCAGGAGCAATGAGATGGGTGGTATTTTTCCACACAGTGCCCCTTTAGTAGCTGGTGTTGCAACAAACATGAGTAGTGTAATACAAATTCCTGACTATCCATTTCCTGTGGAGTGAACTTCCTCTGGATTCCCATTCATCCACATGTTGTTTGTTTCAGTTGAGAATATTGACACTGCAGCTTCTGGGGCCTCTCGAAGAGCTGAAGAATAGCTGAGGGCAAGCTTTATTCTTATAAACTATATATGAATTTAATAAAATTCAAAACTGCGGCGTGCTGTGCGCTCTGCTGAGAAGGTGATCAGCTGCATCCTTCCATCTCTCCGAGACCTGTACATCTCCAGGACTCTGAGGCGTGCAGGTTGGATCACAGTTGACCCTTCTCACCCTGGACATGGACTCTTTGAGAAACTTCCTTCAGGCAGGAGGTTACGCCACAAGAACCTCACGCCACCAGAACAGCTTCTTCCCCTCTGCTGTTGGACTGTTGAACACCAGCTGATTAACATACTGCCCTGCACTTTAGCTACTTCAGTACAGTCACTGATCTGTGCTCATGTCATGACCCACCTGGTGACCATTTGCACTGTTTACCTCACCTACTTGCACTACTTCCACTCTGTACTACCTCACTATTGTACTACCTCCAGAAGCATATTTATTTTACTTGTCCTATTTTATTTTAATCTATTATTCTATGTTACTCGTTCTTACGTTCTATGTATGCACCAATCACTAAGACAAATTCCTAGTTATGTGAAACCTCTTCACTTACATGGCAATAAAGACAGTTCTGATTCTGATTGTGATTCTGAATAATCATTGCTTGCAACTCCGTGTGGAGGGCAACATTACCATCAGTAAGTGCATAAAATCACAGATTTTTACTGTATAATCTTTACACTGGATTGTAAATCTCACACCAAACATGGTAGGTTGACCATTCTACAAAATCATTTAGAATGCAAATAAACTAACAATAGTTATTCTTCATAAGCTCATAGCTGACACTCTAGCATTACAAGACAGTATTTGAAAAATGAAACACATAATTTTTCATTATTTGAAATGTAACCTAAACCTAGCGCAGCTGATCAGTCAAGTGGCGGAAAATAATTCAACTATTTTTTCAATAGGTCATTCAATATGCTGAATATTTCTCTTAAATGAGAATTAGGACTGTCACTGAATCAGATTTTCACACAATTACTGTGGCCAAAATATTTCATCATAATAGTTAACATCAAATTAGAAACATTTTACATTGAGGGTAAAGCAGTAATAAACAATAACTAACAGTTAATTTACAGTGAAAGTGTAATCATTTGCTTATAATGTTCATGTTAACTATGGTATTAATTTACACATTATTTAATAGTTTATAGGGCTGTAGTTAACAATAACTCAGTAATAAGCACTAACTGAGTTGAGCAGTACAATAGTAAGCAGTAAAAGACTTTTAAATGTAGCTTATTGACATTTAGGTCATGAGACCATGAGGTATCACTTTAGCATCTCTCTATAAGCCTGTGTCTAAAACTCTTTATTTATAAAAACATGCAGATGCATACAGCAAAATGGAAAACGTACAATCCAATGTACAGAGTCAAAACACAAACCTACCTAAGGATGTAAACACACACACACTTTGCCAGTTCTTCTCTTCATTATGTTATGTCTGTGCAGTGTCAGCAAAAATGGCCAATTAAGTACTTGTTTGTTATGCAGTAAGATATTAATATCCATGAGGAGAGAAATTCACTGAGATCACACAGGCTGTGTGATCCATGTCTAGACTCAAATCTGGAAATGCGAAACAGCTTGTGTGCAGTTATTACATTGCCCACTGGCACAGCAGAAGGGATATGCAACTGCATACTCACAACGGGATCACATGCCTTGGAGAACGTCTTAAAAAGGACAAAAACCGAAATGTAACTACATGTGTTGGTGTGCAGTGACAAATGTCATAAGCACTGCAGATGCTTACATTATTTATCTATTTATTTATCCAAACATTTAGTTTTATGCTCTCTCTTCTGAAATACCTACAAGACTCAAGACATTTACGATTCTGTGTTGGCAGACAATGTAGAACACACAGCAGATGACAATCACCATAAAAGGATTTGATCTCCTGTCATGCTGACAGTTATTAACGGGGTTATTTTCTACAATCAGTAAGCTGCACTCAATATTTTTACAATAGTAACAGTTCTAATGACTATGTGTAATTGTTGTCACGTATCAGGCGTGATTACTGATGAACCCACAGACAACTACCACCAAATCTGCAGTCGTCCTCAGCTCTACAGGGTGATTAAGTTACTGTGATAAGGTAACAGTATCCCAGACGTTGTGCTCAAAGTTTGTTGCATTGCCAAAATGGAATCCAAAAGGGGACTAAAACCAAAAAAAAACAACAATGCAACTTTCAATGTATAATACCTACCTAGTTCCCAAAAGTCATTTCTCCCAGTCAGTCACAATACTTATGACCCCACAGAAGCATGTGGTTGTGTCTGTATCCATAGAGACACTACCCTCCACCTGTATTTCCTCATTTTCACCCCGTAACAGCATGAGGTTAGGACTCTATTGCTGCTCTCTCTTCATTCAGTGTATTGTTCATTCGACCACTGTTGTACACCCTGAATTGTGTGCTACCAAAATATTCTACATAATACACCTTTAAACTCCTTACTCTTAGATCAGGTACTGCAAGGTGCACAATAAAAAGTCCAGGAAGAACAGCTTGTACACACACTGAAGCCAGACAAAGACTACAGCTGCATCGCAGACCTCCAGAGCACTTGCCTGCAGTGAAGGCTGTCTGCTATTGATGGGAGGCCATGGCGCAGAACCAGGAGGCCTGACAGTTCCTGTCAGCATGGGGTTCTGTCAGGTCTCCCTGCCTCAGTCACCAAATAACTATTGTAGCTTAAAGAAGTGGTAACATACTCAGGCTAAAGCTAGTTGGAAATCCTTATGGCCATATGGTTGTTAAGAATTCAAAACTGCAGACACTTGTCAGGTTTCACATATCATCGTTAGGTCCGTTTTTAACAGTTTCTGAGGCTCCAAACAATTTATTATGATCCAACACAGACAAATCAGAGGTATAATTGTGACAGGTATTGTCAAATTGTGCCAACCTACAAATAAGTAGAACTGCTGATTATGAAATGACTGTAAATGGTAAACTGAATGTGCAAATTTGATATAACAGGAGCCAATAACTCTGGCCAATACAAAATTTGGCCAAATAATACCTGGCTCCCACAATAGGTATCACATTGACAACTGTTAGGAATATTGGTCCCTGAAGAAAAGTGTGTTATTTTTGATCAATAGAAGATTGCCACAGCACCCACATGATGCCACATGTACAGCCTTATCTGCCAACAGTAGGAAAACCTCTGGACAGACTATTTCTTCCTTCCTGTACATTTTACATAAGATGTATTATTGCTGCAATAAGTAATTGTGTTCCAAAAATTCAATAAACAACAAAAGCATTCTGCATTTTCAACATTTTATTCGGGGTGGCACTGTCGCCTCACAGCAAGAGGGTTTCAGGTTCGTAATCCGGGTCTGGGCCCTTCTGTGCAGTTTGTATGTTCTCCCTGTGCCTGCGTGGGTTTTGTCCTCCAGATTCCTCCCACAGTCCCAAAAACATGCACATTAGCTTAACTGCCTACTCTGCATTGCCCCTAGGTGTGAGTGTGCGTGATTGTCTGCCTTTGTGTGTCAGTCATGCAATTGACAGGGTGTACCCCGCCTCTCGCCTGTAGTCAGCTGGAATAGGCTCCAGCACCCCCGCAACCATGACCAGATAAGCAGTATAAAAATGGATGGATTGAAGATTTTATTCAAACAAGTGAGAACAAATTATACACAACAAGAAACCATTGTACTGTCCATGTGGATCTAAGTAATGCCTATTTTCCAGACCCAGCAACAGGGTGTAACAACTCTGTGTCCCAGTGATCCATATTGCCATACAGCAAAATGTATCCACTTCCCGGATATCATTCCAGATCTCTGACATGATACAAGACCCCCTCCTGCAAAACACAGGTTTCCGCCTGTGGCAGCAGTCACAATGTTACACACCTGTGGGCATTTCTCTGCACTTCTGGCAGAAGCACCAAGTGTGCTGATGTGTGACAGGACGCCTAGCGGACGACAATCTGCTGATATCAAGTAAAGAATATTAAAAATCAGACTTGGATTACATGTCAGGCAGAGTTCCAGCAGTTGATGTGATGGTTCCAAGCTCAGTCTTCAAATTCTAGTCTGTAAAGCACAGTTAGACATTTTCACTGAACAGAACTTCACTGAACAGTCCTCGAAGAAGACTTGCATGTTTGTGTTACATCCTAGGTCAACATATAGACAGCTGTAGTTAATGGTAGTACAGATGTCAGAAAAATAACAAAAGTAATCTGCTACTATATAGGTACCTGCTCATGTGCAGTGTATGTCTTTTAAGGGGAATGGTTTAGGTGGGGTAAGTAACATTGGAGAAACCAGCAAGAGCACGTTGGAAACCACCCCATCCCCTTGAGGCCTTGCTCCACAGCCACTGCCCCAGAACACACGAACGTGTGCTGCTTGACAACACCAACAGCTGGAAAATGAGTGAGTGGTGAATTTGCCACGTTCCACAAATTCTGGCAGAAAGAATGTCCTGTTATTTCATTTATATTATCACTGTAAGAAGAAGAAGAATCACTTTATTGGCAGTATATATATTTTTACATACACACACTGAATTTGTCTTCTGCATTTAACCCATCTTTTGTTGAACACACACATGCAACACCCGGCAAATTACATGCAGTGAAACACACAGGAGCAGTGGGCTGCATCAAGTGCCCGGAGAGCAAATTGGGGGTGCCTTGCTCAAGGGCACATCAGCTGGCTAATGGAGGGGGGGAGCATTTTTTCACATTAATCACTCCACCACACCCAAATTCTTCCTGCCCTTCCGGTGGGGGAATTGAACCAGCGACTTAAAATAATTATCAACATAGCTTTATTCGGACTGTTAAAATAATAACAGCCTTTTATCCACGGTATTTTAAACCATATGTTGTTTGAGGACTCCAAAGCAGCAGAAGTTTGCATTGCAGAGCCCTGTGCTGCTGTTTTCTCTCTGCACTATCATATATGGGACACTTCACATGAAGTTAGACTTTACAGAGTTTTTCTGGTGTCTTTGAGAGGCCGCTGCCGGCCTCTGGGACCAGAGCAAAATACAGCACTGCAGCAGCAACCTGTCAGTGTGTGTTGGTTCTATGCAATAAGGTAGGACTCCTAGAAATAGGCTGCCCACGCAGCCAGCCATCCATCTACACCAGACATCAGCCGTGATGTATGAGATAGTATACAGAACCCATTATTCAAACTCTCGCCATTCTCTGTTCTACCTCTGACAGACACACACACAATCACATGCTCACCTGCTCACAGTATGTAGGCTGCTGCGACAACTGGTAAGGGTCACAGTTACTTTATCCCATTTTTCTCTGTTTTAAGAAGCAGGACGATAAGGAGTCCATTTTAAAGCCCATTTCAGTATGTAGAACAAGCTCCTATGCTACATAATTTAATTTATACTTGCTTAGATTTAACCTAGCCTCACTCTACCAAGGTTAGTTAGATATATTCCAGACCAAATGAGTTGAAAATTCAAGTTATTGGATGACCAAAAAACACAATTGATTCTTTGACTTGTAATAGTGGATGGTTTTCAAATTAAATGCTACATATTGAAATGCAATATAATACAACAATAATATGTATGAGGTTTGGATTATAGAGTACCTCTATGAAATGTACACATTTTTTTGGATACATTTATAGTCACACAACAAGACTAAAGATTGCCAGCCTGTTTCAGATGATGTGCTTCTTGTATTGTTGAACAATGTCTGAAACTCCCTTTACCTCACAGAGTTGGACACTGGTGATGGAATTAGGGTTCTCCTGAGTACAATCATCTCTTTAAGTTTCCCAACCCGACAATAACAACAACAATGCAGTTTTAATGCAGAGACTGGTCAGGTGTAAGGAGGAGTGAACATGTGGTATAGTCAAGTGCAATGCATTGAAGAAAACTGTCTTTGCAGACATCGACATTTTCCCCATTAGACATTTTCCCATTAGAGCCATTATTCATTACATCTCATTATGTTGCTTTATCACACTTGAGTATAAGCAATGTAATTAATGTGAACTGGTTGGTTTCCAGCATACACCAGCCTTTAGAAGTCTACAGCCATGCTAGCTGCTCCGTGAGGCTGTATTCCCACATAAAGCTTCTTTGAGGTAGATGCTGATGTCGGTACGTGCAGGTACGTGGTCATAAAATAAAGTACCGCATAAAATGAAGTTTGTATCTGATGGCGGTGCTGGGTTAAAACCAGATCCTTGTTGGTTGTGTTCAGTTTCATCTGTTCGCCTTTGCCAGTTCTGCCCTGCTCTGCTCTGGTCAGGTTTTGTTATTGTGAGTTTTTCTGTGGAACCTGCCAGTACCCTCGCTGAGTTCCTACTTAGCTTTGGACTACTGAGACCACATGCACTCATCTGCTGCCCCCGCCATGGTAGGACCTTGTTTGAGTTGAAACTTGGTGTTATCTAGCAGATTTTGTAAATCATGTTGTCTCTGAAACATTCTCAATAAAGTCGGTTTTTTGGGGGTTTTTTTGCCTGACTGTTCATCTTGAGTGTTCTGCTTCGTGGACCCCATTTTTGAACTCGTAACAGAACAATCTGGTCAAAGATGGATTCTCCCAGACACCCACAGCCTGGGCTGACTAATCTTCAGCGGTCTTTGTCGACACATTGCATCATGCTTGGTCAGCACAATCAAGCAATTAGCTTCATCCCAGAAAGCAATAAGGTGATTTTTCCGTAGATTTCTGAACTAACACATCAATTTCCATCCTCACCAGTGCTGCTGCACCCATGGCATCTCTGCGGCCGCCGTCAGCAACCATGTCCCAGCCCGGACCACACATGCTTCTAAGGGACACTCATGTAGCTGACTGAACCTCCACCACCTTCGGGTGAGCTAGGTCGCTGTTGTGGCTTTTTGTTACCATGTTCTATGGTCTTTAAGCAGAGACCGCTCACTTTTCCTTCTAATCAATCAATGGTCAGTTATGCTTTGGGACTGCTTAGGGGCAGAGCCTTAGATTGGACTGAGGCAGTTGTGGACTGTTTTAGACCATCCCGATTATCTGGGAAATCAGAATCAGAAGCCTTTATTGTCATTGTACAAGGAATACAACAAAATTGTAATGCCTCTAATCATCTTTTGTTGATGATGAACTGTCTACTGTCTGTATACTTCATTGTCATTATCATTATCTACATTTCCGATACTTCTGGTATTATTACTGCTGCTATGCATCTCTGCTTGTGTGCTCCTTCTCTCACACCCCACACCCTCTGCCTCTCTCCCTTGCTCTCTCTCTCCCTCTCTCTCTCTCTCTCTCTCCCTCTCTCTCTCTCTCTCTCTCAACCCAACCGGTCAAGGCAGATGGCCGCCCATCTTGAGCCAGGGTCTGCTCCGAGGTTTCTGTCTTCTAAAAGGCAGTTTTTCCTCGCCGCTGTCGCCAAGTGCTTGCTCAAGGGGGAATGTTGGGCTCTCTATATTA
This sequence comes from Scatophagus argus, assembly GCF_020382885.2. Lineage (NCBI taxonomy): Eukaryota > Metazoa > Chordata > Actinopteri > Scatophagidae > Scatophagus > Scatophagus argus. Next base: position 1,277,537 of record NC_058513.1, on the reverse strand, counting down.
CAATTTAATTAAAGAGTTTGGTCCAGACCTGCTCAAATTGGAAAGTGTCATGAGATAACTTTTGTTGTGAATTGGCGCTATATAAATAAACTGAATTGAATTGAAATTGAATCTACTCCTGATGATCAAGAAAAAAGAAATGAGCTTGTTTTTCTTGCTGTTTGCCTAGACAACAGGATCTGTCTGTCAAAAAGAGAAAGAGCAATCATGTCAGGTCGTTTTCACTTCACCCCCCAGTCCCTGGGTGACTGTTCAGACCAACCCCTGCCTTTGCCCTCAACCATAGAGGAACCCAAGCAACTGTGACATTTACACCCCACTCCAGAGGAACTGAAACGGTGCCTGGTGGCAGGTCAGTACTTGTATTGTAATCTCAAAGGACGGTTTTCTGCTCTCTTGCCCTACTGGTCCAAAAGAAAGGGCTCATCCTACATTAGTCCCGTAGTGTCCAAAGTCCACCACCTGTGTGCTTTGAGTCACTTACAGTATAGGTACTTTCACACAGGGGACAGGTATTGCTGGACAGACAAGCACAAATAGTTCTTTTGAGCGCTACACTAGGTGAACGCTACATTGTTGTATTGGTGAAAAGTTTGGCTGTATGGAGATTTATAGACAATGGTTATGGCTCTGGCATAGAACACAATGAAGAACATTAACGTTGAGCAATAAATATTCCATCAAAGACAATAAGCGGAGGTCAGACTCAGCACGTTTAGCGTGATAGATTAAGTTGCGCTCAGTTTTGACTGTTTTCTTTGTTTTCTTACTTTTGGACAAGTCGACTAGTCTAAGTTTAAACTTTCCACTTAAACTTCAGGGAACTTAATAAATAGGAATATCCCTATCAGCCACGGCTATCACCGGCGCAGAGGCATACAGACCAATGAAGTTACTGAGGTAAAACAAATAAACTGTCTTTCTGACTGTTTTAAATTGAGACTATGTCACAAATGATTAGCAAATTCTCATATTCCTTTTTATGTTTTACACAATATCCCAACTTGTTTTGGACTCAGGGTTGTAGTTGCATAATGTCTCTCTTAAGAGACAGGAATGGAGACTGTTCAGACAACAAAAAGTGTTGCTACAAACACACACAGTAGTTTGGTATTCATAGTTTAGTGACTGCATCATTTAGTAACTGCAGTGACTGACTACATAATTATATGTCATGGCTCTTCGGTTACAGAGCCTTCTCTCATCTTTCCGGTGCTTTCATCTCATTTTTTTCCTTCCTTTCCCAACTTCCCATTTCTATATCTTCCCTCCTCTCCTTTCTTTCCATCTACTCCGCACTAGAACATTCCGCTATGATCAATCAGATTACATAAGAGCACTGCAGTGAGCAGCAGCAAGGAAGAGAGAAACAGAGAGACTACAGAGAAGTGAGGAGTTCCATGCAATCTAGCTATCCCTCTTTTTTGCTACTGAATCTCTCTTTCTATCCTTCACACACACACACACACACACACACACACACACACACACACACACACACACACAGACAAATATCTGATCCTCTCTGCCAGTGTCCACCCTGCAGTGAGGGTCAGACAAAGGTGGCTTCTTTAACAGTAAAAAGTGTATTTGGCAGCTCGAAGAAAGAGTAAAACGTGATTAATTTCACTTCAGAGCACGGAAACCCTATAAAATTTCTAGTGGGCTGACATGAGCTGTTGCTGAATACCAATTATTCAACAGTTACCAACTAAAGAAAATTACACAAAATAATTGACAAAATATTTTTTTGACATTTGATGGAATAATCATAACACTAACGAACAGATTAATTGTTAACAATCATTGTTAGCTGCAGCTAATGATTATTACATGATGAGAGTGATAGTTCTAAGTACTGTTGTGTTGCCTTTGTGTTGACAAAGTCTGCAACCCCAGTAACATTAACAACTACAGTTCACAAACTCAGCAGATAGGCTGGAAATCTCACCAACTATTGTCACATTTTTAAAAAAATTATAGCGGTTGCCCAGATGGTGGCACTAAAACAAGAAGATATTGACCTGTAACTTTTCTATCCTTACGTCTCAGAAACAAATTGGTGGACTCTGTTGGCCCAGATAAATCTATCTATATAAACCACATCAATTTGAGCCTGGAAAAAAATGCCATTAGTTTTACATAAACACCCACAAGTCAGAATTGGCTTAAATAATTCTTCATTGTTTGACCAAACTTGGTGCAAGTGTTTGGAGGCTAGGTTCACTGTACAGTCCTGGGAAATACTGCCCTATGGGGCAGAATCATATTTGGAAATCATTTTGGCCCCATAAGTAACTTCTCTGGGCATGTAATTAATGAAGAACTTCTGAGAAAACTACATTGCATTACACCAATTGGTCTTTCTGTTATTTAGCCTTTAGTAGAATAATAAAAATAACACAATACACCTTTGCACAAAAACAGAACATCACACCAATCAGCCACAACATTAACACCACTGACAGGTGAAGTGAATAACAGTAATCATCTGTTTATTCTTGCAATATTCTGCAAGGACACATAGCAATCATGTGGATGTTGTTTGACACACATCACTCACCGAAATGCTGCAGACCAAAGATACCTCTCACACAATGTACCTCGCCACGTTTTAAAAACAGTCTCCCATCTGGAGGTTCCACCCTCCTCCTGGAGGGCTCAAAGGATCCAACATTCCACAACCACAAAATACGACCAGAAGTCCTGTGTCCCTTCCCCTGACGAGTCCCCTGAAGGGGGACCTACAAAATATTGAGCAGGTGTTTTTATGTTGTGGCTGATAGGCATATATCCTTCTTGAAGGAAGGATCTGTTACAGAATTGTTGTATTAGACATGCATTCATTTCAGCGCGATTAGCCTAATAAACTGGCAACCGGGTGTTTATTGCAGACTACTTGGTCCATTTCATGTGGACTGGAAACCTGTGGGGATACTTGAGACTAACATAAGTATGAGCTTCACATTTTAAATTGACAATAATTGCAGGCTACAATCAGTTGATCAATTTGATGAAAGCTGTGTTTTGACTTAGACTTATGTTCACTGTATATCAGTGCTGAGGGACTCTGGGGAAGGACATTGGAGATAAACCTCTGTGCTTCAGTCTGGCAGTTTGTTTAGAACATTGGTCTTAAGGTAAAGCTAGCCCGGGTGTGGCCAGCCTGGAGTCTGGAGGCTGCACTTCTGTCTCGGGTTAGATCGTTTTTAAGCTACTTCACCTGGTTTATTGGAGCCTGAAAAGTATTAATATTTTCTTAAGTGTATGACATGTCATTGCTAAATAAAATGGGAATTTCTAACTCATGCCTCGTCCCCTTTGTTTCTGTTCGTTCTTTGAACCTGTTAAAGGTCGACTTCAAAGTAGGTTTCACTTTTAAAGTTCATACCCCTCAACTCACACACAGTCCTCTCTACCTGTTACAGCACAGCCGTCCCTTACCCCCTGACCCTTTAATCATCCATCAACCTATTTTTTCTGTCTTTCTCCTTTCATTCCTTTGTTTATTCTGCTTTATTTGCATGATGATTCACAAAAAAACTTTGCCAGCCAACAGGAGAAATTAACTGTACATCACACACATTTATGCTTGTATATAAATAATATCGCTGCATCGTTTTGTATTCAGCTCTTGTACTCCAATTCGACACTACACTTACTGATGTGCAGTCAGCTATGTAGCTGATGTTTGTTTATGAAATAAGGTTCCAATATAATTTACAAATTTCCATTTAGAACCAATACACTACAGATACAATATGTTATTAGTTTATGGCCTGTCATATTCTAGAAATTGCTATAATAAATTGTTATGGAGCAGTAAAGCAGGCTGGATTACATCCTGCTGTAACACTGGCTGCTGAAGTACTTCTAACTATTAGATGGCCATGAATGTCCAGTACAAATAACCCTGCTGAAAAATATCAGGCATACCAAAACACAAAACTTCAAAAACATGAAAACTTAAAAAGCACAAGTCTTGTTTTATTCTGTATTTTTCTTCTGGCCAATAACTTAGACCAACAATATGTTGGTCTATCTCTCAGGACTAACCGACTTCCCTATCCTGCCTGTGGGTCACAGCTCCAAGTCCACTGGTTCATAATGTAAATCTCTGAAAACATCACACAAATTAATACTTTCATTTTTTTAAGTGTCAGTAATTTCCTAAAACAGACAGTCGTAGATAAATTGTCCATTTGTTTTTGAACTAAGAGAGGGATTCATCCATATTTGGTGTTCTACCAGTTTTTTGATGCAGCAGAACAGTGTATGTGGGATTGAGACAAATAAACTACATGCAGTAAGAAGTGTGTGTATTAATGGTAATGAAAGAACATGTCAGCCAGTGCAACAGTGTAGCTCATGGATGTGGTTTTGGATGGATATTTCTTTTTTTTTTTAATAATGAAAAATCAACTTGCATCATTGCGAGTATCACATAATTATGTGACAATTCAAATGAACCATGAAATTAGGTTCTCATTTTAACGGAACTCTGAAACTCCCAGTGTAAGTTCTGCTGGAAACACTAAAGGCACGCTCAGTTGTTCAACTGCCAGCACTACACATTGTAATAACCACAGACACACACACACACACACAGCTATAAATCACAGAAGTGCACTGACCAGTATGTTGTCCAACATTAATTATGAATCCACCAATCAGCCTCACTGCTCCTTTTGAATTATTCAGCAGTGGCATATGCAGTTTAATTGAGCCTGACCAGACCTGAAGAAGAGCAGTCAACCACTCTGGTGATTGACTGTGTATGTTTTTGGAAGAAGAAAGCCATACAGTAAGCCTCCCTATGTTCAGATCTGCTTTTAATTTGGTGTCAACACTGCCTCCACGTTACCTACCGTTTTGATTTAATTCAGTACATGTACATTTCCAGTACAACAGAGTCATGTCAAATGTCTTACAGCTGATTTCCTAAACAGACAGGATGCTGTGTAAAACATGACAAACAGAATGTGATAATGTGCTAATCGTTTCTGACATACATTTTTGTAAATTTATGGTTATTCTGAATTTGATGCCTGCGAGATGTTGGGAACGTTCTAAACTACCTGTTTAGAACATTCCATAAATAAACAGGTTAATCGGTAACAGGTGATAGTATCATGACTGGGTATGAAAGAGGCACCCTCAATAGGGTCAGTGGTTCACAAGACGAGCCAAGGTGCATCACTTTACAAAACACGATTACGACACGGGCACAAGAACACTTTGTAAAACCACTGAAAGTAAACCCAGTTCATTTGCAGACTGCATTCAGATTGCTTTTTACATTTTATTTGGTGTCCTGACTTCTTGGAATTTGTTATGTATTAGAGCCCAAGCACTGGTGGTGCAAGAAAAATAAGAGCTGAGCTGAGCGTTTCTCTGATTATTTAAGGACTGCTTTCAAGCTTTTGTCTTGCTCAGGTTTTTGGACTCATCGCTGTGTGTTCAAGTTCACTACGGTTTTTCCTGCCTTATCTGCACAGCCAGCTCCAGTAAATTCTTCGTGTCTCTTTTTAAGAAGCTTGGATTCTTTATTCTGGATTGTTTGTACTCACCAGATGCACTCACCTTCCATCTGGTTTCTGCTTTGGACATTGCCTGGAAAAGACTGTAAATTTGGACTTACCTGTGTTTTGTAAATAGTGTATATAGAGCGTGAAGATTTGGACTCATTTTTTGATTCATGTAAATAGTGCACAAAGTTGCGAGTAAAGATTTTATTTATCCAATCTTTGTTTGTTGTCTGTGTCTGCTTTTTGGGGTCCTAGTTTTTGGTAAATCTTAACAAGGCCGCACAGAACCCTGGCCTCAAAACCCACTGAACATCTTCAGGATGAACTGGAACGGAGATTACGAGCCAGGTCTTTTTGTCCAACATGGCTAACTTCACAACTGCTCTACTGTATGAATGGGCAAAAAATCCCACAGAAACACTACAAAATCTTGTGGAAATCCTTCCCAGAAAAGTGGAAGCTGTTAAAGCTACTAAGGTGTCTATATATTTAGAATGTCATTAAAGTCTCTGTTGGTGTAAGGGTCAGGTGTCCCAATACTTTCATCTATATAGTGTACATTTTTGCCACCTGTGGTATATTCAAAAATGCAATTCATACACACAGCTTAACTGTAATATAACTGAGATGTAAGGTACAATAGCATAGTATCGCAGGGAAAAAAAGAATGTGATTACAAGAAATTATCACATTATCCAAAGTGAGTTGTGTACTTAACATACAATAAGAACACAACTTGAACAACAAACAACAAACGTAAAACAAAGGTCTCATTGTTTTTAGACATTTTAACAAAGAAATACTAGTGTTTTTGTTTTATTTTATGATTTGTATCATCAGAGCAGGGACATTGTCTTATACAACACAATCAGTACTGTCTCAGTATTAATAGTCCCTGGCCTCTATTTTGAGTGCAGAACACAGAATATTCAGCTGATAATCAGTGTTTTAGCAACAACACGTCACTCTAGTGTCACATCACTTATGAGAACTACAGCATCTACACCACAGTGATTCACTGGCACATCCCATTATAACACAGTGTCGATACACAGTTCTTTCTGTGATACAAAATATATTTAAGTCATCTGCAATATACTACTACTAATAATAATAACTTTATTAATAATACAAAAAATGAAAATAATTTATATATAGCATCTTTCAAAAACCAAGTTTCCAAAATGCTTAACAGTCATTAAAAACAAAACTGAGAAATTGTACACTGAATAGAATGCAACAAAATATAAAGGTATATAGACAAATAGTGATTTAAGATTAAAAAGATGTGTGTGTGTGTATTTATATATATAAAAGAATAAAAGGAGATATATAATTTAAAATCAATAAGTTAAAGGGGACAGTAAAAAGACAACATCACATAAAAGCCAGTCTGTAAAAGTGTGTTTTGAGAAGTGATTTAAAAGAAGTCACTGACCTCGGAAGCCTTTTCTCCTCTGGAAGGTCGCCCCAAAGTCAACGGGCTTGGACGGCAAAGGCCTGGTCACTTTAAGTTTTTAAACTCAACTGTGGAACGACCAAAAGGGCTCCACCTGAGGATCTTAGGCTTCGGGCTGGCTCATAGGGGGTCAACAACAGGTTACATAACTTGGAGCCAGACCCGTAGCAGTTTAAAGAGACATTGTGTCTCTGAATAATTTGGCCAAGTGGGAGCATAGAAATAGACAATAAAATCAGACCAAATATTGAACCCTGCGGCACACCACTGGTGATGTGGGTTGGGGATAATGTGTATTCACCTATGGTGACTGCAAAAGTTCTGTCCAGAAGGTAAGAGCACAGCCAATGCAGCGCAGTGCCCCAGATGCCCACCCAAGACTGCAGATGGATTATTAAAATGTTGAGGTCTACAGTGTCAAATGCCACACTAAGGTCTAAAAGAACTAAAATAGGGTTCGCTCCACTGTCAGCCGATAAAAGGTCATTGGTCACCTTGAGGAGGGCAGTTTCTGTACTATGCAGTGATCTAAAACCAAATTAGAAATTAGAGGATAATAACAGGCTATGTATCCCAGTCCTTTAAAGTAGCTGTTGTCAAACTTAAAAAACACACACTTGGCCCAGAGGTTTTAAGCAACTATAGACCAATTTCTAACCTTTCATTTCTTTCCAAGATCCTTGAAAGAACAGTCACCAATCAGCTATGTGACTTTCTTCAAAATAATAATGTATTTGAGAATTTTCAATCTGGCTTTAGAGCTCATAATAGCACAGAAACAGCATTGGTCAAAGTCACAAATGACCTCCAACTGGCATCAGAAAAGGGATTTATCTCTGTTCTTGTACTGTTAAACCTTAGTTCTGCATTTGACACCACTGATCATTCCATCTCACTGCACAGATTGGAACACCTAATTTGGCATTAAAGGAACTGCATTAAGCTGGTTTCAGTCCTATTTATCAGATCAATCTCAATTTGTTCATGTTAATGATACATCGTCCATACTCACAAAAGTTAGTCAAAGAGTTCCCAAAGGTTCTGTCCTTGGGCCAATATTATTCACCTTTTATGTGCTCCCCACTGTGTTATATTATTAGGAAACACTCCATACATTTTCATTGTTATCCAGATGACACAAACGTAACCAGAAGAAACAAATCAGCTAGTCAAACTTCAGGCATGTCTTAAAGACATAAAAACCTGGATGATTTGCAATTTCCTACTCCTAAATTCAGACAAAACTGAAGTTATTGTTCTGGGCCCTGAACACCTTAGAAACAATTTATCCAGTGATATAGTAATGCTAGATGGCTTAGCCGTGGCCTCAAGCTCCACTGTAAGGAATTTAGGAGTTATCTTTGACCAGGACATGTCCTTTGACCTACGCATATCGAATATTTCAAAGACTGCATTCTTTCACCTCTGCTCTTGATAAAAGCAGTAGAAGGAACCTATTGAAAAAATTAGGCACATTCTGAGTCAGAAAGATGCAGAAAAATTAGTCCATGCATTCATTTGTTCCAGTCTGGATTATTGTAACTCCCTTCTATCAGGCTGCCCCAATAAATCTATAAAGACTCTCCAGCTAATCCAGAACGCTGCAGCAAGATTACTCAGGGGGGCAGTCGTGGCCTAGAGGTTGGAGTAGCGGCTTGTAATTAGAAGGCCGCTGGTTCGATTGCCCCACCGGACGGGCAGGAAAAATTTGAGTGTGGTGGAGTGATAATGTCCCCACCCGACCCCCTTTAGCCCTTGAGCAAGGCACTTAACCCCCAATATTGATGCAGCCCACTGTTCCTGTGTGTTTCACTGCATGTTGTGTGTGTGTGTGTTTCAATCAGTGATGGGTTAAATGCAGAGAACTAATTTACCAGCTTGGGATTATTAAGGTAACTTAAATTTCCTTCCCTTATCACATATAATCACACCCTCAATGGTCAGGCACCATCCTATCTTAAAGAGTTCATAGTTCCTTATTATCTCACCAGAGTTTGCATTCCCAAAATGCAGGGCTACTTGTGGTTCCTAAAGTCCTCAAAAGTAGATTGGTAACCAGAGCCTTTAGTTATCAAGCTCCTCTACTATGTAACCATCTTCTGGCTTTGGTCCGGGAGGCGGACACCCTCTCTACATTTAAATTTAATCTAAAAACTAAAAACTTTCCTCTTTGGTAAGAAAGTTGTGACTTAGACTGCCAGGGGTCCTCCCACACACTGAGCTCTCTTCCTCTTCCTCTCCTTCTGCACACATTTATGTCCCATTAATGCATATCACTAACCCAACTTCTTCCCTGGGGTCCTTGTGCTTTCTCGTCTCGCAGGTTCCCCTGGATCGTGGTTGGACCTCCTGCTGTGGTTCTGCTCGAAACTTACTGCGATTATTACTGTTTAGTCATAATCTATTTTAATTCTGTTACTACTCTGTACAGCTACTACCATTATTATTGTTACTAATATTGCTATCATAATCACCATAGTACTTTCTGTATACTTCATTGTCATTATCATTATCTACAGTTCCAATACTTGTGGTATTATTACTGCTGCTAAGCATCTCTGCTTGTGTGCTCCTTTTCTCACGCCCCACCCCCTCTGCCTCTCTCTCTTTGTCTGTCTAATCTTTCTCTCTCTCTCTCCCTCTCTCTCTCTCTCCCTCCCTCTCTTTCAACCCAACCGGTCAAGGCAGATGGCCTCCCATCTTGAGCCGGGGTCTGCTCTGAGGTTTCTGCCTTCTAAAAGGCAGTTTTTCCTCACCACTGTCACCAAGTGCTTGCTCAAGGGGGGATGTTGGGTTCTCTGTATTACAATTTAATTAAAGAGTTTGGTCTAGACCTGCTCTAATTGGAAAGTGTCATGAGATAACTTTGGTTGTGAATTGGCGCTATATAAATAAACTGAATTGAATTGATTTGGAACTGTTTACAATAAATAAAATAATGGGACCGATAGTATTAAAAACCTCTTTGCGAAATTTAGTGGGAATTACATCAAGAATGCATGTGGTTGACTTTGAGTGTGCCACAATATCTTCTAAGGAGTGTAGTGAGAATTTCTTAAAATTACTAAAAAAACAGCAGTGTATATCCCTGTGGGTGTGTAAAATCTGATCAGGTGGTTTTATTAGATTTCTGAGGTGACTTTCTGGCTAAAGTGGGACTTGAAATTTATTGCACAGCTCCTGACCGAATCAATGACTTGAAATAAAATCCTGTGATTTGAAAGATTATTTCAAATTAGGTTGGAGAAAAATGACACTCTGGCCTCTTTAACTGCCTTTTGATAAGATTTCATTTTTTCATGCCATATCTGATGAAATCCTCTGTATAGCTGACACCTACACATATGACAGTATGTGTAGCTTATGAGTACAATGGGATCAGAAACAGCTACAACTATTTTGTGATTATCAAAGACAGAAAGCACTGCCTGTATTTATTCACTGCCTTAACAAGAGCTTTCACTGTTACAGAGGTGAACAGAAACAGAAATTTTATTGTCTTTTAAACCGAACACACAACAAAACATGCAATATGATTTAAATATCAGACAGTCACAAAATGGCAAAAGGCCTGACTGTGAGAAAGAAAAACAGAAAAAGTTTGCAGGAAAAGAATGATACACCACTGTGATACGTGTTACTTCACTGTTGTCAGTGTGGTAACTGACTTCTATTACTTCTACCTTAAGACAAAAACAACATCCTACAGATACTTTTAGCAATTCTAAGCATGGCCACCCATGTTTTCTGGAGAAAGTATTCATAAAAGCTACAGTTTTGAGGATTTTCCACCTACAGATGGTCAGACTACTGCTACACTAAATTCACCTTTAGAGATTCACCCCTTCAAGTTAATCTGTTGGCAATTCGCTATGTTGGTCTCATGTCTCAATAAATACCCTTGTCACTTACACATAAAAGTATTGATTAGTCAATTCATGAATTAGTTGATCATCCAAAAAATTAACTGCAACTACATCACTCCATGGAAGATTGCCAATAGGGCACAAGTTGAGGCTTGACCAAACTCAGCTGTGTCACCTGAGGGAAGTGTCAAATGTTCAAAAGACCTGAAACACCCAATGATCTCAGGAACATCACTGATGATGTGCCCTAGCTGAGAATCATAAGATGTATCATTACAACATGCCAAGCTGGACAAACCAGTTAGTACGAGGGATAGGCTTTTTGACAACCAAGAAGAGGTTGGTGACATCTAGAGAGACCAATGGCAGCCGGGAAAGAAAATCATAAAGAAATCTACTCCTTAATCACACCTTCTAAGAAGAAGACCCCAAGCAAAGCTACTGCTCGATTTCAGAAGCTATAACCTCAGGAAAGCCCGGTAAGCACCCTGGACAGACAGACATATGGTTACCGACCATTAGCACTGGACAAAGGACAACAAGTACTGAATGTTGTTGTGGCAAGATTTTAAGAACCTCAGAGGCCTAAAGATCCATCAGACAAGGATCAGACAGCAAGCACCACAATGCAGAGGTTCCGTACCTGATGAAACACAGGAGGAGCCAAGAGAGCTTGGAGTTTCCATGTGGTGCAAAAAGTCCCTCCGGGCAAGGAGACCAAGTGAAGGAGGATCAGGTGGCCCCAAGCTTGCAAAACAACAGAGTGGCTGAAATTTGACAAAAACACAGACAAGGTGCTAGAAGACAGAGCTAAAAAAAGGATGTGGAAAGGAGACTACAAATGATGCCAACCATAATTGTGAGCATGGGTGCTGAGAGATTTGGCTTGGAGGAGGAAAAGGGAGCCAAGACACCTTACACCAAGAACCAGAGAGCAGTAAATATCCACAACATCAGGAAAGAACTGAAAGCCCATATGAAACAGCACAAGGAAGTTAGAGAAGAGCATGCACCGCTGCTGGAACTTATGGCCATGCTGAGGAAAAGGCTCCTTACACTGTGCAGAGCTAAGCAACACGGGAGGAGGGGGAGAGAGGGCTAGGAAGCAGCCTTCATCAATTACCCATTTGGGTTCACCAAACAGCTCCATGGGCAGAGACGCAGTGGATGCCTGGCCAGTCCAAGTTGACCAGCACCTTCCTTCTACCTTTAGGGAGCCCATCAGACACCAGGAGTTGGGCCAGTGTGACATCATGATAAGACCACCACACAAACGCTACCCCAAGCTGTTACACCAGCTCTGGAGAATCATCAAGATCATCTGGAGGAGAGGCAAAATCGCACAGCAGTGGCGGTTCGCTGATGGAGTGTGGATTCCCAAAGAGGAGGAGTCCAAGAACATCAGCCAGTTTCAGATCATCTCGTTGCTCAGTGCTGAAGGAAAGATTTTCTTCAGCACAGTAGCTAAGGGACTGATTGATTTCTTCCTCAGGAATGGATGCACTGACACTGCAGTACAGAAAGGGGGAATCCCTGGAGCTCCAGGCTGTGTTGAACATACAACTGTAGTCATACAGCTGCTCAGAGAAGCTTAAGAGAACAAGGGTGATCTCGTACATGTCTGAATGAAGCCAATACGAACATGAGCCAAATACTCAGCTGTTTGAATGACAAAACCCTCACTTTAAAGGTAAACTCACCTACTCACCTGCTATATGATGAATTTCATGTCTGGGTTCACACCTACATTAGGACGTTGATTTGGCTGACTGATGCTTCTTTTACTCATATGGTATGACCAACCTTAAAACCAAAAGGAAAAGTGCACTGGATCCCCTCTGCCCCTCCCTCTCTCTCTCTCTCTCTCTCTCTCTCTCTCTCTCTCTCTCTCTCTCTCTCTCTCTCTCACACACACACACACACACACACACACACACTCACAGACTGTATTGTAGATCTGCTAAAACACGCCCGCACAGGGCACAGGGTAGTGTGTGGTTGATGGATAGTCAGGGAATTGTGTGGCTCAGAGAAAGGACATAACATTTATGAAACTAGGAGGGAAGTCATTAAACTTTCATACTGAGAAAAAGGGCTCATCAGTTTCTTTGTGTGTGCGCGTGTGTGAGAATATGTGTGTGGTGCACTGACAGCTGATGGAGGACTATTGCTTTTTCCGCTGCCATTTCTCCCCCTAATGCAACACCCCCATCACCAGACCTTGCACCACACCAGATGACTTCATCAGACTGGCCTGAATACTCATTTAATTATGTTAGCATACCATACAAAAAAAGTTCCTTCAGTGTTTTATTCACTAGAGTGATGAGAAATTAGACAACACCTACATTGTTACTGAAGTCTGATCAATATCTGTCACAGAAGGCATGCGTTTTCTGCACGTCTTAATATTCATGAAAAATGAATGTTTGCACTCTATTTCAGATTTACCCACTGATATCTTTGTGTTGCAGTAATCCTGAATTTTCCCCAACATGTTCCGTTTTATTTTGTTATTTACACTGTGTTCCCTGTGTCCATGTTCTTTTCAGTTTAGTCTTTAGTTTGTTCAGTCTGTTTCAATATGAGTGCCATAAACTAAATCATTGATTACCTTTCATGAGGATGACATCACTGCCATGATGGTGCACAGGTGCTTATGATGAATTAATGATACAGGAGCTATATAAAGCCATAGCTGTATGTAGCGGTCAGTGTGTAAGGACGGCTGCTCTGTTGCTGTTGGAACACCTCACTGATGTGACACGTGAATCTTTTCTGGTTTCGTTTGAATGTGAAGTGATTCTCTGCTTGTTGCTGCTGATAAACAAAACTGCCTGAGTTTCCTGTGACTGAACAACAGTTCACTATAATATTTTACTGCCTTTCCCAAGAAAAACTTTCCTAACATTTACACTTTTTTGTTTTGAATGTTACAAGAGAAACACAGAGGTACTGTTTTGTTTGTTTGTTTTTTTTTTTGTCTGTTCAGTTCCAACTGGTTATTACCTCTTCTAGGGAGGTTATGCCTTTTTAGTTTGGTAATGGAAAAACTACTGGCACTTATTTCATGGAAGTTGGTGAAATAGTGAAGCATGGGCAAAGGGAACAATCCACATCCTCACACTTTATACAAAAATCATTATGGCCCATGCAGGACAGCGGACTCATGGGAGAACCACTGCAACTTTAATATCGCCACAATTGTAACAATGATTTTTTCTTCAAACTAAGGTGTGCCTATAGAAACATACATACACACCATGTATATGAAGTAATTAAGTTATTTCATAACTTTTAAGTGTGTCTTTTTCTACTTGCAAATTTAAATATGAGCTAAGTAAAGGTGCAGTTTGGAAGCGCATTATAACTGTACAGCTGGGATGATCAGACTTCAGTTTAGTGGGTAAAAATTCACTAGATTTGATACTCCTCTGGCCATCTGGTGTATCTTCACAGATATAACATTAAATATATGTATTGAATATATTCATTCTCAGTCAGAACATTCACTATATTTTCATCTTTTGTCTTCTCCTTCCCTCCACTGCTTTTATCAACAGCAGGTGTGTTCTTACTTTTTATTTATGTATTAAATTGTATACTGGGTCAGCAGTGTATGTTAATATAAACCTGTTTTGCTCCACAGGCCAGTCAGCATGTCCTTACATGGGGATCAGAGCTCCCTTGATGAATTTAGGACAGTGCTGAACTGGCAGAATGGGTACAGTAAGTTTTATACTAACACAAACAAGCTCTGCATGGCTGTTCATAACCACAGTCTCTGAGCCATTCCTCACTCACAATATCTATGCACTGCGCTGCACTATTCTAATACCAGCAAATATCACAGTTACTGCAGTTACAGTACAGTCACTTGTGAAATTAGATTGTTCACTGCTTTCAGGTGCAAACTGATTCCTCAAAATCATTTGACACGTGGTTTCTTTCATCAGCATTTAAAATGGGATGGTTTGGGTAAGGTTTCTTAAGTGAGTACTTGTGGAAGAGAGATTCAGGACAGGAGAAGGTAACCCTGTGCAGCAGAAAAAAAGTAAAAATCTTCACCTTCACCTCTGTCTTCTCAAGAAAAAAGATCTGTCATGAGTTCCAGCGCCAATATAACCCATGTTACCCATGACAGAGACCTCTAGCAGCAATGTCTTAAAGAGCCAAAGAGATAAATCACACAGGCCCATTATTGCAAACAGGTGATATAACATAGGAGCATAGAAATGCTGAGCTAGGGTTAATGTAAATTACAAATGGTGTGGTTTGTCCAGAGATCACTGACAAGTTGATTTCTGCTCTGCAAAATGTCTAGCTTAGAGTGTATGTTTGTCACAAGGTGACAAGTGACTAAAAAAGATGAAACCACATTAACGAGTAGAAGAAAACCCTCACCCCAGACAAACAAAATGTTGTTCTTTTCTTATATTCTGCTTACATTCAGTGTTACCTTCTTTTAACCATGACAGTTCCTTTATCTTCACCAGGTGTTTGTTATTATAACCTTGACAATCAAAGTCCCTAATTTTAAGCAGTCATTTCAACCCAAACCACCATGTTTCCTGAGAAGGTAGCTCAATCAGAGGGCTGTAAGAGCAGAAAACACCTGCGTGTTGTTCTAGAGAAAATTTAAAATGGATTTTCTTATGTATAAAAGCTGGGGTTCCTGCTGCCAGGACACTTAGACCTGAAAAAACAGACATGAAATAATCCACAATCACATGCAAAAATACAGGCAAAATACAAAAATCAGTTTTAATTATTACTGAATGTTACTGAGACCTTTTTTTCTTAATAATGACTTACTTCAGGACAACTGATGCAAGGTGCTGAATGTTTGATAATCAAAAGACAGATCATAGGTACACTGTCCCTTTAATTGACCTGTAGTGGTTTCCCCATTGAAATTCTATGTTCAGTCCATTTCTCCAGTCTGCATTTCTCTGTAACAGAGATTAAATGAACACAAACACACGACTGGTGCCATGCTGTTTGCTTTGTGCTGAGAGATCAGCAGTCACCAGTAACCATTTATTGATCTGCATTCAAAGGCACTTAGCAGGGAGTGCTGCAGGATTAGAGGGAGGGGAGAGTGGAGGAAGATGAAAGGTAGGGTTGGAACCAGAGGACAGGAGGCAGAAGGGAGAAGGAGGTGTACAAAGAAGGGGGAAACAAAAGCTTGCATGTAAATGAAGTTAATTGCCCTTATTCTTAAGGCAGATAGAGGCAGTATAGCTAAGCATTATTGGCAGGAGCAACACTGTTGACAGATACCTGTGTTATTGATATAGCAAGAGGTAATTAAAAATAATGAGCTGCATGCTTGTTCAACTAGCATATAAACTACTAGTAATAATAGAGCTTTCATCACAGTTTAACATAGTACTGATTATGATCACTAAATAGTCTGTTTTCCTTAAGAACTGTTTGGACAAAACACATTAAATCTAATGTGCACAGGTAGGTCCCAAAGTGAAACACTAAAGTTTCAAAAATATCTGAATGCGATTCCTTAAAAAAAAAAATGTTGATTTACAGTATTTCACGGCTAAAATGATTTGTTAAATGTATCCCATTACCTCATGTTAATGAAAAACATATGAAAAGAAAGATTCTATATATATGACATGTGCTACGCGGGCAGCAGATGATGCAGCAGGACTGCAGACAGTGCACCTCCATACTCAACAGTTAACTTTTCATTATTTGGTGTCTGGTGTGGTGTCAGCTTTTTTAAACCACGCTATATCATTTGAATGTCAGACAGCCAGAAAATGGCAAAAGACTTTTTATTGGTCTGCTGTGAATGCAAGGATATAGAGAATGATTATAGAAGTGATAAAGGCAGACAGCACTGGTACTGCCACTGCAGTCCAATTGCTGGTTGAAATACAGTAAATTCTCAAATAGTGGCTTTGAAATGTATTTATCTAAACTGTGGAGTGAGCCGGGGCTTTATTTGAATCAGTCTTATATTCATGACAGGGCTGGGTACTGTTTAAACTGATACCTGGAATTTGCAGTCCAGCTGTTACAAAATAAGTCACCAAATAAGGTGAAACACTGACATGGCAATAAAGAAGAAAGCTGTTCAAAGGCCCGAGAGCAGCTGGAGAAACTGTTTCTCCTCTGTACATTTAACTAAACATAGACGGCTGGACTAGCATCAAGAAACTGATCTGTACTGTATTGGACTAAATAAAAAATATAAATACCTGTCAAAAGGATCATTAATTGCAAACAACAAAAGGCAGCAATTCACCGTTGCAGCGTTTAGTCTGCCTTACCCAAAGAGGAAGAGGAAACACCAGCATTATTTGTCGTGTTGTTATTGTCATCTCTAGCCCAGTGCACAGTGCTTACAGTACATATTACTAATTTCATGCTTGGGTATCAGACATACTAAAAATACAAGATATAACATCAACTATGCTGGGAGCAATAACACATGTTGGATTTTGTACCTTACCCAAAGAAGAGCCACACGAAGTAATGTGTCCAGTGCGTGCAGGCATGTCAAACTGGTCCACAGGAGGGCCGGTGTGGCTGCAGGTTTTCTTTCCAACCAAGTAGCAGCACACCAGACTTGACTCATTTAATCAACTGATCTCCGTCTTCAGACAGTTGATTGGTCAAACGGTGTGCTCTTGGTTGGTTGGCACAAAAACCTGCAGCCACACCGGCCCTCCTGTGGACCAGTTTGACATGCCTGGCGTATAGCCATCTGGTTGTCTACATCACTCTATTGGTTTGTTCACATAGTGTGGATCGAATAGTCAATGAGGTTATGTGAAGTTTGGGAACATACATAAGAGGACCCAGACCACCAAATCTTCACAATTCACCTCAAAAGTAGATGGTGGACATCTTCAAGATGAATTTCAGTCTTAAATCGTCAGATCATCCAATCCTAACTGGAGGCAAAAAGCTTAATCAATCAGTCAGTAAACCCTAGACGGTCTGAGAAAATATGGTGGGACAAAATTGTGGATTTTTGACGATGCATCTTACTCTTGGATAACCTGTTCAGGTTATGTCTCTGTCCCTTCCCACTGATAATATATTACAAAGAGCACAGGAGTATTCCTGTCTTCATTCCATGTCATTACCATATGATAATGATGAAAAAAGAGGGGTTATTTTTCTCTGAAAAGAATCTTCATAGGCTTTAACTTAGCACTAAATAGTTTTTCCTCTCTGTGCTGTCACAGTGTCACACTGTACTGCTGAATGAGTATTGCTACGCTCCTGTCTTTTGCTCTTGTCTTTGCCAATACCATTCGACTCTGATGAAGATGCAGTGTATGTCCGAACGTTAGTCACTTGCACCTAATGAACTACTGAATGTGTATTTTTAAAAGTACAAAATGAATCTCCAGTGCCTTCTCTGGGTTTAGTGCCTGTGAAGTGGCCCTCACATCCTCTGTGTCCTCTGCTCCACTACAGTATTATGATGTTCTGAGGTGGTTACTTAATTACTATCAGTGCCACCCTTACAAAACCACAATGTACTGACAGCTCTAATACTACGGCACATTACATACCAGCAAGTAATGATATAGAAACGGAAAAAGACACTGGTGCTGCGGTGACACGTTGGCCACTCAAGTCACTGAGACTGTCCTAAACTGGCCTAAGCCACTTCACAGCTGACACAAAATGGATTTGGGGATGTACTGTAGAACCGACACTGAGTCACTTATAGAAACAACTCCACCTCGTGCATCAAACCACCACATCTGTTCAGAGTTCCCATACCTTCTTACATCAAACCATCATCTGAGACTTTTAAAGGACGTTGCAGGCCTAGTACCCTCAACAAGGGCCCAACAAGGTAAATTTTGAGAAATGGACCACGGTTATTTACTGTGACAAAACTGACAGACTTTACATAACCTCACAGGCAACAATTAATTAACTCAACATTTTTCATCTTAACAAGACACTACTCCTCCTTACTGTTTTGGCCTTGTGCTTTCATCCTGGGCATAGGGCCACCCAAGATGATTGTGATGGGGTTTTTTTAGTTGTTAGATTTTTATTTATTATTTATTATTATTTATGCCTTAACGGATAGCACTGTCAGAGAGTGACAGGAAACGGTGGGTGAGAGAAAGGGAAAGACATGCAGCAAAGGACTCGAATCCGAGTAACTGCTACGAAGGGATTTCAACCTTCCGCACATGGGATGAATGCATTAATCCACTCCATCACACGTCACCGCACGATTGTGACGGTTTGAAGAAAGAGCAACAAGCCATAACATTCTACCAGAATAATAATGACTCAGTCAGACATTTCTCCAGTTTTGGCACAGCACTAAAACAAAAAGTGGATATAAGTCTGGCTATGCCATTTTTGACATAATACCACAAATTTCTATTTTTAATCAAATATTAAGGCTTCAAACCCATGGCCGCCGTTCATCAAATTATAAATGAACCTCCTGCCACAAATATAATTCAAGCACTCAGTCAGTCAGTATGTAGAAGAACTAGGCTTGATGACAGCATTTGCCAACAGTGCAGCACATCACACTACAAGCCAAGGCTCAGAGGCTACCACATGCTGAGATGGCTACTGGTGGCCTGTTGGGAGCCAGTCTGTATAGTAATCATGATCCTCCACCGCAGTAGTTCTGTCCTCGTCTCACAGTCATGCATAAATAAATGGATATCATTTCAAAGGGTGCATATTTGAAAGCACTGGTTTCCAAATATCTTACATCCATTTTCCGCCATTTATCTGGTTCTGGGTACTGAAGGCAGCAGACTACACAGAGAAGTTCAAACAACGTAGTTTTACAGTTTTTAAGAAAAACAATAACAGACTATAATTCCCGTCAGCTCAAAGCATCCGAATGTTTCTGCTCAATTTGGCCTGCATTTGGGCTGCAAAGTCGCAGCGCATTATGACTGATATGAAATTTCAAAGTTTAAAACTTTATAGCGTCATTTTTCTAAAATCTATTTATTTATTTGACCTTTTCAGGGTAACACTTCACAAGGTGAACTTGAAAATAAGAGAAAATTATATACATTTGACATATTGCAGCTTTGTAAAGCTCATATGGCACCCAATGGCTCCCACATGAAACAGACAGAAGCATTATGATTCAGTTGAATCCTGATGGTGTCCAGCTCATCAGAATGCAATTACAATAGTCACTCTCCTTTCATGCCTGGTTTGGTCTCCACCAAATCCTGAGACAAACATACACCTCTGCTATGGCAGACACCATGCTGAATAGAGCATTAAGACTGAACCAAACAGTAAAGTTGTGGGCTTTGCAGAGCTGAGAAGAACAGCAGCGTTGATATGAATTCTCGCTACAGGAGACACCTGACACATTACACATAGTAGCTTATTGACCCATTATTATTAATAAAAATATTCATTGTTGCAGCTTTAAAAATGCAGCTGGACGTGGACGTTACAGCATCAGAGCGGCCCCAAATTCCAATAATAATCCCTTCAACTGTTGCAAGAGTTTTCTGGAATCAAGTCATGGCATCTCAGTATCGCTGCAGTAACCTTCCTTTGGCTGTCAATATACTGACGCTGACAATTTTAAAAACAAGGAAAACTGCACTGGTAACAATGGAATCATCTCAGCCCTGACAGATAAGGAGGATACAAATGAGGCTTTCAGTTTATATTCCATAATAATTTACATATATACTGATTTGCAGCCTATATTATGGCATTGTGTGGAGATTTAGACGTCTTTCTTTAAAAAAAATAAAAAATTTAAAAAAAAATTACTCAGGTGCAGTGAATTCACGTGTGATTATTCACACGTGACTTCCGAAAAGCAACAGCTCATCTCACGTCAAACAAGCTCGTTTGACTTGATATGACACCTAATGGCCAGAGACAGGCACAGGGGACCGTGGCATTGCTTCAGTGTACACGCTAACTGAAGTGAAGTGAGGCAGATGCAGCAGGCTTCATGCTGTCAGACTGCACCGCACTGCGCCCCGCTTCCACCCAACACACACACGCACACACACACACACACCCAACACCAGCGACTACACACAGTCTGCATGCTGCTCAACTCCTCTCTCCGAGACAATGACAGCTACACTGCTTACAACAAACGCCTTCATTTAGCTCCCCTCTTCTCCTTTCTCTCTTTCAGCCATTCGTTTTTCACACCTTTTTTTCCATTCTTTCAGCCCTCTGCCAGCATGATGCACACTCAATGACTAATGACTAGTATGTGGAGGAGCTGACAGCCTTAATGCGGTAAACTCCCTGCCCACAGCACACACACAGAGCCGAGCAGAAAGACGCAGTAACAGCCAGCACAGCGCCGACACTCGGCTTGTGAGCAACATAAAAATAACTTACAGTTCGCAGGAACTGGATTTCATCCTCGCCTTCTCCTCCTTCAGCCATGGTTAGCTTTCACACGGAGATGCTCGTGCTGTATCTGCGTGTGGAGTGCAGGCTGGGTGTACGGGGTGCTCGAGACGGCAAAATCCAAGACACTGTGGAGCTCGCGTCTCATTGGCCAGCGCGCGCTCAGCGAGGGAGGAGCCGCACAGGTGTGAGGGTTTGTGTGTGCGCGCGCAGGCGGCTCGTTCGGAGGTTTACCCCATACCCCCTCTCTCGGCCGGTGTGTATGAACGCTGATTCCCGCCATCAACAGCAACATGTCAATTCAACTACCGTATTCATACCAAGTCAGGAGTCCACCAAAAAGTGTCTCTTAAACTTTATGTTCATTTAAATTTTATGTATCAAATTAAATCTTCAATATTTTCTTTGTGAATTTTATAACCATATATATATATATGCATATATACAGCTACATATTTGTTAAATACGTCCATTTGTTATATATGTATTTGTATATGTATATATGTATTAGCCCAAACTGAGCTAACCCCCCCAGATGACATCATCATGACATCATTACAGGTTATCATATCAAGAATACATTTTAAACCTGTTCTCAATGGCTGAGTGTGAATCTTTGACCAGTAAATTCCCATTTTTTTGTAAAGTCATTGCCCCTAAATAACAACAATATATTTTTTTTTCGGGGTGGATAGGTAACATAAACTCAGAGAAAGACGAACAGAAAATACGTTGAAATTATTTATTTTTAACAAAATAGCAGCGTTCAAATGTTGTTTTACAATGCCACCATAATTTATCTGCAACTTTTTATTTTTCTAAAGTAAGAAAATAAAACAGATAAAGTATCAAAGTTTCATGTAAACTGACCAAGAACCCTAACTGAAATCAGCTTCTGTGGCACACTGGGGAGTTTAAGACACATGTGAAACACACTTTAGTTTGCATCTTACAGAAACTTATTTGCAATTTTAACCTGGTTGTTTGCTGGTGTGGAGATTTGTCAGGATCATGGAATAAGCAGATGTGTTGTATAGTACAGATATAGCAATAATAATACATCTTTTAATACATCTTTTACATCTCAACAAGTGGACACTGATAGAAAACGTAATCCGTTTTACCACTTTAATCATTCAAAGATTAAGGTTTCATAATACTGCTTTGTTCTCTTAAGTCTTTATGAGCAAGTACACTTACTGAAAAAAAGCTTATCTTTTATTGTAACTGATTTTGTTTGTTCTAGTGAGATTAAGGAACCTCCAGCTAAAAGCTGTTTAGTTATCAAGGCAGAATTTAAACTGCATTCAAGTAATTAGATGCCAGGACTCCTGCTTTGCTCCTCACTGTCAGGAAAACTGCAGGATGTAGAAAAAATATGTGATTGAATACCTTTCAAAAAAATCATTTATATTATCTATAAACGTGTCCTAATGTACAGATCTTTCACATTTCTAAGTCACTACAGTGACATTTGGAAGTGAAGCACTTTTTTCTTTTTTTTTTTATAAATTACAAAATGAATGAATGATCAGTAATTTTCTACTAACCAAACCAATACAACACTGGAAACCTGCCATTCAAATAATGAAAGAATGTCTTGTTGCAGTTACACATGATATTGCAACATGGTTAAACTGTGGTACAAGGTTAAATTAACCGTTTGCTGTAGGTTTAAATGTCTGGAGGTTGAAGTGTATTTTCAGCATTTTCTATAATGGCTGAATACAATTAGCAACACTAGAAGAGAAATAATAAAAGGGTTATCAAATTAAAATATTTTTTCATTATTGTCACTCTTAGTGACATAATTCATTCATTCAAGACTTTTTTTTTTTTACAGGGTAACTTTTAAGCATGGTGAAAAACCACAGCCACCATGCAACTGTTGATAATGTGAAAATATTTACATGACAACTGTAAAATCATATTTTTACATCATGATTAAAAACAAATACAATCTGTAATATGCAAACTAACTTCCTCATATAAATTTAAAAGTTCAGTGAAATCAATAAGAACATTTACAACATAAACCACGTGTCCAGAGTAAACGGTGCGGTTGTTCTGTAGTTCCTTTTATACATATTGGATTTGATATGAATTACATATTAAAATAGCTAAAGAAAGTTTTATTTATACTTATTTATGCTTACCTCAGTATTTTTTGAGGGGTGAGTGAAGTGGTCCATACTACAATGCAAGAAAATTTACCTGAAAGTTGGCACTAAATGTAAGAGCAGATTCTTTTTTAATGGTTCTTGGATCCGATGTCTTCTGACTGTAGTTATATTCATTTGTTGCTTTCTTTCTTTGGAGAAAATTTCTAAAGCTCTTTGTGTTTCAGCATTCACTTTTTGTCCTGGAGTGAGATGGAAAGATCCATATCAATCTCAAGTGTTTGTGCTGAGTACAGAGCTGAAGTCATGATGTGGATAGCCTAGCATAGCATAAAGTCTTAGAGTAGGGGGGAAACTAGCCTGTTTCGTCACAAAATTCAAAGATACATCTACCAAAATGTGTCACAGTCACAGACAGGTGCAGTGACTGTACATGCAGACTTCTTTTCACAGTATCCTTGCCAAATTTGGTACCACTGGGTGTGTATGGAGGCCAAAACCAAAACACATATTAACCAGTTGTGTCGAACACATGGATGAACTGTTGTTCAATGACAATTCTGTTTGTGTATATGTTAATCAGTGACGTGTTGCTAGGTATGCTTTTTAACTTATGAGGCATTCTTTATGCCAAGCGGGGTCCACCACATCCTGACCTCATCTCTGTACTTAACACACAGAAATGAGACTGATATTAATCTTTTAATGTCCTCATTTCACTCTTACATAGATGTCAAGT
This sequence comes from Scatophagus argus, assembly GCF_020382885.2. NCBI lineage: Eukaryota > Metazoa > Chordata > Actinopteri > Scatophagidae > Scatophagus > Scatophagus argus. The sequence goes on along the minus strand of NC_058513.1, from coordinate 1,253,448 downwards.
AAGCACATTTTTCAAAATGGTGAACTATCTTGTTAGTATATCTTAAACATTAAAGCAATAACACCCAAAACAAAACAAAATGCAATGTGCAAATGCACAATAAAAAATGCTGAGTGAAAGCATAAGGCCTAGTGTGCTTCTACATAAGTAAGTGATATGCTATGTCAGTGAAAGGAAGAAACTGTGAGCTGCAGTGGAATGAGTACAGTGTAAACCCTACTCTCATCCATCTAAGGTCCAGTCACAGTCTACATCTCACTGTCATAACCCAGTATGGGAGCCAGCCATCTCTCCACCTCCTCCACACTCATCTCTTTCCTTGAGGAATAGTCCTCCACCTGAAGACAAAAAGAGCACAGAAAATACAAGTTCAGCTTGATTATGTGTCGTTAGTTCTCTCTGTTAGAAATTCTCCATTAAAAGTTTGTTAGAACCTAAAGTAAAACCACAATTTGGACCCTTGCTCTGTTTTGTGTTATTTATGAGCTATGTGTGAGTCTCTATAGTCTCTATAGATAAGAGAGTGTCTGTGTCGCCCCCTGGTGGCTGGCTGCAGTATGGGTTATAAACCCCTCCCCCTCCATAAAAACTCAGTGCACATCAAAAAAACTGTTGCCAAAGATGCTTTTTTTTTTTTTCATCTTAGGTAACTATGTTTCTGATAAGTTAAGTTTTAATAAGTTACTTGATGCTAAGAGGCAGCAGTTGACCTGTATTTATCTGTGCTGGCTGAGATTATTTGAAAATTTTATGGTAGAATAATATTTTATTATTTCACTTTTTTCTTTACAATGCACTCAAAGTAACTTTTTTTGCTTGCTGAGTACTGAATTCAGATGTTTTTATGTCTTACTTTGTTATCATCAAGGTAAGAATATTTTTCTCCAAGGCTACCAGTATAATGTAACCCTATTAAGTAATGCTAATTGTTGCATTTACATTTTTTTTTCTCTCTGTTAACCACTCTGTGGCAATCTGCTCAAAGTCAACCAGGAATTCATAAAACGCTAAACATGATGGTATAATAATTGGGATGTGTCATGAACATAAACAACATAAATCAGTCGGTGGTTAGCTGAACCTGCTCCTTGGTGATCTTTCCCACAGCAAAGTACGAGGCCTGAGGGTTGGAGAAGTAAAGTCCAGACACTGAGGCAGCAGGCGTCATGGCCAGGGACTCTGTCAGACCAATACCTGCACACACACGCGCACACACATTGTTATTACATATGCACATAGCCAAAAAATATATATAACCACATTAACACATATGTATGCATAGGCACACACACATTGCTAAATAAGGAAAAAAGAGAACGTTGAGACTTTAAAAAACTTTCTGCCAGAAAGGCTTTAGGATGTCATGTGACAGAGTAGAAAGACAAAGTCCACATAAGGAAGGGATTGTGGTGGATGAACGAGTCAAATACAGGACCTTCACACAGCAGACCACAGCAGGTCCATGTCCATGTAAAACCAAGAGTCAATAATGACTTATTTTTGGATGTAACTTACTTATTATTTTTATAGGTTTAGCCCATAAAAATGGCTTGGTCAGATTAAGGAAAAGAATCATGGTTTGAGTCAAAATAAACAACGTAAACCATGTGTTAGAAACTTTTTTGACTGCAGGACTTTTTGGGAGCTCGTTCAACAAGACCAGATGCCACACATGACCTGTCCTTGTTTGTAGTAAAATAGGTCAGAAGTAGAACTTGGGCAGAAACCCACGGTGGCTTAATGTTCGTTTGCGTTACTTTGTCATCTTTAAGCCACTACAATAGCGATGTTATTCATTTATGCGCATATAGTTACTAGAGGTTGACCAATAGAGGATGTCATGACCCTTTTCACATTAGTCATTTGATCCAACATAAAATAAAATTTAAACAGACATCATTCATCATGTGGCTCAAAATCAATGTTGCTTTTTACCTCACAGAATGACACAGGCCTGATGTTTTGCCATCAGCAACCTACATGGAAATACAAACTTCTACCTTCCATCTGTTCCACGCTGGGACGTGTCCAACAAGACAGCACACTATACATATTGTATCAGAAATAATGTGCTATTGTGAACATCGAGAAGCTCTGGGCTATGACTCTGGCTCTAGAGACTGCCAGCAAAAAGTTGTAGAATTTGCTGTCGAAAAGTTGCAGAATTTGCTATCTATAAATAAATTAAAAGTGAATATAAGGAAAAGATGAGAACACGATGAAAGATTCAGTTTCCTTATTCAGCCTTTAAATTATGAATGAATACTTTCTGTTATTCCACTCGATTGTGTGTCTGCCTGTTACGGTCCATCTCAATTTCATAGAAGAGCTTAAGATGGGGCAACTGGTCTTCAGTTAAGCAATGTCATATATGCGATACAGTGTAGTGAAAACTGCAGTGACCTGTACACTGAGGAGACATGGCCCAACACAGGAGGGCCAACCCCACAGATTTTCAAAATAAGACCTCTCTGAAAATTGTCATCTTTTCTCCTGCAGCAAAAACACAAATGAGAGAGCATCCGAGTTGATCAAAAATGTTGTTACATCCGAGCTGCACTCAATTATTACCATGTACTAGGCTTTCAAGCTTTATGAGACCTGAAAGGAAGACCTGCAGGCAATACTGGTAGACACCAATTTGTTTTTTGGGTAATATTTGGCCTATGTTAATATTGTTCTAACAAGTTCTACCATTATGAAATGCACAACAACCAAGAGCTACGGGCACAGAAACAACCAAAAATCTAAACAATCACTGTTTACCACCTTGAACAGTTCTGAACCCACCTGATATCCAGCATATGAAGAAATTAATATGAGGGTTGTTCCAGTGCCTAAAATGCTGGATTAGGTATTGGGGAGGACGCAAGTCTATGCACCGATGCCTAAAACTTCCATGCAACTAGACAATTTAAACAGCCAACGACTTGTGAAACTCTGGCATATGCCAGCAAACTTACATTTGTCTTTTGCATATCTAATATAGCAATCTGATCACTGACCTGGTAAATGTGTATGTGTAGTATACATGAATTTGCAGCAACCAGGTTACTACAGTTCATGCAATTATGATACTTCTCCTGTGGATGTTGGTCAAGGTAATATATTGGCACTGTTTAACAACTCTCAACTGTAGTACATGCTAACTCACCACATAATGCTAACTCCCTTCCTCCTCAGTCGGTTTGCATAACATTGAACTGGTTATGCTTAGTTAAGTATATGTAAATGTATGATTGAAAAGATAACAAAAATCAATTTAATTGAAAAATGTCAATTCCTCTTACTGTTCAAAGACTACAAAGAAATGACAGTGAACTGGTTGGTGCTCTCACCAGTCTTCTCCTGGATGCTAGCCAGGCTCCACATGGTGGTCTTCTCTGTGTGGTCAGGCTGGCTGGGGTAGCCAGCTGCAGGTCTAATGCCCTGGTATCGAACTCTGTGAAGGTCTGAGGCCTGCAGAGCCTCATCAGTGCTGTAGCCCCACAGCTCCTTACGAACACGAACATGAAGCTCTTCAGCAAAGGCCTGGAGGACAGAAGCAGTCGGCATCAGTGGGACACTAACACTTGCAAGTCAAGCAGCGATATCTGGAAGCTGCAAGTACTGTACCTCAGCCAGTCGGTCAGCCAGGGCTTTGACCATGATGCTGCTGTAGTCATCTCCCTGAGCCTGGAACTGCTGACTCAGCTCCTCAGCTCCAAACACACCCACAGCAAACATGCCAATGTAGTCCGCCACACCGCTGTCTACAGGGGCAACAAAGTCAGACAAACACAGGTAGGGCTCTGAACTGGAGCCATCCTTCTCCACCTGCAAAACACAAACACACACACACACACAAAGAAATTTGTTACTGATGCTAGGGATGAAACTACTGCGTTTCGTTGCATTGTACTTGTACATGTGTAATGACAATAAAATTGAATCTAATCTAATCTAATCTAAACTAGGGCTGGGCAATATATCGACTTTATATCAATATGATAAGAGACTAGATGATTATTATGATTATTAATTTAAAAAAATCTCACTGTGTAGCTGTTTTGTGAAAGCACCCCTTCAATATCATTGTAATATTGTTATCAAGATATTTGATCAAAAATATGGTCCGCATCACCCAACCAGAGATGAGATGGTTACCAGTTTAATGTTACACACCAATGGTGAATAGTGTTCAGCATGGAATGAACAATGAACTAAAATAAACTGCAACTGCTGCACAGCCTCACCTGTTGTCGTAAGCCATGGAACGTGGCGACGGGGTTGGTGTCTCTGTGCACTGTGACATCATCTTTGTACACTTTGATGTCATCACCATCACTCTGGGCCCGCCAGAAACCCACCAGGCCCCGGCCCTCCAGACTGCCATTGTCAATTACCTGGTTTAGCAGCCGCTGTGCGTCATCAAAGACTCGCTGAGCCTCCAAACCTGGAGACAGACAACGTTACTAAGATGAGACACAAATGATCAAGTCTGCTGATGACACGACTGTGGTGGGTCTCGTCAGAAATAACGACGAGTCAGCATACAGAGAGGGGGTGAAACTATTAGCAGCATGGTGCAGAGCCAACAACCTGTCTCTGAATATGGACAAGGTAAAAGAGATGGTTGCTGACTTCAAAAGGGATCAGGGTGACAATGCTCCGTCGACAGATCCTCTGTGGAGATCACCAGGAGCACCAAATTCCTTGGTGTTTACCTGGTGGAGAACCTCACCCGGACCCTCAACACCAGCTCCATCAATAGAAAGGCCCAGCAGCATCTCTACTTCCTGAGAAGCCTGAGAAAGGCCTACCCTCCACCTCCTGTTCTGACTAGTTTCTGCAGAGGGACTATCAAGAGTGTCCTGAGCAGGTGCACGACTCCCTGGTTTGGGAATTCCACCGTCTTGGACTGCAACTCTCTGCAGCAGATAGTGAGGACAGCTGAGAAGATCATCGGAGTCCCTCTGGCCTCCATCACAGACATTTACACCACACAGTGCATCCACAAAGCAATCAGCATTGTGGATGACACCACTCTTCCCTCACACACACTCTTCACCCTCTTGCAGTCTGGTAGTAGGTACCAGAGCATTCGGTCAAACACCACCAGACTCCACAATAGTTTCTTTCCGCAAGCCATCAGAGAGCTAATCTCCCAGTGAGAGGACTGACACAGTCATACACATACACAGACACACACGCCCACCCATAACCTGCATACCTCTGTGCTACATGCACTTTAACAAACATACTTAAATGTCTAGCTGTATTGTATTATAGTCTTGTGCTTTACAGTGTATATACTGTAGACAACTGTGCATTTTTTTTATTTTTCATATTTTTAATTATATATTTATATTTTTTACTCTCTTTTTTATGCTTTTGTATTTTTACTCTATTTCACTTATATGTAGTCTTTTATGTAACACCATGTAGCAACCTGGAGGAACGCTGTTTCAGTGCTCTATGTACTGCACTACATAGTGCTAACGACAAATAAAACTCCTTGAATCCTTGAAATCCTTGAACACAGTTGTCATTAAAATGCTGAACAAGGCTGAAAGTCATTCCACTGACTCACTTCTGCCATTATTTTTTGTCTCTTTGTAATTTAGCCACTTGCATCTGCATCAAACCTGTATACAGTGTATGCAAAATTCTTCATAACTTACACTGTTTAGTAGCTTATTTAACATCCATCGACATCTGTTTTGAAAAGTTAATTCTTGGTGATTTTTCTTTTTGTAAATAATGATACGAACCTTTAAACAAGATCAAGAATACGTACAGAACTAAATGATTTTGTTGGAAATGGGGCTGTGCAATGTGACCAAAATCTCATATCCCGATATAGGTCATTTAATATGAGATCATCATCACAACAAAGCACACTTACATGTACGAAAAATGACCACAGGAAAATGTTTAGTTCTTATTTCAATGTGAATTACGTACTCAACAAATAAAAGGCGCAGCAGTATGTTTGCAGTCCGACTTATGATAAACCCTGAAAGCGGTCAAGCTCGTACCAACAGTCTTGTCTTTGAAAATCTTTGGGTAACCTCTGTTGGGGTATTTTCCTCTCAGCTGCCACACATCAAAGAAAGGCTTCCAGTCAATGAATTCCAACAGACTGTTCAGGTCGTACCTCTCAAAGACACGGGTGCCCAGGAACTGAGGACACACTGAAACGTAAGGACAAATAAAGAGGTTGTTTAAGTCCATAAAGAAAATGTTCCTCTTTGTACCAAAATATTAGAGTATATCCTCTGCATGTACTTGTTCCAACAGTTACCTATAATGTTATATATTGACACAAACTGCATCAAGTGTATTTGTGGTAGAATATAACTTCAGTTTATTTACCTGGCCTGGGTAGAGACAGCCAGTCTATATGTAAAGCCTTCTCTCTAGCCTGGGAAAGAGACAGATAACGACGATCCTGGGGCAACAGAGGGAGATGGAGGATGATGAAGTCAGAAGAGGGCTTTTTTTTTTTAGGTATCTTGCGATTTTCATCACAATTCAACATGCCCAGCATAAAAATGCATATGCAAGACTTGCACCACCCAACTGTTAAAAAGAACTACATTCAAGCAAGCGATATCACTAATACCAGCTCATTTAAGACTAGGATAGGAAGATTATCATTTCAACCATGTGTGATTCATTTAAAAATGGCAGGACATACAGTTGTGGTCAGAAGTTTATATTCACTTGTCAGGAACACTTGTGGCAGTTTAGGAACAAAATGGTTTTTTGTAAATAGAGGCACACCACATACTGAGTATGTCAAGAAAAGACCTTGCTGATCTTCTATATTTTTCTTATTGTCAGCAAATCTCATGTCAAATCAGCAGGATGCATTCATCCTATTAACTAGTACTGTGTGTACATCGAAGCCTGATATATCTTCTTAGTTTGTACCATGAGGCTTCATTGTTGCGTAAAAACAATGCTGCACTAAATGTTCTTTCATTACTATGAACACACACAACAGTATATTTTGGCTCAGACCCATCTGCACCTAAAAATAATCCCAGTCAAATGCACTTTTTGATTAATGTTTGAGAAATGTTTAAAAAACTACAGTGTGTAGCTGTTTTAGGAGTCTTTTTTTTAAAGAAAATGAAACTGTGAGCTGTTTTAAGAGGTGTATGTCACAGACAGGGTGGAGAAGTCAGAAGGAGCTATGAACCAGAGTAACACATTATGGCTTTGAGCTTTAAATGGTGACAGTAAGAAGAATACAGACTTATCCTTTAAGTAGGTTGTGTTACATAATTCCTTCAAAAGCTTCCAGTTCTAGCACTTAAGTTTCATTTTGTATGCACAAGGCTGCTAAATTTAATTTTTAAAAAAGTCCACTTCAGAAGTGAATGTCCAAGCCTGTTTGAAATTGCAAGAAAGGCAATAGACGAGAATTGTTTATTGCCTCAACCCAGAAGTGTAAAATCTGTTCTAGTGCCCCTGTTGGGAGTTTCCACTTGCCAGTCTTACCTTGAGGGAGTCATAATGCTCCTGCCTGATCTCCTCATACTCTTCTTTAATGTCTTCAATGTACTCTTCCTTCAGTGTCTCATCTAGGAGCTGTGAGCACTGACAAACAGGAAAACTAATATCAATTCTCTGATCATCCAATTCAATGAGAGTTCTGTTCCTCTACTCATTCGGAGCAGTCAAGGTATTTAGGAAACAAATATGTTAACATCTGAATTCAATTTAAAAAGAAAAAAAAAACAAAACAACAACAACATGTTTTTACTTTGTCTCAGTGGGATACTGAAGCGCAGCCTCTTGCTTAATGCATTTCCATTTCGTGCTATGGGGTTCTCTACAGGCCAGACGGTTGCTTTTGGGTTTTTAATCAAAAGTGAAATCCATGCTGAAAAAGTTGCAGCAATGTCAGGAAGATATTCTTACCACAACCACACTCCTGGAGGCATCTAGGACATGGATAACAGGAGCAGTGTAGCGAGGGGCAATCTTCACTGCTGTATGTGTCCTATGAAACACAAAACACACAAATGACCTGAATAAAGACAAGTTACCAGGCTTAAGTGTTCCTTCAGAATTTTATTTAGCCTTTTGGCCCCAGGCAGGAGCTCTCTAGCTGGATATGATTCTCTCCACAATTGCAAAGAGTTAATTCTCCGAAAGCTGTAACATCCAGTGTTGCTCTACTAAAAAGGTAAGGATCCACAGGACTGCTCAAATTAGTGACTACTGTCATTGTATCATCATATGAACACTGACTAGCACTAGTCTGTTGACTGAAGACATATCTGATTTGGTCTGATTTATGAGGATCAAACAGGTTTTATTAGAACCTGACCCACCTCAAACAGCGTCCACAGCTTCTGGACAGCACTGAGTTCTCTCATTAAACTGACACTGACTTCCAAACAGCTGTCAATGCAGAGAAGCCTTTCAATCACCTTGAGAGGGATTTTTTTTTATGCAGCATGGGATTAGGTAATAATTTCATTACCATGATTTAAGTTCTTTACCCCACTGCTGTAGTGTTGTCCCATCACACTGTAACTAATGTAAACACAGAGTAACTGTCAGGATAATGGGATGGAAGGTACAACACCACATAAATACCAATATAAGATGTGAAGCTAGAGATTATCAGATGTGCTATTTAGCATTTCTTGGATTATCTGTATCAGTGGGGTTTCTTTTGTCCGACTGCTGCTAAAGTAAAAAAAAAAAAAAAAAGTAAATAAATAAAATTGTTAATAACAGTAGGTTTATATTTTGTGGTTATAATCTGAATCTGCAAAGAAATTACTAACCAAACTTAATAAATAAATGTACAATTTAAGAACAATATTTGCCAGTGTGAAAAATGTGTGTGAATGTGAGTCTGAGTGAGTGGACCTCAGTGTGTTTGGCGTGCTTTGACATCTGTACTGAGAGCTGTCCACTTGTGTCCAGATCAGCCAAGACACATTTAAACGCCACGTGTAAACCGGGCCGTACATGTTATCTGATCAGTACAGTTGGGCCTTGTGTTTGTGTGTGTGTGTTACTTTGATGTGGTGGCTCCTCCAATCAGCAGCGGCGTTGTAATCCCCAGTCTCTCCATCTCTTTGGCCACATAGATCATCTCATCCAGCGAGGGGGTAATGAGACCAGACAAGCCAATGATATCTACAGGAACAAAGCAAACAAACACCTCTTTATTAGTGCTGCTGTTATAAAAGAATTCATTTCATGAATACAGCCACAGCCATTTGAATAATTGTGACTGGTCATAATTTGGAACCAAACAAACTATGAATGTATTTGTCAGATAGCTGCACAGGCTGAAATGGGTATAGGTTTAACACAATGAAGACAGAGGTCAGAGAATAGTACAATTATTTCCTCTATTTGTTTGAGTTTGATCGTCTAGCAAATAACAAAATCTGATTAAATTGGTTGCTTTCTAAAATAATGTTAACATACAAAATAAATTGCTATTGCATTCAATGTTCAAAGCCAAAAATCACCTGTAATTTAGAGTTTGGATCATTTTTGAACATATATAATATTGCATATTTGTATTGTAATATTGTATATGTATAATATAAACAGTTCACGTTACCATTTCCGATGTCTATCTTTACTACAAAGAGCTGTCTGTTACTGTGTTGTTATGATCACTTCTAACATCTTTTAAGGAGAATTATCCACGAATAAAAGCATTGAAATTGATCTAAATTTTCCATCTTTGCCCGGTTAAATTCTTAACAAGATGTTGTGCCAGTATCTCATACTGACAATAAGCAATTTATACTGTATAGTGTACCTGCTTTCTGACTGATGGCTTCTCTGAGGATCTTATCACAGGGAACCATCACACCCAGGTCGATCACTCTGAAAGAAAGGACAATATCCTGAATCTTAAATCCCACGGACAACACTCACGCAATAGCTAAATTCAGTTCCTCCTTTTATGGATTTCAATTATATATTGTTCTACTGTGCATCAGCGAATCCATCTGTATTGGGGAAGGTTAAAATGAAAACTTATGGAGGAGTAGTACATGCTGCTAATGCTACTAGCATACCATCCATCAATATGCACATGCTCGTTCTCATGTCATTGCATACACACGGCATGTAATAGACCTACATAAGAGGTAGCACGCACTCACACACACTCTAACACACAGTTATTTTCTATCACTTTTGCAGACAAAAGGTAGACTCTCATTCATTTCCTGGAGGCTTAAACACTACCTAACCATAACAATAAACATTATTTGCCTAATCCCAACCCTCACCTTAACCTAACCCTAACCTCAGCCTAACCCAGTCCTTCTCAAATAGTGGGGGTGCGATGCCAGGGGGGGCGCGTGTGACCCTGGGGAACATGCTTTTTTTGCCGTACTAGAATAAAGTGTAATTGCACATCCACTACAGTAGTTGGCAGTGGCGCTCTCATTGTCAGAGTGTGCGCAGGGAGTGTTAGCTCTATGGTGTAGCGTTTTTTTTGCACCGAGCAGGCGATATGAAGTGACAACATGAAGAAATTTTTAACAGGGATGAGAAGAAAGGCGGAGAGAGACGAAGATAATGAGACAAATGTAACTCACCCGAAAGCTAAGACTCGCTGCATGAATTCTGGCAGTGCACAACATGATGGGGGGGGGTGGCGTAACAGAAAATAATTGAGAAGCACTGGCCTAACCTTAAAGGAAGTCCTCACCCTAGTATTAAATGCTTTACGTTATGTATTTACACAGTCAGATTGTGGGGACTTGGCTTACTTATGGGGACAAAATGCAAGTCTCCACAATCTGACTGTGTAAACAGGTTTTTGTCACATACACACACACACACACACACACACACACACACACACACACACACACAGAAATACACTGGGAAGGTGTGGTGGGGACAAATGAACTGGCAAACCAGTTTTACCTGAAATTGTTGCAACTCAGCACCACACCTACAATGTTCTTCCCAATATCATGGACATCTCCCTTCACTGTAGCCAGAACTATGGTGGCCTGGTAGGGATCCTGCGGGTCGAGAAGAAAATATCAGAGGAATTTAAAGGAGCACAGTACAGTTGGAGGAGGACTAGAGGGCTTCTCTTCCCTGCACCGCAACTACTTCATCTTACTTTGCAAAGATGTCCTGAACCGATCTGTAGGATTGAGTTTTGGGCAAATTAATTCACACAAATTTATTCTCAAAATTGCCTCATTGTACTCCGCTAAATCACTGGAACCCTGGACACACACCACGAGTGGTTCTGCCTCAGTTGCCAGTGACACTTTGCAGGTGAAACACACAGTTCTAAAGCACTGCTAATGACTGTAAAGCTCAGTTTCATCCGAAGGCACTTTGGCTGCCCTCAAAGGGCTGACTGTGAATGTGAGTTGATATAAATGTGTCTCCTCGTCGTCATATTACATAATTGCCTCAGTTTTCTAATATTATTGGATTCAGTAATAGCTTAATGATTAATAGCTCATCTGAAAGCAGAGGTCTAGCAAAAACAATGGCAAGCAGACATTCAAGTGTGCAACTATTCACATGCCTTCAGCACCCTCTAAAGAATACTTTGGTGATTTCTTCAGATACAGTAAAGCTGTGCATCACTGCTGCATCCATTCTTGCAATAACTTTTGTAACTACTCATTACAAAAAGAAATAGCTGCTTGACTCCATTAAGCACACACATTTATACATATACATATATACATACATGTATATGGCAAGATGCCTTCAGTGTGTGGTTAACAAGATCTTGTTGCATTCTGGGACATGTAGTTTATGAACAATGTAGGGTTGTGTTGCTCAAATTAAGTTCTTGACAAACTCCAGGTAACATAATATGAGGTGTCGGGAGTTCGACACGTGTGCACTATATTATATTATAGGAAATAATGAAAACAAAGCTGTGTTGCGTGCTGTTTCTTCTACTCTCTTCTCAAATGACTTTAATCATATCTGATTTAAGTAAGATTCTAAAAAATGAATAAAAATAAATTGGATCTGCCTATTATGCATACAGATATTTAATGAAACAACTTCGACTGAGGGCAAACAAACATAATTGGGACATCCATTTAACTTGGAGACTTAAAGGTTTCAAGTATTGTGTTATCGCTTACATACTTAAATTCCAAATACTAAATACTCCAAAGTAATTTACCTTTGACTACATGTTAAAAAAAAAATCATTAAACTAAATCACCTCGTGTCAAGCATTCCCGCTTGCTAAAACAAGTAGTCATTATTTCCCTTTCTCCATAGAAGTTGTTTTGGAGATGGTTCCATAACAGCTGTACAGACAAACTGCTATTGTATCACGTTAAGTCTCCAGCGGACAAAATAAAAGCGTTGTGGGGACACCTTTGTCAAAATGACCACTGCATTAGAATGTAACTGAATGAATACAGATTTAAGTTGAGACTGACCACGTCCTCAGTTGACTGTGACTGTGCCATCATCTCCTCCCTCTCCTTCTCCATGAAAGGAATCAGATAGCCCACAGCCTTCTTCATAACACGAGCCGACTTGATCACCTGTAAACACACAAGGGCTTGAAGTTTCAGTACTGTTTCAAAATGCTGAAATACACAAAAGTAATACATATTTTCCTTGGTGGTGACTGCACCCTTGAAGTTGCAGTTTCATATACACTATTTCTAACTCATATAATATAGATTATTTGTATAGGATTTCAGCTTAATGATACTCTGTGTCTGTTTCCTGTTAGAGAGACAAAAAGCAATGTCGTTAACATCTGGAATATCATGTCGTCAAAATCAGCCAACGAGACAGTCCAACACTGCCCAACACTTTTAATTCACTTTTTATAGTTTTATTTTTATTTGGCAAACCCAAGAAAATTGCTTAAAACAGAAAAACCACAATGCATGCATGAAACTTCTTTTTGAAATTTAACATGGTCCAGTTTGTATAGCATGTAGCAAAAACACAACCTGAACTGCATCAGTACAAGCATGGCTCACAAATGTTTTTCTCCTCATCTGAAATAACTCATATTTAAATAACAAAAAAGAGAACATGCTTAAAATTTAATTCAATGCTCATGGGAGCTACAGAGATTTTACTTTGTGGTGTCATTGCAGTCCTCAAACGTCTCCAAAATGTCTCCAAGGGGTCAAATTGTCCCAATTACGTTTACTCTAAAAACGACTGTCCCTTGGCAGCAGGGAAATAATCCCTTGTATAACCAGAATAACGATCAGAACAGCACTCCTCCATGCAGTTGCCATGGATGTCATAATTAAATTACGGCAAAATGATTTCCATTCAGCATTTGAATTACATGAGACTTCCAGCTTAAAATCTTTCATATGACTCTATTCTTCGGCACCATCAAATTTTATTAAACAATACAATGGATGAGAACGTTTTTTCACTATGAAGAGAAGGGTGAGGATCTTTCCTACTCACCATGGTCATTTACTGAGGGTTTAATAACAGTTTCTAAATTTATCACTGGTGCACCATTTGAATCACTGCTTATTAATTCACCACTGGTCTTTCAGTCCTGTCATGTTTGAATGAAGACATTTACTGAATGATATAAAGCCATTGCTATCACAGACATATGATAACCCTGGCTTAGTGTGAGCAATGAACACATTTCACAAAGAACAACATCACAGTCCAGGCAATGCTGAACGGCTGATGAAGTGATCACATGCTGAACAACACAGGTCAAGATGCAGTGAAAAAAAAAAAAAAACATCCAAAAGGAGTTGCCAACCCACCTGTGGCAGGAACATCTTCCCAGCTCCAAACAGATCTCCCACCACCTTCATGCCGTTCATCAGCGGGCCCTCGATGATGTGAAGGGGTCGAGTGTAGCGGTCAACCTGAGCCTGACACTCTTCCACATCCTGCACCACATACTTCTCTATTCCCTGACAGGATCGACACCGGAGTGTTATAGGAGGAAGGAAATGAAACTTTACAACAGGTGAACTCTTAACAGGGCAAATTATGTTTGCTTGGATGGGGACCCAAAACCTCGCTAAAAATCAGGGATAGATGGATTATCTTGTTGGCCTGTGAATTTTATGATTAACAGAATTCATTTTTTTTCCCCAACTGCTAATAGAACATAATAACTCTAAACCACTCACTGAATATATCCCACCCACAACACTATCTGATTGATTACACATCACAGGTAGCCTGTTCACGCTCAAAGTGTTTTTTTGGACTTCACTCGACTTTCCAGCGGCTTGACGGTCAGAAGATCATTATGATTTGGTTGAACTGTTCCTTTAAGATCTGTTCACTGTTCACTGTTTATTGTACTTTTTTATTTTAGAGGACAGGCCTGGAGTGGTTATTAATGCTTTAAGTAAGTCAAGGTGCACACATAAACGTGGCTCAGCAGGATTAAGCAAACTTTTCAAGACCAGAGTGAGAACAGCAGTGTAGTAAGGTGCCTGCTTGTGGATTGGCATTAATCACATGAAATCACATCAATGTTGTGATTATGTGATTTATCAAGTAAGAATGTGGGAGCACAACGAATGAAGAATTTGCCTGAGGTCAACTGACGAGTGGGGACATTCAAACTGCTTAGAGCTGGTTAAATAGTTTTTGTAATCTTATTTGGTTAAAATAAATAAGTGAAATGTTTCAAACCAGATGAACAAGAAAATACTATTTACATGTGAAAACACTTCATAATGTATGTTGTATGGTAACAAGACAGCCGCTAGTCAGGAGTGGGACGGAAACAGCCTTGTTAGTCTCAGTTCTTGATCCGTCTCCTCCTGGCTGTTACAATAACCAAACTTACAGTGTAGTTTCCACTTATTTACATGTTTGTTCATGTCTGTTGTCAACTGGAAGTATAAACTGACCAACTGAGTGCATCTGAGATGCTACCAGTTAACAGGTGACCAGTTAATCCTGCAATGCTGCTGTGGTCACTAAGAGAATGCTTATCACCATGTCTAACAATATAATGAAATAAACCATTTTATATAAAGAATTACAAACGCAGCTTAGTTACAACTGTAGGTGCAAGTCTGATGTGCGATGTCTGATGTCTGATGTATGTAATGGCATTTAAAATGAGTGACCATTTAAATGTCACCCATTCAAATGATCCTTGTACCAAGCAAAGACAAAATCAATGCAGGCATGTCAATCCATCATCTGGCCATCCTAGCAGACAGTGAAGAGAAAGCTGTGAAGACATCTGACAACTGACCTCTTAACTTTACTGTTATATACTCTCAAAAATATGCATCTTGTACATTTGACTGTAGATTTTACTTGGTGTGGATAAGCTTCTCTGTCTCATGGCATTTCGATCAGCGTAGCTTACGGAAAGCTGCTTTAATGGCAGTAATACAAGAATATGGATGTGCTCTGGGAGGAAGCCTAGTCAACAATAGGCTAGATAACTTACCTTAATGAGAGCATACTCCAGCCTCTCCTCCACACTTCCTTGTCTCCACTCATCTGTCTGAATCACCTTCTTCCCTCCTTTCACATTGTTCTGGGAAACACAGCAGTAATGTCAATATGTCATACATTACTTGTCTGGCTGTAGGTGTGTGTGTGTGTGTGTGTGTGTGTACGTGCATACCTGTGCATAGGCCAGTAGTTTCTCAGTAGCATCAGGGTCTCTGTTCCAGATGAGGTTTTCACACAGTAAAAGCAGCTGTTTATCTATGTCATCATAGACCGGCAGGTTCCCAGCATTCACTATCCCCATATCCATCCCATCCTATGACAGGACAGAGGACAGATTGCATGTGGGTATGCTGGAAGCACAAAGCCTTATGTCCTCTTCTCACTGGACTGGCATTTTACCAGGGATCTCAGGAAATAAAGAAGTTTAACCTCCCCATATCCACATTCTTGAGTGGTTTAATGGTACACATTAATTACTCAAATTCTGATCAAGTGTCTTCTTTTTCTATTTGGCAAAATAGTGTGAGATTAAAGTGTGACATTTTATTTAACTAAACCACTTGTTCTGCTAAAAATCAATTTAAATAGATATTAAGTAATGTTACTGGTCGATTTAGGTCCAAATCTTGATATTTTCCTACAAAGTATTTCACGTTTTGTGTCATAAATATTCAAAGTGGCTTCCTTTTAAAGGTTGAAACTCTGCTACTGCAACTGGATTTTGTGAGTGGCTTCAGCCTACGTCACCAGCCAACCCATACCCCTCTCTCGTGAGACTTATTTGCTTTAGCACCGCTGTCGCCCACCCTGCCCAGGTTGATACTTTGACTCTAGACACTTTTTGGAATTTCATGGTTAGCAGAAGTTAAGTCACGACTCTCGGGTTTAGTTACTCGTTAAGCTCCCAGCTTAAAATCTGTATACCTGTATGATGATAACAGCAATATTAAAAAACAAAATACTGACATCACGTTAATAACACTCAGATGATAATAACAAATAAGTGATAATAAATCCAGTGGAGATGTTAGGCTTTGTGAAACTTTATTTAGTTCTTCTGGTTGCCTTGTTACTGTTCTCTCTCTCCACTTCCCAGCACACATATTCTGAGTGTAATTCATTTACCAAAAGAGACAAAACCCACAATACAGAAAGACAGACAAAGAGTCAGACCAAAAACTGAGTTGCTAAATGGGCTTCCAGGGTTAGAGCCTAAACTGAACTCTCATTTAAGAGCCCATTTCACCCAATTCAGAAAACATTTTCACATTTAACCATCATAAGTAAGGCGTGGTTTTATAAACAGAGGTGACGTATCATGTGTGGTATTCAAAGCATAGAAGATTAGTTTTGAAAACTCTTTCTGGAAACGAGCGTCCTGATTATCTGCAATAAAACCCACACACATTAAGACAGTAACGTCTGCTGAGGGACAGCTGTGTTTACCTTGATAGCATGGTAGAGAAACGCTCCATGCATAGCTTCTCTGATGACCTCCATCCCTCTGAAGGAGAATGACAGGTTGGACAGACCTCCGCTCACCCTGGCTCCTGGTAGTGTCTCCTACACACACACACACAAATATGTGTTATCAACACCCCCCAGGACTGGAATAAAGGACAGAGACAAGACTGCTACCAGGCTGCAGATCCTGCTGGGGCAAGTGGAGCTTCTTTCTCTTTTCTCTTTCTCCTCCACCCACAGGAGTGGTAAGACTTATTATATCTACACTGTTCCAAACAATGTTCTTTAATGTTGACTTGCAGAAAAACAAGTAACCCTTCATTAAAAACATGAACTCCGTCTCTAATTGTTTGCAGCAATGCTTTCCGGGGAGCTCATAAACTTCTCAGGGTAGCCTTAGCGCCTCCGTAATTCAAACCATGTTTAAAAGTTTTATTTTGCTGCTGTACACGAGTTCATTGCTGCTATCACTGGCATCCGGTATGGAGCCACAAATAAATCTGGAAAAAGAAAATAAATGTGGAAATATAAAGAGGAACAAATAACATGTTAACTTTATATTCCTCTTTATATTTTCACATTTATTCTTTTAATTGCACTCTTTGATGCCCTTAACCCAGAATTTCGTCAATAAAGCCTGCCAGAAGTTGAACAACCTTAAGTCACTTTTTTTTCCCCCTGAAGGGAGTGGTTGCCTCCTCCCACACTGAGTAGATCTCCAACCGACATGAACAAATCAAACGATTATTATTATTAACGGTTGTTATAATGGAGTATCCTGGGAAAGCCCTTTAGACATTTTAGATTGACTTTGACTTTGTGAACAGTGAAGAACGAATAGCAACAGTGGCTTAATTCCTCTTGGGACTGACAGGAACATTACCTTGATTAGCCTGGTGGCTCTAATGAAGTGGATGGCGTAGTCATTGTGTTCCTCCATGCCCGTACCAATGGTGAGAATGTTGGGGTCAAAAATGATGTCGTTGGGGTCAAACCCCACTTTGCTGACCAGCAGCTTGTAGGCCCGTGTGCAGATCTCCACTTTACGGTCGGTATCTGTGGCCTTGAGAGCACAGCAGACTCGTCAGTATGAGTGTGCTTTTGTGTGTGTGTGTGTGTGTGTGTGTGTGTGTGTGTGTGTGTGTGATCTGAACAACTAATTTCCATGATATTTAAATGGAAGTTAGCAGTTAAATGAAAGTTAACTTGCAGTAGTCAACTAATCTAAAAGTATGAAAACACTCAACAATCAGGCACATTTTATACTATTACACTTTACAATATAATATAAGTATAAGGTCATTTGGGACTGTTAATCGCATTACTCCATAAGCAGATCGTATCTGAAACGGTGCTGAAATGTGTGACACTTTGGTGCCAGCAATGATTAACATTGCAAACTGCACAAGTAGCCTTCACTCCAGGATCATGTCAGTGCTAACTGTGGTTACACATTTCTGCATTTGAATGGTTACCTGCCAGTTTATTCTGACATAGCCTACACGCAGCTTTACTTTCAAAATACTGCAAATATCATGCTGATTCTACAACATGTCACATTTTTCCCGCTTTTCACCATCTTGGTTTAACGTCCAGGCAGCAAGGAGAGGAGAGGGGAACTGTTGTGATCAATAGTTGATTAATCACGCACATCTCTAATGTGTATGTGTGCGTGTTCGCCTCCTCACCTGTCCCTCCTCATCGAAGGCCATGACCACCACTGCAGCTCCATAGCGCTTCACAGTGGCAGCTCTGAGCAGGAACTCATCCTCTCCTTCCTTCAGACTGATACTGTTAACGATACATTTCCCCTGGCAGCATTTCAACCCAGCCTCAATCACCGAGAAGTTAGAGGAGTCGATACACAGAGGAACCTGGGAAGATGAGAGAGAGGCTCAGCGCCTTTTTCTGATTTACCACACACGTTCATATGCTCAATTAGGCATTTACAACAAAAAGTACAAAACTGAAGGTGATGGTTAATGTAAACAAGTCACGCACAAGTGGGAACATAAAACTTTATCAAGGAAAAAAAAAACTGGAAATTTGGAGCACCACCACACACACACACACCCCTAATACAAAGTGAAGCACTCATCATTTGACTATGACTTTACAGCCATACTAGCAGCTTCCTTGAAACTGCACTTACTTCATCATTTCTGTGTTTCATTTGTTAAACTGTTGTATTTTATCAGATGCAAAGAAAAAAACAAAACAAACAAAAATGCAATATTAGATTATAAGAATGTCTATATCGGTGACTGGGCATTTGGTTCTCTAAAAATTTGCATCGGCCATTGAAAAACCTCATTTTATAAAGAAGCATTCAGAGCCTTTTACTGAGCAGACAAAAAAAGCAGTCAAACTAACCCATAATACTGCTATAACAAAACAAAACAGATCAGTAATGTCATTTGCAAAAGTCAGGGCATCTTAACTTGGATGTACCTGCAATTTAACAAAAGAACCAACTGCAATATACAGCAAAGCAGAAAAGAGTACAAAGCAGTTAGACAGTGAACTGTCACACATCAGACATCATCAACACGCCCACTCACTCTGCTGTGAATTCTCCAGTGTCCTTTTCTGATTCACATATGGGCTCAATACCATCCCTGTGACTCCATCGACCGGGTTCGGTCCCCCAGTTCCACCTCGCTCCACCTCAGCAAGGGCCTGGGCCTCTATACACCTGTCACTCTCAGAGGTCCTCTCCTCCTCTACCACAGTGCTAACTCCTGGAGAGGCACACTCACTGTATTATCAAGAGGCAGCACTCCTGCAAAGCAGCCAGACCTGACTCTTTACTGGAGATATGATCCCTGTCACAAGTGACTCTCCAGTCAACACTGTGGACTCCTTCTGCTTCCTAGACACATCCTCACCCAAGACTTCAAGTGGGAGCTGAACATCAGCCCTCTCACCAAAATAAGCTAAGCAGAGGATGCACTTCCTGCAGCAGCTGAAGACAGCGATGGTGCACTTTAACACAGCCATCGTTGTCCATCCTCACCTCCTCCATCGCCAGGAACAAGGACAGACTGCAGAGGGTCAACGTTTCTGCTGAGAAGGCACCTGGCTACAATGAATGCAACAGAACTTTTCTAGACACTCCCCTTCGACTGGAGACTACAGCCCATGACGACCAGAACATCGCCCCATGGACACTGAAAAGGGTTAACATGTCCTCACAACCCTTTTTGCTTTATTTAAGATTTCTGAAAACAACATGTATGTGTGTTTATTATCACTGCTTTTAAATCTCCTACCCGTGCGATGTCTGGCTCAGAAGCAACAAAGTTACAGAATCGGGCCATAGCTGTTGGTCCATCCAGCATCCCTTCATCCATGTTTACATCCAGGATTTGGGCCCCCATCTCTACCTGGGCTTTTGCAATGCTTAGAGCCTCCTGAACAACAGAGAAGAACAAATTAACAGTTATATATTTTCTGAAAATAAAAAATATATTGTAGTATTTGTAGTAATTATTGTAGTATTACAGTATTTTTAGTAAATTCCAATTTAAATTCCAAATTTCCTTATTTCTCTCACCTCATAGTTTCCTGCCATGATCAGCTTGGCGAACTTGCGTGACCCAGCTACGTTACAGCGCTCGCCAATGTTAACAAAGTTGGTGTATGGGCCGATCCTGAACGGCTCTAAACCTGGACACAAGAAAGACACATTAATATGTTACATTTTGAACAATGATGGATAGCCTCTAAAAGATTTTGAATTTTGTTCTAAACTTGACACTGAATTAAAATATAGTGCAAGTAGAAAATACCACAACCAAATTCAGTACAAAACAGACAAGATAAAGTTTGAGTTAAAAAAAAAAAAAATCTAAATACATTCACAGAAGACCAGCTTAAAAGATTAAGAGTTCAAAAAGCCTTTTTATAAAAACAAGTTCTAAAAGACATTTAAAATTGGTTACTGAGCTATCTAACCTGGGGTCCTGGGGCAGTATATTCCAAAGTCTAGGGGCATTAACAGGCACAACTAAAACTGTCCAAGGACCTGAGGCGGCGACCAGGCACATATGGGGTTAAAAGCTCACTGAGGTAGCTAGGTCCAAGTCTATGAAAAGCTTTAAAAGTTAGCAATAAAATCCTAGAAAGAGTCCACGGCAAAGAGTGTTGCAGTAGTCAAGGCAAGGGCATTGACCACTCTACATAAATCTTGACTGCAATATGACAGATCTTTTTAAAATGCATGAAGCAAGACTGGCAAGACTGGGCCACGCTCTTTACTTGACCATCAAAACAAAGCACAAAGTCAAACAAAGGACTAATTTAACATTTTTAGACAGTGACCTGGGACCATCTTGTACCTAATGAAATGTTAATGCAACATGAGGTTGAGTGTGGTGCACTCAAGAGCAGTGTATTTGAAGGAATTGGTTGTTCAGCCTGCCGAGACATCAAATTAAGTACGCTGCTAAGTGTTAGTATCACTTTAGGCACAATAGTAAGCTAATTTCTTTTAAATGATACCCAGTTCTAGTCTTAACTAGCATTTGCAGAAGTGGAGACAAACTGTTTTCTGCAGTGTTCCTCAGTCTATGCAGTAATATTTTGAGGATGCCCCTTTCATACTGGACCAGTACATCCAGGATTTTGACTACTTCAGACATGAAAGCCTCACTGAAAAAAAGGTTTGCACATACATCTTACAATGGTTTTGATACCTGAGAGCAGCATATAGTCTTGATAAATATCCGTAGCAGGAACTCTTGGCTGGCAGACTCTGACTGCTTCAGATATGGCTCTATGTGAGAGGAGGAAGTAGGGTCGGAACAAAATATATTTAAATTTTCACAATTTAAGATTTTAAGATTTTCATTAAGAAGTTTAAGACAAACATATCCATGTGATAAAGATGACGGTAACCTGATGTGTTCTGGAGTGGTCCCACAACAGCCTCCCACAATATTCACTAGTCCATCCGTAGCAAACTCCTGCAGACAAAAGTTCAAACAAAGCTGAGTTTTAGCAGGGTATTTTCTTTAATAAATTAAAGTATTTCTTTTGGTTTGGCTGTTTTTGTAGCATTTTGCTTTTACTGCAAATCTTTTACAGTCGAAAATAAGAGGAAATAAAGGGAGAGAGTATAATTCCCCGGCTGTCTATGTTGTAAAAATGGTGAAATATTTGCTAAAAACACAGATGCTATATATTAAAATAAATTCTCTTATAAGTTCTCCCTAAATTTCTCTGGAATGTGGACTTTGCGACGCAAGGGACAAACACACTCAACCTCGACATCCCTGCATGGAGTCCCGTCCCCACCGCAGACACCCAGACCACATCTCTGTCATGCTAATTCCAGCATACAGGCTGCTTATCAAACGTGGCAAACCGGTTCTGAAGCAGGTGAAAACCTGGCCAGCAGGAGGCATCTCTGCTCTTCACCACTGTTTTGAGCACACTGACTGGCAAATGTTCAGGGAGGCTGCAACCAAATGGCGCCTCTATTGACCAGGAGGTATACACATACACGTCATTGAGCAGCTACGTCACCAAATGTATTGATGACATGAATGTTTCCAAGTTCATCACCACACGCCCCAATGGGATGACTGCAGAGGTGTGTGCGCTATTAAAGACCCAACCTTCAGAGATGGTGGCAAAGCACACGTAGGACCAAAGAATCCACAGCCACTTCCAGAGGGCCAGTGACGTTCAGTCACAGTGCATGTGGTAGGGTATCGAGGCCGTCACTGACTACAGGACGACTCCACCTGCCTGTGACAGTGATGCCACCCTTCTGGATGCGCTGAATCACCTTTATGCATGGAACTTCTAGTCACAGAACAACGTGGAAGAACACCCCTCCTCCCTGTGACCAGCTGCTCTGCCTTTCCACAGCTGATGTGAGTAGAACTCTATGCAGGGTTAACTCCCAGAAAGCTGTTGGACCAAACAACATTCCTGGCAGAACGCTCAGGGGATGTGCAAACCAGCTAGCAGATGTTTGCACTGACATCTTCAAACTCTCCCTGAGCAGTACAGTCGTTCCCACCTGCTTGGAAAGCACTACCATGGAGATCAGTGATCAGTCTCACCAGTGACAACGATGAGACCGCCTACAGGGATGAGGTACAGCACCTGGCAGCATGGTGCGCTGACAATAACTCACTCCGTAACACCAGCAAGACTAAGGAGCTCATCGTGGACTTCAGGAGAGAGAAAGGAGGCACACATGACCCCATCCACATCAACAGGATGGCTGATGAACGTGTCTCCAGCTCTAGGAGGACCTGTCCTGGACTATCAACAAATCTAGCCTGGTCAAGAAAGCTCACCAGCACCTCTTCTTCCTGAGGACACTGAAGAAGAACCACCTGTCTTCAGCCACCCTGGTACATTTCTACCACTGTGCGATAGAGAGCATCCTGACCTGACTGTATCACAGTATGGTATGGGAACTGCTCTGACCTCGAGGCACTGCAGCGGGTGGTGAAAACCGCCCAATGCATAACTGGCACTCCACTACCAGCCATTGAGGATTAAGCTTCCATAACATACATATTGTAAACAATATATGATATAGTTGAAGCTAATCTAATCTAATCATCATGAAGTGCTTCGAGAGGCTTGTCATGAGGCACATCAGTACCCTGCTGCCACCCTCACTGGAACCCCTGTAGGTCAGATATCGTCCCAACCGCTCCACAGACGATGCCATTGCCACCTCCCTACATCTGGCCCTTACCCACCTGGACAATAAAGACACATGCACATGCTTGGTTTTTTTGTTTTGGTTTTTTTTTGTAATGTGTAATGACAAAAAACTCCTTGACCTTGATTTTGCAATAGAGAGCTTCCTCTGTGCCAAATGCTCTCTTCAAAATCAACTGATTCTCACCATGGCCATCATGGTCTTCATGATGTATATTTTAACATCTAAACATTAGTCCTAAAAATACATAGTAGAGTAGAACAGAACAGAACCTTTAAATTGGAGGCTGTTACTTGTGGAGTTTCGTCATACCCTCCAAATGTGTTGGGAAGACCTAACAGAAAAAAATAAGATACGGACAGAAAAAATCACAACACTATTACATCATCAACATGATGCAACATAAATTAGGCCACAGGTCGGTATGTGCTACAGGCTGACATGAACAAAAAAAAATCAATTCAAGCACAGTTCAAGCTGGAAAACAATTGCTGCTGGATGACATAAGATGCATGTGCTACCCCTGTACCATTGTAGGAAAGTCACCACTAACTCCAGATATAAAAGCTCCATTAGACAGTAAAATACAGAGAGATTTATCTGGTACTTAATAAGCATTGTATGACCTCATTTGGCAAGGACTTGAATGTAACTGATGTTCAATTATATGTAAAAGTCCAGCAGCGTAGATTTAAATTAAATTTTCCTTAGTTTGGCCAAGGGAAGCATTTTTAAATGGAATAGTAAAAATAATTTCTTATGAAGGCTTTTATGGTTTGTTATTCCATCTACTTACTGTATGTTTCCACTTTGTGTTCACTTAATGACGTGGAACCCGTATTAAACCTAAATAAACCAAACCACTGAATGACGTCCAAAAGAAGTACACTCATGGATTTAAAGACATGAGTGCTTTGTAGGAAAATATCAACCACAAAATTCAAGCCTGCTACCAGAAACTGTATGTAGTTGTTCAGAATGAGTGTGTGGTACCTGCATTGGGATAACAGATAATAAAAGCTGTGGTGCTTTTTCCTATGGCCTCAATGAACGGCCTCATCTCTGTGGCTCCCAAGGCACAGTTCAGACCAATACTGCAACATACAGAGGGAGTAGTGGGAGTAAGGGAACGCAATCAGAAATCTAGTATTAGGAAACTGTTTTCTCATAGCTAATGCAGTTATGTGTGATGTACAGTAACTCACCATAAAGGTTTAGCATGGGATACACTCACTACAAAGGCTTCTCCTGTCTGCCCGGACAGAGTTCGCCCACTCCGGTCAACAATAGTCCCTGAGATCTATACGATGAGTGCAACAAGAAGGTAAAAAGAGCACTGAAATACATGTTAGCTTTACCCTATAGAGCAAATTCATCCTCAGTTAAGCCAGCTTCCAAGTCGATGATGTAGATATTTTCATGTAGTCATTTGTTGATAAATCTAAACTGAGTGAAATATAATTTGAGTATAAAAAAAGGCACACACAACACACACAGGGATCTTTACATTAACTGCATATGCTCATGTGCAAACCAAGACAACAATCACTCCATCCCTGCATAAAACACCAGATTACGAAAGGGAACAAAATATCAGGGACGTACAAATACAGGTTTTCTTTCGTAGCTCTTTTCAAACAGCTGGTCAATGGCAAATAAGGCGGCCTGCAGAGTGAAACATACACAGGAACAGACATCAATCCCGGGCATGCAACATCAGGTTACACAATCTTACAACAGATATTTCAAGTTTGTTTCATAACATGTCGACAGGAAATGCTGTTTTCTAATTGGTCGGCTGGCGTTCATTAAGAGAATTCTCAACAAAGCTATCCAGCAGCCGTCGCTAAGCTATCGCTATCTCAGCTTTTGACTTACCAAAATTCATCATTTGGTGTGGTTAATTTATCTAAATCACATCTCTACATGTATTAAATTGTAGGTGTTGAAAATCAATAAAATGAAGATCACATTTCCTACTCATCAGCCTGAAAACTTGAAACCCCTTTTCGTCAGCTAAAGCTTTTCTGTAGTTACCAGTCTCATACAAAACCAAACAAAATGAATCAAATTAACTGACATGTTTAAACCAGGCATTAATCAGGTGAAAGCTACCTTAGCATTGGCAGTGTCAAAGATGGTTTCAACCAGAAGGATGTCTGCGCCTCCATCTAATAAACCTCTGATCTGCTCTGAGTAAGCTTCTACAAGCGCATCAAATGCTGGGGAAAACACACATATACACAAACAGATTTCAGTGAATCGAATCATATTACGATACATTGCATTGCTATGTGTTACTCATATTTTTGTCATTCAATATGCCAGATCAAAAAAATCAACAACATTATGCAAGAAAAATGTGCAGAATAAATCTCATTAGGGATATGTCTTCTAGCGTTAGACACTAGGGATACACCAACTGTGAAACTCTGGGCTAATGCTGATGTTTAAAAGAATACTTTAATCTGATACAGATGTTTTTGAATGAATTTACGAACGCAACCCAAACAGCTAGCTAATGATTACTTTTAATCATGAATCCATGTGTGGTCTCCAGGCTGACTGACACACAGGGTCTGACAGAGAGATGTCTTTTCTGAAGGCATCATAGATATATGTCTTGATCAGAAAGAAAGTTATATATAGTAATATAGTTTATAAAGTAATATAAAATGTGCAAGATAACTTTTATGTGGCTTTTATGTTATGTAGCGAAAATAAAATCGCATATTGCATTAAATCACAGATAGCTTGCAAGCTGCGTGCAAAACCAGGATTGGGTGATGAAAGTGATGAAAGTGACATATTTTGTCATTGGAGGGAACTCACTCCAATGAAATTCGTGCTCTGCATTTAACCCACCCAAGTGACGTGCACACACACACAGCAAACCCGGGGCAGTGGGCGACCGCGTGCAGCGCCCGGGGAGCAGTGGGGGTTAGGTACCTTGCTCAAGGGTACCTCAGCCATGGACACCGGGACGGGGAATCGAACCAGCGATCCACCGGTTACGGGTCCGACACCCTAACCGCTGATCCACGACTGCCCCAGTGCTGTTCACTTCTGAGTCAATAATAGCAGTACGGGCACTTGGAATTAGGTAATGCTGTGCTTGGAGGTTAAAAGTTAAAGTTATTACAGCTGATCTATTAATTGTGTTTTTCTCTCATTCCATCAAGAAAGTCCATGGCCCTGGAAACGACTTGTATCTATAATCCCTCGCATGTTCCAAGAACCCTGGCCCCCCTGACTCAGTCACTTGTCCAAAAACACACAAAGACAAAAAAAAAAAAAAAAATCTTACTGATGTTCCTGAAATCCGGTCTCTCCACAGACGGGGACACAGACAAGGTTTTATTGGTAGGACCCAACGCACCAGCCACGTAGCGTTTACAACCTGATAACACACAGATTACAGTTGATATTACACACTTACACACAGAGTTGGGGGATTGGACATTCATCTACTTGATAGTGAGATGCTGCTAAAAAAAAACAAAAAACAATCAGCTAACCAGTCTGCGTGGCGACGTCGTCGGCTGCCTTCCTCGCCAGCTCCGCCGACACCCTGTTGAGGCGATAAGCCTATACAAGACACAACAACACACAACTACATTTTAAAGACGACAAATGGGTTGTGACAAACTACAAAATGCTGTCACTAATTATTATTTTGACCTGGAAACAGCCTTATGTTGTCACTGGGGAATTGTATTCAAAATGCCACATCACATTAAAACACATAGTATAAATGCAGCAATACTGTGAAGAGAGCTTGTGAAGGCTGTTACACCTGGCCTAATGTGAGAAAATAAGGATGAGAATATAGTGCAATAAAATATTCAACTGATAATTACAATTTCTATTTACTAATAACGTAAATTACTACTTCCTCTTTACACAAATATTTGACATTTGACAGATTTATCCCAGTATTTTTGAGTTGTTTTGACAACCCCGGGTAGAATCTTGCAGTGACATATAACACTATCACTACCATTAGCCAGTCAGCTCTTTTTCCTCAGCCCACTGGCTTATCCTTGACAAACAATTATTCTTAGTCCACTAGTTAGCAACTCAAAGCTCAGCTGCTTTTCAGTTCAGTGAGTGAGACTAGCAGTCAGAGCTCCAGTCATGCCCAGTGGTGCTTGCAAAGAAGGGCCAGTGAAACCCCAGCAGGGGGGCGGCCTTGAGGAGGACTCAGCTAAATCGACGCATGTCACACAGAGTGTCAATATGGTGCTGCAGCAATAAACAGTATGAGAAAAATAATGTGTTTTCTTGAACATTATAGAATATACACCTAAAACAAAAATGTGAACTTGAAAACGAAGGAAAGAAAGGCAGTTTTTACTCGCCTCTGTTAGGCTCTTTGTACTACAATTTAATTAAAGAGTTTGGTCTAGACCTGCTCTAATTGGAAAGTGTCATGAGATAACTTTTGTTGTGAATTGGCGCTACATAAATAAACTGAACTGAAATTAAATTGAATTGAAACAATTTTAACAATGATGAAAATTCAGTGCTAAAATATACAGCATATCAGGTTGTGACATTGTGACATTAGGTAATACATTACTGTATGATCTATTATTTTGATAAAGATGTTTGATTTTGTATGTTAAGAATTAACATACAACATAAGAGTTTTGCAAATAGACATTACTTTGGAAAAATGGAGTCAAAGCAATTGTAAAACAGTCTAGTCTGTTTATTCGTAAAAGAATGACATTTATTATAACAAGAGGGTCTGCGTACCAGCCATGCCTGTTGAGTACAGGGAGGATGTTGTAGTTTAAGGTGGAGATAAGGACAAGGTCATAGTACACTACATGAAGACTGTACAGCTGCGTGTAAATATGGGGGTCAGTCCACTGCCATCAGTGCTTGTTAGTTAATACCAATCAGTCTGTGCACTTGATTTTTGTTTCCACTAATATAAAAGTGCATGAAGAGGTCCACAATAGTCTAGCAGGGTCAGTCATCATACCAAGTGCTCCAGTCCATAGTCTGCCTGGGCGGTAGAAGTGCTGCTGAATGTGTTGGTCTCTATGATGTCAGCTCCAGCCAGGAGGTACTCCTTTAAACACACAGGAGAGAGAGCAAAGGTTAGAAACTATCAGCGCTCAGTCGCCACCAGTAACCAGTGGCATCTGTGGATCATCAGCATATTGTTCATGAAAAGACGTGCTGACTTTGAGTCAATCTGCACCACGCCGAGAAACCCAAACAAAATTCCATTCACTTTGTTTGGACTGGTTTGGTGACATCTCAGAGGTGAATATCTTAAAACTAATATCTGTAAGAGTAAGTGAGCCAAAGGGATTTGGGTGAAAACACCTCCCTGGATGAAGTACCTTGTGTATTTTGTAAATGACATCTGGTTGTGTGATACTCAGAAGGTCGTTGTTGCCCTTCAGAGGAAGAGGGTGGTCTTTAAATTCATTCCCCCTGAAATCTTCCTCCTCAAGCTTTTGCTGTTGGATCATGGTTCCCATACCACCGTCCAGGACCATAATCCTTTGCTGCAGAACTGATCGCAGCTCAGACTCTAATGGACAACTGCACCCTGGAAAGAAAATGAATGGTACTTATACATGAGCTGAAAATAACTAAGTGATAACAACAAAAATCACCACTTCTTTTGGTCTTATTTATTTTTTTTTTTCTTCGGTGAAGCTGCATAATTTATGACAACAGTTGACTCTGACTGGAATCAAATGACATCAAAAATAACTTCTACATCATTTAGCTCAGTTCAGTTTATTTGAGGATATGACAATTGAGGATATCTAATAATGGAACGTAATTAAGTATAATTTGGGGGTACTTGAACTTTTTAATTTGCAGATTTAGCTAAAGGAATGTTGACAGGCGAGTACTCATGACGTGTAACCAATCAGATGTTGTTGTGGGCGGGATGTAAAGTAAGACCATAGACTGGCGACTGCAGACAGGATGGTACACCAGAGTCCAAGAAGCGCTTTTTAGAATTAATTTTATATTTTCAGTAGTCGGAACAGTCGGAAAAATACTGACTATGGGACCAAAAATCTCGTACAGTTGCAACCGTTCTGTCCTGTGTGATTTCGTCTGACTGACTTAATCAGTAATCCATTTATGAATTAAGATGTTAACCCGCACAGTGCCCATTTGCTGATTTTATAAAGAGGTTCAGTGGCTGTGAGATACACAGCATTTCAGACTTAGGCCGAGCTCAAATACTGTGCCATACCACACAGCGAGTCTCTCAACTGAAGCAGACTTAACAAAGTTACTATTTAACTATCCAATAAACCCAGACCTGAACCGCGGGTCACGCTGGTCAGACCAACATCTCTGGTACAAGTTTAATTCAATATAAATATTGTATACTACTAGTTTATGTTAGAGCGAACTCTGCGCGCTGTAAGCTGACATCTCCGGGTACATGTAACACTTCGCTGGTATAACTTGTCGCACATATAAACACGTGGTGTTACAGGTGGACAACTAGACAGCATTAAGTTCACCGAGCACGAACACAGAGGTAGCTCTTAAGGCTAAAAGCTAGCTGTTAACGCTGGGAAAAGCTAAGCATATTTACCCGCTCCAGGGGATTTATGATGAATGACGTTAGTCGGAGCCATCTTGTGAATAGACAGTCTTGAAAACAGCTCTGCGACCCGTGAGAAGCGGCTAATCTTGCAGCCCAAACTTTTACAACCAAGTGGATTTAACTGAGCTCCCGCAGTATCGCATACCCTGCTCTGACTCTACAACAGTGTCACCACTTTGTTCTCTGACAGCTACAACATCTGCACTTCCGGCCTGAGTCCTTCGCAATAAAAGCACAAGCTTATACGCAAGATAGTCATTCGAGTCGAACATTCACACTAAAGCACTTGCACTTGGTCATTTCTACAAAGGGAATGATGCCCCCCCCCATTTTCCAAACTTATTTTGACAATAAGTTGCATCTATTTTATAAAATCAATATTTTAGTAACATCTTGGGCATCATATTTTGAAATATCACAAAGGTATTTCATTTGGTCGCAGTTTCCACACACAAACAAAACTGCCTAAAACCGAAGTTTTAAAGTTTTAAAATCTAATCATTGTCTTTTTTGGCATACAATTAAACTGAAAGGGGATTGAGAGAATAAACTCAGACAACAACATCTTACAGCTTTAACACAATCACTAACATATATGCAGATATGATATGCAGCTGAAGCTGAAAGTCTGAGGTCACATTTTAGGTGATTATTGTTTTATTAAACAAAGTTTCAAAAGTTAGATAACATGTCCTTTGCAACAGATTTTCAATTTCAGTACATCTACAAAACACCATCAAAATGAACCTGCCAAAGTTATGAAACACCTGCTGACTGCACAAAGTGCAGACCAGGCATCTTAGTCACAGTCTGCAAAGATTTGCTTCACAAGTACGGACATATTCAGTTAGTCGTCCTGGGATGCCCCCTTTAGACTGGACCTCTGCTTCTTCTGGTCCATCTGGCCCATGACGCGGTACAGTTTTTTACGTGCCTCCTTCTGTCTCTTGAGCTTTGCCTCCTCCTGTTTCTCCTTCTGCTGCAGGAATTCCTTGTGTTTGGCATGCTGCAACATGTGGACTTTCTTCCTCTTGTGGTTGTGGACAGTGCTCAGAGCATGGAGCAGGGCCGCCACCTTAAGAAACAAGAAAAACAACATTTAGCGATAAAGTCTGGTTTTATTGGGAGGCGTAATCCGAGGTCACCTTGTAGCCAAAGGAATCCACAACAAACTGGGTTTTGTTTACATAGTTTTGACAATGATTTCTATCAGTTACTGTACTGTTAATGTTGTCTGATCAGCATAAACATGTGATTTGCTTGAGGTCTTAAGTACATCCTCCTAACTAAATAAACTGAGCTGCTGTTGATCCTGTAGAGTCAGGTTTTGCTCACCTTCCTTTCATGGGGTTCTCTGATCACGCTGGGCCTCTGGAGATCTTTGGGTGTCTTTCCTTTAGGTTGTTGCTGTTTGGGTTTGCTCTTGAAGGGAAGGGCCTTCTGCAGCTCCTTAGGGATGTGGAGAGGGTTGAAGTGCCTTTTGTTTCGGGCCACCGGCTGCAAAAGAAGGAGATGGGTATTTATATATCAAGTCATGATTTAGGGTAACAGCTGAGTGAAGTGCAGGTCCACAATAGTTTTAACTGCAGCACAACTCAGGAAATAGTTCTAAAATCAAGCCTGTCAACACCAATGTAAACACAGCTAACCACACAAAGGATTATTTGTTGTGAATATCTGTTTTTGTTTTTCAAGGATCATTCAGATCATTTTTCAACTGCCAGAAAAGATAATCAATTGTGATATAAAATAGCAAAAGCAAAATCCTAGCAAATCCTAATGTTTTGTTCGATCAGCAACTGAAACAAATTATTTATTATAAAAACTGTTGGCAATTAATTTTCTGCCAATTGATTACTCAGGTAATCATTTATTTACTTTTCTGACAACAATTTGGTCAACAGATTGTATCACGTGGGCATAGTAAAAGCATCATGAATGTTCGATGCTTGTCACTAACAGCTGAGTAGGGGTTCACATTTTAAAAACCTGGGAAAGAAAGCAGACGGAGTCACCTGTTAAAGCCTATATCAGCTGATACTAATGATGGGCTGATATTATTGAATCCCTACTCTTAATTCATGCTCGGACCAGGTGTTCAGAGATCTGTCAGGCTACTCTACCTTGTACAGAGAGTCTGTGTTGGGTTTGTTGCGGATGCCGAGGTCGTGTTTGAGCTGCCCCACGGTCCTCATGCCCGTCCAACCGTCCTTCTGACCAACAGGTAGCAGCAAAGAGGTGACAGGGTTGTAGAGCTGGGGAATAGACACTGGATACCAGGAGCGCAGGAACACGATATCTGCACAACACATAAATAAAAAGACACAGCAAATCAAATGTGTTGTACAGCATTGCACTCTTGCATAGTATCTATAAAATATAGGCAAATATAGTGATGATCACAAGTAATTTACCAAAAGTACATGGTACAGTTACAAAGGGACACTAACCACTCATAAGCAGGCGGTCCTCAAACGTCGCTCTGTAAGCTCCTGGTGGCGTTGACAGTGCCTTCTTGATTTGACCTCTGACCCCTGATACTGTTCGTACAGAAGCACCTTCAAATTTAGCTACCTCCAACACTGTGTTGAACATGCCCTGTGAACACAGAGGTACATGTACTATTAATATTGTACTGACCTGTATGCTTTACAAAGCAGCTTTTGAAGCCAGAGTTACATAAACATTAAAGAAAAACAGAAAATTAAAAACAAGAACTAGCAATATATGTAAAAAGATTTTAAAAAAACACACACATATTACAAGCAACCAAGACTGTTGCACCCCACACAAAAATCCAAATAAACAGTGACTGGTATGTCCACCGTCTGTCTCTTATCTAGTTCCTTTAATCAAAGACAACGGCTTCTTATGGGAGACAACAAATGGCACCTAAATGTTGACTATGCTGCAGATCAGCCTCCAAGCAAAGATTGTTTCTGGAGCAGCTAATAGCTCTATACTGTGGGCTATTGTTACATTAGTGATTTAAAACACATTTAACTTTACCTCTTTTTAGGTTTTATCAAATCACTTGAGACATAACTGAGATATGTAAAGGACAGCTAGAAGTAAATAAAAGTGTCTCTACCTTAATGAAGCAGGTGTTCTTAAAAATCTTGTAGGGGTAACCAATGAGTTTGAGCTTCTTCACTATAGTAACAGACTTATCCAGGTCCAGAATGACTCCTGTGGCTGCGATGCGGAAATTAGCCTGCAGACAGAAAACAGGAAGTTAGAAACTCAATATAAAGCCTTTAATGCATAATTCCATATAAATCTTTTAGTCAAAAGTTTTTTGACTTGAAGTCATATAAGAGCAAAGAGTTAGGGCTTAGAGCTAGGAGTTAGAGCTAGGGCTCAGTTGGTTAGTTGATACACTCTTGTCTAACCAAATTCTCATTGGTTAAACAGTTGCTCTCGCCCGAGCAGCTAGCGTCTGTAGCTTTCACTGTTGCTGTGGGCAGGACGTTGAGTGATACTACAGACAGAAGCCCTTTTACACATGCAGCAACAAGGAGAGCAACAAGAGATTAGGCTCATTTGAGATTAGCCATGCCTGTGGAGAATCAATCACTCGCCATCGCCGCACAATGTACGCCAGTTAGATTTCTGTCTGACTTGCTCTGATGTCACACATACGCAGGCAACAGTAATCTCTCGAGATCGAGGTGGGCGCAGTTCTTGGACCAGACGGCTGCAGTTGCTCTCCACCGACTGCAAGACCCAGGGCATGATGGGAAACGCCTGCATGTCGACTGATCCAAGAGCCGATTGGCGTAGAAACCGACGCAACAATGTGACATTTCATACATACTTTTCTTTTGTGCAGAATTGGAGAGATTTTAATTTTATTTGAATGATTTTTATGAGTTGAGTAATAGCATTTTAGTAGTCTAGGGACTGCATACAAACTGATATATGGGTCTGATTTAATATTTAAATAAATCAGAATCAGATTTAACAGGATGTGAGTGCTTCTGTGACTTCATGTGCAGACCGAAGACTCCACCCACTACTGCTGCTGCCTGCTCTCGTCCACTTTCCAGGCAAAGCGCAGTCCAACACGAACGAGCCCACCATCTGTCCATTTGAGATGTGTTTTCACCTACTGGACATATAAATACCCTGTTTGTCTGGGGTAGGGGGCAGCACCTGGATGAGGCGTGTCTCCCGCCTTCTCCATAGCAAGATTTTCTTTGGTTAACTACGGCCATACAAATAATACAGCCGCTTTACCTCTCACCATGTGGGAAACCAGCAGTGTTCTCATATTTGAATTGAACTAACCATTCACACTGGCATTAACTGCTGAAAGTAGAGTGAATAAGTGACTCACCTTAGTTCCTGCTACTGACTGCACAGCCAAAAAGCCGGTACCCTGTGGGGTGACAGGACCTTCAGTGAGACAAAGGGAGAGAGAACATTAGCTCTTATTATCCCTGATAATTATAGACATGACTGCAAAACATTCTTACTCTACAGTTCTGGAATAAGAGCGTATTTCATTGATTTTACACAGTCACTAGAATTTAAGGTAAGGGATCATATTAACCATAGACTAGTTGCTTGTGCCCACATGACTATATTATTTTTTTATGTAATGATGTACTTTTGGTTAAGGGTTATAAATAAGAAGAAGAAAGAAAGAAGAAAGTGACATATTTTGTCATTGGAGGGAACTCACTCCAACGAAATTCGTGCTCTGCATTTAACCCACCCAAGTGACGTGCACACACACACAGCAAACCCGGGGCAGTGGGCGACCGCGTGCAGCGCCCGGGGAGCAGTGGGGGTTAGGTACCTTGCTCAAGGGTACCTCAGCCATGGACACCGGTACGGGGAATCGAACCAGCGACCCATCAGTTACGGGTCCGATACCCTAACCGCCTAACTGCCCCCCTAATAACCCAGAATAATTTACAATTTTAAACAATCATATAGAAATTCTACTCTAATGCTATACTTACTGTATTCCCTTATGTTATGAATCACATGAGATATATATAAAAAAAAATGTAATTCTTAGTGTAAAACTTAGAATACATTTCCGTTGCTGCTGTGGGCATTAAATGAGACCACAGAGAGGTGATGGCAGACAGAAAAAGGATGCTACAGCAGAGCCAAATATTCACTGTTTTGCAAGCATCATTTATGTCCGTGTAAACGCTGCTATCGACACAATACAGACAAAAGTATTCAGACAGATCTCTTAATGCAACAGTTTGTTGAAGGCCCTTTTCTATTCCAGCATGACTGTGCCCCAGTGCACAAAGCAAAGCTCCATAAACACATGGTTGGATGAGTTTGGTGTGGAAGAACTTGACTGACCCACACAGAGCCCTGACCTCAACCCCATCCAACACCTTTGGGATGAACTGGAACGGAGATCACAAGCCAGGCCTTTTTGTCCAACATCAGTGTGTGACCTCACAAATGCTCTACTGCATGAATGGACAAAACCTGCTACAGAAACACTCTAAAATCTTGTGGAAAGCCTTCCCAGAAAAGTGTAAGCTGTTATAGCTGCAAAGCTGTCTATGTATATAGAATGCATTGTCATTTAAGTCCCTCATGGTGTAATGGTCAAGTGGCCAAATACTTTTGTACATATAGTGTAGTTAAGGCCCATTAAAATCACTGCAGACCAGCAGTAGCACAGTGTGTATCTTACCCCAGATGGTGGCTCCGCAGTGCATGTGCTGCGGTGTGTATTTGAGCAGGCGGTGGCGTCCATTGTGATCCTCAATGTGGTAGAGGGGGATGGTCTGGAAGCGCCTCCAGCCTAACGACAGGATGAGGGGGTCCCGTGTTTTCAGGATGCGGTCATGCCAGCGGTGTTTCTTTAGTCGCATCTGACACACACGGAGAGAGCTTTAGATATGTGCTACCCATTTAAAAATGTCACTTCAAAAACCCAGAAGGAAATTTAGCTGTACGTTTCCCGTCAGGACAGAAATTACTCTGCAAGAAGCAACAACCACACATACAGCTGTTTATATGTGATAATACAAGAGAGAGCAGCAGCCACTGATTCAGATATTTCATACGATCCCATTACCTTAAGAACACAACTTGATTTTAGTTTTTTTTTTTAACCAAGTCATTCAATCAGTTTTCCTCAGTTTACAGCTATAACTTCACAGGAGCGCATTTCACTGATCCCGCTAACTATGTCAACTGATGAACTCTAATTTTGTATTGCAAGGAGCTGAGCTCATGAGGAGAACATGTAATCAGCCACTCTGAAACACCTGAGACAGGTGGAAAAACTTGCTTAACTCATTCAAAAAAGTAGACATTTGTTTAATCGTTAGGCAAGACGGCAGTGCACACACAGGCTGAGTAAACTGTTGATATAAAGAGCTAAAGTAACGGATAAATGATTAATAAAAAGATATTTGAGCATCCCAGTGCAGTTTGAATGTCAGCGCCCCCAAGCATAAACTAAATGTGCATGTTAACTTAAAGTTTCCCCAACAGCTTTGTTGTGAAAAAGGCCTAAACAAGACATTAAAAATATTGCACATACCTGCAGGTATCCCACATTGCCCTCACTGGAGCCCAGACCTCCAATGATGATGGGATAATGGGGATCGAAGTTGGTGACAAACTCACAGGGCAGAGAGGAGATTTCTAATCGGATGTACATTCCTGGTCGGAAGCCTTCATACTGCACTCTGGTCTCATCATCCACATCTTCAAACTCTGCTCTGTTCAGCTGAGAACAGGATGCAGAAAAACATTCTTATAAACAAGCCAGAAATATATGAATCTAATGGATCTACGGAAGACTACAGCTCCTAAACAAGAAGACTTTGTTCTGATTTTCTCTGTGGTCTTTATCAAATGAATGAATTCCAGCAGCTACAGAAGGTGAAAACCAGCTGCGGTACCTCAGCCTGCTTCTGCATCTCCTCCTTCAGGTCGTCAAAGTAAGTGGCATCTCCATCATCATACTCCGCATTGAATCGCTCCTTCAGCCTGCGTTTCTTCTCCAGGCGCTTGTTCTTCTGGACCTCCTCATCATCGACCTTCACACTCTCTTCAGCTTCATCTTCAACATCGTCACTATACTGCTGGTCACAGAAAAAAAAAAAATCATCCAAGGTATGAGTCACCAGGAACTACAAACCATCCGTAAACACATTTTTACTTCAGACACTTCAGAACCTAAAAATTATATTTAGGACACAATCAAGTATCAGTATCAAGTAACTTGTCATATTTGCAAGCAATTGCAATTTGAGAGTATAAATTTATGTCCACCTCTGTGGAAATGGAGAAATTGTTAATATCCTCTGCTACTGTTTAATTTAAAATCCAATGGCAAAGCCTGGTAACTCACAGTGTAACAGTGCACTCAGAACTTGGTAAGGCAAATAAATAAAGTAAAAGTCAATTTCTTCAAATGGGCTGAGAGAAGTATGGTGCCACGATTATATTCTAGTGGAACACATGTTTCTGTATACAACCCAGAAATGCTGTGTGAAGTGAAACACAGTGTGATGATCTACTAATCTTTTTTTTGAAATGAAAACAGTACAAAAATAATGTATTTGATGTTGTAATGTTATTTAAATAATTTGATTCATCAGCTTAAATGAGTTCATCTTTAAAGCTGTGTATTTTGTTAGATAAAAACTTACATCAACCTGTTTTGTTGTCAATTAATTCTGACTTTTGGATTTTCCAACTCTCTGGATTTGTAATGGCTCAGGTTTTTTAATACCTGCCCAACTTGAGAGCCAATCCGCATCACTGACCCACAAAAATAAGCGCTAATCCACCACCCAAACCCTACCAGACCAATAAATCACCAACTTTGTGCAACTGTCAGGAACAAGAACAGATGACTCCAAGGTGCTGATGCTGCTGCTGTTTCTTATTCGTCTTTTTGTCTTTCTCTCACAGCTGCAGTAGTGAATAGAGATAATATCAAGGCTGAATAAAAAGCCAAAACTCTCTTTTATGCCTTGTTACTAAATACTGTGGCATCAGCTGTGCCAGTGACACTAGCTTAAAAATATGTGAGAAATTTGTGGATGTAGTGGCTAAATCTTTTTTTTTTTGGAAAAAAAAAATTTTAAGATATAAAAAAAATCAGCAGATATCTGCACTACAAGACTGAGTAAGCAAAGCAGCTTTACGTTTATGTGTGTGGTATTTATTCAGTTTGGGAAATCCCACAACCTCTAGAAAGCATTAACATGGCCTCAAGTTGGCAGGATGACTCAATATGGACTGCTAATCATCTCAGGCTAGGTCATTACTAATAGTCAGCCTTCTTACTGGAGCAGCAAACTCGGTTTTAGTTCATAGGATTCTCCTGATATGACTGATTGTTCTCCAGTATTTAGTCAGTTCCCACGTATTTCCAGAGAAATAGCACTGACAAAAGGGTTTTTTTTTGTTCAGAATGAATTGGCCCACAGTATGAATACATTTCCATTATAGCTTTTATTTTGTAATTGGTAATTGTTCTATAATCACAACACAATACTTGAAAGTGACGTTTTTTATTACCGCCATGACACGCACACAGTAATATCGCAATATCAACTGTTAGACATATTACTCCAACAGAACTTACCTCATCTGAGTCCTGCTGCTCAGTTTGTCCCTTGTGAACTTCTCCTGTTTCCAAATCCTCGAAGTCCCCATACAGCTCCTCTAGACACAGCAAAACATCAAAAAACTGTCTGTTACTGTCTTCAAAACTAAATAACATGAAATGTGTCTTCCCAGAAAAAAAAAACTCTCCCTGATAAACCCAGCTACACCAGTATCCTTAAAAGGTGCAGGTGGTCATTATGGACAAAGACAGCTTTCCAATGTGGTCAAATACCATTACATTGGTTGGCTGTTGGTAACTGGTTTGGACACCAACAATCAATCACACACCATCCCAAAATGTCAACGTGTTTATGACCTGGGAATGACACTAAACAATGAATTATCTTTCTCCAGAATCGCCTACTGCACCTTAAATTGTACATTCAAATGGTTCAACCATGTAAAGTAACCCTCTCACTGTGTTGGTACTGATGGGTCAACACTAAACTAAACAATTCAGTGATTCTAATTGTTTGTGAAGTTAATCTTCACAAGTCCAGACGCCTTGCTTCAACTCTTTGAGTGAATATGACCTGGATGACTGAGAATCTCCACAGACATGTTGCCAGTCATTTTGGGAAAGACACTCTACGATTGGTGAGGGAACATGAGAAGACCTCCAAGAAACTAGCAGACTACAGGAACCACCTACGGTTTAACCTGAGATGCAGACAGGAGAAGCTGACACCAAAAAGCCTACATTCAAGTTAATCTTCACAAGTCCAGACGCCTTGCTTCAACTCTTTGACTAATTGTTTACATTTTTTAAATAAATCTGAAAGTTTGCTGTGTGTTTGGCTGAGCAGATTGTTTCTCCTCTTCCCTCTCTTCCTGCCTCATCAGGAAGGCACACCAGCGCCTCTACTTCCTCAGGAGGCTGAGGCGTGCCGGACTGGGGAGTTCGGTCCTCACATCCTTCTACAGATGTGTGGTGGAGAGCGTCCTGTGCTCCTGTATCACTGTGTGGCACGGCAGCTGCTCTGCAGCAGAGAAAAAAGCTCTGCAGAGGGTGGTGAAAGCTGCACAAAAGACTGTGGGACACAGCCTATCCACCACCACAGACATTTACACCTCCAGGTGCAGGAAAAGGGCCTCCTGCATCATGAAGGACCCCACCCACCCCTCACACAAACTGTTTGCCCCTCTCCCCTCAGGCAGGAGGCTGCGGAGCATTAAGAGCAGGACCACCAGACTGAGGAACAGCTTCTTCCCAGAAGCTGTGAGACTGTTGAACTCTGGAGGTCCTCTGTAGCCCCTGCTGCCAAACTCACACCTCACACACCAACAAATACACAAACAACCACCCATGGAACATTTTGCACAATGCAGCATTTGCACAGAACTCAAACTGCTCATGTTCATTGCACTACGGTCATTTTGCACTACCCTGTCAGCCATTTTGCACTACTGTTTATACTGTTTACACTGGTGTTTATATCATCTACTGTTTTTCACTTATATTACACTGTTTTTATACTATATAGCATTGTTTATATTTATATTTATTTTGTTAAGAAACTGGGCTGATACTGGGACCGGGGAAACTAATTTCGTTCCACTCATGTTTTACGTGTGTGAAATGACAATAAAGCTCCTTGAATCTTACCATCCTCCTTTAGCAGCGTAGCAGCATCTTGGCCCTCGTCCCACTTCCCTGTTACGAAGCAGTCTCTAATGGAGTTCAGCATCTGGGGAAGAAATAATGGAATCTGTCAAGATTTCTCTTTAATTTCAACATCTTTTTTGTTTTCATATCAACAGGACATTAGGAACTTATACTGTCCCAGCAACACCAGTGCATTAGTAACCACTGTACCTCTTCTAAGTCCCAGTTGTGGGAGGTGTCAGGTTTGAAACGGGAGCAGTCAAGAGCGTTTGCTTGGCATTTTTTTCTGTTCTGTGGCCGACTGACTCGAAAGAGCCCACCCAGCTCCTCTTCCTCGTCATCCTCAGAACCATTCACTTCTGCAACTGAGAACAAAAATGATGATTGTCAAGAGAGACTAAAAACCGTAGGTATATATTATCACATGGTTTTAAAACAGACTCTGGTATTTGTTAGAAAATGCCAAAATATGGCATTCATCACTTGGCCTGTTGGCTGATGACTTACAGAGCTAACCATACAGGCAACACACAGGAGCTGCATAAATGCCATCAATTTTGTTCAAATTTACTTTGCAGATCACATGCTGTACCAGAGCCTAATATAGAGCCCAAGTATCTAATTTTCAAAAGAAATTATTTTCTGCAATCGAATAAGAAAGACAGTATATCCATAAGTGTAATAATATGGATAATGTACTTTTACTATACAGTATCATTGATTGTGTAAATTATCACACGCGTGATGGTATATACTTAAACATCAATCATTTACATATAAATATACATTTATGTGCACATGCAACCAGAGTCTCAGGCTACCTGAACCATAAACCAGTTTTCTCAGATTGGGGGCAGCTTCTTGTTGCCGTAGAAACGCCTCTGATGCTTTCTGCTGCAGACCCTCCTTCCACCTCAGAGCCCCTGTAGATCGAAGCAGAAGAGAGTGAGCTCAGCTGAGGGACAATAAATGAAATCACTGAACCTCAATATGCTGACTTCAGGGTCAGAACATGCACACATGTCTGTTTGTGTTTAGACATTACCTTCAGACTCTTCCTGACCAATGGAAGCTTTGTCTTGAATCACAACTACTCAATACAAATCCAAAAATGTTGCATGTGTGCATGTGTTGCTGTGTCGTCAAAGAAAAATAGTTCCAAATCAAACCCGCTCATAACAAGGTCTGTGGTTTATCTCGACTAACTGGGTCAGGATTTCTGGAAAGAGACATTGCTGTTGACTTTTTCAGATGTACTGTTGTGGTTGTGTTGTTGTTTCATTATATTGAAGAGAGGGCAGACACCTCCAAAGCCAGTATCTCCAAAACTCTGCAACTCACTTTAGGTAGTAAAAGAGTGTATTTAGGTATGTGAATCAACATGAATAGAAAAAGCAGGATTAGTGCATGTTGACCAAAACAATGATGATTACATTTGCCACAATCGAGCAGCACTCACTGAAGGTGAATAAAAAACAAAAACTGTGTTTACCCTGCTCCTCTTCCTCCTCACTCTCACTCGCTGATGTTTTCTTCACCGTATCATCTGCTGCATCAACCTCCTCTTCATCTTCTGATTCTTCATCATCATCATCTTCATCAGAACAATGTCCAGAGTCTCCTCCTCTCCCAGCTTCCCTTTCTTCTTCACTCTCCTCCTCGCTCTTCTCCAGCTCGTCTTCACTGTCAGCAAACGCTGGCATCTCCATGCTCTCTTCCTTCTCCTCTCGCTTCTGCCTCTTCACTGGTGGAGTGCCGTCTTTTACATTCCCGTCTGCCTTATCAGATTTGGCTCTTGTCTCTTTGAGGAAAGTGGACACGTCATCCTCGTCTTCGTCCTCTTCATGCTCCTCTTGGTCACTGTCTTCACTGTCACCATCCTCATCATCACTGGAACTGCTGACATCGTTGTCGTCCTCTCCTTTCTCAGTGAAGACCACCTTCCTCCTCTTTCTCTGAGTGTTAGGGTCCCAGACATGCTCCTCCTGGACACCATGTTTCTTTCTAACACACAAACAAGAAAGGTTTAAATTCTCTGTCAAATACAAGAGCTAGTGGCCCTGAAGGACTTGACCCAGCCTCTGTGACTGGCACATGACAGTTTGAAAACAAAAGGCAAGACTTTGACTGGAGTTGTGGATGAGAAGACATGACAGGCAGGGACAGGAGAGAAGTGAAGCCAATGAGGAGTGAGAGTCGGGTATCAGCAACAGGTGAAAAACCAGTGGAAGTATTTTCACATCTTATTCAGTGAATTTAGGGTATATTTTGACCTAACCAGAGGCGATTGTGCAAAGTCAAATCAAAACTATTTCGGTGAGCTGTTGTTTATGTCTCCTTTGAATGAAGTGTGTTTTAAGCTCTCAAAAATGCAACACATAGACATATTTGACATAAGGCCAGTGCTGTCGTTTCCTCTACTGATAATGTTAGTGCATTTTCTGAAACAAAAATTTTGGCCATATTTTACAAATTACACTTTTAAACCATGGTAGTTGTCATTTACAGGATCCATAGTGGGAAAATAAAATATCCTCCACACCATTACACATACAGCAGCCTGAACAAAATGGCTCCGTGGACTGATTTTGCTTACGTCAAATTCTGACCCTACCATCTGCACATTCATCAGACAAGGTGACCTTTTATTTTGTTTAATCTTCCACTGACTTTTTTTGGTGACCTGGTGGCCTAAGCTGACTGCATGCTCAGTTTCCTGTTGCTAGAACCTTCCATTTCCAGGTTTCACGTATTGAGAGAAGCTCTTCTGTATAGCTCCGTCGAGTTATTGTTGCCTTCCTGTCAGATTGAAACAGCCTGGTCATTCTCCTGTGACCCCTCTCACATACAAGTTGTTTTCACCCACAGACCTGCTGCACACTGGATGTTTGGTTTTTATTTTTTGTACCATTTTAACACACTCAAGGTAGCTTGCATTATGTTTCTTCCCCAAAAGAACCTCTTGAACAGTGCTGTAATGTCTGAGTTGCTACCGGAATTGTCATTTATCCATCACATTAAACAGATCTCTAAGGCCGCCTTCTTTCACCTCCGTAATATTGCTAAGATTAGGAGCGTCCTCTCTCAGAGTGATGCTGAAAAACTTGTCCATGCTTTTGTTACTTCTAGGCTGGATTACTGCAACTCACTATTGTCAGGATGTCCAAATTACTCTGTTAATAACCTGCAGCTGATCCAGAATGCAGCAGCTAGAGTTTTAACAGGAATAAATAAAAGCTTCTCTTCACTGGCTTCCGGTAAATTTTAGAATAAGCTTTAAAATTCTCCCACTTACATATAAGGCCCTAAATGGACTAGCCCCATCATACCTGCA
Organism: Scatophagus argus; assembly: GCF_020382885.2. Lineage (NCBI taxonomy): Eukaryota > Metazoa > Chordata > Actinopteri > Scatophagidae > Scatophagus > Scatophagus argus. The sequence goes on along the minus strand of NC_058513.1, from coordinate 1,209,716 downwards.
GGATCTAATAGTCCCATATATTCCCAATAGATCACTCAGATCACAGAGTGCAGGCTTACTTGCAGTTCCCAGAATTCATAAAAGTAGAACAGGAGGACGAGCCTTTAGCTATCAGGCACCCCTGCTGTGGAACCAGTTGCCAATCTGGGTTCGACAGGCAGACACCACCTCCACCTTTAAGACTAAACGTAAAACCTTTCTGTTTAGTAAAGCATATAGTTAGCACCAAACAAAGTGTGTAGGGCTGGTAGGCATAGTTACAGTCACTTCTTGACAGACAGAAACAGGTAGAATAGGTCTGACTAACTCTTAGTCTTTAATCTCTATCATAGCTATGCTGCTATAGGCCTATGCTGCCAGGGGACACAAACATGATCCACTGAGCAGTTCTCCCACCTCCTCAACACCACCACCATCTCTACTCCCCCACCTCCTCTCCTCTTCTTCCTCTCCCTTCCTCTTCCCTCCTCTCCTCTCATCAGGCCGACCTGTGATCCATTATTTTACATCACTAACTGTGTGTCCTGTTTTCCTCGTAGTTTTGTGTCTCTGTCCAGTCTACCTCTTCTTCCCCCACCTTCACCAGGCTCTGGGTCTCTGTAAAGGTACCTAATCAAGTGTCTTTATGTGGACAGGCTCTTCCATTCTGCCTTAACCAGACTGTATTGACAGCTGTGTAGTGTTTATGTCAGGCTGTCTCTAAGTTTCTTGATTCTTCGCTTGTGATAATCCTCAAATCCCCATTTTGTCTTTTTGTGTCCAGGTTCACCTCCTCGTCTCTGCCCATCCTGTCCAGCTCTTGCTCCAGTTTCACTAACTGACCACCAATGAGAAAACCTTACCTGTCTCATCGCTCTGCTGGATCTACTGCCTGTTATATTTAGACCACTCACTTACCGCTCGGACTCATCGCTGGACTCCCCTTATTTTATGAGTGTGTTCTTGCATTTGCCTTGCACATTATTTGGTCATGCAAAGTCATATTTCTTGTCTCTAACGTCCCTCACTACTGTAGCGGTACAAAAAAACGTGCAGAGAGGCGTCTAACCCGCTTTGATCGTCGATGTCTGTCGGGTCCAGGGTGGCAGAGCCGCTGAACAGAGACATCTTACTGGCAGCCATCTTGGCATCAAGCGTGGCGTGTGTGTCAATGAGAGACTGCACCAGCTCTGTGGTGGGCCGCACATCTTCCTACAGAATGACAAGAAGATCACACCTCAAATTCAAAAGTCAAATTTAATGTTACTGAATACAAGCATAAACAACAGCTTGACAGAACTTTATACAACAAACTGAGTGACACTGTTTTTTTAAACTAAGACCATCCATCCATTTTCTATACCGCTTATCCGTCAGGGTCGCGGGGGAGCTGGAGCCTATCCCAGCTGACTACGGGCGAGAGGCGGGGTTCACCCTGGACTGGTCGACAGTCAATCGCAGGGCCAACACACAAAGACAGACAACCACACACTCTCACACTCACACCTAGGGGACAATTTAGAGTAGCCAATTAACCTAATGTGCATGTTTTTTGGTATTGTGGGAGGAAGCCGGAGAACCCGGAGAAAACCCACGCAGGCACAGGGAGAACATGCAAACTCCACATAGAAGGGCCCAGACCGGGATTCAAACCTGGAACCCTCTTGCTATGAGGCAACAGTGCTAACCACTGCACCACTCCTAAACTAAGACCATTCAGATATAAAACAATAACACACCTGCTGTTGGTTGACATGGTTAGCAGGAAGATCGATGTACACGGCATCTTTGTCGTACACCACCCCACCGACCCCGGCCATGGGCGCGTAGAGCAGACGTTCCTTCTCATTCAGCGCTCTCTTCTTCTGAGCATCTGGCAGTGAACACGGGTCTGGCAAGAAGTTCACGTCTGCCACCTGAAAGTCTCCTACACCTGCAGAGAGTAACAACATCCCATATTATTGTGTTTCTAGTGACATTCCATTAATACTATTTGGAGCATTTCTGCTTTAGACAGTATGATGTACAGTTCAAAAAGTTTTTGTTGGTAACGCACAATATGCTTATGTACCTGCGATATGGACCTGGCCTTTGTTTTTCAAATATGTCCCCCGCAGGTAGCCATAGAGTGACACTGTCCGGTCACACTTGGGGTCTGTCCTCACCTTCTCAGGGTCAGTCAAGTCCTCCATGCTGTTTTAATACAGAAGAGGAAATTAAATGAGTGATTATAAATGGCCTGACTTACTCATACAATAAACCAATTTAGGCACATTTGTCAGTTGTCTTGCTGAACACCTGAAGATCTTACTAATGACAGCTAGAACTAACAGCTAGAACTCTTATGATGTCCACAATGAAAAATCACATAAGGCGATGTTATCGGGGGGGGGGGGGTCGGTGGCTACTACCATAAACGTCCTTTCATTTCAGTGAAGCCCCGATGGTTATCCAGCAAAGAAGTCTCTTGGGGGCTAAGCATATACTCATAGAACTGGATTTTCATCCAGTAATTAGATAGTAGAAATAGAAGAACATCCAGTTGTTCTTCTATGTAAATAGTTCCCCCTTGCAAGCTGGGTCCTGCTCAAGGTTTCTTCCTGTTAAAAGGGAGTTTTTCCTCGCCACTGTCTGCTAGCGGGGGTTCACGCTCTGTATCTATAGTATGTTTAACTGTAGCTGCATCCCAATTCAGAGGCTGTACCCTTCAAACTCTTCCTTTCTATATCAAAAGAATCGTCAAAGTCTGACAGGATCCGTCTCATTTCAAAGGCACTTTCTAAAAGTCTTCCTTTGTAGATAAAACAGGGTGGTGTTAGGTGTTAGCAATCTACTTTTCAGGCGAATCTCAATTAAATACATTGTGATATTATTTTCTGCTACACCACCTCACCACCCCTCACCTCCTAGCACCACTCAGTATCCCACTGTGTCCAGTGAACTTTTTAATGGTGTATTCAAGTGCTGCTCTCCAACTCTTAGTGTAAAGAAAAACTGTGCCGCATTTGCATTTTAAATGTAAGCATTACATTAAGCCATTGAAGACCATTGAAGAGCCTGAAGGAGCCACAGCAGAAACACAACGTAACACACCTTCATTCTCACAGGATCCGTTCACTGAAATGAAATACACCACCCTCAACACCACCAAAAGAAGTTCAGGTGCAAAACAAAAATGGTCTAAACAAAAACTAGGTATGTAAACAATATGAACAAAATAAATAAAAAAAACATGCTGGAAGTACGTGAGGAGTTAATGAGTCATTGTTCCCTTTCACTTTACATCTTCATAGAACTCATTAGAACTCACAGAGCAAATGCTGTAAATCTCTGGTGGACAAATGGTGCAAACTGCTCTAACAGATGGTTTATGATGACATGCAGGCTCAGGTTATTACTCACCGGTCAACCAGAACATAAGGGTGGGAGGTCTGCCACACCAGAGGACGAAACTTCATGACAGAGATGAAGCGGCCGAGGTTTTTCACTTCCTGAGTCTGATATTCACCGTACACCATACCAGACAGATAGAACAGCTTGGCTCCCTGATAGGTTCAAACACAACGTGAATACACAGGTAAAAACTTTCTTTAATCATACAGTCAGACTGTCACACTACATACATGTTACAGTTTCGAGGTGCCAGATTTGATGCCTGAGCAAAAAAGGATGGATAATACGGATTTTTTTTTTTTTGGCTGATAATGACAAGGCAACTGAAAATTTCACATTTTTTACTTGGGGAAAAAAGTTAATTGTGTGTAGTTTAGCAAAGATGGATGATTTAATATTCTGGCTGTGACAAGTTTCGTTGCGTTAAAACTTCCCTATGGAACACGTATTGCAAATCATTTAATCATGTCGTTTTCCACTGAAACTGCAAAAAATGTCCACACCAGCAACAAAATGTTTGGCTTTCTAGTCTACGCTGTGTGGCCCAGATGGAGGATGTAGATGTTGGGGTTGTTAGGTCTACGAAAAGCGATTTAGGTTCATATTATCAGCTCCACTTATCAGCTATAATCTCATGATTGGGCTGGAATATCTGCCTGATACATACTGTGCGTCCCTCTGAGCAAAAGAGGTCATTTTCAGCAGTACGGATGAGCTTGTGTTGTGTTTACCTGGTAGACTTCAGTCCAGAAGCGATGTTTAAGGTTTTTCTTAGTCTTCCTCAGTGTCTTGTTGTTCTTGAAAGAATCCAGGTGAGTCAGCACACCCATGATACGAGGGAAGCCGTGTACCTGGCAGATGTTGAGAAACTCAAAAGTCTCCATCTCGAAGCCAAAGCTGGCATCAATCAACATTAAAACCTGGAGGGGGAAAAAAAACAATGCATTTAATTCTAATTGATTTAGTTAATGCAAGCAAAACAAAGTTTAGATTTTTTTAATAATAGTGACATAAATATAGAGGTCAAATTAAGGATAAATGATGTAGAAACAGAAAAAGTTTGTGAAACAAATTTTGATGTTATACTTCATCATAAATTACACCAGAAAATGGAAAACATTAATCTCAATACTATACAAGACCGAGGAGCTGTTAAATCAATTTAATTATTGTTCCATACATCATTAAAAAAATATAAATATAAATAAATATATTACAAAATAAGATTAGATAAAAAGATAAGTATTATCACTAAATCAGCTGATAAAGAACCACCTGATAGCCTCGTTTATAAAATTTAAAAAATGTATTTAATGATGAATAATGATGCTTATAAGACTGTACAGGTTATATATAAAGACCATGCATATGTTTGTAACAAGAAAGAAGACTTTAAGAAATATTTATGTTTAAAAATTTTAGGGCAAGCACAAGTAAAAGAATAAATAAGAGATAAAAGATAAAAAAGAGATTAAAAAAAATCATAAGAAATGAATGCATTTGATTAAAAGGGGTGAATACTGAACAATCTTGAGGAGGAAGTAAAAATGCGCAGTACAATTCAGAGATTTATAAGACTATTTAAAGCAGGGTGATAGATTTAATCTAAAACATTTGTATGATATCCCATCATAATCTGTATGACAAACAACATAATGTGCATTGGCTATTTCCATCTGTGTAGCAACAATGGGTTGGAAACGTGAGGCAGCCATGTGTATGCATAGTGTTATTTGTCTTTATGGTACGTGTCATGAGCTTTTGCTTCCGCCTACACCTTACTGGTCGATTTCTTCTTCTTTTCGTCGTTTTTAAGCTCTGGAGCGCATCATATGTTGTAAGTGAGACATTATGGGTGCATCTGTGGGTATACAGACTTTGTTTTCTGTCTTCTGCTGTGTATTCCAGACCGAAATAAAGTAATCATTCAGTTCATTTATTCAGACCAAGCAACTGAGCTGTAAGAAATGAACTATAGATACATTTATCAGTCTGTTAACTGACAGACTCCAGCTTTATGGACTTCAATAATGACAACAAAATGTTTGAAATGACTACATTATACAAGAAGGTTCGGTTATGTTGTACTGCTTGATACTTCATTGAGATCAACTCCCTCATACTTTCATCAAATGCACTTGTTTACAATCAACTGGAAAACTCACCAGGTCAGCTACTTTGGCGAGGTCGATCATTGTATTAATGTCATTGTTACACTCCATGAACGTCAGGCGACGCTTCTTGCCTAAAGAATACAGAAATTAGTCACAAAAAATAATTACCTTATGTGCCATTAGTTTTTAAACAACTTTCTTTCCCAGTTGTCCTTTAGCTATGGTGCCTCATGTCAAGAGCTGGTACTAAGGTGACAAGCACAGGAATACTGTTGATATACTTCTAAAAAACTACCATGCTGTTATCAGCAAGCTAAGTCAGCAACCTTCTATTGTAGGTCATCCCCCATCTCTCTCGCCTCACTTCCTGTCTACTCTCTATTGTCATGTCTCCACAGGAATATCCCCCCCTCCATTTTCTATACTGTTTATCCGTGCAGGGTCATGGGGGTGCTGGAACCTGCTGCAGGTTCTTACAGTAAGTTGAGTGGAGTTGAGGACAAAATATTGTATTATCCACAACATTATTAATAGAAACTATAAAAAGAACTGGGCCTGAAATTGAGCCTTTGGGAACATCATTAATTATTGATTAAAAACTCTGAAGGGCTCCAGCCATCAAAAAGGTAATCCAGGAAACCACATACAAGCACTTCAACTACAACCAACGTTAAATTAAAACATGTAAAAGTAAGGAATTGTCAACAGTGATGAATGCCTTGGTTCACAAAGATGGCACCACACTTATTAAAAAATGGGAATGTGTGGAAATGGGAAATGCTCTAAAAACAAGCATTAAGTTAAGAGAAATAAATAGATAACATCCAAAATAATGTCATGTCATATAAAAGTGAAAATATGCTTTTTTTGTCAAGCCATCAATTCAATTTTTTAGTTATAAAATGTCACTCTATTCAATGAATGTCAATGTGTTTCTGTGGCAGAAAAAAAGCAAAATCTATAAAGCTGTGAAACTGTAAAAAATATCTCAACATCAGAACTTAACTATGGAACCTATTACAGAGAGAGATCCGTGTCCAAACTCACCGGAGACAATGGTTACAGGTCCACATATGTCCCCAAGCTTCTGCCGAGTGAAGTTTTTGATCAGGCAGCGGATAAGGGTGCTTTTTCCCACCTTGGGGGGTCCAACTACAACAATTACAACTGGAGGGGGTTCCAGAGGAGTCCGGTCTACAAGGGGGATGTGATGTTTTTTGGTTTTTATGTCCTGGGCCCTAAGGAAAAACAGACACAGAGTAATTTCACTGAGCTTGTTTTATTACTCACATTTTTATAAGAGTATACTGGAATTTAGTTAAATAGTGGTTATTCTTACTTACTTACTAGATTCATGAATTAATGTAATTATGTCAAATTGGTGTCCCTAACTAGAAGTGAGAGTAAAGGGCAGAAGTGACTTTCTGTCTGACAGGAGCGCCATCAAGACTAACCTGTGGAAGGTCTTGGCCATGCGTACAGCAGACTGAACTGCAAACGCTTTGGGATTACGTTTCCGTTCATCCTCCTCCGTGGAGCCTCCCTGCTTCCTGCGCTTCTTCTTCTCTGCCTTCGGCCCACTGTGCTTTTGCTGATGTCGCTTCTGTTCCTTGACTTTCCCGTCCATCTTGTACACTGAAGCACAAACAATTGAACTTGAGTACATCTTCACAGAGACTCACAACAGTGAAAGTCCAACTATTGGAATTTATGCTTTTAGCACCTAAATGTACCAGTGAGGATGAATTTACAAAACAGCAAATAGAATAGTGTTCAACATGTATTAACATGCATCGTGACCATCGATGGAACAAGTCATGGAACAATGGAACAAGGTAGACCTCTATACTATCAAGACATGAACCAAACCAGTGGCAGCCTGGAAGGTAAAATCAGTCTATAATCTAAGTGTGGCAAAGCAGTCTTATTAAAATGGCAAGATTTGGTCAGCTCAAAGCGAAAAAGAGCCACTTTACTTTTAAGCAGTGCAACACAATCTGACTCTGTGCTCTCTGGCTACTGATTTTAAACATCATATTCAGTGCTAAAATGTGAGACCTTGCACATCTGGTTGTCATCTGCGGTGGACAGAGGGCACTGAAATGATAATGGTGTTTGGGAATGTACTCTAGTTACCTGAGGCTGGATCTCCAAAACCTGAAAAATACGACACCTAAATGCTTTGTCTCGATGTCTCAGAAATGGGCAAAATGTAATATAATACTGCACATTTGCCAGGCTGTTTCTTCAGAGGACACTGACTTATTCAGGAAGGCATTAAACGCTCATAATAAATACCAATGCTATACTAATTGCTTCATTAGGAAAGACAATAATTTACAAGAAAATATGTAATCTCAGCAAACTATAACTTAGAGCACAACGTCCATCTTAATGATTTATGGATACGTAGTAGTAGAAGGAGAGGAAGAAGAAGAAGAAGAAGAATGAACAAGCCAAAAACGTTTTGTCTGAATGACTTTAATGGTAACTTTAATGCGAATACTAGAAATTAAAGTCACGCACATTTTACATGAACAACCAAATCCCCATCGCTAAACAACGCTGTTTACGTGATCACTCTTTGGTTTTCAATGTTTACCTTTGTGTTCAGCTTAACACAAGCTGTTCTGAGTAACATTCAACTTAGTATACTCGATGTAAAAGATAATCTATGGACACTATTGACTGCAGCTAGCTTATTATCAGGAACGGACAAATTAGTTTGTCTTTAATTCAGAGTGCATAGGTTAGTGTAGGTTAGTCAAAAAGCAAGCAAACAAACAACCAAACAAGGCCTAACTGTTAGTGGGAAGAATAGACTAAACATACTAAATAAACTAACATATGCTACATGAAGTACAACAGAGTGCAGAGAAAGCAGGTCAACCAGATTGACTGTGTGTATAAAACCAGAGACTCAAGAGCCACAGTGTAAACATATGTGAACGGACTGCTACTCAGAAATGAGTTATAAAGTGCAGGTTAATTGTGCAAAACATGCATAGTGGATAGTGCATAGTGGAATAAATGTCCAATAAATAAATGTGATTTTTACGCCTGATGTGATGTTTAGCTTGAATAAATACAAGCTAGAGTTTGTGTATAAAATGAGTCTGTTTCTCCGCCTCTAGCAACACACTTGTCTTCATGAAGGCTGCACGCATCTGTTAAATGTTAAGGGGAGGAAAAATAAATTATATGTCACAATACCTGAAGGTAAACTGCTGTAATCTGGTCCTACTCACAGGCAATATTCTCCAGCTCTCACATGTGTGTACCGTAACCTTCGGGCCGGAACTGTTTTTCATCCGTCTTCATAGTAAGACGGGTGGAAACAAAATTCTATAGCTAAGGTTCCGCATTGCGTGGACCAAACTACAAGGCATCTACAATGGCGCCCTCTGTCGCAGACATAAGCAATGACTTCCTTCAGCATGTACAGGTCAAATCAAATCACCACTACGGCACGAGCACAAACTCCAAGTGTACCGTACGTGTTCTACAACACGTTGGATGCGAGGAGCACTTACTCAAAATATTAGTCTTGTATTTTTATTGTAAATAAGAAGGAATAAAATCTCCATTATCAGCACGAAAAAAACAAAGCAAATATGAGTTATGGCACATTAACAAAACTGACAACCTGCAAAAGCAACTGTTGCATACAGTAAAAATGTAATAAAGTAACCCTGCATGTAATCCCTAACTAGCCAACTCTGGTTATGGTTAACATATAGTTAAGGGAGTTGTCATGTAAACTCTTTGTCCTACTGTTGGGCAAAAAAAACCCCCACTGTGCTATGGTGGACTTACATTCTTTTGAAATTAAAAGCATTTATTCCTCTCAAAGTAACAAATCACGTTCAGTATTACCAGAAGTGCAGGAAAAATTGTGTACCACTTGATGGCGCCAGAAGACAAGTGACATTCCCGGGCAGCTATGTGGAGAGGCTTCAGCACCACAGCTACCGTCATCATCATCATCATCATCATCATCCATCATTGTTATCATTAGCATCATGCTGTGAAGAGTCCAATAAACCCTGAGCTGCCCTCATGCTTTTCAAAGCCTTTGAACTTCCTCTCTTTAACATCAAGTGCTTGTTGTCCTTCGGATGATCCATTATCACCATCCCCCAAATAATATTAGTACTGTTATAATCATCTGGTTTGCTACATCAGGCATTTAACCCCCACCCTCTCTGGAAAAAAAAAAATAAAAATGATCATGACACAGGACCAGAGCCAAATCACTGACAGTGCATTAGTGGCTGCTCATTAGTATTTATTCTATGCCCACAATCCTTCTTTCATTTGAATTAAGTTATCAATATGAGCAACATTTTTAAAATATCTTTTTCAGCCATGGGTTTTACTCATTGTAATTAACATCATCAATCAATAATTCTGTCAACTTTTAAATACAAAAGTCATACCTGATGTACAACGCACAATGTGTTGTCAGTGCATTACAGTGCCATCAAACGACATGACATGCCAAAATGAAAAAAAAAAAAGGAATCTTACAAGAAAAGGCTACAGTTTCTGCAGAAAATATACATGGGCTCACAGCTAAAAAATGTAAAGATTTTTTTAATTATGTTTGCTATGAAAGAAGTAGAAGTGGCAGTTTAAACAAAATTATCTAAAGGAATTGAAGTAGCAGTACAAAGTGAAGAATTAAAAAGACCTCAAATGCGGAATTAAATTGAAGTGAACGTGCTGAAAAGGAGATGAAGAGTCAGCTGAAGAGCAAACACCCGAAGATGTTGAGATGGCAGTTGTGTGTGAGTGGTCAAAAGAGTCAGACATGTCAGCTAAAGTGAAGATCTAAAAGGACTTAATGCCAATTCCAGTGCTGTCAGTCGAAGTTGCTCTCAGCTGAAGTTCCATTTCAAGTGCAAGCAGCGAAAACTGTTGGCAGTTGAGCTGTGAAAAGTGGAGGATTAATGGGAGGAGTTAAGATTTGAAAACAAATCGCTAAAGATGCATGTAGTTTGACTTTTTAAGACTTAAAAAGACAGACAGTTTAATTTAATTTCAAATGCTTCAATCAAAGAAGATGAATAGCATCTGCATCTCTACATACATCTCAATCTACAGGTCTGGAGACAAATATTATCACAGCTTACAGTTCTGGAGCCAAAATAACACTGAGATATGGTCATCTAGAACTCATAGTGCAATAGGTATGTGTTTAGCTCTGCTCAAGTTTTACTCACACTCCCCACAAACAAGTATATCATCAGACCATGAATGTATGATTCAGACCTGGATACACAGAGCCCATTAGCCTTGCTTCCAATTTTGCCCAGTGGCCAGTTGTGGAATTGCAGCAAAAAATTCCCTTGCCGCCCCAAAAAGAATTTTGTTGACAGGACACCTGGAACTACAAACCAGATCAATTTCAACTTTTATAAATATATTTCTGAATATTTTGATCCTCAGTAGATCAAAAATTTCCTTGACTATAGAAACACTCTTTGAAAATATCTTTACAGTATAATGCTGAGCATAAATTCAATAGTGGGGGAAATGCTACTGTACATATTCAGTGGGCTACATAATCAGGAAGTAAACGTAAAATCTAAAAAAAAAAATTGGCAAATGTGCCAGGCAAGCAATTGTCTGTCATTGGACAGAAAAGGCACCACCTTTGCATCTGATATCTTGTTCTTCTATAGAAATCTAAGCATCAGATATGGTGCATTTTGTTGGCTTGGAGCTCGGCTAAAAATGTAGGCCTAAAAGGATTAAAAATATGCTAATGAGAAAACTTTGGCCCAAGTAATTAGCTCTTCGTATGACTTGTAAGTTCCTTTATCTCAATTATGACTTGCTGAATTTGTTGCAGGTCTCGACCTTCTTTATTTGCCTCTTGACTCAAAAAGTTGAAAGGTGAACCCTACCAAACCCTGAAAACACCAACAATACTGTCTGACTGACTTTCTAAAAAGTTATTTTAGAAAAGTGCTAATATTCAAAGAAATGTCCCTTGCTCCATTATAGAACATACACTGCAATATTTAACTAGGTCAGTGTTCAGCATGTCCATCCATCCATTTTCCATACCACTTATCTGTCAGGATCATGGGGGGTCTGAAGCCTATCCCAGCTGACTACAGGCAAGAGGCAGGCTACACCCTGGACTGGTCGCCAGTCAATTGCAAGGCCGACACACAAAGACAGACAACCACACACTCTCACACTCACACCTAGGGGCAATGTAGAGTAGCCAATTAACCTAATACACGTGTTTTTTGGGATTGTGGGAGGAAGAAACCTGGAGAAAACCCATGCAGACATACAAACTCCACACAGAAGGGCCCAGACCGGGATTCGAGCCTGGAACCTTCTTGCTGTGAGTGCTAACCACTGAACCACCGTGCCGCCCTTCGTTTCAGTGTTCAGTATGTGAGATTGAGAAATGCTTGTAAAAGCTTTAGTTATTCAAGCTTCTGATTAAATCTAAACAGTATAATATGTCCATAGGGAGCATGAAAACCCTGTTGCATAACACACAGCACAGAACAACACAAACATTCAAACACACACACACACACACTTTTTTATCCCCAAAATGAGACATCCCTTGTAAGAAATTGACTCTGCCTGTAAATAAATACATCAGAAGTATATGGTATATATTTCTGGAAGATTCTGTAGGGTAACAATTATGTTTTGAATATCAGAATGGATGAGGGAAATCCAAAGTTCAGACCCTTTCCGAGCAGCATCATAAAATCTGAAGCAGCTCCTTAAACATGATTCATGCTGTTTGTGTTTCAAACATCCGCTGAAGAGACTTTCTAGAGTGAGAACCACAGCTGGAAGGATAGAAAGGATGGAATGATGGATACTTTTTGGTGTCTTCTGGCTCATTCTTCTGGTTTGACCAGGCTACTAAGAGATATGGACATCTTCAAAGCTCCTTACTTTGTCTTATTTATAAGCAAGGCATTTAAGTTAGAGCAAATCAGATCAATTGTTAACATGTAAGTGATCATTTTCCATAGCTACCTAACATTGCTTGCAAAATGCTGGGAAATGGTGTTATTTATTTATTTATTTTGACAGTCAGCAACAGCTCAACAGTTAGCCTGTTTGTAACATCTGATGTACAGTATATTCTGCAACACACTGATCTGTACAAGCAGTCTATCACTGGGAGTTTCCATCTGTGGGAGTATAAGAGAGTGTGGTTTTAGTCATAATAAAACAGGCCAAGCTCTTCCTGCTTATACCCTGTGGACTGACTGGCTGACTGGCTGAGGATGAATACAAAAGAAATGGATTTGATCTTCAGCAGTCTGACCAGCTGTTGTAGCAATAAATGACAACAAGAAACAGAAAGACTACTGACACAAGTTTTATGAGAATTTATTCATGAATCATTTCTTATCGGTTGCTGAAGCATTTTCAGGTTTGCAGAGTGAAAGTCAGCCCAAGTAATGTGTTTCATAGAAACTCTCAGGCTTGTGGCTATGATATGCTGTTGTATGTCTTTCTTAAAGGTCAAATTCTAACTGGGAAGCTCTGTGCATTGTGACTTCTATCGCAGACAGCTGGCAAAAATCTGCATTCTTTAACACTGCACTTCAAAAAACTCAGCTCTCCAGGGTGTCCTGACCCACAGAGCAAAAAAAAAAAAAAAAAGTATCAAAAAGAGTTTTTGTTTTTTTTTCATCATTTTCATAAATGACCACAATAACATGTAAAACAAGAATGTTTACGTATGCCACTTTTTTAAGCCTTATCCTGGTTCTTTGACATACATTTGTCATACAAAGTTTAGATGGAACACAAGTAGCCAAATTATTCATTCCCCCTTATACACAATTCTTACATTACTCAGGTCTTGGATTAATGCTATTATAACTAACTTAAACAACATATCAGCTAAAAAAACAAATACATCCAATACGTAGTCTTCAGGATTCCAGTTATAACAACCTGTCATGTTTGTCCTTTGTAATTTATGATGTTTACTGCGTGTATGTTTCTCTCTCTCTCTCTTTCATTCTCTCTGTCCTGTCTACCTCTTCTTCTCCTCCTTCACCCAGCCGACTATCAGCAGGATGGTTCTCCCTTGCAAGCCGGGTCCTGCTCAAGGTTTCCTCCTGTTAAAAGGGAGTTTTTCCTTGCCACTGTCTGCTTGCTCAGGGGTTCAGGCTCTGGGTTTCTGTAAAGCATCTAGAGACAATTTTGATTGTATAAGGTGCTACATAAATAAATTGAAATTGTTCATTTGCGTCTGTGCAGACAGATTCTTGACTCTCTGTCATACTTGTACATCTACCACTCTGCTGGATTTGACTGATCTGATCACCAATAATATTTTATTCCAGCGAGACTTACATGAAAAACAGGTTTTAAGGGGCCATTATTACACTAATCCTATTTACAAATGTGAGTGGATAGTTTTATAACTGTATCTAAGCCTGTGTGCACATAATCAGATTTGTAAATGTGTATCAAAAATATCTCCAAATCATATTTACAAGTGTAAAGACATGTGTCAATGTGGAAAGACAGTTTTAAGCAGAGACTAATGGCACTCGAAGCAAGAAAAACTTCTGTTAAGTTTTATTTCAATCAGGAGAGATTTTGCTGGAGGGGTATCAAAGCAGCATTATATTCTTGTAAGCCTGGAGGGGATGATGTGATTGGCCGTGTGTGTGTGTGTGTGTAAGTGTATCTGTCTGTAGCTAATCTTGTAACTTACTGAACCCATCAGCCTAATGTTTTTTGTGCACGTTTATGACTGTGGGTTCAAAGACCTACTGTGTATCGATTGACAATTTCTCAAAATTTCATTGACTGCTCTGTTTTATGCCACCATTCGCACCTGACTTCTCACTCCTCTTTAACAACCAGTGGGGTCTGCAGAGATCTGTACCCTCACTGTACCACGGTGTTGGTCTTGTTCAAATTCTTGAAAGGGCTGGATTCTTTGTTTATGCAGAGTCAAAGTACATCTAAACCTTTTTCCACAACAGGAACTTGCAGACCCATAACTTTAAATGTAAGGTCTTGTCACATGTTCTGCTTTTGTTTCTACTGTTCTCCCTTTTCTTTGGGTATGAGTTCCTTAACCTAAATTTCAGCTCTACTTTACGAGGACGAAGTCCCAAGTACGTTATGGGAAAGAAATGCAACAGCTAGTTCGTGACATTGCAAAAATCAGGCATGTCCTTTCCTTAGATGCTGCTGAGAAGCTCATCCATGCTTTTGTTACCTCCAGGATGGATTACTGTAACTCTCTTTTGTCAGGATGCCCTAAAAAGTCCCTCAGGACTCTGCAGCTCATTCAGAACTCTGCAGCTCGTGTCCTGACTAAGAGGCATGACCACATTTCACCTGTGCTGGTCTCTCTACATTGGCTCCCAGTAAAATTTAGAATAGAATTTAAGATCCTCCTCCTAATCTACAAAGCCGTGCATGGTCTGGCACCATCATATATCACTGATCTCATTGAACCATATCAGCCCTCTAGGGTGCTGCGTTCCTTAGATTCAGACTTACTGGTAATACCACGAATCTCCAGATGTAAATATGGAGCCAGGGCCTTCAGTTATCAAGCTCATCTTCTGTGGAACCAATTACCAGCCTCAGTTTGGGCGGCAGACACCCTCTCTATGTTTAAGAGTAGACTTAAAACCCTCCTTTTTGACAAAGCCTACAGTTAGACCAACCCCTAGTTATGCTGCCATAGGTTTAGAATAGCTGGGGGAGATCCGTAGACACCAAGCTTTCAGAGCAAGGGGGAGTCACTCATCATGTCCCATCACCGGTACAGTACTAACTCGCCCTCTCCCCCGGAGCTCTTGTGCTCCATCTTTTCTCAGCACTTATAGAGCATGTTGCTGGATCCAGAATCTCCTACCCCGCCCTCCTGAGGCCTGGTACCACTGCTGATAGTGCTGCTGGATCCAGAACCCTGTCCATGGCCCTGCCCGGATCCTGCTGCTCCTGCTCTGCACTGTTCTCTCTATCTCCCCCTCTCCTTTCTCTCTCCACCCCCCCACCCCCCACCCCCCCCCCAAATGAAGTGAACATACTGTATGGGGGTAACACTGACAAGAATGAGTCCCGCTAACAGAAAGAGAGAGAGGGAGTAAGTAATAAAAAGAGTGTACTGTTTTTCAGTTACATCCCTTCACCACCATGAGTACACACACACACACACACACACAACTCCAAAGTGTGCTGATGAATTGGTCCACTTTCAGTGCAGTGGTGTTTGAGGTGGAATGATCCGTCATTTAGTAGAGATGACCTGATGTTATCAGAGAGTTTGAGAAAAGAGAGGACAGAGAGATAAATGAGACCATAACAAATCCATAGCCAATATTTCCACATCACTGAGTCTGGTTGTTGCCATTTGAACTATAAATACACATACACGATATAGCAGCACTCTCTGTGGGTAAACCATCTGTTACAAAACTGGGTTTTGGATTAGATGAATTGGACAAGGGAATTTTCTGCAAGTGGCCAGAACATCACAAATTAACATGCATCAGAGTCAGTGTATTGTAACACTATTGTGAATATCTTTTTCATAGTTCATAGGTCAAAGGTGTCATAACTATAATGTTGTCAGTTTGTTGCTGCTGTCCTGTCAGTTTGTAGTGTTCATTATGAATATCTGTACCAAACATGGACGCTGCTCCATCCTGAAGCAGTGAAGTATTTTCAGAAAAAACTTTAAAGAGAAGAATAGTAATTTCTGAACAAACTTCAGAGATTTTATGAATGAGAATTTCTGCAAATAGGAACATCATGGCCACACCTGAAGCAGAAATGGGACAGAAACTGGCTGGTTCACATACTTTTCACTTCTCAAATACAGACTTTTTTCTTTTTCTGTAGAATGGCTGAAAATGTCTCTGCTGTAAGGATGTTTTAGCTTTGATGGAAAATTTGAAAGTGATAAAATAATGCTCTAATACAACAAATTTGCAACCCAATGCCATGGGACAGGGGGGAACAAGCGGCTAAGCTGCTGTTACTTCATGAAGCATACATTTATAGAGAGGAAGTCCCTGCCCTTTATTGATAAACATGGCAGAGGCTACTTGCTGTGATTTTTTTTATTTTGATGTTATATATTTTCTAGCAGAATATAAACTGTCACTATGACAGGGCTACTCACTCCCTACAACAGCCTCTGTCTGGCCAAGCCTCCTCTGTGCCCCCACCCCCACTCTACTCTCCCACACATTTTTGCAATGCATGCAAGTCATGGAATATTAGAAATTGACTATATTTGGCAGCGTGACTTTCTAAAATCAGTATTGACACATATTAATCCACATACACACAAACTGAAGCTAAGAGCCTTGTCAATCATCCATGACCTATGAGCTGGTCTTGCTCAGTCGCTTTCACTTCCTTGTTTTGGATCTGTGGATTCCCCTCATAGCACACTCACATTGTTTCTGTTTATGGTACAGACAATGTGCGAAACATAAAAACATGAAACTTGTAAACTTCATTCCATTTATAGCTCGAGTGTGTAGGATTTATTGGGATTAGGGTCAGTAATGCGATGTAATAATGGCAGAAAATAAATGTTGACAATTATTTTAATTTTTTTATTGTATATTTGCTACCACTAGATGGCACTAAATCGTACCCACTGGAACTTGAAGGCAAAAATATTGTTTGATACTGACAGTGATGTAAAGTAAACTGTAACAAGCTTTCTTATCAATCTTTGTTCAGCTCAGCAGTGTTAGCCAATGAGAAAGTAGCTTAATTTGCGTCTCCGAGTGCACAGTCCATCACCTGCCAATGAAGTATCGTAACTGATTCTTGAACCACCTAACATGGCACACATGCTCTCTCAGTATGATTTTGATGTGATTTTGTGTCAATCAAACACGTCTCAAACAATAATAATAGTAAAACCATGAATTGCTTTTTTGAAATTTGATCAGGCTAGTCGTTTCCACCTGCTCCCGATCTTTACGCAAAGATAGGCTGACCTAATCCTGACTCCAGCTCTGTCCAAATCAGGCCACTCTGTAAAACACTGACGGGTACAAACCCCGATTTCTACTCCGGTCGTGCACTTTAAAGGATTTCTTCATTAGTTTCAGCTTTTTAAATTAACCTGTTCACTCTTTTTCTTCTTCTTAGCATTATTGTTATTATTGTTAGCTTTGTTGTTATATCACTATTACTTTCACAGTCTCGACATTTACAAAACTGTATGGATATACGTTTTAATGCATTACTGTGAATACAGGAAATGATTCATCACAGATATTTGTGTGTATGTGTTTCAGGTCTTTGTGTAGCATGGACATTATTCACATATTATTCTGAATTATCCTTTCAGTAATTGAGTCTCCATCTCGGAAAGATCATAATGTCTTTTTCCTGTCTGACTCATGATCTATCCACATACAGTACACACACACACACACACACACACACACACAGATGAGCATCCAAACAGCCTCTGTTATAAACACATAGTATGATTTCCTCTAAGGTGTCACTCTCGTCTTTTAAAGTCATTAAGCTCTCTCAGTCACTTCCATGTTTTTCTTCCTGTGTTCCTCTGTCCTCATTTTCGTCATCTGTCCATTGCTCTCCTTTTGTCATAATCTCCCCTCTAAAGCTTGATTATTATGGTAATTTTGATATTTTTATGATCTTCAGGGCCAGGTGTTGGGCTCTTGGAGCAAACTTTTTTGTAACCTTTTGTACAACCTAAATTGGCCTGTTTTGCTTAATCCTATTCATCTGATCAATCAGAAAATTACTTTGATTGATATTTTTTTTCCATGTTAATTGCCCTGAGTCTACCATTTCATGAAGTACATTTGTCCATTTCTGTGTTTACATTTTTTATTTAGGTGGCTCTTTCAAGTGACTTACAATAAGCCAATATAAAAGATAAATCATTTTAACAATTACAATGCAAGAGTGGGACCAAAGAAATAAAATATAAAGCTTTAAGACTTTATTATTTAAGTGTTAAAAAACAAATTTTATTTCTAAAAATAGGTTACATACAAAAAAAACCTAAACAAAACAAAAAACAAGATGCATTCTGTTCACTGTTTACTTAAACTAAGAGAACACAGGGAGCTCTTCTGGGCAGCATCCATAACTTTATTCCTCCAGCTGTAGCACAAGTGATGTGTCCCAATCCCTTTGTATGCATATGCCAAATTAACTGACACCCATATTAAAGAACATAGTGCTCTTTTCAAAATTAAAAAAAAGTATTTTAGCAAAAATAAATCTCATCTTACATTATCACTACACTAGACACAGGTATTGTACATGATCAGGTCATATAATGCTTTAATAATACACACACCGTGATTTCTGTAAGTCAAAAACAGGAGATTAGTGATTCTTTCTTCAACTTCTTTAACGATATTTTGGTCTCCACATGGTAATTCCACAACAAAAATCCTAATGTGTTTTTTTCCTTACAACAGTAAATATTACAGTCTTATCATTAATGGAGCTGAAAACATCAAATTGGTTCTGAGGCTGGAGTTAGAGGAAGGAATGAAAAGGGTTCATCCTCTGGGAGACATGAGTGCTAGAAAATGTCAGAGCAGGATTCATGATTACTCGTGGAAAATTTCATGAATAAAATAAAATAATAAAATATTGCTGACTGTTTGACAATCTGTATTTACTGGTTAAGTGATGAGTGGGATGTCTGATTTAACTTGAACAGTAGGTTGCATGGCTAAAGGACAAATCATGCTGACCACTTGATCAGCTCCCAACCTCGGCAAGACAGAAATATTGGAATGCCCCATCCCTCACAGGATGACTTAAGTAACAAACTTAAGTAGCCACATCACTTTTGATGCAGCTCAAAACCTTATAACATTTTAATGTGTAAAAAAAACGTATAATCTTGATAAATAGGAATTCATTCGCCTAATATTTGAGAAAAATTAAAAACTGTGAAAATAAGAAACAAATTGTAGCAAATAAAAAAACCTTTAGGAACAAGACTGTGCAGCTAGCGACTGTGAGGCTGTACTTTGGCACAGTGGTGCTTTGAGCTAAGTGCTAATGTTTGAGCATGCTGATGATTGGTAAGCCACTGTTTTCCATATACACCATTTTAGTTCATTTTAACACGCACACATTTGATATTCAGTTAGAAACAAAAATAGAGCCGAGGATGATGGGAATACCATTAGTTTTATACAATGTGGTCATAAACCAAAGCATTGGACACGGTGTAATTATTTTGATGTATTCTGATGGTGCTAGATGCAGTTATGGGATCACCAAAGCGATTGTTACTTGCCTTGATCAGAACATGAATGTGAAACATGAAACCAAATTTTATTGCAATCAGCAATGTGCAATTGTTGTTGAGATCTTTCAGTCAAAACTTCCATATCAACTTCACGCTGGTGCTTGAGGGAATGTCAGAGGATGACCAAAGTCTTTAGGATACAGTTGGTTGGGAACCATGCATAGCTCTACTACATTTCATGGCAATCCAACCAATAATTGATATATTCCAGTCAGAACCACAATAACCAAACATTTGGTTTGATCTCCATTTGCTGATGTCACTCCCTAATTTGGTTAAATAATAATAATACAAGGTCTGAACTTTGCTAATTTAATCCTACTTTGCTGTAATGTGACATTCTCATACAGAAATCACACCACCCTCCACTGATGGCATTCAGTCAATGTGAATGCTCTGTGAGAAGATGACTTTACCGCCTTCGCGTGCTTCTTAGTCATCTTAGGAATGTCCAACAGGAACCAGAGGACCAGGGATGCCCATCACCTCTCTTCCACTGTCACCCAGTCCACAAAGACCTGCACAGGTTCCTGACCATCTACCCACCCCTCCATCCTCTCATACATCATCCATCCATCCATCCACCTGTCAGGCCGTGGCGGGACCCAACACGGCCAACAGACGTGAGCTGCCGTCAGGTTGAGTCTTCTCTTACGAGGGTCCCTCCCAAAGCTGTCCACGGGCCCCGTCGGAGCCTGGAGTGTCGCGCCAACTCAATCTTAGTAGTGGACAAAGTGAAGAGAGCGGGAGCCGTCTCATCAGTCTCCATTATGGGACAGCGTTGTTGCTACGCTGTCATGTTCCTGTGGTACTCCAAGGGAGATGCTGTCTCATACATCATCAGGGAACAAAGGGCCTGGGTGGGGGGGTGGGGAGAGGAG
This sequence comes from Scatophagus argus, assembly GCF_020382885.2. Taxonomy (NCBI): domain Eukaryota; kingdom Metazoa; phylum Chordata; class Actinopteri; family Scatophagidae; genus Scatophagus; species Scatophagus argus. Next base: position 1,189,032 of record NC_058513.1, on the reverse strand, counting down.
GTGGGTCCTTCCTGCCCCTGAGACTCACACACGCACTCACATACTCACACTCCAACCCCCTCTTCAAGTTCCTCTGGGGGGGGGGGGGTTCTACTCAACTTGAGGTTCATATCAAGATTATCTTCTTAAATGAGATCTCTGTGACAACAATAAGAGCTTCTCTCACATAACGGACAAAGGAAAATTTTGTAGGGTTAAGGCTAAGCTACAATAATTTGGGTAATGTTATGGAAAGATGTTTTGATTGAGATCACTTGTCTGCAACACATCTGCAGTATACACACACCTGGCACAAAGTCTGTATTCACCAGTAGCCACACGTTGGATGCTTATTCAAAAACAGAACCAGTCAGGACTGTGGACCACAAACGGACTGCTACAGACAACATGCACTCCAGTGCACACAACTGCCACCCACAAGCATCTGCCAAAAGCACCATGATAACTTAGTCAGCTGCCCTTCAAAACTGTGCCACGCTGACCAAGTGAAACTCATCAACAGCAGCGCTAACAGTGCTTTATACTGGACATGTGCGAGGGCGATGCTGCTGCTTTACACAGACGGTGCGGCAGACCTGTGGGTCACGAACTCATGAGCGACGTGCACAGCTGATGTCACCGTTAACTGCTGCTGATTGCCATGTAAGCCGGGTAGAATCAGGAGCAGTTCAGTCACCATCAAGTGTGTTTCAAAGTCAGTTTAACTCTGAATACTGACAAGAAAAATTAGCTCTCCGTACAAATATTGGGAAGGTAAAGCAAGTTTCCTCTCATATTGGGTAGGACATGATCTCACCATCAGCCATTTCACCCAATTTTGCCTGCAGTCTCATAAAGAAAAGCATTTTGTGTATAGAAGTTCATGCACAAATATCCCATTCAATCCAACCAGCTAATTCTGTTGCTTAGAATTGTGCTAGAAGTCAAGGGTCGAGGATGCCACTTTTTGTAGCCGCTGTGAATTAAGCACTGTGTTAATGTGCTATTCAAGTGTACAGTATTTGCAGCTCTGCTTTGTATGTAATTTAGCAGGAAAGGACAGATGTAGATAAGAGCCCCTGGCTGTTGAATGTGACGAGCAGAACATTAGCATAGCAATAGGAAACTCTGCTGTCACTACAGTAGCTCCAATCAGCCCTCCCCCATTCACCACTGACAGTAAACTAGTCAGAGTGTGTCCAAAATAAGCTGGCTGAATTTGGCTTTCCGTCCCTAACACAATGTTTTTCTCTTTTAAAAATGTCGCCTTTACAAAGCAATCAGTCCAGAGATAAATCTGCCAGTGCTGGAAGAATGTTTGAGTGCGCATAAACAAAATGGAACTTTTGCAAAAATGTTTAGACTTTTAATTAATTAATATGCAAGATATTCTCAAACAAAACCCATCAAACACTGGAGCTTGATCAGTGACCCTTTGCTTCAAACTATCACACTCTGCCATCACTCATTTACATGCATGGTTTTGTTTATTAATTTTTTTACATGCCTTCACATAAGCAATAGTAAATATGTAACAATGCAAAAATGAGGCTAACTTATGTAAATAAAGTACGTATCTGTCATATGTTATATGACTTATGTCACATATGTAACGTATATAATGTAACATAAGCTCAAAACAAAGCAGTTAACATTTGGTTACACCAGGACTCAAACCCTGGTCACCTACAGGAAAATCCTCTGATTGCCCATCCAACCACTCCAGCCACCTTCTGACCTTTCTTATCCTTTATCCTCTATATACTGGCCAGGCGCCTGCAGAAATGACAGTTAAGGGCAACTTACATCACTACAGTTTGAAGCAAACAGCCACTGAACAGGGTGCCATGTCTGATGGCATCATCATTTGTCATGTGCATGTAAAGAAACTTGTTGTTCTGGTTGGCCTATGCACATGGCAGCTTTGTTTTTGTAGGGTTGTGCAGCATTGGCAAAGGTTCCATCGGTAACAGGAATAATAAAGAGCATATAGGACACCTCTCTTGTCAGCCCTGTTGGTTTTAGCAGACTTGTTGGCCTAAAGTTTTTATTACAGAGTTCACCATTCTTACAAGCAGCAATTCAGTGCTTGCCTTAATGAAGGAGGTAGGCTTTCCCTTTCAAATGACAAATGAGAACATATCCATATAGGAGCAAATCCACCAAGTACAGGATGAGGTTTTGTCTGTATTTGTTTCAAGAAATATGTTAATTTGATTGAAAGAGATGAATTCTGAGTCTGGGACCCATTTTTGTCACATTTCTTCATCTCAAAACTTTATATATCGTTAAGTTCGGTGCATGATCAGACATGAAAATGCTATTATAGTGACAATTTTTTACTTCAGGTCCCAAATGAAAAGAAACTGAAAACATAATCAATGGGACAATATGATTTCTATGTAGTTGTATAAGTTACAATGTCTCTCCAAATGTCCCTCAGATTGAATCCCTTCCATAAAGTAACTGTCTGCCTCTAGAATGAGAATTATCGATACCTGATCTTCTATGTCAAGTCAAGTCAAGTCAAGTCAACTTTATTTGTATAGCCCATTTTTACAAGCAGTTTGTCTCAAAGGGCTTAACATAACATCAGCAACATCCTCTGCCCTTCGACCCTCACATCGACTAAGGAAAAACTCCCAGAAAAACCTTTAACAGGAAAAAATGGAAGAAACCTCAGGGTGAGCAACAGAGGAGGGATCCCTCACCCAGGACGGGCAGACAGGCAATGGATGTTGTACAGGCAGGAAAGCAATTAACAACATGAGAAATGACATTACTAAAAAGATAAGCAAAACAAAATCTCAACTGTTTAGTTTCACTTTTGCTACCACCTCAATATGATTTTAACATTTCACAAGACTGAAATTATAATAATGAAATTATAATGAACTGCTGTAACATTCATATATTTTTATGTGCTGTTGAAAATCACTGTCCTATCAGTTGAATTTCGACCCGTAGGGAGAACCACCCCGCCGATAATTATAAATATGTTTGGATTCAATGTACAACTTGTGATTTGGTGCTGTATAAAGAAATTGAATTGAACTGAAATGAACTGTATTGTAATTATGATGTTGAATGTTGATTTATGATTTGAGGTAAGAGCACCTCTTACTTTAGAGATAAAAGGTGCTGAGTACACATGTCCTGCTAGTTCCTCTTAATTTTTTCTTCCTGGCCACAGACGAGTTTCCACATCAGAATGCATAGATTTTAACCTAGTCATTCCTTGTTCGACCTATTTCAGTTTTTTTTGGCCCTGTACAATTCCAGGAAGAAAATCCTTAGTCTAGCAAACAACTCGAAATGAACTTCCCAAGAAGTCAAACATTTACTAAGAAGAAAAAAGGAAAAAAAAGGGAAACAGGACAAATCTAGTTGTTAAGAATTACCTCCATTATGGTGAACACTGTAAACTGCCACACATCTGCCAAGATAAATCTGACTGCGGATACTGAATTGGGTAATCATTGAGAGTAGTATTTTTTAATAAATAGAAATGGATATGTATGTATGTATCATCAGAATAAAAAAAAGAGAATTTAAAAGTGTTCAAATCAGACTTGTGCAGTGTTGGAAGTGTTAAAGAAATGTGACTTCTTGCAGCATGAAAGACTTATTTAAAGAAGAGGCTGACATGTGTCAGCACACTACAGAGCGAAGGACATGTCTGGAAAGGGCTATGGAAACACTATATAGACAAAAGTATCCAGACACCTCCTTGTGGGGATGTTTTTCCACGGGTTTTACTAGGCCCCTTAGTCCAGTGAGGGGAAATCTTAATGCTTCAGCATACCAAGACATTTTGAACAATGCTATGCTTCCAAATTAGTGGCAACAGTTTGGGGAAGGTCCTTTTCTAAGAAAGGTCCTTAAAGACATGGTTGGATGAGTTTGGTGTGGAAGAACTTGACTGGCCTTGACAGAACCCTGACCTCAACCCCATTGAACACCTTTGGGATGAACAGGAATAGAGATTGCAAGCCAGGCCTTTTCATCCAGCATCAGTGTCTGACCTCATAAATGCTCTACTGCATGAATGGGCAGAAATTCCCACAAAACACTCCAAAATCTTCTGGAAAGCCTTCCATGAAAAGCAGAAGTGTTATAGGTGCAAAGCTACATATTTAGAATGCAATGTCATTAAAGTCCCTGTGGGTGTAATGGTCAGGTGTCCCATTACTATTGTTTATATAGTGTATGGCCTCAAAGTATAAGAGTGGCTCAAAGAAAATAGTTGCTATCAAAGCTACAACAGCAGTGACAAATGGGCTGGTTCCGCCCCATTGTTTTACACTTTACTCATGCTCCTCTGAGCACTGATTGATAGAGGTGCGGTTGATTTTATCATTGTTTTTGGAGGTGGGGATGGTTTTTCACAAACCGGTGTTTCCTCCTGGAGTGTGTACTTGGGGAGCCAAGAAAAGCAATTCAGAATCTTTATACAGGCAAATAAGAGTAATAAAGAAATAACTAGTCAGTTATCTTTTGTATGATCAGCAAATGCTCTTTATCAACATCAGCCTGATTTAGGCTGCGTTCAGACAAAAATAGCAGTGGAACAAGAAAACACATAGTCCTCACTCATTTCAAAAGGACCACTGCTCGGGGGCTGGGGTAGTCTGTACATCCCAGGTACAATACCAGAGCCACACAAACAAAGACAGTCGCATTGAATGATGCACTGGACACTGGCCTGCTCACACAGAGGTACACATTGTCAGTGGGGGCTGTCATCTGCCAAGTGTTACCGTGTTTGGGAGCAGCTGAACATTTGAGTGAAGGCAAGGTGTTAGTCGCTCATTTTCAGAATCTCTGAACCTGCAGGTCAGACTGCACATTTGTCATGTCAGGATTTTATCAGGATCTCCAAACCTTTCAAAGGTATTCAGCAGTTTATTGATTTGCGTACGTATTTTTCACTATTTAAGAAGAAGAAGAAAGAAGAAAACAAACTATAATTATTAATTATTAAATGAACAGTATATTTGAAAATAAACACAAGACAATAATAGATATATAGATATGTGTGTGTGTGTGTGTGTGTGTGTGTGTGTGTGTGTGCGCGTGTGTGTGGCTTTGCTTGTCATCATTTTTAATCCAGAGATCTCAGCTGGGTGGTCAAGGTCTGCAACTCAACCATGAAAGACACAGAGAACACAGTATGAGTGTGTGTGTGTGTGTTTATTACTGTGTGGACATATATCTGTTTACACAGCCACTTTGTGGGGATCTGTCTTCTTTTTTGGGTGGAAAAAACAAATCCCTGTAATGTAAATCACTAAATTTGTAGGGTGAAAAAGTCTTATGTTAAGGTTACTGAACATTCGTTTATATGGGAGAAACATGTATGTTAGTGAAACTGTTTTCCATTCTTATGTGATACACAGCTGTTTTATTTTGTGTTTCATATTACGCCATTTTCAGTGAGCAATACGACTGGAGTGCAGGCAGAGCAGTCTTGTACCTGCACTCTAACTATAAAGTCCTTGATAAAGATGTCACCTGGATGGCATTTATGTTTACAATAGGGTGAGATGGTATGCAGGGGCAATAGTGGCCTTTCTCATGAATAACGGGGGCAGCCGTGGCTTAGAGGTTGGAGAAGCGGCTTGTGATAGAAAGGTCGCTGGTTCAATTCCCCCACCGGACAGGCAGGAAAAATTTGAGTGTGGTGGAGTGATAATGTCCACACCCCCCCATTAGCCAGCTGAAGTGCCCTTGAGCAAGGCACTTAACCCCTCAATATGCTCCTGTGTGTTTCACTGTGTGTGTGTGTGTTTAAAACTTTTGTTTTCAATTCAATGTTTATTTTATAATTATTATTTATTAAGGTGTGAGCATGTACGGCTAAATGTGTGATGAATGTGTTTTTAACGTTTTAACTCTTGTTGTATGATTTTTTTCTTAAAGACGCAATTATATACAGTAAATTATATACCACAAAGATCAGCTTTTAATAGAATGCACACAAAATTAACATTTGCATCTTCATGATTCTGATGAGAATGGCTGAGTAGGCTCACTTTCCACTGATGGAACTACACAATGCCCAGAAAACCTCCATCTGAAGAAAGCAGCTTTTTGATGGAAACAACAAACATCAACATTGCATAGTTTTCTGCTCCTTCCACTCAAGTTATGCAGACATTTTTTTTCCGGCAATCTAATGAATTTTCAACACTGGCCTGGGTTGTTAGCGTTCTTTGACGGACAACAGAGTTGGCTTCATTCTCAGTGATGGCCTGATTCAATGAGGCCAAGGGGGGCAACAAATACAAGACTCCTCATGTTCTCAACCGTGGAACACATCGCTAAATAATGACAACTCTGATGACAGAGAACAGGCGGTGTATTGACTGAACACAAAGGCCACGTTGACTGGTTGCACTAAGTGATCCATAAGCAGCTGTTATCATTGTCTCATTGTCTCAATATGCTGATTCCAGAGGACAGAGGAATGTGTGTGTGAATACGTTTGTGTGTGTGTGTGTGTGTGTGAGTAACACTTGAATATTTGTGCGTACATGAATGAAGTACCTGTGCTTTGACCTGCGAGCATGTCATGTCATGTTTACATATATGTGTCTTCCAAATGTGCAGATGTGCACATGAGCATCTGTGTGAATGTCTCTGTATGCTGCTATGCAAATTGTGGCCAGCTAGAGAACCATTTGCCCCATTCAGAGTTCCTTGGCTGCAGCTCTGAGGATGGCATGATGAAGCTTGCTTGACTTCTCTGCAATTTCAGTCATGCACATTTTGAACAGCCAGGGAATAATGTTGGCTTTATGTCTGAGAAGCAGCAGCAAATGCAAATAAGATCTCAAACAAACAGGGGTCTTTACAACTTTGTCCTCAGTGAATGCATAACTCGAACAACATTGTTTTATGCAGCTTAAACTTGGGATGGAGAGATGCCCTTTCAGAAGAGTTCCATCAAAGATAAGACCAGTGCATAGCTCTGGAAGCACTGGACTGCAGTCAGACAAAATAAACATGGATGCTTCACTCACATCGTCAACCTGGCCTTACAATTCAATTCAATTCAGTCCAATTCAATTTATTTATGTAGCACCTTATACAATCAAAATTGTCTCTAGATGCTTTAGACCCAGAGCCTGAACCCCCGAGCAAGCAGACAGTGGCAAGGAAAAACTCCCTTTTAACAGGAAGAAACCTTGAGCAGGACCCAGCTATCCTGATGGGTGGATGTTACAGAATATTGCTCGCCAGTCAGTCGCAGGGCTGACACAGACAACCACACACTCACACCGCAATGTAGAGTAGCCCGTTAACCTAACGTGCATGATTTTTGGATGTTGGAAGGAGGTTCTCTCAGTGCCTGGAGAAAACCCACACAAACCCACACAAGGAGAACATGCAATTAGAACCTGGAACCCTCTTGCAGTGCTAACCATTGCACCACCTATTAGATTTAAACTGCAATCTGACTCATTGAGGAGGCATATGGTGAGGCTAGAATTCTACTTGATAAGAATTTGTGTCATTGTCCATTACTACTACAAAGTCAAAGCAACTTTTCATCGGTTTAAACTGCAATCTGTTGAGTATTGAAATACAAACTGAACAAATTAGTTAGTTCGCAGACAATCTGTTCATCTGCCCCTAAATTATATTAATTTACTATATCCCTTATCTAATGAAGAGAGGTCTCTAAGCAACACAGTCTCATCTTCTAGAGAAATGGCACTGTGCCTGTGTTAACCACAAAAACGCATGTGTGTGTGTGTGTGTGTGAACCTATAATAAACCTGGCCTCATTATTTCTCAAGAGGATATTGCTTTGTGTCTTCCTCACTCGTCATGCAGAATGCATCATACATAATTCAACACACACACACACACGCAAATGCACCGAGTAACTCACACAGAAAATTAAAAACACACATGTAAAGAGGTACTTAAACCTAAATCCACCCACAAGTGTGCCAGCTGTTTGATTGTGCTGTATGTGAACACACACACACACACGGAAACAAGTACACATGTGATCAGCTAAGTACATTTCCTCAGAAAGTGTTTGTGATGCTGGTGACTCAGTCCTGTGTTTAAGGGTGTTTGTGATGCAGGTGACTCAGTCCTGTGTTTCTGAGCTGCTGTGATGCCGGTGACTCAGCCCTGTGTTTTGTTGTTGGGTTAACCATGTTCACTTCCTTCTGCTCCAGAAGGCAGTGACGGGCAGCGAGCACTGCCACACTCTAACATGTCGCCACCTTAAAAATTCATAAATAGGGGTGTGAGAAACACTGCATATTAGGTCGGGCCCAGTAACAGGAAATTCTTATTATTGACTATTTATTAGCTATAATTAAATTACGGTTAATAAATAGAGCAGCTAATATGACACCAATTTGCTTACAACAAGTTAACAAGTACAACATCCACACACTCTGATGCAGAAAGTGCCAGTAAGCAATTTTTAAGTTGATCTTCGATGTGCCAATAAACACAGAGAGGAAGAAGACGAGGAAGGAAGAAGGCAACAGTGAACACACACTGCAGAAAAAGCTAAAAACAGCAAGTCGCTGGTGGTGTGGACATTTTTTACAGTTCCGAACGAACAACAGTGTTTGCAATACGTGTGCCACAAAGCTTCCAAGAGGAGCGAAAAAATTGTTTTACTAGTTTTAACTAAGTTTTAACAGAACAAATCTTATGAGACAAAATATTTAATCACCCATCTTTGCTATATTTACTCAGTCTTTCTCAGCCTCGCATGTGCATAAACTACAGGCAACTGTTTCTTAAGATATGAAGTAGGGAATTACCAATTTCCAGTATCAGCTGAAAAAAAATCCATATTGTGCATCCCTAATAAACATTAAGTACATCAAGTCCTCACAAAAACCAGACTTAGATCCAAAATAACTTTGACTCGTGACTGCCTGTCAATATATGGCAATGGGTCCCTGTTAGCAGAAGCTACCTCCTGGCATCAGTATTGTAATCTGGGTTGTAAAAATCCTCATATTGTACTGATGAATTAGGTTGTAGTCTTTACTTCCACGGTGGGTGTTTTATGAACTAGTTTTCTATAAAATATATATAAAATAAAACCGTCAAAAGGATTATTAACAACAAACAGTAGATGGCACCAAGAGGCATTGAGTCTGCCTTAGCCAAAGAAGAAGAAACAAAAGCTAAAAATGTTCAGCTAACATCATCCAAGACAGTGAAAAATGTTTAGTTATCTCAAGAACAACTTAGCCAACTAGCTAATTGTTCACATGAAGATGTTGATGAAGTGAAGATGAATTGTGCCCTCAGGTTAGACATTCGCTTTGGACAGCTTTGCATTCGCATCATAGATATTGCAGCTAATGTTATCTCTACCTCCTGCACTGTAGCTGCTGGACTCTGGTCATGAACTCCAAGCTGTTTGCCTACCATCTTGACTTTCAGCTTTGTCAGCAACCTCCAGAGCATCCCAAGTCACTAATCCTCAGAATGCTCTTCTTTTGTTGCTGGCTTGCAACGTGGTCACTAGAGACTGGAAATGTTCCACCTATGCTGCTGGCCTCATGATGGTTTCTGCCATCATTTTCCTCTAGGTCATCCTCCAGAGCAGCTCTACCTATCACCTCGTCCTCCTACCTGCCTTCCACAACAGGTTTGTTCTGGCCCTGTCAAACCCCCAGTCTGTCCAACTGAGGTCTCCTTCTCCACCCCTGTCATATTTTACAATACTGTATTTTACCTTTCTTTCCTCTTCTCTTTCTGTGTTGCTTCCTGTAAATGTCGTAAAAAGGTCACTGGTAACATTGATGGTTGGCATAAATGCTGACATACATTATACAGAAAAAAGTATTGGAACACCTGACAATTACATCAACAGTGACTTTGATGACATTGAATTCAAACTGCGTGGGAAGGCGTGTGGTGTTTAGTTGGTGTGTGCAGCCCCATACAGAGGTGTGTCTGGATACTTTTGTCTATGTAGTGTATGTGTACTTACATATACATATGGGTTTTACGGGGTGGCACGGTGGTGCAGTGGTTAGCACTGTCGCCTCATAGCAAGAGGGTTCCAGGTTCGAATCCCGGTCTGGGCCCTTCTATGTGGAGTTTGCATGTTCTCCCTGTGCCAGGTACTCCGGCTTCCTCCCACAGTCCCAAAAACATGTACATTAGGTTAATTGGCTACTCTACATTGCCCCTAGGTGTGAATGTGAGAGTGTGTGGTTGTTTGTCTTTGTGTGTTGGTCTTTGTGTGTTGACCCTGCCTCTCACTCGTAGTCAGCTGGGATAGGTTCCCCCCCGCGGCCCTGACGGATAAGCAGAAATGGATGGATGGATAAGGATTTTACATACATTTTTAAGTATATTTTGGCATTTGAATTTATATGCCGTTTTCATTCATAAAATTCAGAAATACTCACAGCATTTCACTTGGAACCACATTTCCTATTCCGACCACCTGACTGAAGCCAGTTAACTAATGTGGGAACTTGATATTGATATTGATATTCTGATAAGGAAAGTGTTTACCGAGTGGTGATTTAGGGATTCACTGTGTGTATCCTTGTCATAATGGTGTGGTGGGAAGTTCCAGATTGAGGCGCCAGAAAATTTCCCTTATTTTTGTGTCCCTATGTTGTACAGTAGTACAGTAGTACAACATAGGGACACAAAATATCAGTTCATAGTAACTGCTTGCATCCTGCAGGTGCCATTGTTTTGACCTCAGTCCACAAAATTATACTTAATTTATTTAATTATATTTAATTTATTTGTTTAACAGTTCTATCTATTGCGCAGGTTCACGACACCTATGTGCAAAGGCTCTCTACAGGTGCATTCCTTGCTTGGTAGTCAAACACAAATATGAATAACAAAGCTATACACGTCAGTGATGAAAGAGTGATGAAAAATTACTGATTAGAATTCTAGGTTAATGGAAAGTGATAACAATGCGAGAGCGCCGTCCTTCTATCGCACCAAAAGTGATGTTGGACAGTGTGAGAGCAGCGGAGAGTTCAATGGCCTGTCTGGCCTTCCCCCCTTCAACCCTGTTCGATCCCTAGGATTTCTGGGAAATGTAGTCTCTGTGAAATGCAGCTCATCTTGATTTTGTTGTTTTCGGTATGTTAGTATACGCCCTATTACAGAATCGCGTGCACATACATTAGATAGGAGCAGATTATGCAGTACTTCACTGTTTACGTGTTTACGTGAATAAGATTACGTTTATGATTTGTGATAAAACTCCACATCCCACGATGCATTTCGTTTCGTGCGCAGGCTCTGTGAGTGGGACGAAGTGCAGCGTTGGTGGGAAATGACTGTAGGGAGGCTGTTATCTGGGGGATGAAATTACATATTGCCACCATGAATTGCGTTTTGTTTTTATTAAGGTCTCATTTTTGTTTTCTTTGAACTTGCACCGAGCAGCTCCGATGGGAAATTGTTGAAATTACAGGATTTTCAAAGCATTTTAAAACAGTTTATTTGCGTCGGCGCAGTGCCAGAGACACACCGATAACCGTTATTTTTTTTCCGCCACCAAAATGCCTCGGGACAACAAAACTCCTCTTATCCAGAAAATTGCAAAGAAAGCCTGTATCACCTTTCAAGGCTTTAAATCTTCTGCCAACGGGGATGAAAACCTCGTAGCGGATAAACATAGTGAATTAATCTCCTTAGTGACTGAGGTCAGGGCTGCCGACCTGAAAATTGCTCCCCGGAAAACCAAACCGATCTCCGCAGCGGCAGGACTCCAAAGCCCCCCGGTCACCTACATGCACATCTGCGAGACGGAGGTGTTCAGCATGGGGGTGTTCCTGCTCAGGGCCGGCGCCTCCATACCGCTGCACGACCACCCGGGGATGAACGGGATGCTGAAGGTCTTTTACACCTCATGTCTGTTGTGATCTCTGTTTCAGCCAGCTATAGTCAACTAGGATTTTGCATATGGCTTAAAGTATAATATTTGAGTTCAATTTCATGTTCAGAATTTTTTTCAACCCAAGAATATCTGGCAAACGAGTTATAAACCGTACAGGTCTTGTCATGCTTTTTTAAATTTATGTACTCAAGCATGCCATTCCAACATGACACCAAAATCTCTGGTTTTCAAGGAGGGTTTGTTGTACTGTTATTGATCAGTGAGTGTATGGACACTGTTGGGGGTTACCATGTTAATACCACTCAGAACCACATTACATATGCACATGCAATGGCATGCTGGGCCCCTGTGTGCATGCAGAGGACACCATGAACATAGAGCCAGCTACACTTGTGATGCACACACATCAAGGCTGGATTATCACCTGGGCAAAGCAGGCATCTGTCCTGGGACCCCAGACCCTGCGGGGTCTCAAAAACCACAACCTCACTGCATGTCGATTGGTTTTGGCGATTAATTAATGAATAAAAATGACTAGAGTCTGGCATTATTCGCCAGTTCTGTGCCTCTGGCTTGTAGAACCTAGAACCCTTTGCCAAAGCAGTCCTTTTGTTTCCTTTTCCTTTTCCTTTGTTTATTATTTGCTATTATTATTTCCGTTATTGTGCACATTACTAAATAAGTTGTGTTTTATCATGTAATGGGAACTTGGTTGAGTGTCCATACACAGCAGTTGTCAGTTGGGGCCAATATCAAGTTGTGGCCATTACACCTCCCAAAAAGGTTAAAGTGGCCAAACTTAATTTATCCGTGCTATTTTGTCTTTTTGAAAGTTAAAAAGTGAGGTAGTCCACACGTGGAATGTAGCAAGCACGTAGCAAATGAACTACTACTGAACTGAAAGTGAAAGAATGACATCTGAAAATCAGACTAATCAGAATGAATGTCATCTTGTGATTAGTTATACAGGGCTTGGTTTATTTTTGGAGAGAAAAATGGTGACTAATGGTGACAGTAAGACCTTACCTGACAGTGTTTTATGATAACCACATGTACAAGTCAGTGCCATGTAAGTCATCCCATTGTATCCTATGTACTCTTGTCAGCAGCAGGATTTTCTTCTAACATAATCCTCTCTCTTGTTCAGGTTCTCTATGGAAAGGTGAGCGTCCGCTGTTATGACAAGTTGGAGGACAACCTGACCGTCAGCACAGTCCCACCTCGTTTTGAGCCTCCTTTGGCTCCGTTCCAAACGGCCTCCCTGCGACGCTCTGTCCTCCGCTCCGTTGCCGAGTACTCAGAGAGCAGCGGGCCGTGCCTGCTCACTCCTGTACGGGATAACCTCCACCAGATCGATGCAGTGGGTGGGCCGGCTGCATTCCTGGATATCCTCGCACCTCCATACAATCCAGATGATGGGCGGGACTGTCACTATTACAAAGTCCTGCAAACTGTGGCAGAGAAGGAAACTGACGGAAAGAGCAATGAAGAGCAGCAGGGAGAGGAAAAGGAGAAAGAAGAGGAGACATGGCTGCTGGAAATCCCTCAGCCAGAGGACTTCTGGTGTGGCGGGGAACCCTACCCGGGCCCTGTAGTCTCTGTCTGAATGTGACCTCCCATCAGAGGAACCACACTGCAATACATGGCAGTGATAATATAGTCATATCCATCCATCCACAAGGAGGACAAATATGAGGGTCATTATTACCTGGAAGTCAACGAGATTGAGTCCCTTGCTTAAAGATGCTACAGCAGGGTAGAAGCTTGTAGAAACAGGAGCCTGAACTTTGACACCCGACACAGAATCAGGACCACTGAACTTACTTCCACAAACAAGTAACCAGTAACCTGGTCAGCACTGGGAAAAGGGTTCATCAGAGGAATTCACATTCCAGATATTTTTCTTCAGATGATTATGTTGCCTTGCACACACATGAATGTCATCAGCCAAACATTCTGTGAATGGTGGGGTGTCATTAGGAACCCTGATGTGTGTTCTGTGTACACTTTATTTTTTCACTCTGATGCAGAGGACTTCCACATTCATTGTGACTTGTTCCTTAATGCCGAAGCCTGTAACTCAAGTTGTACCTGCCTTATTGGGGAATGTTGAATGTATACTTATTAAGAGTGCCATTTCTGTTGTACATGTTCATTTCTTCCTCCAAAGTGCACACACTACATTATCTATATTTCATTTTTGTTTCATGTGTTTAACTTTTTCCAGATGGTTCCTGATATGCTGTAACTCAACCCAGAGTCATGTGCATATATGATGCATAATATTAAAGACTGAACTAAGTCTTTAAACCCAGTCCAGTAAGTATAATCCATGAAAAGTATTTTAAAGTTAGGGATGCACAATGTACATTGGGCCGAAAAATTTCTAAAATTCGCTGCTTTCACTGACTCAACCAGTGCAGCATCTACACACTTCAGTGCAGTAGCTGGAGCTGTGCAACGTTCAAATCCACCAATTAACACAGAGAAGAAGCGCAGCATGCCTTTGACACACCCGTGATGTCAAACTGCTGCGTCTGGGTGGAGCCACATGGACCAGAGAGCCAAACATGTTGTCGCCAACAACAGATTCTCCAGATTCAGAGGAAGATTACATGCTTGCAATCTGCATTTTACACAAGGGTTCAGGGTTCATCTGTAATCTTTTCTTTTTTCAGTCAGGCATGCATAAACTACAGGTTGGGAACTTAAAAATACAAAAAAGTGAAATTATTGGTAAAGTTATTGGTATCTGCGGTGAGAAGCAGCCGATTATGGGTTTCTTGGTTAATCCATATTGTGCATCCCTGTTTAAAATGGAAGCTGTGTTAGAGAAGCTCAGCATTTTTATACTTTAAAAACCAACACAGTTAAACTTTCTTCACTACTACTTTCTTTACATGTAGCTTAATAAACACTATATCATTCCAGTCCTTATGTTACATTACTTAAGCTTATATCTTTATCTTCCTTTGGCCTATATTAGACTTAATACAGGTCTATGTGCCAGTTTGACAATGATTCTTTCACTCTGATGATGAATGTATGTGTATCAATAAAATTGATGGTAATAATTCATGGAATATCTGATCTCCGATTTCAGGACTCCTGCAAAGTCATTTCCAGGTCTAAAAGACTAAAGGGAGCATATGGAAAAGTAATTGTGTTTCTGGACTATAACCCTATAGATAGCGTTTTCTGAAATATAAAATTCAGATATTGTAAAATAACAATAATAATGATAATAATAAATAAAGCAGAGTGTTTCTTGTGGTTTGGAGCAGGCAGCCAGTGTAGCTGAAATGTTTACCATGTGTGTGAGGGCACAGGCCAGAGCCAGCTTGATGTTGGAAGAAAGGCAAGAAATATGGTGTGTGACTCGGTGCAGGAGTTAGCACTGTGCCCTAAGCAGCTTCTAAATTTATCAAATCCTAACATCCCAGCCTTGTCTCCTAGAAATCACCTTTATGTATAACCAACTTGCAAATACGGTTATGTTCTCTCTTAACATAATGTGGAAATAAATTAATGCATGTGACAAGTTTCAAAAATGTTGATGCAACAACATATCAGTAAAATACTCAGCGACAAAATATTTCATCAACCATGTTTCCCTAAACTTAACCAAAGTTACACACTCCACACTGGAGTCTGGACTCGGTGGTTTTTGGTGCCACCTCCTTCAGAGTCCGGTGCAATGTAAAGATGTTATGTTTGGTTCAGTCAAATAAACATGTAATTTAGGCCCTTCCCTTTAAACATATTTGCTGTTGCAAATTAGTTGTATATAAACAGAATAAACTGAATTACAAATACACATAGCATCACATATAAGCAAATATTAAAATTATCAGAACATTTATGAGGTATGCAGTGATGTAATTACAACAAAAGTAAACTGACTATCTTTTCTGCATAAGGAAATCACACCTTTATGGCTATAAGCATCATTAGATTGGGTCTTCAGGACCCAACTTAATCCAACCATCCATACATTACCTATCACTGCTTATCTTGTGCAGGTGGCATGGGAGCTGGAGCCTTTCCCTAGCCTGGAGGGAACCCACACGGATCCAGGATGAACATGCAAACTCTGGGGGGTTCCAAACAAGAATGTTCTTTCCTTGAAGTGAAGTGACAGAAGAACCACTAAACCACCGTGCCATCCATCCATCCATTTTCTATACCGCTTATCCGTCAGGGTCGCGGTGGAGCTGGAGCCTATCCCAGCTGACTACGGGCGAGAGGCGGGGTCCACCCTGGACTGGTCGCCAGTCAATCACAGGGCCAACACACAAAGACAGACAACCACACACTCTCACACTCACACCGAGGGGCAATTTAGAGTAGCCAATTAACCTAATGTGCATGTTTTTGGTATTGTGGGAGGAAGCCGGAGTACCCGGAGCTATGAGGCGACAGTGCTAACCACTGCACCACCGTGCCACCCCACCAAAATAAATGCTGGGGGTAAATTTTAGTCTGAAGATATGTTGTTAAAGGCATAATACATATCAATTTTTGGTTTCTGTTTATGAACAGGCCATTAACCAATTCTGGAGAAACATAATTGATTGTTGAATCTCATTCACATGTCATTGGCCTTGGAGTCCAGCCCCACCGTAAGAAATCTAGGACTTATTTTTGATCAGGACATGTCCTTTAACTCACATGTACCTCAAATTTCAAAGACTGCCTTTTATTCACCTTCGCAACATTCTCAAAAAGATGCAGAGAAGCTAGTCCATGTATTTATTACGTCCAGGCTGGACTTTTGCAACTCCCTGTTATCAAGCTGCCCCAATAAGAACATAAAGACTCTGTACCTTATTATCCAACTAGAATTCTACGCCCCCAGGATGCAGGGTTACTTGTGGTTCCTAGAGTCAGCAAAAGTAGAATGGGAACCAGAGCCTTTAATTATCAAGCTCCCTTCCTATGGAATCATCTTCCAGCTTCGGTCCAGGAGGAGTACGCCCTCTCTGTGTTTAAGAGTAGACTTAAAACCTTCCTTTTTGATAAAGCTTATAGTTAGGGCTGGCTTATGCTGCTAAAGGCTTAGACTGTCAGGGATCTCCCATGATGCACTGAGCTTCTCTCTCCTCCTCTAACTCTCATTCCACACATATTCATCTCCCATCAATGCATGTCACTGTGACTTCTTCCTCGCAGTCTTTTGTCATGAGGGTTTTGTTGGGTCTCTCTAAAAATAAGATGAAAATGTTTGGTCTAGACCTGCTCAAGTTCCAAAGCATTATGAGAGAACTGTTGTTGTGATTTGGCACTATATAAATAAACTGAATTGAATTGAACTGAATGAAATCTTCACCAATCCATCCATCCATCCTACGTGTTTTCTTCAAGCAATAAGAGAGATGGGTTTCAGGAGAGTTTCAGCTCTCAGACAGTCCATGCTGGAAGGTCTGCTAATGTGCTGATCATGCTTCTTTAGAAACATACTTCAATGAGTTGACTGAACTCTGTACAGGACATTCATCCAACTTTTTCATTTCCAGTCAAAATACTTCAAGTTAGAGGAACTCATGTTTCTAAAGTTCTGAATTGATCTGAAAAACTTAACTAAGACTTGTATGTTTACATTAGGTTAATTGAAATGATTGGTTGAGTCCACTAAATTAGTCCGATTTTTTTACAGTGTACATTTCTCCATTGTGGGACTAATAAAGGATTATCTTATCTTTTCATTCAAAGTGTAATTCAAAACATTTTTGTGTTTTGCATATGTGTTTATGAACACATTTGAATTTATGAACAATCAAACACAAAGAGCTAAAATTAAACCCTGACACTGACAACAAACACTAAAGAAGGCCTGAGATACTAATGAAAAAAAAACATTCTGGTAATTTTTAATCTGTTAGAGCTATTTTCACTTGTTTTCACAGATGGGAAAAATCTCACTTTCTCTCTGGGCTGCCACACTCTATTCTAGGATATATTATATTCTTAGAAACATGATTTTAAAGTCCTGGACTAGCACTGATGGTAGCTTGTCCAGCAGGCCAACATCACCTGCACCTAACCCATCACCTGAGTCAATGTCAGAAAAGGTTTCTCCTATCTGCTATTTTCTTTATACCAACATTACATTAACAGTAAAATACTGTGTAGGGAAAAAAAGCATGGTAAATTATTGTCAAATAAGGTTCTTTGTGGAAGTGAAAGTCCACTAAAAAAAGAAGCACCTAATGCTTGGCGACCCATTAGTTCACAGACCTGGAGTCACAAGTCCAGAGATCTGCAATTTGCAATTTTGCAAACAAGCAAACAAACAATAAATAAATAGGCAAACAAACAACAAACAGAAGAAGACCAACAACTGGTCAGTAAACAGTAGACAGACTGTTGGTTGAACTGCACATAGGCGTAAAGATTTGAATGTTGCACTGAGTGAATGAATGAATAAATGAATGAATGTGGTCTGCTGGACACAGTTTTCATCAAAGAGTCTGACAGCAGTCTGAACGCAGTTCCTTCACACAGCCCAGGTGAAGCAGTCCAGAGTGTGCTGCTTGGGGTAATCACAGATGGTACACTGGAGGTAAATGTAAAAAGGCTGAATATTGCATATAAAGGACATGTTTATGTTATGTTTAAGCTTGAGAAGATAAAAAAAATATAATAAAATGAGTGTAACAAAAAGTAGAAGCATGTCCTCAAAACTGTGCAAGAGACTGAGAGAGGATTCGCCTCCCAGCAGGACAATGACCCTCAAACACAGTCATGTCCACAGAGAGCCAGCTTCGACCAAAAGGAGAGGAGAAAGGTCATCATCCGGACAGGCCATGTCTCCTCCCACACTTCAGCACAACAGAGGATTTGTGACAGGACTTGAGGATGATCGTTAAATTGTGGATCTCAGAAATCTGGCTAAAAATGAATAATTATAAAGGTTACAGCTTAAACTTCATTTCTTCAATAAATTGAATTTATTTTCCTATTGTAAAAAAGCTTTACTGTAACTGGAAAAGCAGGTTTCATCCCAGCTATGTGCCCATCAGTCATGTGACCCTCACTAAAGCCTTTAAGTCTTTTGTTGTTTTTATGTAAAATGTCATTTAACATAGTGTTAATGTTCATGTCTGCATATTCACACATGCACACTTCAGACACTTGGCTCCACTAAGACAAGCAGATATAGTGACACTGACAGTCAGGACAGTGACTTTGGCTCATATTAAATGCAATTATCCTCAATTTCCAGAATAAAGTCTATCAGGCCATTATATCAGTATGGGAAATACTTATGGTGCAGCTCGAACAACAGGAGCCAGTTGTTGGCAGCCACTAGTAGAGATGCCAGATATGATAATTTTTCCTTGCTTGAATCTAAGACTCCCTAAAGTCTGGATCCACATCCTTCACATATATTTTACTTTGTAATGTATGAGAAATTTTGCCTTTGTTATCTACATGTTGTGATTTTATGAATATCTGTAATACAGTTTTGATGGTATGTTTCTTATTTTCCTGTTAAAAATGATTTCTTGGTAGTTTGGATTGAAAGGTGCTGTACACTGTACAGATTTAAAAACCCACCGAGGAACTGTTATTTGTAATTTTTGGCGAAATAAAAAAAAAAACTGACTTGATTTGACTTTATATTAATTATGATATGTTACATGATTTAACAAAATAATAAGGCAAGTTGTAAGGTATAGTAGTGCACTGACAATAAAAAAAGGAACAATAGTGCACTTTTGTCCCATTTTATGCAACATATATCACTCAAAAAATCTTTATAATTGGCTGTAATGGTTTAGAACACAGTATATAATACAGTTGTAAGGGTTAGAGAGGGAGGGTTGAAGTGTTACCGGACTACCAGAGGGGGAGAAGGGGAGAGGGTGGGGTCATGAACAACAGTGGGATTCTTTGTTCATCTTATGATGACTCTATGGAGTATTACTCATTTGTTCTTGTGATCAAGTTGGTGCAAGAAGGATAAAGATGTTACAGATTATTGCAGACTTCACATACCTTCTTTAAAGCAAATGTGCCTATTTGCCACGCTCCCCAGAACCATCGAGAATATTAATATCCCTTTAATCAGTGTGTGTATAATGCAGGGACAGGTCTAAGACATTTGACATTTTTATTTCCGTCAAAATGCTACATTCTGGCGTTCATCCTAGACCCTCAGTGTGCATCAAACTCACAATATGAAACAACAACATGCTTTGACAACCAGTCAAAAGCAGCTAAATCCCAAACAGCAAGATGTTCACATCAACAACAACTGATCAAAATGAACCTTAAAATGGAACAAAAATGTATCTAAAATCCAATGTAATATTGAAAATACCTCATATTGTGAGTTTAAGTGCCTGACAATAGTCCATCTCCAAAATGCTGCATTTTAATAAACTCTGTGCTGAAAGTGCGCAGCAGTTATAAGCACTGAATTTAGAAAAAATACACATTGTGCTTATTTAAATCTATCAGCCTATCTATATAAATCTATGTCATTAAGAAACTTGATATAGATAAACTATTATATTTCA
The DNA here is from genome assembly GCF_020382885.2 of Scatophagus argus. Taxonomy (NCBI): domain Eukaryota; kingdom Metazoa; phylum Chordata; class Actinopteri; family Scatophagidae; genus Scatophagus; species Scatophagus argus. Next base: position 1,168,650 of record NC_058513.1, on the reverse strand, counting down.
AATTAAGTGTGTTCATACATTATATATATCTATTGACAGGATCTTAGAGTGATCCAATAAAAATGTTCGTACATCTATAATATACTATAGACAGGATGTCACTGGTTTATTCCTGCTCCTTTCCTGACTGTATCCTGGTGCTAACGGCTCACTGAGTGACCACATATAATACCTTAGTCAGACCTGTGAGACTTCTCGCAGTTTCTCATTGTTGTGCTGTGTTTAGTGATTTCCATCCTGGTCATCCACAAATTCTGCTTTGCTTAACTGCAGGTATTTGGACACGAAAAAAGAAATATAAAGCCATGCAGGAAAAACCTTTAATGACTTCAGTACATTCTAAACCTTCATTACTAACCCGATGCCAGTCCAGTATGACAGACCAACACAATGACAGTGTGGAGGTGTGGAATAAATTAACAGCGGAATGACCCTTAAAATTAGATTTTTCACAGTTTCATGGTAATCACAAATATCTTAGTGAAATCTCATCGTAACATAACATATTTAAATATACTGCTTGATGGTTTCCTATAACGGACCTTTACTTTGGTCTTTATGCAGATACATTGTCAGTAATTGACAGGCGAGATGTGTCAGAAAAGAGACTAAAAATCAGATCAGGTTTTTCTCTCTTTTTCCCTCCAGCCACAGCAAAGTGAAATGGTTTAAATGGACTTTTTTTTTTTTCACATAAAATGAACCATTCTCACGTTTGTAAAGTTTACTTTAGAGCATCAGCTTCCACTGTGTTCCGTTGTGTAATGACCAATAAAGGTGCAACGGTAAAGCACAGTGAATAATTCTATACCACATCCTGGTGTTTAATAGGCCTATGAACACATTTAGCAAGTGGAAAGGAAATCAGGTGACCACAGCTGCCCACTCCTGCGAGGTGTTTGAGTCACAACAAAGGATACAGACAGAGGTAACAGCCAAGACCTCAAATGGTGGAAGTTTAGAATGATGAACAGCTTGTTTCCACTGACTTTCAAGGAGCAAATTCAAAGAAATACAAATTACAGTATTCATAAACACTGAACTCATGGTTTCTGTGTCTTTTCTGGGAATTTGTGGGTTTTAGCGACCTTAGTGGGTTTATATTCTCCACTTAAAAACTTGATTCTAGTGGTTTTTCAGTCTGGTATTTTATCATTTAAATTTTATTTATTTTTAACAAATGAACAGGTTAATAAATACAAGTGCTGAATAACAAAAAACTGGACATAAGGGAAAGGAAAGAAAAGTTTTCCTTGCAGGCAGTGTTGTGCATTTACCTTCATACCAGGAAATAAACATATATTACATATAAATAAATAATTTTGACCGAACTGTGAACTGGATGAACATAATATTTATTACGATAACTCGGATAACTCAGTATTTCTAAAATCCTTGCAATGATCCCACCTGAACACCGTGGCCTATAGTCCATCTATAATCTTGCTTTTTCCTGGAGTGTGTTCACAAACAGATGATTGAAATGGTTACGATTGCAGACTTGATCATTTTGAGTCTTTTGACTGAAGTCAGAAATGTGGTTCTTTTCATTTATTTTCATGAAATAATAGTTAAACCTGGCTATAAAAACTATGTATTTCACCTTTGCTGAGACAAAGTGTAGGCTACATAGCAGGTCATAGCCTGTTTATAAGCTGATGTGATACCTAAATAAAAAGTGAGTGGGTGAAATCTCTGAGTCAGAGATGCCATGAGTGACTCAAGGTGGGATTTACCCAATTGAATTTCCAATGTCAACCAGTATACAAGTTTGTTTGTTTGGGTTTTTTTTTTTTAATGAAAGTTCTCCACTTTCAACTCGGCGACGTCTGAGTTCCTTGAACGCACCTTTGAACCGTGTTGTTCCTTTAGTTATAAGTAATAAACCAAACTGATGCCGCTCGTGTTGATCCCCATACATTTAATAGATCTCAAAACACACATCACAACAAAAAATGTCAAGTCGTATGAGTTCAACATATATATACTGCAACATTGTTTCACACGTGAACCACAACTGCTTAACACCTGAAGTTACACGAGACTAAATGTGTACAAAAATAGAATGTCTTCCAACGTTACATATTAAATGACAAATTATACATTGCATTAGAAGCGTCCTTGAATCAGTCAGTGTACAAAAAGACACACAGCAAGGCACTAAAAGGGAAATAAAGTCATCAACAAACATGTTAGAATGAACAAATTGTCAATTCAATAACTTAAAACAGCCGTCTTTCTTCAAAACATTATTGCAGTTATTTCACATTTAAACGCGCAGCCTGATGCGCGCCCAACATGTGTTGGACACATAAAAAAATCCCCTTTATATTACAGTCGCCCTTGTATATTCTTCTGAATTAATGGCTATATTTACTTTTATATTCAGTAGACTGTGCAGGCAAAGTGCATTCGTGTCAGTCTCTCGGTCAGTTCCGGAGCAGGAATGGGTGGATGTGCGTAATTGCGCACGACTGCACATAAGTTCTTGTTCATCACATCTTGCTTTAAGCTTGCAGTTTCAAGCAGTTTCAGAATGATTATTTAAAAGTTATTTTCTTTTAAGAGGTTAGTGTGCGTCACGCTGCCATGGTGCTTTTCCTGGGAAAACTATGAACAAATCCTGCTGGTTGTGCTGATGCCGCCTGACGGCCGCTCCACTCCGGAGCTGCTGGACGAAGAGGAGGACGAAGATGAGACAGTGGAGGACTTCCTCTCCTTTTGCCTCAGGTGGATTTTAGTGTGTCTCTTCCTCTCGTCGCTCCGGGCGAACTTGCGGCCGCAGAAGTCGCACGCAAACGGCTTCTCTCCTGTGTGCGTGCGAATATGCGTAGTGAGGTGGTCACTGCGGCTGAAATTGCGCATGCAGATTCGGCACTGGAACGGCTTGTGTCCAGTGTGGATCCTGATGTGTCTGGTCAGTTCGTCGGAGCGGGAGAACCGCCGATCGCAGCCTTCCGCCGGACAGGGGTACGGCCGTTCGTGAATAGGCGTCTTGCTGGGTCTGTTCGGGTACTTTCTGGGCCGCAGGATTGGCCTCAGGGGCAGGTTCTGTGGGCTGTAGGCAGAGGGGAGCCTCGGCGGCCCTCCCTCGGAGCCACTACCACCCGGACCCCCCAGCGTAAAGTTCCTGATAGTGTTCAGCGGGGTCAGGGGTGGCGGGACACGGAATGTATCGAGTGGACATGGACCAAATGGTTTTCGATCCTGGATACCTGCCGTGTGCATGTCCCGCTGGCAAGCTGGCTGGAAGAACCCCGAGTAGTCTGGGATGATGGGGAACAGCCCCGGCGCGTCTGAGCTGCCGGGCTGCTTGGGCGAAGAGTATGACGGGGGCGGGTAAGGGGCGATGGGGCAGGTAGAGGTGGACAAAAAAGCCGAAGGGTCCTGGTACCCTTCCCCGCAGCCAGAAGAGGAGTAAGGGGGCGGGGGGGAGTACAGGTGGTGGTGCTGGTCCATCTCTGCCTGGTTCTGAGCCGTCATGGTGCAACTCAAATTTCCGCTGGAGAAGTGATTGGGAGATCCCGAGGAAACCGGGGAGGAGGATGCTGAAGAGGAGGGAGGAGGAGGAGGAGGCGGCGGCTGGGCCACGTTGAAGATGCCCGAGACGATGTTGATCACTCCCTCGGGGTTCCAGTTTCCTGGATACTGGGAGTCGATGGAGAACTTTCCCATGTAGGTGAAGGTCTGGTTGCGATGGGATGCGGGCTGAGAGAAGCCACTGGAGTAGGAGGAGAGGTCCAGAGAGCGCTTCTCTGCACTCATGTCTGCGCCCATCAAGCCATCTGCGGACAAAAAACAAAACGGGTCATTAGTGAAGCAACACAAACATGATTAATTAACCTGTTCACACTAGACATGGAAGTGGGCTATAAGTGAGAGATAGCTGTTCCATTACGCACTGACTCTGGTCTTCTCATGTTAATACGTTAGTATATGATACACTAAAACTAACTTTTATTTACTATGACAGTCGAAGGCAAAACAGTTATTCTTTCTATTCTTTTTCTTTTAGTAGAATTTGCAGTTTTAATTTGTTACACATACATACATTCAACTTTTTACGAATGAATAACCCACATTTCTTCAAGACATCCTTCCTCCAGCTGTGTATCATCTTACCTGCTGCCACATTAATTTGATCGTAATGACCTCCCAAATCGCTGTTGGGGAAGATTGCCACGGAGGCCGGCAAGCTGCTGGCGATGTCATCCATGGAGTACACGCTCTCGGCCACGGGATGCACGAAGCCCCCGAGATTCACCGGCACTTTCTCCAAAGTTTTAGCCGTCATTTTGGAGAAAAGAAAACACTACCGCGTCTGCTTGCTCTCTTGCCTTTCTGTTCGTATCCTCAAAGTTCTTTACAAGTAACAGTGTGGAACCCAGCCGAGCGTGGATCACCACTGCATGTCTTCGTTTGTCACCGGGGTGTGAGAGGATGAGCTGGTGCGGTTCATGCGCTCTGGTGATAAAGTTAACACCGTGTAAAGTAACTGTTATTGGGAAAGGGGGCCCGGACTCCAGTATGTATATATGGGGAACCTTTTGAACACAGCCTCTACGTCATTACCCAAATATGGAGTGGGAGGAGTGATACGAGCGGAGAGGGGGAGAGGCGCTGCAAATGCTGATTGGCTGAGAGGCTCCGTGACGATTTCAAAGGGAATCACTTGTCAATGGAGAACCCGCTGCTCCGGGGGAGATAAAACGGAGTATTTCCACTGCCTGCAAAACAGCGATAAACTGTTCTAAAATATCAAACCATCAGAATGAACCACAGCGTACACACGCGGCTCTGATTGTTTCGTATTTCCGTGAAATATAATGAACTGTTATTCATTTTTAAAATATAATCTTGCTTATTTTCTTTTTAATCACACTCTAATATCAAAAGAGGAATTCCGGTTGAGCTTCATAACCCATAAAAGGACTAATCCGGTAATTTGGTACATCCCCTATACTCCATATTTAGTTTCGATTCCGGAATTATGATCATCGGAAAGTGACGAGTTTTATCGAGCTGAGAGACAGACAGAAAGAGAGGGAAGCTCTAGCATAACCACAATCAAATGAGACGGACAGAGGAGCGGAATTTACTCCTTTGGGTGCGATAGGCTGCATGGGCTCGGAAACTTTTTTTTTTTTTCAGGCTGATTTGACTATGCTTTAGGAAAGAATAGGTTCACCGAGGAGTTAAATATAGTCATTCAGAGATATTTACAGCAGCGACAGGAAATCAATATTTATAGAGGCAGTGGTGGTGGGCTATGAGAAGAAAAAAAGAAAAGGTGGTGGCAGGGGTCCACCTAAACGTGGACATATACTCTGTTTCATTCCTAATTCTTTGAACTGTTTAATAATAATATTTCATCAGTTAAAAGTGACATTAAATCAAGATGCGGAGTATTTTGTATTTTACATACTGCCGTTGCTTACATACATCTATTTACAGGATTTTAGATTTAATCATTAATCCCAAGAGATTTGTGTGCCCTCCTGTGGTCTCCTGGGGAACTGTGCCTCTCTCTCTCTCTCTCTCTCTCTCTCTCTCTCTCTCTAACACACACACACACACACACACACACACACACACACACACACACAGACGGGCCATGGGCTCTTTCTGCTCTTTTTGATCTTGTAAAGTCCCTCTGTGGGTGGAGAAAGCTGACAGACAGAAAACAGAAAATATTGGGCACCTTGGGTGGAATATAGTTTCCATTTTGTGTGTTTGTATGTGTTGCAGAATCACACAATCACCACTGTCATGTTCTAAATATAGCTAGGTTTATCAGTGACAGTCTTTTCAGATGTTCATTGGTAAAATCTTTCATTATACCTGCTGTTGACACTGGATATCATGGAATTATAATACTGAAAAATACTTTCAGTACACATCATTTTAACAGATTTATACACAACTGCTCTGTTGACACCAAATAGCTATACAAACAACTTTACAACATTTTATCAGTCTAGATCATATTACTAAAGATGGTTAGCCAACAACAAAATAGCCAACTACTGTAGCCTACACCAGACAGACAGACAGACAGACAGACAGACAGACAGATAGATAGATAGATAGATAGATAGATAGATAGATAGATAGATAGATAGATAGATAGATACCAAAAATCTGTGCAGAAGTAGAGCTAATTATTAAACAATCCTATAATGTTGGACATGTTGATAATGTATTGTAACAGGCTGCACTCCAAAAATATGTATATATATATATATATATATATAAAATCAAAGCAATAAAAAAAAATGAAAATTGGTGTTTGCATATGTATTCATCCCCTTTGCTATGAAGCAACGTTCTGGTGCAATCAATTACATTCAAAAGTCACAAAATTAGTGAAATAAAGTCCACCTGTGTGCAATCTAAGTATCACATGATCTGTCAGTATGTATACACCTTTTCTGAAAGGCCCCAGAGGCTGCAGAACCACTAAGCAACACCACAAAGTCCAAAGAGCTCTCCAAACAAGTCAAGGACAAAGTTGTTGAGAAGTAAAAGTCAGGGTTGGGTGATAAAAAAACATATCCATATCTTTGATAATCCCCCGGAGCACCATCAAATCCATCATCATCAAATGGAAAGAACATGGTACCACAACAAACCTGCCAAGACAGGGCCGCCCACCAGAACTCACAGAAAACGCAAGGAGGGCATTAATCAGAGAGGCAACACAGAGACCAAAGGTAACCCTGAAGGAGCTGCAGAGTTCCACAGCAGAGACTGGAGTGTCTATCCATAGGACCACAATAAGACATACACTCCACAGAGCTGAGCTTTATGAAAGAGTGGCCAGAAAAAAGCCTTTACTTAAACATAACAATAAGAAAGAATGTTTTGAGTTTGCCAAAAGGCATGCTGTGGGCTCTCCAAATGTGTGAAGGAAAGTGCTCTGGTCAGATGAGATTAAAATTTTTGGCCATCAAGGAAAACACTGTGTCTGGTGCGATGTGTTACTCTCATATAGCAGCAAAAGGATTCTGGGTTCGAGTTCTGCTCTGGGCCCTTTTGTGTGGAGTTTGCATGTTCTCTGTGTACCTGTGGGGTTTTCCTCTGGGTACACTTGCATATTAGGTTAACTGGTTACTCTACATTGCCAGTTAACCACACATAGCTATGGGTGTGTGAGCGTTTGTCCAGGTTACACTCCATCTCTCTCCCAGTCTAAGCTGGAACATGTGACAAACAGGACAATGTTAAAGAATATGATGCATTGTTGTAGATTAAACTACACAATAGTATATACAATAGTTAAAATTAGCACATTAAAACAGAAGTAGTATTAATGTAAAGACATCAAATGTAACAGTAAACAACTGACAAGGACAATTTCTCTGGATAATAAAGTAACAATAAAGTAGATTTTGCTGATAATGCTTAGATAGACCTACGTAATGTAAGTAAAATTTTCCAACACAGAGCTGAACACAAGAACTGAAAATGTCTTCCACCACTTTGGTTTATGATCAAATACTCACAGAACGAATTAGATTCCCACTGGCATCAGGCTTTGCTATATGTCAAAAGTTGATGCTGTTAGTCATTTATGACTTATGAATGAATGCTTTTAATTAGATGCTTTCTGAGTCTCAGTAAAAAAAACAAATTTTCACCACTGTCACCTGCTTTCTTGTTTTGTTCTGATATTGTACAGTGTTTATTTTACTGCAATAAAAATGATAAAAGTGAAAGAAGGGCACTGATAAGTCATCAATTTTACTTTACTTCTAGCATAATGTGTGACTAATGAGACAACTGTTTTAATAGCTTCAGAGTGTCACATTCACACACACATCTTTCACATTAATCAACACACTGGTCAATAACCCCTGTCAATAACAGGTCTATTCATTTGGCCTAAATCTGTGTGTATGTGTGTATATGCGTGACCGTGCTGTTGTCAGGAGGTGAAAATCTTTAACAGAATATAGCATGGTGGCAGCTATGTGAAATACTTAGGAACAGCTGTGAAAGCGCAGTTCCAGAGCATATTGAAAAAGGATATGGTAAGCAGGTGTTACAAATGATTGTCCCTGACTTTAAAGAAAAATAATAATTAAGAGCTGGTGTCTGCTGTATCTTAAATTGAAATTGTGGGAGACACCATTTAAAAGATGCTTCAAATAAATCCCAGAGCTCCACTGATTTGCTGCATAGGGTTTTGTAGTTTTATCATATCTTGCCGAAATCTAATCGTACAGTTTGGTTCACTTTCAGTTTCAGAAAGTTGCAAAAATTGTTGGACAACTCTGCTGAATTCCAATACTTGTGCAGGTAGGGTGTGTGTGTGTGTGTGCTGGGGGCGGGGGGGTTCAAATGTTGTTCGGTGATCCAGCATGTACCTTGAACACTAATGCTTTGAGGTTAGGCAAAAAAAAAATTGGTTATAACAGGAGGAGACATGGAAAGTGGGGGTGGATCCTCATAGAAACAGGCACTTGCAACTTGACAAAAGACGAGTTAATGATTTTGACAATCAGCTGTTCTCCAGTTGCTCTCTGTTGTCCTCCATAGGGCTGCACGAGTCTCCCTCCAGAGATTGTCACCTCCGGATGTGATGCTGGACCGATGGTACCCTCAGATCTCCTTCCTGGGAAGGAAACAAGTGTGGGAGATAGCAAAGGGAGGCCTCAAAAAGAGATATACTGGAACCTGAACTGGTGTGAACATACCCTGTATGGAAAAACGCATTCAGACACATTTCTTTATTATTCAGTTTAGGTGTGCTATTGGTGGTGCTTCCAGTGAAGGGAAATCTTAATGCTTTTGCATATCAAAACAATTTGGACAATGCTATGTTTCCAACTGTGTGGCGACAGTTTTGGTGTGGAAGAATTTGACTGGCTGGCACATAGCCTTGACCCCAACCCCATCGAACACCTTTGGGATTGACTGGACCGGAGATTGCGAGCCAGGCCTTTTTGTGCTTTACTTCACAAATGCCTTGCTGCATGAATGGGCAAAAATTCCCACAGAAACACTCCAAAAGCTTGTGGAAGCCTTACCAGAAGACTGGAAGCTGTTATAGCTACAAAGGTTTGTGACAATTGACTCTGCCTAGTCAAGTGGGCTGCCCCTTCACAGTCCCAAAATAAAATTTACCTCAGACTGATATGAAGGAAGAGTTAAAGGCAGCTGTTTGAACACCAAGGAGTACTGAAGTAGGAAGCCATGACAGCGTTCCAGTTCTCCAGCAAATGGCTGAGGATTAGTTGGGGCTGTGTCCAACTGTGACTTCATGGGACCTGCAGTCTGGCATTCGCACCCACTTCATGCAGAGATTGGTCAACTATGTGGAGGTGCCTTTTTCTATTTGTTACACAACTGTCAGTACCCTATCTGTACTTCCCACCTGATTGGTACAGTTTATGTGCGTCGATCAGGTTCAACACCTGATCAATGGGTTATTCTGACCGTAACTGTTACAAAGCCGATTATGTATAGGGCTGCATGTTCACACGTGCAGTACTGATCGGGCAGGAGGTATGGATCAGGCAGCAACAACTATATATGTCTCCTCTTCATTAAACATAGTCATGTTTTCAAAGGAAACTGTCTTTCTAAAACTGTTGGCAGAAGAATTGAAACATGATTGACTAACATAACACTACAGCATTAGGATTTCCTTTCACTGGAACTAAGTAGACTAGATCAAAATTGCCCAAAAAGATGGTGGCACTAGATGAAAAGTCTGAGCATCATCAAAGTCATTAATATTCATCCTAAGGGTGTCATCAATGTCTGTACAAAATTTCAACGCATTCAGTAGTTGTTCAGATATTGCCACTTGGATCAAAGAGGTGGAACAACGAACCAGCTTTGCCATTCTTCAAGCCCAATGGACAGAACGGCTAAAAAATGGCTAAAACAATTTATGGATGGCAGCATAAACAAGGCTGTCCTCTCCTGATGATCTCCTCATTACTTTTTAAAAACTAACTAGACACTGATGTGAATATCATCTATAATTAGCAAACATACAACAGTTATGTCACCAAGTACATGTGACATCAACACTAGCTGTTATTGTAATCTACTGCAGCAGCAACCAGGGAAAATCCCTGTACTGTCCCTAAAATATACCTACTGTTCTGTGACTGATAATGCGTTTGTGGTTGTCAGCAGTTGATCATGACTGACAGACTTATAGTGTGCTTGTCTCAACAGCTTGTTTACAATATACAGTAAAGTGATTTTATATGACATGTTAGAATCTCCTTCATTTTTAACTAATGATCAACAGATGACAGCTTGGGTCATGTTCATTACACAGTTTAAGATTTAACATTTTGTAATCTCAAGTAAAAAAAAAAGCCTTTATTGATAGTACAGCATAATAATTTCATTATCATGACATAACATTACATTATGGCCTATCCTCCAAAAGAAACTATGCTTTTGGTATGGAATTGTGGATTCAGGAAAAATGGAAATTTTTTGACACCACAGCATCATAGTTATCTTGCTCAACATACAGGCTAGGTTACTTCCAAGCATTCCCACTCAGAGCCATGAGTTTAATATGAGAGAATATACAATTATTTCCTTGTCTGTTTAATTGTCACAGGCATCAAGAAAATACCCACACTGGATACAGTTTGCTTTTGTAGCCCACATATTTTCTTTGTGTGGGAGTATAGCAACTGAGGTGTGTACATGCAAATCTGTATGTGTCTATGTGTGTGAGTGGGGTAGAGAGATGTGATGAGTATGCAACTGTCAGAGTGAGAAAGCTAATTTGGTTTGAATTTAAATCGGTCCAATCTTCAACTGAAAGACAACAAACACCAGTGGCTGCCCCCACATGTACACTATTGAATTTCATCACCCATATATGGAGTGCTGAAAGGCTTATGAAGGACTTTCATTGCTCCACATATGAAGTCATGTTAAATATGAGACATCAAAAAGTCACTATGATAAAGGTGCATTACAAACCACAGCTCTATAAAAAAAAAAATGGGGCGTGAGAGAAGGAGCGCACAAACAGAGATGTGTGGCAACAGCAATAATTCCAGAAGTATTGGAACCATAGATAATGATAATGATGAAGTATACAAAAGTTACTATGGTGATTATGATAACAATGGTAGTAACAATAATAATGGTAGTAGCAGTACAGAGTAGTAACAGAATTAACATTAATTATGACTAAACAGTAGTAATCGCAGGAGGTTTCAAGCAGGACTGCAGCAGGAGGTCCAACCACGATCCAGGGGAACCTGCGAGACGAGAAAGCACAAGGACTCCAGGGAAGAAGTTGAGTTAGTAACTTGCATTAATGGGACATAAATGTGTGCAAAAGGAGAGAAAGAGGTCCCTCAGCAGTCTAAGTCTATAGCAGCATAACTAGGGACTGGCCCAGGCCCCCTAACTACAAGCTTTATCAAACAGGAAAGTTTTAAGTCTACTCTTAAACGTAGAGAGGGTGTCTGCGTTCCGGACCAAAACCTGAAGATGGTTCCATAGTAGAGGAGCTTGATAGCTAAGGGCTCTGGTTCCAGATCTTTAATGCCAGTTAAGTGTTCCAATCTGTGTAATAAGATAGAATGGTCAATGGTGCCAAATGCAGCACTGAGGTCTAACAGTACAAGGACAGAGATAAGTCCCTCGTCTGATGCAAGTAGAAGGTCATTTGTGACTTTGACCAATGCCATCTCTATGCTGCAATGAGCTCTAAAGCCAGATTGAAAATCCTCAAATAAACTATTACTATGTAGAAAGTCACGTAGCTGACTGGCGACTGTTCTCTCAAGGATCTTGGAGAGAAATGGAAGATTAGATATTATATATATCTATAGTTGCTTAAAACCTCTGGGTCAAGTGTGTTCTTTTTAAGAAGAGGTTTGACTACAGCTACTTTAAAGGACTGGAGTACATAGCCTGTTATTATGAATAGTGTGATCATATCTAATAGAGAGGTGCTAAGTAAGGGTAAGACTTCTTTGAGCAGCTTAGTTGGTATGGGATCTAAGAGGCTGTTGTTGCTGGTTTAGGTGAAAATATGAATGAATTTAACTGATGAAAGTCTATGGGAGAAAAGCAGTCAAGATAATCATCTGGTTCTACTGCTGTTTCTAAGACTCCTGTGTTTGAAAGTAGATCGGGACCAACTGAGGTCAGAAGGTGATGGATAAGCGGTATAGAAAATGGATGGATGGATGAAATGATGTTGATGGGTATATATTGTCTTTGTACTGTTTTCAGTTAAATGTAGAAACAGAGTTAGAAAATAATTACATACTGTTATTATAACTGTTATTATTTACATTTAACACAGCATCCCAAATTTGATTTTTTGGAACATTTTACATGTATATATGAGTAACATATGAATCACAGCTTGGAAGGCAGGATTAAATAATGAAAGGGAAAAGTCTTGAGGTAAAAAAAAAAAAAATCTGTTACTAACCAACTGCAGCAGTGAAAAAAACTTAACACCTTGCTTTCATTGTGGAAACCCAACATAACTGACTGCGTAACTAACAAAAGTTACACGTCATTAGCACATGAGCAGCTTCAGTCTTCCACCAGTGTCACACATAATGCATTGAGCCATAGTACTGCTGTTTTGTTGTACTAATGCCCCAGTACTCAATATCCTGGGTCACAGAAGCTCTAAATTTAAAAGGCTTCATTTTGGACCATGAACATTAACAGCAAATGTACCTGCAGTGCAGCCAGTAGCTGTTAAGACATCTTGCTCCTACATCATCATTCCTATAGCCTGTCAGTGGGAACACAGAGTCATTTAATTAATTAATGTAATGTCAATTAGGGTCATTTTCTTGGGTCATATGCACTTTTTTATTGAACATTGTTGGCTTACCTATAGGCTCCAGCCCCCCCCCGCGACCCTGACGGATAAGCGGTATAGAAAATGGATGGATGGATGTTGGCTTACCTCAGTTAACCCTATGAGCCATTGTAAGTACCAATGCTTCCAATACCACATTTTCTCTAATGCCTCACCCCCATCACTCCTACTCAACTTTCATCTTTCTGTTGTGTCAGTGTATACTGTCTATTAAAGCAACAATAGAAAAAACAATCCTTAACCAAAAATAAATCCTCAAAACAACTTATCCTCCAGCAATAGGCCAAAATTAATCCCAATGATACAATAAAATCTTCTCTTGACATACAGTACATTTCACAAAGCACATTCATATTTCCAGAGGATGTTTTCTAGTAACAGCGTGTATTTTTAAAGATGTTCAGTCAAGAATCGAAGATTTTGATTTTAAAATTTCTGTGAATTTGTATCCAGACCTTTCAGCTCTCACAGAATCAATCTATGCTATGTTTGTTGAATTCATTTGTGACTGTAAAATAAAATATGTTACGTGACTATTATTATGTTAATAAAAAAAAAACTATTATGATGTGCTTACATTGGTGCAGCAACAATGGAAATGGAATTTATTCACATTTTTTATTTTTTGAGAGTTAGATGATCAACATTGTCGTGTGTGTTAAGGAACTGACACACCAGGCTGATGGTCAGGCGAGCACTAGTTCGCTTTTGCTTGTGACTTTTTGGCCACCTGAGCACGTCGGTGAGAGAAATCACTCTGATTGGCTGTGCAGCTAAGCAAGTGAGTGTGAGTCAGTTCCGTTGTGACTGTACAGAGGACTTAAACCAAAGCCTGTGCTCATCAGTTGCACAGCTATCTTAGTTGGAGATGAGATGCTGAACTGCTGTTTGTGAAAAATATTTTGATTACGTATAATTATGTATTATGTATTTGATTATGTATATGTATAACAAACAGTTAAACAAATACAAATTAACTAGCAAGCGTCAGAGGTGTTGTTAAGTTATTTTGAACTTGGCTAGGCTAGCTGCTACCCCTAATTATTATTATATTATTTAACTACATCCTGACTCCAGCTCTGTACTCAGCACACAGACAGATGATTAATATCCATCTCCTCATCCTACTGTTGGAAGGAAGAAAATAACTTTCCAAAAATGTTGAACTACTCCTGAACTATACGCAATACTGTGATGTGAATGTGATTATTTAGATATTCTTTTTTCTTCTTTGTAAAGTGTGTCTTCTGTATCTCTATGATCAAAGTAGTCTGAATTGGACCTGTGGCAACAGATTCAAAGCCACAGCACATACACTAAGCTTGAAACATTAAGCTGACATTTTGATCCAGAACAGCTTTCATAATAATCACTTCAACAGGGACAGTCTTTCTAACCATCACACCAATGCCCACTGGAACACACACCCCTTCCATTTTTCTTGAGGTGGAAGATCATTTACCCCTAAATCTGAGAGTCACCGCTCTTAAATCCATAATTCTTTCTTTAAAGCAGCTTTCCTGCCATCATGACTGTTAGCTTTGTTGTGCCACAGACTCACAGCTTTCATCGCTTGCTGTGTGAAACATGAAAGCAAGTGGAAACGCTCTGATATCGGTCCAAGATAGAGAAGAAGAAAATAAAAGAGAGAAACCAGAGAAATGGATAAAAGAAGAGCTGCAGAGTGGGCAACCTCTGCTATACAGAGATGCTGTTATTCAGACGATGTGAACAGCAGCTTTGTGGGGGGTGAAACTGTTCTAATTTAATGCTGTAACTGCTACTGTCCTGCACAACAGCACTGAATCCATCATCAGATTCAATGTGGAACGAGAAAGGCTGTATCATCTTGTCATTTAACTCGACTTTAAAGTAATAGTTCAACCTTTGGCAGAATACAAACTCACTTTCTCTCTGACTGTGTAGCGAGACACACAAGTAGAGGTTCACTACAAGCATAGAAGCACAGAAACACAAGTAAACACTCACAATCTATGAATTCTTTTCTTTCTTTTTCTTGTTTTCTTTCTCTACATTTCCTCCTTTTAATTTAAATTTCTGCTTTGATAATGCTATTATACTTCTGACTACAAATTATAATTTTAAGCAGAGCAGGATATAAAAAGCAACTAATATGATGAACTCAGCAGGTGTTGTGTTCTCATTGTCAGTGTAAATAATATCAGTATACAAGCTGTGTGTGTATATGCAGACAGTAGAGCCTCCCACCCTGCTAAAACAAATATGTAGCCGCCCCTGTAAAGTTCCAGAGCAAAGTGTCATAGCTGTACGTGTACAGTCATCATCCCCGTCACCATCCACCTCTGCTCCTCACTACACTGCAGTGCTGCCGAGTGCTGCTGTGGTCTGACTGATACAACATCAATCTTCACAGCCCTGTTCCACTGTGGAAACACTGAAGCCTCTAATGCACTGCTGGGTTCACTTTTTGCTCTGACTGTTTAGGTCTTGTCCTCTACTGTATTGGTGTACAGTGAGCATTTTTTAACATTAATTCATAAACATTATTAGCATGTGTGTTTCTCAAGCCACAGTAATCTGCAGCCACCTGGTAGCACACCTAACAGCCCAACATTTAAATAGTAATAAACTGCAGTTGTGAACACATACCAGCTGTTCAGGGTATAGCTAATGTGTAAAATGTGTAAAATGTAATAAACTATTCATTACAAATGATTTAATAGCATTCCTCTGTTGCTGCCCTCACAGCAACAGTGTTGGGTACACAGATCATTCAACTCAGGAAACAAACAAACAAACAAAATAACAGTTGATTTCTAAATGTAGGCTTAGAGTATCCATGGCAGCTGAGAACACACACATATTAACTGGACTGGAAATTAAATCCTGCACTTCCACCAGAAAGTTTCAGCAATTAGTGTAATCAGTAATGTAATTGCCAAAACGTGTACTTTATTACACAGCTCATTACTTCAGTGTAATACGTTACTACCCAACACTGCTGATCACATGACTACTTTATAAATGAAGCTCTTGCTGTGGTCTAGCGGCAGGTAGACTCACTGGACAGGCCAAAACTAACAAAGTGTATAAAATGTGAAGACTAGTAAAAATATTTTACTTTGTCTCAGTGCATGCACACACAGTCATCATGTATTTGGATTATCAGAAACTTCTGCTGACCACAGGCCATCACTATCTTCTAAGTCATTAGTCTTCTAGGGTCTAGGTTCCAGTGGGTCCCCACAAAAAAATGGGAATAATTTATTTTCCCTGTAAATCCATCCATAAGTAACACAATTACAAAATGTTTGACTATTTGGGTCATTGAATTCATATGTATCATGGAAGTAAACGTCTATAAGTAAAATTCTCATCAGAATTTTGTCCAAGGGGGCCCTGGAAAGAAGTAAAGAGAGAAAGCTTAGAGAAAGCTTGTCAATGAAACCAGAAGAAACAAATCAGCTAGTCAAACTTCAGGCATGTCTTGAAGCTGCTATAGACTTAGACTGCCGGGGGTCCTCCTATGATGCACTGAGCTCTTTCTTCCTCTCCCTCTCCTTCTGCACACATTTATGTCCCATTAATCATTATCATCATCTACAGCTCCAATACGTCTGGCATTATTACTGCTGCTATGCATCTCTGCTTGTCTGCTCCTTCTCTCACACCCCACCCCCTCTCCCTCTCTCTGTCTATCTATTTTGCTCTCTCTCTCTCTCTCTCTCTCTCTCTCAACCCAACCGGTCAAGGCAGATGGCCGCCCATCTTGAGCCGGGGTCTGCTCCGAGGTTTCTGCCTCCTAAAAGGCAGAGGGGAATGGGGAATGTTGGGTTCTCTATATTACAGTTTAATTAAAGAGTTTGGTCTAGACCTGCTCTAATTGGAAAATGTCATGAGATGACTTTTGTTGTGAATTGGCGCTATATAAATAAGCTGAATTGAATTGAAATTGAAAGAGCAGCTTCAACTGCCAGTTAGCAAGCCAGCTACAATTGGCTGCTTCAGTGAACTATTGTGGTTGACTAGTGCTAGCATTCATGCCAGTGAGCAGCGTATCAGCTGCAGTACTACACTAACAAGGCCAAGAAGCCTGAGCTTCCAGCAGGCTGTGCAATTAATTTCACTGTGGCACTTTCTTATCTGATCACCAGAAATGACAAATTTAAATGCTGACCATAAAAGAGAACCTTCAAGTAGTGAGGACCAGTTAACATGACACACACACACACACACATACACACACACACACACAGGCAGTCAGACTGGACACGTTCCTCTCAACTAATGTGTAATCACTGTGTGAATAAATGGCAGGACTGTTTGACAGAGACATTAAACACACACAGACACACACACACACACACACACACACACACACACACACTTTGAATATACATGCACATACATACATAGTGCATGAAAAGTGGTGAAAGGATGGCACATTAGCACACATACACACACACACACATAAGCTGTCACGCCATAATGAAAGCTGTGACTAATAAGGCTGTCCTCCATTTAACAGGCCATATTTATTGTGTCCCCTGTCACTAGCCGTACATCATCTCCTGCCTGCTGCCAGTTCTTGGAGATGCGTACTGACAGGGAATTAACTGTGTGTTGTCATGCTAATTCACACACACTTTAAGGTTTATCACAGATGCAGAGGTTTACCAAAGCTAGCCTAACCTGGATAGCATGACCTGTGTGTATGAGCATGCGTGTGTAATGCTGGATCACAAACAGGACATCGACTCCACAAGCTGCAATTGCAACCGTCTTAATAATGCTGTTAAGATGAGTCCTGCTTTATCATCTGTTGCTGAGGCCCACTCTTGATGAGTGTCTCTTTGTTGAAATTTAGGTCCAAAACATAATTCTTTCTGTATTTTACTTCAATCAGGAGAGACTATCAGAGAGAAACGTGAATGAGATCATTTGAGTCAAATGAATTTATTGTGAAGAGCAAAATAGACTGGTGCTTAGACCCCGGCAGGAAGTAGATCACCACGGGAAACTCTCAGACAAACGAGGTGCTTCCATACGAGGGAGACTTCCCCCCTAGGAGCCGAAGCACTGATGGTGGTAATGAGGAGTGACTCTGTCTGCGTGAAAAGGTAACTTGAAGATGGAGGATTCGATTGAAGATGGCCAGACATCACAGTAGCGGTGGTGAAGGGGCGGAGGTGGGATGCAAATATTCACGGGGCTGAACAGACAGCTGACTGACAGTGGAGCGAGAGAACACGTTTAAAATTTGACAGCTTGCTGGCAATTGGCTGTAGGAGAAAGGCACCTGTAAATACATTTACATGCTTACAGGTGGAATATTGCTGGTTTAACTTATATTTCATCAAACTACCTCACAGCAAACCTTGTAAAGGACATTATTCTAGCTCAGAACAGCACACAAAGGATGGCTCATTTTTGTACCAAGGCCCACTCTCAGGTTCATCTGGCTCATCTGCCATGATGCTCTTACATTGCTGAGGATGTTATTAAAATCATAACCAGTGATTAAAAATCCAAATGATAAACTGCTGAATTTTTTCCTTCTGTGTTTTTTGGGCTGACACAGCTGATAGACTTGTCTTCTGTATAACAATAGAGATGTTAAAAACACACAGCAACTGTGTAGAGTCTGGATGTGAGTGTGCATGAGTGTGTGTGTGTATGTGTGTGTGGACATGTATTCCTGTAGTTGTGAGGATGAAAATCTGTTTACACAGTCACACGGTGAGGACCTGCCTTACTTCTGGGGACAAAACACAAGTCCCCACAACGTAAATCATTAAATATTTGAGTGAAGACTTGCTTTAAGGTTAGGTTTGTAAGGTAAGGGTTAAGAAGAGAAAAGAAAAAGAAGAAAGTGACATATTTTGTCATTGGAGGGAACTCACTCCAACGAAATTCGTGCTCTGCATTTAACCCACCTAAGTGACGTGCACACACACACAGCAAACCCGGGGCAGTGGGCGACCGCGTGCAGCGCCCGGGGAGCAGTGGGGGTTAGGTACCTTGCTCAAGGGTACCTCAGCCATGGACACCAGTACAGGGAATCGAACCAGCGATCCACCGGTTACGGGTCTGATACCCTAACCTCTGATCCACGACTGCCCCAGTTAAAGTGTGTGTGTGTGAGTGTGCTCAAGTTGAATTTTAAAAGATCTGAAAATTGGACATCTGTTCATGTTTGAGTCTTTCCACTGGCTTTGTGTACATTTTTGTTGTTTCTAAATTTCATTTTACATCGCTAATGAAGACTAGCTCTTCTAAGAAACCTATAACATTAGGGGGACAAAATCTTCAAGGAGGACTGGGGGTTCCATGAAACAGAATTCAAAATTTTAAAGCTAATTTCCTGCATTTTCTAGTATTTAAAATTTCACTAAGAAATGGGATGAGCAATTGTTGTAGTCTTAGTAGTACTAGTAATAGTAGTAATCATGTATTACGTAGTGTATCTGGCGTTCACATGACTACATTGTTGTTTTTACCCTTTTTTTTCTTTCATTGTATATAATAGCAGAGATGAGACATGAATAAAGCACAACCACAAGTGAAATCATATAAACAGAAATCTGTGCATTGTTGGTTTGCAATGAAGTGAACAACTGATGGGAACATTAACAAACCGTAGCTTTGTGCTTGTGCGGGGAATGTGCTCAGTATGTGGGCATTGTTTCATTAGCTAATGCATGGAATCTATGCTAGCTAGCAAACAACGTAGCACACAACGTGCAAGACAAAAACGTAGCACACTTTATCACAGCATGAGTTATAGGGTCCTCCAATTAAATGCACTTTTGTGTATTTAGTGAATGAGGGAGTTTTTTTTTTTTAAAAAAAAAAGACATCATCAACAGATTGGGATTTTTGTAGTGAATGTTGATTTCGACTTGTGGGTAACACTCTGCACTCTGCACTTTCCGTGACGGCTTAAAAGATGAACTTGACATTTTATCCTGACTTTGGAAACAGCAGTTGACAAAACAGTCAAGATTCAGAATACAACATTCAATAGCGTTAATAATGATGGAAAGTTTGAATATCTACAGTTCCATGACACATCAACAAATTTTATCTGCTGATGGTCAAAGGCTCCAGAAAGAGGGTCTATGTAGTGTATTGTTTGTGTGATTGTATCCAGCCTGACTTTAGGAGGTATGAAATATGATCTGATCCAAATTTGGTTTGAAATGTGATTCTGATTTCTACAGATTCATCTCAGTATGGACACTCAAATTGGATTCCAGAGTGTCCTCTGTGTCATGCAACACAACATAATCCATGCTGCTTATTGGAGAGTGGTATACAGGCCAATACAGAGGCTGAAATACACTGTCTGCTCTGTGGTTTGTCAAGAGGATGCAAGTCTGTCTTAAAGATCTGATTCAAGAAACAAATCTGAATTTGCCTGCAGTCTGAATGAATGAAAGAAAAATGTTTTGCACATTGTGAAGCTTAGTAAATAAAATACATGCACCGAATCATGCCACTCTGTCTCATCAGCCGCAAACAATAATTCTAAAATTTGTGTACATTAACACACATTTATTTAAAACTCGAGTTACATATTCAGTTTATTAATACAAAATATGATCAGCAAAGAAATGGTCTATTATTATAAGGTATTATTATACATTAAATTACACTGCTGTGTTTAAAGATTGAATCTGATCTAATCTAAGGTAGTTAAAGTAGTTAAAGTAGTTCACATTTACCACATTTTCATTCTGCAAAATTAGTACTTTTACTGATGGTACTGAAGTATATTTCAGTGCTATGACTTTTTTGCTGTTACACAGGTAAAACTTTGATTGTTATATGCTAAAGCAAATGAGGAGTACGCCTTACACGTATTAGAAAATAACATTTTGATAAAAGCTGATGTTTTTAGTAAGTTAAATGTCTTTATTATATTCTATTCTCCATCATAAATGAACTGGTGTCTAACTTCCCACTAAGCCCTAAATGCTCTTTATCATCACCAGTATGACTGAACTATGATCCTACAACAATGCACATCATATGATGATCCTTGCATACAGTAGGTCATTGACAATAGTGTTTAAACCACAGTGAGACTGCTCAGTTTAAAACATAAGATGCTGATTGTTAGAGCAGTCCATTGACAATAGCTGAGCCACCACAAAAGCTTCTAAGTTTCTGCAGAACACTGAAAGTGTTTGAAAAGCCCCAGCGTTAATAAGTCTCATCTGAATGTTTCGCATTTTCAGGAATGCTTCTCGTCCGCCTCCACAAACTCAGATGAGGAAACAGTTTGGCTGCAGGGACGTCCTCGGAGAATGCAGCCTGTTTTTCTCTTGTCTCGCCCACGGACGCAAAAATGTTTGCACACTGTGGCAGAGAAGTGAGAGAGGAGTGAAAGTCCTGCCAAAGAGAAGAGAGGAGGAGAAGGAAAATGATGAAGTGTAGAGCAGATGGATGAGAAGAATGGAAACCAGGAAAGGAGTGGACCAAAGAAAAGGATAGGAATGAGGAGATGAGGGAGGAGAGGGAAGAGATTAGAGGCTTGCTGGAGAAAAGGAAACAGATAATGGAGGAAAAAGGAAAGCACAAACAGAGGGAAAGGAGGGAAGAAAAAGAGCAGGAGTGGAGGAATAGAAGAGAAAAGAGTGGCATGAGGGGGCAGAAAAGAAAAAAATACAAAAAGAGAAACAGAAAGATGTGGGATGAAGAACAAAATTGTTCAGTTATAGTGAGGAAGAAGAAAAAAAATCAAGTGGAAGAACAGAGGAAAAATGGAAGGAAATGAAAGGAAGGCAAAAGAGGAAGCTCAGTGAGGATTCAATAGAAAAGGGAAAAAGGGAAGGAAGGATCAGAAAAGGAAAGGGAAAAGATAACAAGGAATGAAGTGAAGCAAAGAAGGCAAAAGAGGAGAAAGGAGAGAAATGGGAGAGGTGTGTGTGTGTGTGTTTGTGTTTGTGTGTGTGTGTGTTGGGGGGTGGGAGGGGCAAAGGCAGAGAAGAAGAACAAAAGTAGGCTGAAACCTATGGCTGAAGCATGGCTGCACAGTGTGAGTGTCTATAATGTGAATCCAGGATAAAAAATGTGACTCAACATATCACATGGTTAAGCTGAGTCAAAAAAGTCGCTGTAGTTTTACAAAAAAACACATTACTCATGTCTTAAGATGTTTGATTTAAAAACAGCAGCCTTTAGTCTTCAGACAGAGGTATCCAACACTAACAGAATATTCTGGTCTTAGTGTGGAATAGTGTTGGAATGAGCAGCAGTCAGGTTGTGGAACTGCTGTAAAAGCCCCCAGAGGTCATACCACTCCTATTCATTAACAAAGATCAGACATTTTGTGTTTCCAAAAGAAAAAAAAATCATGTGGAAAAGATGGGAGACGGGAGGATCAAACGTAAAGGATAAGAAAAGCAAGGAGAAAAGGCAAAGATGGAACAAAGAGGAGAAAATGAAGAGGACAGGATGTGGGTAGAGGAGAGAATCGCAGAGAGAGAGAATTCATGGAAAGACAAGGAAATAATAAAACGGAGAAGATGGTAGAAAGAAGGGATGGGGAGAAAAGGAAAGAAAGTAAAGGACTGACAGGAGTATAGACAGACAAACAACGGAGAGGAAGAGAAAAACAATGAAGAGAAGGACTAGAGGATGGAAGGGGGGGAGGGATGGAGAAAGAGAAGAAGGTTCGCTGACGAGGCCTTTGGGGTTTGATGGCCAAAAGCTCGGCACACCCACACCACGCCGGCCGCTCGATCACCAGTCTCTTATTTCTGAGTTGGCTCCAGAGGCAGTCGGGGCTGAAAGCAGCGGGGGCCCCCCGGTCCCCTCCAGCTCCCTCATCATGAGATCAATCAACATTTATCTGCTGCTGCCATCACTGCGCCGACTTACATAATCCCTCTGTGTTCCTCTGTTTCTCAACAGCAAATACATTTACAAACCCCATTTGGTGATTTGGCCCCAAATCTTCATGATGTTTTATGATTTTCTCTAATTTTCTACTGTTTCATCTTTCTCCTATGTGCCTCCATGGGTGATGAAGTTAGAGGACTGAAGAAAACTTTAAGTAATTTTGCTTTTTGGTTTAATAGGGAACTCAGGGATATAAATTCAAATGAAAAAAAAAAAAATCAAATTCAACTTCTGATGAATTTATTGTCTGTTTTTAATTGCATCTAGTAAGGAATAATAAGCAGAAGCACATATGTTCATCAACCTGAATTCGAGATGAAGTAAAATTTAATTTTCCTTTTGTAAACAGGAGTATTTTCTCCATCATTCTTTACAAAGGAACATAAGTATGCACATCATAAGTACAAACTTTGCCTGCATCATAAAGCATTCCAGATCATGATGATGCTAAAATTCAGATGAAAGTCACGGTGAGGCTGAAGGAACTGGTTCATATCTTACTATGTGAATGTTAAGGTTTACTTGATCTTTTAAGGATGAATCCTTAAAACGGTTTTTAAGGATGAAGGAAATGGATATTTGAACATTTCCATAACAACTCCATCTGTGTGATTAGACTGAAACCTCCAGAAGAGCTACAGACTGGATCTTCTGGTGAGATAAGAAGTCCATCCATCCATTTTCTATACCGCTTATCCGTCAGGGTCGTGGGGGAGCTGGAGCCTATCCCAGCTGACTACAGGTGAGAGGCGGGGTCCACCCTGGACTGGATCGCATGAGATAAGAAGTTTATTTATTTATTTATTTTTGATTTATTGCATATATATATATATATATATATATATATATATATATATATATATATATAACACAATATATTCAAATGTTTGTTGTGATTGTGGCAGTTATTACTATTTACTGTCATTTTGGTTGCACTCCTTCATTTACTCATTATTCATATTTTAAATAGAATGCTTTCATTGTTTGGGTAAAGAAATAAATAGTTTGAAGAGTTCAGTGAAGGCTCTTGTAATTTTTCTTAGACATCTGTCATTATTTTTGTCACTGTTTTAGACAAAACATACGATAATTTTCCGTGAAGTGTTCTGTAAAGGATATGTGATTTCATATTAATTACGAGGGTGACAAACAAAAGCCATGAAATGACAGAGCCGTTTCTCTGTAGTCAATAAGCAGTTACTGCATTCTGTAGGACTTTCTTTTATCAGTCCTGACTGGATAAAGTGAGAGATAAGTATGTGAAGTTGAACTATTTGCATGTAGACAAATTTGACAATCTTACAGCATCAGCTGACCTCCTGTATACTTGCTTAGTCCTTTGAGGAGCAATTATTTGTAATTAATTCAAGGAGGATGTGCCTTCTGAACACGCCTATCTTTTTTTCTATAGTTGTAACATTTCACATTATCCTACTTTATATTTCACTTCTTTTCTTGGGACTAACTGAAAACCATGCACCCATTTCAGGAGTGGTTACTGACGAAGCTGGTTGTTTTCCCAAAGAGGATACCTTATCGAGACTGATGAATATTGGCTGTATCTCTCTCTCTCTCTCGCACACACACACACACACACAAAAGGAAGTGCTGACAGTATGGTGTGTTGTGTAAATGAAATGAACATGTTTAAACTCTGCTCTCCCTCTCCCCTTCTCTTTCACTCTTATTGTCTCTTCATGTGCTCTCAGGACCTGTCACTGTCCACCCACATCCTCAGTTTCCCCTTGTCACCCCACACCGCCAGTGCACCCCCAACACACACACACACACACACACACACACACACACACACACACACACACGCAACCGTGAGGCTGACCATGTGGGAGATAGCTGCCTGTTTGGCCGGCAGATTCTCTTTCTTCTGTTTGGTCCGTGGGAGGTTTCTGTTTTTCTTGGTAATTTGGTGTAGGTGGCTCTTTCCTCTATTGAGGCTGACCATCAAAGGAATCTAAGAAAGAGGGCACTGAAATAACACATGACAGTAAAGAGGAGAATTACCATAATCTGACTGTTGCTATTTATGTATATTGCTTTACTGGAATTATTCTGCTGCTGGAATTAAGGGTGTGATTATAGGTGTTTTATTAGAAAATGATGGATGTGGAGCTTTGTGTTTTATATTTTTTCCTAACTGGTTTTCTTAGTTCAATAACAACCTAATGCTCTTCCTCATCTCCTAATTATTACCCATTGTTAAAAATATACCTGTGTTGTTATGAGTTTAAAAAAGGTTAAAAAGATAATTAAGGTCAAGTTTAAAATACTACTATTATTTACAGTATATTTACAACTTCACTGCATTTGATTTGAAGTTCCATGAATATGTATTGGAATTCTCGTTTCTCTCCTGTGAGAACCTATTTTCTCATGCGCTATTTGTCTAATGACAGCCTCCGTAGGCTAGGTAAGGTTTACACTCGAAGAGTTTCCCACGTTGTATGAACGTCTCACAGTTTGCATTCTTTCCAGCTGTATTTTGCATTCTTTTGAGCCCAAAGATAGCATTGTTGGTATGTATCTACTGCACTACTTCTTGTGTTGTAATTGCATACTTCCGTAGTTCGTTTTTGTGTACCGGTAATTTAGACGGAGATTTAAGGTAAAGCCGATACTAGAACATGCAGACGTTACTGCTAGCTCTCAGGCTACATGAGGCACGTTGTGCACGAATTTACGAGCTTAGATGCGAACCTGAATGTGTGATTTTTCATGCTTCTGCAAACGTATACATTTATTAATGTACGAGGATGATCTTATGAGATTACCAGTTTATTGTTGTTTAGCGCAACACTGATTTGGGCTATGTTTTGTATGTTTCAGTTTCACAAATTTCTTATACGTCATTAAACCTGTGGACGGCAAATCTAGTCTTCAGAGTCGTGATGTTAAGAAGAGTTTATCTGGCTGTTAGTGTATGAAAGTGTACCGAAGGCAGCACAGTGAAACAACAGCTATCAAGCAAACAAGAAAGAAATCGCAGTGCAGGCAGCTAACCGTTAACTAGCCACAGCCAGCCAGTAGACGATGAGTGGGGAAGGATCAGCGCGCGCTGTGGAGACAAAGGCGACTGAGCAATGTCGGCAGACAGACAGGCCAGCACAGGGCGCTGCTAAGCCAGCAAATTCAGACGAACGGCTATCGCTGAGGACACGCTCCCACGCTTGGTGCTCTATACGGTCCAGTGCGTCATCGACGGGGTCTGCAGCAGCTAGAGCAAGAGCAAGAGCCGAAGCAGCTAAAACACGTCTGGCATATGCTGAAGAAGAAATGAATTTGAAGTTAGAAAAGGCTAGGTTGGAAGCATCTATGGAAGTACTTAAGCACAAAAAGGAAGCTGCTGCAGCCATCGCGGAGGCAGTAGTACTGGAGGCTGCTGCAGATGCTGGTGAGTCTCACGGTAATGAGTCACACAGTTGTGAGCTGAACACAGACCCTGATCCGTTGGTGGCCTCACAGCGCACAGAGCAATACGTGATTGATCAACTGAGAGAAAGAGGACCAGAACTGCAGTTAGGTGGTAATGGTGACACGCCAACAAGGTCAGCACCGCCGCCGTCACCCCCACATCTCCAAGCTGATACCAAACCTTTTGTGCCACGACAAAACAACCCTGCTCCGCCTAACCTCTCCCCCCAGCAGCCTTGCAAGGACGTTGACGGAGGCGGCCATGATCCAGCTACCAGGTATTGTCGAGAGGCTTGTGCTCCACACGTCAGGATCAAGAATGAGCATGCCGTTCCGGTGCACCAGTTTACACCTGGACTTTATGATGGGCATCTGTCACACTATCCTATGCCACCGAACTGTAACAATGATAGCTCACACATGAGTGACTTTGTAAAATATCTTGCCCGTCGTGAGCTAGTGGCTACAGGATTACTTCAGTTTAATGACAAACCGCAAACCTACAGAGCATGGAGGCGTTCCTTCCAAACCGCAACCAGTGGCTTAAACCTCACACCTAGTGAGGAGCTGGATCTCCTGCTTAAATGGCTTGGGAAAGAGTCAGCGGAGCAAGTTGAACAGATAAGAGCAATACACATCCATCGACCAGAAGCAGGACTGGCCATGGCATGGGACAGGCTCAATCACACATACGGCTCTGCTGAAGCTATAGAAAACGCTCTGTTCAAACGCATCGACAGCTTTCCCAAGATAACCGGTCGAGACGGATCCAAGCTAATGAAACTGAGCGATTTAATAATGGAGCTTCACTCTGCTAAAGTGGAGGGTGACCTGCCTGGTCTCTCCTTCCTGGATACGTCAAGAGGCGTCAATCCTATAGTTCAAAAACTCCCGCCTCGTCTTCAGGAGAAGTGGATATCAGCTGGTGCATCCTACAAGCGGCAGAACCAGGTACCTTACCCCCCATTTGCCTTTTTTGTTGATTTTGTCACCCAGCAGGCTCGCATGATGAGTGATCCCAGCTTCAACTTCATCACTCACTCAGACCTGGGTGCCAAGACTGAGAAAGCCCCTTGGAAGCCATCCAGACAGCAAGAGGTCTCTGTCGCCGTCCACAAGACAGAGGTGTCTCCTGTAACTACGTCTGACACTGGTGAGCCCCCAACTAAACCAGTTGACTTTGATAAGATATGTTTGTTACACAAAAAGCCTCATCCCCTGCGCAAGTGTCGGGCATTCAGACAAAAGCCCATCGAAGAGCGCAAAACACTGCTTAAAGAAAACAATGTGTGCTTCAAATGTTGTTCTTCTTCGTCTCACATTGCAAGGAACTGCACGGTCAACGTCCAGTGTGCTGAGTGTCGGAGCGAAAAACACAACACAGCGCTTCACCCTGGACCCGCACCGTGGACCCAAGAGGCGGACCCCGCTCCTGAGCACGGCGGGGAGGATGGAGAAAATTCACCACCGTCTCAGGTCACCACTAAATGCACAGAGGTCTGCGGCGGTGAGTTGGCAGACCGCTCCTGCTCCAAAATATGCCTTGTCAGAGTGTTTCCAGCTGGCCACAGAGAGAAGGCGGTGAAACTGTATGCAATATTGGACGAGCAGAGTAATAGGTCACTGGTTCACTCACAGTTCTTCAAAGTGTTCAGTGACGAAAGCCCGAGCGCTCCATATACACTGAGGACATGTGCTGGAGTGAAGGAATCCACAGGCAGGAGGGCCAGTGGCTATGAAGTGGAATCTCTGGACAGAACTTTCTGTGCCTCGTTGCCAAGCCTCATAGAGTGCAACGACATTCCGAATAACAGAGAGGAGATTCCGACTCCTGAAGTGGCGCTCCACCATGCCCATCTGAGGTCAGTAGCACACCTCATCCCAGACATTGACCCGCATGCCCCCATTATGCTTCTCCTGGGGCGGGACATTATCAGAGTGCACAAAGTCCGCAAACAGGTGAATGGCTCTCACAACCAGCCCTATGCACAGAAATTGGACCTGGGCTGGGTCATTGTTGGAAACGTGTGCTTAGGTAATGTCCACAAACCACTGACAATCCGCACGTTCCACACGAACATTACAGAATTGACACGTCCTACTCTCTTTGCTCCATGCCCCAATGTGTTTCATGTTAAAGAGAAATTCAGTGACATTCAAGTAACCAATTCTCCCTCGGCATGTTGCGAAGACCAGTCTCCCTGTGAAGCCGACCACCTGGGGTGTAATGTGTTCGGACGGACCAAGGACGACAACCAGGTGGCTCCTTCCATTCAAGATGCCACATTCATGAAGATAATGGATGAAGGGCTACGGAAAGACTCCAACGGCAGCTGGGTGGCGCCATTGCCCTTTAAGAGTCCACGCCCGCGGCTTCCAGACAACAGGCCACAAGCGACGAAGCGCTTCATGTCTCTTAAGCGCAACCTTGAGAAGAAGCCTGAAATGAGAGATCACTTTCTCAGCTTCATGGACAAGATGTTAAAGAACGGCCATGCTGAGTTAGCCCTACCTCTCAGCGATAATGAAGAACGATGGTACTTGCCAACATTTGGAGTGTATCATCCAAAGAAACCTAAGAAAATACGCGTGGTGTTCGATTCCAGCGCACAATACAACGGTGTGTCACTCAACGATGTGCTGTTAACTGGGCCTGATTTAAACAACACACTGCTCGGTGTTTTAATTCGCTTCAGAAGAGAGGCCATCGCCTTCACAGCCGACATAGAACAGATGTTCTATTGTTTCCTGGTGAGCGAAGAAGACCGCAACTTCTTACGTTTCCTTTGGTTTCAAGACAATGATCCCTCCAAGGCCATAGTGGACTATCGTATGAGGGTCCATGTTTTTGGCAATAGCCCCTCACCAGCGGTGGCCATTCATGGCCTTCACAAGTCTGTCCAAGCCAGTGAGCTGCACGTCGACCCAGATGTGAAATACTTTGTGATGCGTGACTTTTATGTTGACGATGGGCTAAAGTCCCTGCCTACTGTCGAAGCCGCCATCAGCCTGCTAAAAAACACACAGGATGTTCTCTCCAAATCGAATCTGAGACTACATAAGATCGCAGCCAACAGCAAAGAGGTGATGGAGGCGTTTCCAGCCAGTGATCACGCAAGCGACCTCAAAGACCTCGACCTTGAAGCTGACACGGTGCCGCTGCAGCGTAGCCTCGGACTCATTTGGAATCTCCAGACAGACTGCTTTCTGTTCAGCGTCTCGGACGAGATGAAGCCATACACCCGCCGGGGCGTTTTGTCCACCATTAATAGCCTCTATGACCCGCTGGGGTTTGTTGCGCCTGTCACGATCCAAGGCAAGGCTATTCTGCGAGAACTCACTATGGAGAACGGTGACTGGGACGCGCCACTACCTCCAGCCATGGAGGATGCCTGGACATCTTGGAAATCTTCCCTAGCCGAACTGTCTGAGCTCTCCATTCCCAGACGCTACACAGAAATGTCACCATCGACAGCTGCAAGAAGAGAATTGTGCATTTTCTGTGATGCGTCTGTTAAAGCCATCGCCGCAGTGGCCTACTTAAAAGTCACAGACACAGATGGGAACAAGCAGATTGGATTTGCAATGGGAAAAGCCAAGCTCGCTCCTCGCCCTGAGCATACGGTGCCGAGACTTGAACTCTGTGCAGCAGTGCTTGCCGTTGAGTTAGCAGACCTGATCTCAGCGGAACTAGATCTTCATGTTGATGCTGTAACCTACTTCTCAGACAGCAAAGTGGTCTTAGGCTACATTTACAACGAGACCAGACGCTTCTATGTCTATGTCAGCAATAGAGTGTTACGCATCCGAAGATCTTCCCATCCAGATCAGTGGCGCTATGTATCAACGCACCAGAACCCTGCAGATCACGCAACACGGTCTGTACACGCTGGCCACCTGAAAGACACCAACTGGCTGAGAGGTCCGGAATTCCTGTCCAGAGCAGAGCCCAGCACCACTGGGAGCGCGTATGACCTTGTTGACCCCGGCACGGACCCTGACATCCGGCCTCTAGTGTCTGCCTTAAGCACTGCAGCTTCGCCCAAACAGCTTGATTCCCAGCGCTTCGCTAAATTTTCCACGTGGAAGTCGCTCACACGAGCAGTCACTCGGATCATTCACATAGCCCGCCATTTCAAGAAAGCTCCAGAAGGAAAGAGCTCATGTCAGGGATGGCATTACTGCAAAGCCGAATTCACTGTTGAAGAATGCAGCAAAGCTTCGGCTGTGATCATCCACGCAGTTCAGCAGGATACCTACAGTGATGAGATAAAGTGCATCCAAAAACAAGAGAAGATGCCAAAAACAAGTCCTCTCCGGAATCTGGATGTCTTTGTTGACTCGGAGGGCCTTCTAAGAGTCGGAGGCCGTCTACACAATTCAAGCCTGGAACAGTGTGAAAAGACTCCCTTGATTATCCCTGGCCAGCATCACATCGCAGCGTTACTTATTAGACACCACCACGAGAAAATTCACCATCAAGGCCGCCACTACACAGAAGGGGCGGTCCGTGCAGCTGGCCTATGGATAGTTGGTATGAAGAAGAAAGTGAGCAGCATCATCCACCACTGTGTAATCTGCAGACGGCTCAGGGCCCCACTCAGCATCCAGAAAATGGCTGACCTGCCTGCTGATCGTTTGTCCTCTGACCCCCCATTCACGAGTGTCGGGTTAGATGTGTTTGGGCCATGGACCGTCTCCTCACGTAAGACCAGAGGTGGCTTCGCACAAAGCAAGAGGTGGGCAGTGATCTTCACGTGCATGAGCATAAGAGCCGTGCACATAGAGGTCATAGAGTCCCTCGACACGTCCAGCTTCATTAATGCGCTGCGGCGTTTCCTCTCTGTGCGTGGGCCAGTCAAGCACCTACGCTCAGACCGTGGCACGAACTTCGTAGGTGCCAGCAAAGAATTAAAGATACCGTCAAACATCGACAGCGCCGCTGTGAAAACTTACCTCGCAGACCAGGGCTGTACATGGACATTTAATCCTCCACATGCATCTCATTGTGGTGGATCATGGGAAAGAATGATCGGACTCGCTAGAA
This sequence comes from Scatophagus argus, assembly GCF_020382885.2. Taxonomy (NCBI): domain Eukaryota; kingdom Metazoa; phylum Chordata; class Actinopteri; family Scatophagidae; genus Scatophagus; species Scatophagus argus. The sequence continues at coordinate 1,137,439 of NC_058513.1, read as the reverse complement.
GAATTCTAGACTCCATGTTTCTCAAGCTGAAAGACAAGCTCACCCATGAAGTATTGGTGACCTTCATGGCAGAAGTGGCAGCGATCATAAACGCCAGGCCCCTTGTTCCTGTGACAACGGACCCTGACGACTCCTTCATTCTCACACCAGCTGCTCTGCTCACGCAGAAGTCGAGCATCGTTTCTGCTCCCGCTGGTGAGTTTGGAGCTGCAGACCTCTACAAGTCCCAGTGGCGACAGGTCCAGCATCTGTCCAACACCTTCTGGGACCGCTGGAGGAAGCAGTTCCTCCCTACACTTCAGGCCCGCAAGAAATGGCAGTCATCGCACCCCAACATTCAGCCTGAAAGTGTTGTTCTACTCAAGAATAGCCAAGTACCTAGGAATGAGTGGCCTCTTGGTCTGGTGACACAGACTTTCCCCAGCAAAGATGAGAAAGTGCGCCAGGTTGAAGTGAAGATCATCAGACCAGAAGGGACTTCTCTTTTCCTTAGGCCAGTGAATGAACTAGTGCTCCTCTTGCCTCCAGATAAAAGTCAATAGTAATGATGGACTGTTTGTTGTGTGACGTATTCACGTCAGGCGGGGAGTGTGTTGTTATGAGTTTAAAAAAGGTTAAAAAGATAATTAAGGTCAAGTTTAAAATACTACTATTATTTACAGTATATTTACAACTTCACTGCATTTGATTTGAAGTTCCATGAATATGTATTGGAATTCTCGTTTCTCTCCTGTGAGAACCTATTTTCTCATGCGCTATTTGTCTAATGACAGCCTCCGTAGGCTAGGTAAGGTTTACACTCGAAGAGTTTCCCACGTTGTATGAACGTCTCACAGTTTGCATTCTTTCCAGCTGTATTTTGCATTCTTTTGAGCCCAAAGATAGCATTGTTGGTATGTATCTACTGCACTACTTCTTGTGTTGTAATTGCATACTTCCGTAGTTCGTTTTTGTGTACCGGTAATTTAGACGGAGATTTAAGGTAAAGCCGATACTAGAACATGCAGACGTTACTGCTAGCTCTCAGGCTACATGAGGCACGTTGTGCACGAATTTACGAGCTTAGATGCGAACCTGAATGTGTGATTTTTCATGCTTCTGCAAACGTATACATTTATTAATGTACGAGGATGATCTTATGAGATTACCAGTTTATTGTTGTTTAGCGCAACACTGATTTGGGCTATGTTTTGTATGTTTCAGTTTCACAAATTTCTTATACGTCATTAAACCTGTGGACGGCAAATCTAGTCTTCAGAGTCGTGATGTTAAGAAGAGTTTATCTGGCTGTTAGTGTATGAAAGTGTACCGAAGGCAGCACAATACCACAAAATAAGTCCAAAAAGACAACTGAAGATTTTGTAGCAGGAGTAGATGAAAAGAAATGGAATTAGTGCTTATGCTGTCAGATTGTATTAATCTGATTATTCTGACTTTGAAACATTTTTCCCTAAAATAAATCACTCAAATGCAGCAAAACTTGAAACCCACACGTGGAAATACATGTGAATATTATTTAGGAAAGAGAAAAATTTCCCCCCTTTTTGTTCGCTCTACATTCCACTCAATGAAATGAGCCTCTCACTGTTTGAAAAGAGAACATCTCATGTGTTCTGAAATCCAGCAGACAACGTACAGTATGTTAATACCAACTAACAACTTGAAACCTGCAGCAGCAGAGTGAGAAGTTTTGGTGTAAAAAGTAAAAAAAAAAAAAAAAAGCATGAGGTCTAGCACCATCTTTAATATTAATGCAGGCATATGTATATTAATTAAGGGCCAAATGTAGTTCTGTGATTAAAATGACGTGAAAATTCTAAATTTTTGCCGTTTAATTCTCGATAAAGCAGTAGAATCTATGCAGAGCTGCTATAGCTTCTCACTGTCTGGTGCTGGGTGGCTGCTGGAAGTGTCTGGATCTCTGAAGGACCAAACTTGGCTCAGCACAGCCATGCTGCTCCTCCACTGACCTTGCTGCCCGGCTGCCATCTCTGCATGCTTTACCAACTGTCTGCATTTCCTGCCTGATCCCACTGCAACATTCACTCCTAAACCTCTTTTTTTTCTTTTCTTTTTTTATTTCACTAGTTCACTTTGGGCCGGAGTCAGTTCAGTGGTTGGTGTCATTTCTAGCTGGATTCTTTGATTTTCTGGGCTCTTCATCAAAACTCTGTGGAGAAACTTAATGGAAAATGATCATATGTGGCTTCTTAAAGAGAACAGGGAATTTGTCACATGAGAAGAGAGTGTTGTGTGGGCTGCAGCAGTGTGTGAGACAGTGTGTTTGTATGTGTTCATGTAGGCTTTTGTATGTTTTGTTTCAGGGCAAAGTGAAACAGTGTAGCATAATGTTTCAATGCTGCCTTGACAGTAAGATCCGTGTGAGTATACTGACTCACATTTTGGACAACTAGAACATTGTTTTCTAACAGCAAAGTTCTCATGAAGTGTGGCACAGATACATTTAAAATCCCCATTAAGTTCTACTTCCTTTCCCTCATCCACTTCTTAAATATTAAAACTCCTTTGGTTTATGGCTGTATAGTACTTTTCCTTATCAATTTGATTTTCAAACTACAAATGGTTCGTGCTTCTAAGCAGCTCAGAATGAATGGCAGAAAGATTTGAACAAAAATGAGGGAAGGAGAAAGTATGATGCAGACTCACAGCAGACAGACAGAGAGCACCCAGGTGGACTGGGTGAAAATATGCACCAAAGTGCTGACATGATAGAAAAACTTGAGAAGTGTGTGATCATCTTACTTCGTAAAGCACATTGCACCACTTTTGAAATAGGCTAGTGAATCTGTTCTCAGCAGTAAAGTAAATCCAAATCTTTTACATCAAGTTCTATTTTCTCGCAAATTTGCATCATTGACCGACTATTAGTGTCTTCCGGGTGTTGACAGTGAAAAGGACAGAAAGTCCAAAACAAAGTAAGCTCTTGAATCCAGTGTTGGATTGTTGCAAGTTCAATATGAGCATGCGATACCCAAGTAAGAACTTCTCCTCAAAAGAGGGATGTTTATAAGACAAAAATAAATAAACATAATAAAGATAAATTGCAGAAACTGTTTTTCTTGGTTAATGCCAGATAGCTTGGAGAGCTGTTGTGGCTGCTAAGTGCGATTTTTCTGGCTAGCTAGCATATTAATTTAGATTGCCACAACAATTTTGGACCTACGTTAGCAAGCTTCCTGTATATCATTACCTCTGCAATGAGTCACATATAATAACCATGGTGACCTAATAAGTTACTATTACCATACCTTTAGGTGTCAGAAGTATTAAACAAACCAATAATAAACTTCAACCCTATTCTTTGGAAATGTAAATTAAGTTTTTGCCTGCTAAAATCCAAAGACATGCTTCATTGAGATAGCATTGTTGTACACAGAGTATGATCTCATTCCCTGGCCATCAAACACAGACTTCCTGGCACATCCCACTGTGTCCCATCCAGATGCAGAAGGGACTCTTGTGCATCAGGATACGTAGCCCCAATGCAAAGATGATCAGTCAGTCAGAGGATCAGAACTGCTGCACAAGTTGTTTGCTAAGTATCAAAGAGGTATAGAGGTCAGGGATGTGTGATGGTTCATTCACACACATGACTTTGAGGTAATCAGAGCTCATGTCCTCTGTGAAACAAAACCTCACGTCACTGATCTGTTCCTAAACCTTACCACATAGCTCTAGTGCCTAAACCTAACCATAGTAGCATTTCATGTGAAGCACGTGGCTTTGTGCATCAGTCAAAGGTGCCAAAGGGTACAAAGGATGTGACAAAGCATTGCTATGTGATGAGCTGGGATGAGAATATGTCATTTATATAATCATCTCTGAGTTCTAGATGAGTCATCAAACATATTCTGTTTTATACAAGAAAAGGAAACGTAATTTAAAATGACTCAAAATTATTTTTTACACTTACAGTGTTTAGTATATAATCAGAGATAAATGGATACACAAGGACATAGGATTTTGTCTTTCATAAAACCTGGACCAGACAACCAAGACAGGAGCTGACGTTTTCTTCGTGATACTCACACGTGAAACAACAGTCATAAAACTGATTTACTTAATTAATAATTTCAGGATGTCTTTCATCAGAAGTACCCCACACCAATTATGATTTTTCAGAGATCAAAATCCCATTACATAGTTGGCTGTAAATGGCTCTATCATTCTAGAATGAATCTCATAGCTCCCATTAATCATCTGCAGCATTTCTGGAGGATCACATGGGAGCAGCCAAAGATCAGAAGGTCAGAGTTAATTGGTTTCCACTCATTAAAGTGATCCCCTGCCTCAGTCATTAGACTGAACCGGGCTCCACCATTGACATTTGACTTCTGTACCATCATCAGAAAACATTAATGCTAATGTCCTGAAAAGCAATAAAGAGTTTAAAAAAGCATCATTAGAGAATGATGGAGCAAGAGCTTACATCTGTCTGTCGTACACATATGTATGAATGCAGGTAAGTGCAGTCCCATCAATACCCACCCTCAATGAGTTTGAAAGTGAAAGCTGTGACTGGAAATAAAGTAGCTCGTGTTGTGCGTCACCTTCACTTCACACCACGTTCAGCGCAGTGAGAGGGAGGGGAAAAAGAGACATGCAAAAGACAAGCAAGAGACAAGAGACGGGTGCTACATATTCATATTCTCTGGCAACATTACACACCGGTGGTTGTTTGAATTTAGAATATTACACAAAAATCATACCCAGAGTGCAGGATGATTATGTTAATCAACCATGTTACGCTATTTGATTGATTATTTTCCACCAACATTCATTAAATTAAACGTTTTTCAAATGACCAAATCTGCTATTGTAATGTAATAATGTGACCATTATTTAAAATGATAATAATAATAATTATGATATTAACTAAGTGGAATGTAACCATGTTCATTGGAAGTAGTATACTTCAGTACCATTTCTGGACTCTTTTAAGTGTGTGTATGCTCCACTGCATTTCAAAGGGAAAGAATTTGCACACTAAACTCCACCTCCATCATGAGCATCGTCAGATAATTCCTCCACACATCTACTTAAGTAACATTTTGAATGCAGGACTTTTCCACTTTTACTCAAGCAAAATATTTCAGTAAATTCAAATATTGAAAATGTACCTTCTTAGGAATGCAGTGTACTCCAGATGAATTAAACAGTTTAATTACATTTCAAATCATACCCCATAGTAACTGTGGCAATTTAGTCAATATTTACATAGACTGATGGTCATGTCATTTGAGATTTAAGGCAGTTCTGTCTATTTTCTGGTTATTTTAATGTTCATATTTAATTGCTCGAGCGTTCATTTTGAATTTTTCAAAGAAAAATGTTGATGTTGAGATGAGCTGGATAACAAAATCAGATGTATCGATGCATTCCATTAGGGCTGTACAACCATTCAGCTGAAACTTGCTTCGTGCTCACTTCAGTCAGTGGAGAGTAAACGTTTTGTCTAAAAAATAAAGACGATTACAGATCATCTGTTCTTGTTTTTTTGTCTTCGGGTTGTGAATTGCTTTGCAGGTTGGATAGAGCATCTTTGCATGCATCACCTAGAATAAATTTGAAAGTCACTGTTGTTTGGTTTGTTTGCAAGTCAAACAAATATCCCAATCTGTGTGATCTGTGATGTCAGAACTGGTATATGTAAAACACAGTCACAAGAATGATTAACAGAACAACAGTTTCAATGCATCTTTTGTGACGATGAACAGTTCTGAACAGGTTTGACATTAGCACAAACATCAGGATTTGTCCTGTTCAGTTCATATATATCAGCATCAGTGTTCACCAGAACTCATAATCAGATCATTTTTGATTTACGTTTACGTGGGTGCGGCAAGCCAGTTCTCATATTGTTTGAACATTTTATCACACTTTACTTTGTTTGTAGAGAAAAGAGAGACAGACAGGTAGAAATAAAATGGCAAAGACATTAAGCAAATGGCATCATTAAAGCCAGTTAATCTTCACCTGTTGACTTCGTACTTGTGGAGCGCTCCATTCATCTTCCAGCACCTCCCAGGAGCTAGGCTGGTGTCAGACAGGCTAACAAATGACCTCAGCTAATCGCTGTTTAATTTACTACCAGCAGTCACATTGAGGCATGAGGGCTAGGTGGAGTCTAGCTAACCATCTCCTGTTTGTGAGTCTGTGTGTGTGTTTATTGTCCTGTGTGGATTGTATTAGCTTGTACAAACATTGTGGAAGTTCAACCATTAGCCGATGAGTGCATTAATCATATGTGGAGGTTCTCTCAGCAATAAGATGCTGTCCATCAAAAATAATTAACCATTATTGTAACAGTAATCACAATGTCGCATCAACCTATATTTCTGGTCTTTTGTGTTTTTGTTGTTGCTGTTGTTTTTTTGGACCTAATAATGACCCCCAACCAATACAAGGTTTCATTCAAAGGATAGAAAGGATGGAATGATGGATACAATAAATAAATTAGATTTTAAAACTGTAGTTCACATCATACAGTAAAATATGCCACTTTGACCATATTTATGTGATGTGTAGCATTAAATCTTATGACCTCTAAATGTGAGCTGATTTTGACTTCCTTTTGGGGATGCAACAGCAATTATGTTTATAAGGGAGACATAAGGGGTCACCAGTTACATTTTATATTAACATAATGAGGAAATGTTGTTAATGAATGTATGTGTCAAACGTAAGTACAATGTTTGCTGATAGCATATTTCATGTGATTTCTGGATAAGTTTAACTGAAAAAAACAATGTATCCTCAACCTTAACCAAAGTGCTGATGTTGTCTATACCACAAGCACAAACCAGAGAGTGGATTTGGACATTATGTTTTTTGGCGTCAGAGTCCTGCATGTTGTACTCCCACCAGCAAATGGAAATGTAATGGCTGATTTCAGTGAAATAAACACTTGTCTCTGATCATAGTCCAAGTTTCTACGTTTCCTTTATAAACGTATTTCCTGTAGCAAATCACGTACATACAAACAAAATTTCTTAGCAGATAGGGTTTATTAGCAGAAATAAAAACGAAACATGCATATGTGTAATATGAATTCTAGCTCTAACTAAGTTAGTAAGAGTGGAAAAAGACAGCAACTTAAACTCCACTACCATGTCATTTCTCAGCAGAGAAACACAGACTGAGAAATCCATTGTGGAATCCTCTGATGGTAGGTCAGGCCACTGAACTGTCCATACAAATGAAGTTTACTGCTGCTTCATTTCTGAATAATACAGATCACTGTAGGAACTGCTTCGAAACTGAGTTTTGTGAAATAAGAAGCTTCTCACAGAACATGAATAGGAACTCATGACTCATGCTTTCTCTGTGTTCCTACCCTCAGCCTCACCATATGTAGGCTCATGCACCACCTACTGAAGTGAAAAGACGATGCGATAGATAGACAGATAAAGTCAGGGTGAAATCAGAAAAAGAATACAGAATAAACAAACAAAACATTAACTGAAGATAATGCTTCCTGCTGCCATCGTGATTTATTCATAGGTGCAAATCAGGACTTAAACACTTGAGATTCCTGAAATAGTACATACACATGACATTACATTCTCTGCAGCTTTTACAGCTTCCACTCTCTCTGCTGACGGTTGGGTAACGTATTGTGTCACTTCCCGTTTCTGCTCTGTACTACTCGTTCACTTGTTGGCATTTGGTGCCAACAGTCCCCCGGGCAGCCGGGAAGTTGGGTGGCGGTTCGAATGAAGCATAGTCCGAAACAAAGGCCCATGGTTCCCTACCAGCCGCTTTAAGTATTTTTTCCCCACTCAGCGACACACATGGTTATTGACAGTTTTGTTCTACGGTACGTGAAGTTGACACCAGCAACCATACTTAAATGCATACCGGGGGCCAGAGCGGGTGACATAGAGGGCAATTTAAAGCTGCTGGCGAGAGATAAGAGTAAATATGGTAAGACTGTAATTCACGTCGGCGCTAATGACACCCGTCTACGCCAGTCGGAGGTCACCAAAGTTAACATGGAGTGTGTAATTTGGCAAAACCATGTCGGACTCCATAGCGTTCTTTGGTCCCCTCCTGAATCTGACCAGTGCTGACATGTTTAGCCGCATGTCATTGCTCTGTGACTGGCTGTCATGGTGGTGTCCAGAAAACAACGTGGCCTTTATAGATAACTGGGAGACTTTCTGGGGAAAACCTGGCCTCATTAGCAGAGACGGCGTTCATCCCACTTGGGGTGGTGTGGTTCTTATTTCTACAAATATGGCCAAGTTTATTAGATAACCAACACCCTGACAACCCAGGGTCGAGGCCAGGAAGCAGAGTCGCTGTCTTACACACTTCTCTGCTGCTTTTGTAGGACTGCCGCCCTCAGTTTGGTTTCAGAGCCCATCACAGCATAGAAACAGCACTGGTTAAAGTTACAAATGACATCCTCATGGCATCAGACCATGGACTTGTCTCCATACTCGTTCTACTGGATCTCAGTGCTGCCTTTGACACTGTAGATCACAACATTTAGCATTTAACATATAGATCACAACACAGATCAGAACATGAGACTAGGATCACAGGGGCAGCACTGCACAAAATGATTCTTTGGCTTTAGCCTCCATTCCTGGTCCTGTTTTCCTTCCTTCAGTGACACACCTTAACAATCCCAGCACAAAATGGGCATGGTTGTCAGATTTCTGGTATCTGAGAATTACAAAAATTATTGAACACAACCATCCTGGAAATGTGTGGGGATAGGGGCTTTCAGACTCTTCTTGAAGCATGTCTGACTTTCTCCGGCTGAGCTGGTTGGCTTCCTGTTCTTTGACATGCTCAACAAATGTAGCTGTCATTTCAAAGTGGTTTTGTTTTTTCGTTTTTTTTGTAAGCTTATAGTTTTTTGTTGTCTTATTTCTTCAGTAAAGAAAAATCTGTCATGCTGCTTTAAATGCTTATGGAGGATGTAATAGACCTTACACTGACATTAGGAGGCTACAAGTGTAGCATAAGCACCTTCTTATAATGGTGCTGAGGATGTTGTTACAGTATTGTTCCATCAAGACTTCACAGCAAATTCTGTAATCAGTGGCAGCCTATCAGAGCAATACAATCTACACAGACATAGTAATACATTAGATCACTGGAGCCCTATGAGGCTTGGCCCTTCTCTAATGGCCTGGGTGATTAGGATCCTGGTCAGTCAAATCTCTATCTCTCTCTCTCTCTTTCACTCTCTCCCTCACATACACATACACACACGCACGCACGCACACACACACACACACACACATAAAAATGTATGGGCTGTTAAATGGGAGACTGGCATTCAGGCATTATTAAACCTATGTATTTCCACCATTACTCTGATGACTTCGTTGACACCATGATGATATCTGATCATCTTCATTAACTTTAACTTTCAGAATTTCATGCTTTGTTGAAATGTGAGATTGACTGGCCTCTTTAATTTGAAATACAACGTCCTGCTCAAAACTTTTGTGTGTGTGTGCGTGAGTGTGTGTGTGTGTGTGCGCGTGTGTGTGTGTGTGTGGGAGGGTGTCAGGAAGATGAATGACCTCAGCGTCATTGAGGCAGTCAGGGGTCCTGCCTTAGTTCATCTAAGAACACAGAGGAGGAGATAATCAAATGTGTGAGTGTTTTATTTTACTTTAATAGATAGATAGATAGTCTTTTGTCTATATAGTGTTGATATCATGGATCCCCTGCAAAATCTCCTGAAGCCAAAAAAGCATTTCTTCCTTAGACTGATAAAAAAGGAGAAATCTGTTAAAGTGTTGGCTAGACCATTTGAGCTGCAAACAAAGTTATATATTACTCTTATGAATTCTTAATCCAAGAGGGGTTTATGTTTGTAAGATTTGTTTAAGAGACTGGAAAAACAAGCAGCTTTCAAATAATAGGCACCAACTTGTAATTTATGATGTAGTTAGATAGCTAGGTAGCCTATGTCTCTGTGTTTGAAAATCACAATATTAACCGCACCTTAAACAGATCTCACTGACCAAATGAAAAGTCATTAACACCAGGCTTATTTGAAAAAATCTGGCAGTGTGGGTTGTGATACAGAGCTGTGGAAACAGGCTTTTCACAGGTTAACAGGTTTTCCCAAAGAGTTCCTTTATGGGCATCCCATAGACACCCAGTTTTCTCTGGTGGTGGTAAAATCTCTTCTGGTTTAAATTCTATTCAGTATGCATAAAATCTTCATATAAAGTCTGGATGTACTAATTCAACCACAACCCATATTTGATAAGAACAATCTCTCTCTTTGCCTCCTTCTCTCTCTCTCTCTCCTTTTCTTACTCTCTCTCTCTCTCTCTCTCTCTCTCTCTCTCTCTCTCTCTCTCTCTCTCTCACACACACACACACACACACACACACACACAAACACTTAACAGATTAATAGCGTCATCATTCTCCTCAATTTGATCTACACATTCATTCAAATCCAGTCATCCCCTCATCTTGTCTTCCTGATATTGAGTGTAATCTTATCAACATGTTATTGCTTTGACTGTCTCTCTGCTCAACAAGTTCATTAACAGCTAGGTGAGCTAATAAGAGTACTTAATTGGTTAATTGGCCTGTTTGGTTTGGGGCCTTGTGGATCTGAGGTTAGCACTGCTCAAATGCAAATACAAAAACAGCCTTACTAAATGGTCTTTACATCTGTTTTAACACTGATGATGTTGTTATTGTACATTCAGACAATGTCCAATAAAAGCACTTTAAAACCCCAAGTACATGGACACACAAATAAATGTATGTAACAAATGTTTTAAGAAAATGTCAGCTTATTTTATAATTTCCCATTTAATTGAGGAGTATTTTATTTACTCCACACATCACACAATTATAATTTCCTTGCAAAAAAAAACCCTAACCATTTTATAATTGGAACAACCGGAATTTACTTCTGGCTGTCCAGTAAAAAACACAAATTGAAAAGATCTATTCTGTTCAGTCCTAATGGCAGCCTGCAAGTTTCTGCATGATAGAAAAAGACATTATTGTGTGTGACTGTTAACTGATGTGTTTCAAGCTGTTAACAAGCAGTGGACAGTTACTAATGATTAGCTGAACTTGGAGGGCAGAGGTGAACAAACTTAACTCAACTCTAACCTTTGTAGACCCCAAAAGCAAAACCCTGACCCTTTTTTGTCGAAACTGTCTTGAACCCCAAACCAAACTCTGTGTTAAAATTCAGTCAGACTCCCAGTGGACAATCCACCAGCATCACAACATGGCTGCTCTTTCTTCCACTTTCTTCTTAGCAGAAACTGAATGGTTCAACTTAAATCGAATAGTCCTCGTTGATGAAATGACAAATCAAATTCACAGGGCTCATTGTGCAGTTAAATGATATGAATGAAAGAAATAAATATAATGTTATGAAGGCTGATGCTAGTACGCTAATTGCCGGCATAAATCATGTTTGTGTAAGAAGTGAAAAAAGAGGCAGAGACAGCATGAGAAAGTGAAGGGGTGGGGGTGCGCTATACCAGAGAAAATATTGAATCCATATCTCCAAATTCTCTGGCTCGACTCTATGAGGATGAATGTGTAGAAATATGAATGCAAAGATATGATTCAACTAAAAGCTGAATAATAAGACATCTGTCATCTGTCATGAAAACAGATGGTGGAGGGTTATTTAAGTATGTAAATATGCCTTTATAATCAGTCACACAATCTGTTGTATAGGACGCTTCTTCTGAAATCCACCAAAAAACACAATCTACCTGATGATGAGTACAAAGGTATAAGTAAATTCATAAGAATTTATTAAGAATTACCTAATGCATGACGAAATCACTCAAAAACACCACTCAAAAATCAAGCTTGGGATACTTTTTGGAAATACTTTTAAATTAACTTGTGAAATATAGAACATGGAATATTTTTTATAATCATGTTACAAGTGTAACAGTAGTATAAAAAGATTATTTTTGTCAGTTACAATGAATGATTACAATGGATGTGATAACTGACTGATCACACGTTGGTCTGGCATGCACTCCTCTCTTCTGCCACCCTACAGATTTTTCTAGCAGTTTTTAGACAAGGATGAGAGAGGATGGGGTAAAAGCTCAGGGACTTTGATGAAGAGGATCAGGTGGACCAACATGCAGAGACCATGAAGACAAGACAAAACAAGATACAATTTTATTTGTATAGCCGATTTTTACAAGCGGTTTGTCTCAAAGGGTTTTACATAACATTATAGCAACATCCCTCACAAACTCCCAGAAGAAACCTTTAACGGGAAAAAAATGGGAGAAACCTCAGGGTGAGCAACAGAGGAGGGATTCCTCACTCAGGATGGGCAGGCGTGCCATGGATGCTGTACAGGCAGGAAAGCAGTTAACAACATGAGATATGGGATAGATGGGGAATGTTCAGTCAGGAAAGAGCTGATGGAGGCAGCTACTGGTGGGCGGGCTGGGCCGTGAACAGCGAAAGCAGAAGCAGCAGGTTGGTTGATGAACAGGGACGGCAGGGAGGATAGAAGCAGAGGGAAGGAGGTGCTGCAGGTGGAGGTTTGGTGCCGGTGGATGGAGCTCTGGAGAAATCTGTGAAGACACGGAGAGAGTGTGAGACACCAAGGCCAGACTACACAGTATAACAGATAAAGACGGAATAGCAAATGTGTAGGGGGAGAGAAGAGAAGAGAAGAGAAGAGAAGAGAAGAGAAGAGAAGAGAAGAGAAGATGGTTCCTTGTATCCTGATGTGTCCCCCAGCAGTCTAAGCTTATGGCAGCATAGCTATAAAATGGTTCAGAGTTACCTGAGCCAGCCCTAACTAAAAGCTCTATCATAGAGGAATGTTTTTAGCCGGGACTTAACAGTGGAGAGAGTGTCTGCCTCTCTGACATGGCTTCTGTCACCCAGTTTAATAGATAAGTATAGCTGTGTATCATCAGCATAGCAATGATACATACCAATTTCATGGTCCAGTCTCTGAAGTAGAATGTTATGATCTATGATCAATGGTATCAAACAGAGTACTGAGATCTAGAAGTACAAGTATGGAAACAAGGCCTCTATCAGATGCTAGGAAAAGCTTGTTAGAAACTTTTATCAGTGCTGTTTCAGTACTGTGGTGTTCTCTAAATCCAGATTGGAAAGCTTCAAAAAGGTCGTTAGAGTGGTGATGTCGATGTAGCTGCTCTAGGACAACCTTCTCAAAGATCTTGGAGATGTATGGAAAGTTGGATATAGGTCTGTAATTAACTAATACATCTGGGTCAAGGGAAGGTTTCTTTAATAGTGGTTTGATGACAGCCACCTTTAAGGCCTGTGGTACATAACCTGTGACTAGAGAGAGATTGATCTGGTTCAGTATAGAAATGTTAACTAAGGGAAAGATATCCTTAAGCAGTCTTGTTGGGACCAAGTCAAGCATGTGGATGACTTGGATGGGGTAATGACATGAAAGTTAACTCTGAGAGTTGAATTGGGGAGAAGCTGTCCAAACATACTTTAGGTGTGGAGGTTGCTATAAGAGAAATTGTATTTGGTGGAGTATTACTGCCAATCCTTGCTCTGATGTTTACAATCTTATCAGTGAAGAAAGTTAAGAAATCATCACTTCTGAGAGTCGGGGGGATGCATGGCTCAACAGCACTATGGTTTTTTTAGTTAGCCTGGCTACAGTATTAAAGAGGAATCTAGGATTGTTCTTGTTCCTTTCTATTAATGAGGAGTAATTTCTTTTTTATAAATTAATAAACGATTTTTCCAGGTTTGACGGTCTTCTACACATTGGTTTGAATGTGATTTTCTTTCCAGCTGTCTAGTTTTCTGTTTCAAGATGTGTAGATTTAAATTGTACCAGGGAACTGCTCTCTTCTGCTTAATGACCTTCTTTTTCAGAGGGGCTACAGAAATAAAGGACCCAAGAAGTGATGTTGCAGTGCTATCTACAAGAACATCTACCTGTGAGGGATTGAAATTTTCATAGTTGCCCTCCACTGTATTAATGTATAGTGTAATGGCAAGCTTTAATGGAATAAGTTCTTTAAATTTAGATACAGCAGTGTCAGAAAGGCGCCTGCTGTAGAGGAATTTTGTTAGTATAAGTATAGTATAGTTTGCTAAATTAAATTCAAATGTTTTTAAAGAGTGGTCAGACAAGACAGGATTTTGGGGGGAAAATTGTAAGGTGGTCAGCCTCAATGCTATAGGTTAGCACTAGGTCTAAGATATGATTAAAAGAGTGAGTGGGTTTATTTATCCTCTGGGAGCCAATTGAGTCTTGAATGATTTGAATGCAGAAGCTAGACAGTCACTTTCAACATCCACATGAATGTTAAAGTCTCCCACTACTATGATTACGAGAGGTTGGAGAAGCGACTTGTGACCGGATGGCTGCTGGTTTGATTCCCCCAGGACTGACAGAAAAAAAGAGTTTCAAATGAGTTGTATTTCACAGTAGGTTTAGGGTTAATATGCAGGTGTGACTGATAAAGTGCTTGCACTCCTACCACTCCACCAGTATTTCTGGGAACTCGGTTGTTAATGTAGCACAGGGGGGTTGATTCATTTAAACTGATAAATTCATCCTGCTGCAACCAGGTTTCTGTGAGTGACATTACATCAATATGGTGATCGAGTATCAGGTCATTTATTAATTTTGGACATGAGGGACTGAATATTGAACAAACCACATTTAAAAGTTAACTTGGATGGGCTAGCTAAAGTAGTTGTTTTGATTTTAACTAGATTTTTATGAACACCTCCTCCAGAAATGGGTGTGGGCTTATACAGCTTCAAGGCTGACACAGTTTCTATGGGGTGTGAAGAGGGTTGGGGGGGGGGGGGGGGGGGGGTTGACAGTAGAAAGGAGCCTGCAGAGGGGCGTGTAAGAAGGCAGCTCAGCCTCCTGGTCCGACCTCTGGGTGGTTGTCATGAAGCGTGCTGTCAGCTACAATGTCCCACAACCAACACGTGGGGTTCTGAGGTTTTTAATCAGTACAAAACATGAATGAAACACTTATTAATCCTTTATTCATTATCTTTAAGTGGACAGTTCACCACAAAATCAAAAATACATCTTTTTGTATATCTCTCAACTGTACTGCTGATGAATCTGTTTTTTTGGGGGGGGGGGGTTGTTGTTTGAGTTGCTGAGTTTGGAAGTTATGGGCTGTAGAGATGTCTGCCCTCTCTCCAATATAATGGAAGTAGATAACATTTTAAAATTAAAAGTATTTCCAAATCATCTGCTCTTGCAAAGTTGCAGATCAGCACTCTGTATCTTTATGATAAGATAAGATAATCTTTTATCTTATCTTAACAAAACTTGTGCTAACATGTTTAGTTTGTAAGCTATTTTGTAAGTATTAATTTGAAAACTATGCATATTTATTCTCCACCCACAGTTTACACTTATTTCACCCGCTGACATTACTGAAGGCCCAAACCAAATTAAAGGTTACTTTAAAGACACACAGAAATGCGTGGATGCTTACAGTGCACCTCACTGCAACCACACAAGCAATTACACACACACACATACGCGCGCCCGCGCGCACACACACAGACACACATACGGTAGTGGGTGGGAAAGGAAATCCCCTCTGTATTTTCTTTCACTTCAGCTATGAGTGTGTGTCTGACATTCAGCTAACCCATTCAGCAGCGTCTGGTCCGACCTCGGAATTTTCCTCTCTCCTCATCAACATTACCGGACTTACCTTTGAATGAGAAGGCTTGCTGAATTGAGCACACTTAAAATTATTCAAAGAAAAAACTTGAAAAATAAAAAGTTGAACTATTTAAAAAAAATGTAATATAAAATAAACAGAAGTATGAATGACAAATATCAGCAAAAAGAAAACAATAAAAGCTGAAGAAGAATCGAATAAATCTGTATTTGCAGGGTATTTCAACCGGACTGTGGCTCTTTGCGTAAGTATGAAGTGTTTTAATCTTTTGTGTGTGTCATTTTAGACATGCAGGAAAGAACAATGGCAGGTGAACTTTGTCATTTGTTGTCATGTCACACGACCTTCCACAGGCCCAGAGTGACACCTGGAGAGATCCCAGTGGCCTGGCAACCCGACTGCCTGGGAAGTGACAAAAATGTTAAATAAAATGGATAAATCAACACAACACCTACAGTCCTGCTTTTAACTTCTGATCTCTGACGTTACACTGATTGGTTGCATGTACATACGCATCAACAGAACATTCACTCAGTGCATGTGAAACAATGGAAAGAGAGAGAAAAGAAAGAAAAGGTAGAGCTGAGAGGGGGTGAATTAATAGGGGACAAGTCGGGGAAAGAAAGTACTTGGTTTGTGTTAAAAGGAAAAACAATAGCCTAAAGCAGGGCCACCCTGAGCATGTCATACCACAATTACCTTTCCTGAGTTGATCCTATGTTTTAATTATGCTGTGTAAGAAAGCAGGAGATGTGTGTGGTGTGTGCATGGAAAGGGAGAGAGAGAGAGAGAGAGAGATGTAAAACAATGTTGCTAAAAGCCTCAAGTCATTTACGCAGTGCAGGAATAATGTTCTCAGAGGACACAACAGCAATATTAAGTGCATGTTAAGTGTAACAACTGACCAGGAAAGGGTGTGTGTGTGACCATATGTCAAAGGCTGGATAAGCCGTATTGGGAAAGACCAGATCTAGGATCAGTTTTGCTGCATTGATCCTCCATCACTAAAGTCATGAAACATGGGCAACATTTAAGGCAGTTGTTGTTCCTTCAAACCCATTATTTCACCCATATTGACCCTGCCTTGACATTAAAATGTTTCCCCTTTCATCACTCCCTGTCTCTGCTGTCAACAGACAAAAGACAGCATGACCACTGCCTAACTACTGCCTCTATTGTTTTTTCTTGCCTTATGTACAGTACTCTGAATTGCCTTGTGGTTGAGAGGTGATCTAAAAATAAAGTTGTCTTTCCTTGTTGAAACATTGTGAAGATGACCGCAAACACTGAACTTTATCTTTTAGTGAATTATCAGTTATTTATTTGACAGTTTTACGAGTAAAAACTAAAGAGAAGTACAATACAAAGTAGTTCAGTAAAGAAAACAATCATTAAACCTCCCGTTAAAACATGCCATTCCTGTTTTAACACGAAAAACACATTAATTTCCATAATAACGAATACATGAGCAACACTGTTGAAAGCAGTGTAAGGTGTACCGATGTGATGACCGCTGTCTGTGATCGCATTGAAGTGTGGAGGGCAGTTCCATAAGAACTGAGAGGATCAGCTGAAGGTGTCTTGAATAGTATAAATTTAAGTCAAACCAACAATCTGAATGTCTAATTAATAAGCCAGTTGTATGGATCAACAATGCATGACACTCTCATGTAGAGTGAAAACCTGACCTGATGTCCTCTTTAATGCAAATAAACAATGATGAGTTAAGAGGTTATCAGTGACGCACAACCGCAGGACAGAAAAACCAAAGAACAAAATTGCTGCAGGAACATGCAAACAGCCCTCTTCAGCACGCACACACACACACACACACACACAGAATGTGGAGTATTGTGGAGCATAATGGTGCATTGGAAAGGTTTTATGTATTATGACCTAATGCGTCACACATAAAGAGGCTCTCCACTTCCCGTCCTACTTCCCCTCTTTTTTCCTTTCCTCTCCACCCCTTTTTTCTCCTCTCTTGTGCCCTCATTTTTTCCCCCTCTCCTCGTCTCCTCTCTCCTACCTTTTGCTCAGCTCCTGCCATTTCTCATCTCCTTACCAAGATTTTCTCCTACCCTTTCCTCTCGTTTCTTTTCCTTTTTCTTGCCACCTTTCATCTTCTCCTCTCTCCTACCTTGCTGCAAATGCTCTCCTTCTCTTTCTTTCCTTCTTTCAATGTCCTTCCTCTTCACCTCTCTATTTTGTTTCCTTCTCCATTTCGTTGCTGCCTCTTTCCCTCCCATTTTCTCTTCTTCTCCTTTCATTTTTTCTCTCTGTTGCTCTTTCCTTCCTTCATCTTCCTTGCATTTTGTCTCCATAAGCAAGGTGGGTCCTCACAATGTGACTGTGTAAACAGATTGCTGTCCCAGTAACTACAAGAATTCATATCCTAACACAAACACATTTGCAAAGACATGCAAATACTACCACAGGATTCCACCCACTCAGAGTATCTGTCATCTAACTTTGATGAATGTGTGACTTCTGACCTCCAGTCCTCTTGTTGCCCAAATCCTGAAACAAGTTCACCTTTCATAACCATTGGTAATGTTAACATGCAAATCACATACACCTACACACCCACACCCATGTGCACACACACACACACACACACACACACACACAGAGAGAGAGAGACTGAGAGAGAGAGTGATACATAATTCCACACAAAAAGTCAAAAAAGTTCACTTTTAATAAGTACTGCTGCTGATGAATGTAATATAGACCTACCAACCCCCTGCCTAGCACACACACACATACACACACACACACATGCACACTGTTTATGAGTGATTACATTATGTCTGCTCACTAATGATGCTGGTGAGTTTTGTGTTTCCTCCTGGATAAAATTGATAGGAAACTGTACCTGCCCCAACGCCTTTAATGCTGTTAAAGCAGCATAGGAGAACCTCTTCCACAGCCTGCTTTCATTTCACAGGGGATGAGTTGTGGAGGGATGGTGGTGATGGAGGGGGGGTGTAGACATCATAATCAGGCATTATTATCAGATGCCAATGTGTGTAGTTTAGATAACGAAGGAGGAGCGGGTGGAATGGGGGGTCTTAATGTTGTGACAACAGAGTAGGAGTGAATTAGACAGGGCCCTAACCTCTAGGCTGATAATAGCGCTCATAATTGAATGCCATTCAGTTGTACAGACACTAGTTAAACAACGAGCCCAGTCAGAGAAGAGAAGAGAAGAGAAGAGAAGAGAAGAGAAGAGAAGAGAATTTTTAGACTTTTCTCTTCTTTTTGTTTCAGCAAGGGCTCCAACACATTCTAAACAAGTGATGATGATACAAGCTAAGGATGAGAGCAGGTGATGTTATTATAGAGCAATGAAGTCCATGGAAGTACGAGGAAGTAGGAGGTCAGTGTGGATGCTAAGAGCAAGGAAATATGAGACTTAAACACAGGAGATCGATGTTTATTTCTCATTTCCAATGCACAGTCAGTATTGAATTGTTTTCTAAGCATGGCCACTGTTGTTCCCTAACTTTAAGCATGTGTGTCCTATTGTACTTTTCCCTCACCTTAACAAAGCAGTCAAATAAATGCAGAAAGTAGTCATATAAACCCAAACCATTATTTGGAACATTCTCACATATGTATTTTGTCAAATAACTTGAAGGACCAGTTGCAATTTTTTGTCCTTTTCACAATATGTATGTGGTGAATGTAATTTATTACAGCATGCACAAAAAGTAGATCTTTTTTCTTTGTCTTGAGTCACAGCAGTTCTGTAAATGATAACATAAATGTACAGAACTATCAAAACTCTGGATGGGCTTCCAGTCTAATGTTAATGATGGTGGTTGTGGCACTGTCTGTGTTGGGGCAGTAAACCCATCAAAGCTAACAGAACTTTGATTTCTTTGATGATCTTCACTGTAACTCCAGGGCTAAGTAGGTGACAAAATAGTAATTATAATTATTTTCAGCCTTTATTGGTGCAAAAGCAGCTCTGACACACCTGAAAATTGGACTGTTCCTTTAATGTAATGCATGTACATTTTACTAAGCGTTAACCTGATCATGATGGGAAACTATTTTTACTTTTTCATATTAATTTCTCAAAGATCCAAGCTTGATAGTTTCTGCATCTAGTCTTTGTGCAAAGGTATACGATATAGACAAAAGTATTGGGTTGCCTTACCATTACACCAACAGGGACTTTAATGACATTGCATTAAAGTCTTTAATTGGCATTATTATAGGGACTGCATTAAACTGTTTTGAGTCTTATTTATCAGACTGAAATCAGTTTATTCATGTTAATGATGAATCCTCCTTATACACAATAGTTAGTCATGAAGTCCCCAGATGTTTTGTGCTTGGACCAATATTATTCACCTGATATATGCTCTCCATTGGTGACATTATTAGGAAACACTTAATGCATTTTCACTGTTATGCAGATGACACACAATTATATTTATCAATGATACCAGATGAAGACAATAAGCTAACCAAACTACAGGCATGCCTTGAAGACATAAAAACCTGGATGACTTGCAATTTTCTGCCTCTAAACTCAGACAAAACTGAAGTTATTGTGCTGGGCCCAAAACATCTCAGAAACAAATTATATAGTGATATAGCTACCTTGGATGGAATTACCTACCTCACTGTAAGAAATCTGGGAGTTATTTCTGATCAGGATATGTCCTTTAACTCACATAGCTCAAATTCCAAGGACTGTGTTTTTTCACCTTTGCAACATTGCAAAAATTAGGCACATTCTTTACCAAAAACATGCAGAAAAACTGGTCCACACATTTATTTCCTCCAGGCTGGACTATTGCAACTCCCTGTTATCAGACCGCCCCAATAAGTCCATAAATACTGTGGTCCTGCTTTACCACCTGTTATATTTCTGCATTATTATTATTATTACGACTACTGTCAGTGTACACCCCCACTCTCTTGTACTCTCTCTTTCTCTCTCTCTCACACACAACCCAACCGGTCAATGCAGATAGCCTCCCACATTGAGATGGGCTCTGCTCCGAGGTTTCTGCCTTCTTAAAGGAAGTTTTCCTCACCACTGTCAGCAAATACTTGTTCATGGGGGTTTTGTTGGGTTTTGGAGTCAAGTGTCATGAGACAACTGTTGTTATGATTTGGTGCTATATAAATAAACTGAAATGAATTGAATTGCATTCTAAATGCATATACATATGAAACAGCTTCTACTCTTCTGGAAAGACTTTCCACAAGCTTCTGGAGCGTTTCCGTGGGAATTTTTGCCCATTTATGCAGTAGAGCATTTGTGAGGTAAGGCATTGAGGTTGGATGAAAGATTGCAAGCCAGTTCTGGCTTGCAATCTCTGTTCCAGTTTATCCCAAAGGTGTTTGATGGGGTTGAGGTCAGGGTTCTGTGCGGGGCAGTCAAGTTCCTCCTCACCAAATTCATCCAGTCATGTCTTTATGAACTTTGATCTGTGCACTGGGACACAATCATGCTGGAAGAGAAAAGGGCATTCCCTAAACTGTTGCCACAAAGTTGGAGTAAGATTTCCTTTCACTGGTGTAAGGGGCCAAATTCAACTCCTGAAAAACAACCCCATAAAGAGGTGTGTCTAGATACTTTTGTCAATAACATTTAGGTTAAATACATCAGGTCTGGTTTAGCCCATGTGGTTTATGTTTAGCTTCTGAGAGTTAGTATGCTCTTCCCGCCTGTCAGATGTCTGAAGCTCAGATGTAGAGATGTGATGTACAAGATGTATAACTGCACCTGCCTCATGTTGACATACTGGACTGGCATCACCCTAAGCATTGTTTATATTTATATTTATTTTGTTAAGAAACTGGGCTGATACTGGGACCGGGGAAACTAATTTCGTTCCACTCATGTTTTACGTGTGTGAAATGACAATAAAGCTCCTTGAATCCTTGAATCCTTGAAGTTGACCATAAATTCTCCCAATTTTCATTTTAAGCTAAAAAAAAGGAAATATTAGCTCAAATCAATGTACATCAACATTTATGTAAAAATACTGAGATCTACCTTAGAAAAATGTAGCATGTTGTTAAAAAAAAAAATCCCAGTTTCAGCATATTATGCTGGGGAATATTTAGTAAAAATCTGCTCCAGGTATGTTTTTTTTTAACTAAAAGTCAAAAATACTGCTATTGTTCTTTATTTAAAAGTAGAAACCTTCACACACAAGTATCAGATCATTGGCTGTTTCTGTGGCAATTAAAGTGTCTTCAACTTTTTTTTCTTGTGTAAATCCTATCCTGCACACCAAATCAAGAAAAACAAATCACACTGCACCTGCGTCTTGTCATTAAGAAACCACCATTACACATTTATTGGATTTCAGTGCCACTGGAGGATGACTGCAAAACCATAACACTAGCATTAAGCAGAACTTGATCCAGCTGTCTTCATGCTATTTAGCAGGTTTTAATTGGTGGGGAACAGGAGAGAGGAGCGCAGCAAAAACATCATTACTGGCTTAAACTACCACAACAGGGTATTGCTGAGATTTAATTACACTGGGCTATTTTTTAATTTTCCTCTCAATGCTTCAATTACGCAAAAAAGGGAATGTGAGGGTTCAGGTTTCGGGCTCATCTGGGCAGGAGAGGAGAGAGTTTCCCTAGTGAAGTTCATATAACATCACACAGAGATCAAATGGATTTGTCATCGTTTGACTAATGACAGGAAGGAGGAATAAACCCTATTAGAAAATCATCAAGAATCCCTCCGTCTCTGCTTATACTCTTTGTGTGTGTCGTGTGTCTCCTGTAGAGAGGCCTCGGAGCTGATGCTGATGTATTTACTGTTATATTGGTGCAGATGATGTGATCTGAGGTTGATGGGCACTAAAAATAGCAAAATCTCTCCCTGTCTTCAGAACAAAGGAATGTACAGAAACTCCGGCAACCATTTCCCTTATTAGTTTTGTAGTTATTCAATCTCCATCCCTTTTTCTTGCACATAATATTCTTTAATCTGCATCCAAAGAAACATTTAGGCTGTAATTTTACTGAGGGAGTAATGGAGAAACTTTTAACTCAGTAATGTAAAATCTCTGGGAGAAGATGGAAGGAAGTTTTCATGTCTGGGAAGTTTAAGCTGCAAATCAATTCTTTTTTTATGATGCAAAATATAAATATTAAATATAAGTATAGCCACTATGTGAGCTTGTGTGTATAAGCTCCACCATACCTGTCTACCAGCTCTGACACTCTGTTAATTAAGAAATCCTGTATGAAATAGAAAAGGAAATTCAATTTACCATACCATACCTACAGTAATATTATGTGCATGCAGTATTTTAATGAAATGGCCCACAGAACGGTTTCAGTTTTGCTTTAAAAAGATAAGACTGACCTGTCTAGATGGCATATGATAGACAAGGGAGAAGCCTTTCACCAGATTGTCCTTTCAGTACATGTCAACATGCCCTTACTAACCATTAGTTTATCAGGTCAAGATCTATCAGCGGCTTCCCATCTTTCAGAGTCCCTGACTGTGTCTTATGAACCTTTTCTTATCTACCAGCAGTCCTGTGTCATTTTTATAGATTTAGTTATATTCACAAGTGGCTGTGACTCCATTGAATTCAAATTCACTTATCTGTCTCCTTGACACATCTAGTCAGAGTGACAATACATTTTCTCCTCATAGAGGCTGCTGAGAAAATGTATTCATTTTTTTCTACAAATATTGTTGTCTCATTTGATCCCTCCACCTTGAGAATTGGCTATACAGTGGATTTTCTATGTTCATTGTGTGAATTTTCATCATTTTCACTTTAGATTCCTCAATAATATGCAATCTAATGACTTAGAGACACAGTGTTACCCTGTTCTTCTGCATGTGAGCCTCCAAGCAGTTAATTACAGTGTGGCACATCAGCAGTGTGATGTTTTCCCGTGGTCACAAACAAAGCTCGATCAATACCTATTTCCCATAACTTATTACTACAAAACACTGGTCATGCATTTCAAAAAATTCTGGGTTCTTCGTGGGTATAAATCTGCATCAGCAAAGACTGTTTTCTTATAAATTTTTTTACAAAGGCGATTTGCAGGAAAAAAAAGCTTTCACTTTTTATAATTTCTTTGTTCTTTTCTGAAATATTCATAGTCAGGGCTGAGGCGTGCCTCTTCATCTTACTGCTGTGGGCATATGTCCCGCTTGATCAATACACTCTGGTCATAAATTATAAGCAATCAATATCTAAGAGCTTTATAACAGGGCTTTTGGCAACATTTATTTTACTCTGGGTTTGATCATTCTTTTTCAGTAGTCAAAATATCCTTATTCACATCCAAATTGAGGTTCTAAGGACAAATTGTACAGATTGTACAGCCCTCTGAAGCAAATTATGACATGTAATTGCAATTTTGGGCTACTGATATATAAATAAATCTTGCTAAATAATCAGCATGTTGCATCTTGTTTATTTATACACAGAAAGAAACGCAGCTTGACATTTTGTTAGGTTTTGGTATAATTAAACCCACTCATGCGTGTGTAGAGAAAAAAAGAGACAATGTGCTAATTAAGAAATTTTAAAGGTGTTGTGTATTGTTAAATTTTGGACACAACAACCTAGCTGGTTGTTGTTTGTTTATGCTAAGCTAGGCTAATCATGACCTAATTCCAGCACTATACTAGTGATATTGACACTCAGAAGAAAAGAGAGTTATTTTACTTTTCAATGTGTTGATCAATTTCTTTAAAGAACATCTGCACTGCACTGTACTCCACATAACTTTTCATTTGCCTTCCACCTC
Organism: Scatophagus argus; assembly: GCF_020382885.2. Taxonomy (NCBI): domain Eukaryota; kingdom Metazoa; phylum Chordata; class Actinopteri; family Scatophagidae; genus Scatophagus; species Scatophagus argus. The sequence continues at coordinate 1,112,990 of NC_058513.1, read as the reverse complement.
TATACCCCTCCTTTCTCTGCAGCTTCCTTCCTTGGTTGAGTAAAAAACTACACATGTGGCCGTTATGGCTGATGTGTTGTCGCTCCTGTCTTGTCTTGTCCAGAGAACAAAGACACCTAGAGATGGATGACCTCTGTGTGTCTGTGATGAGACAGAGACTACAAGACCATCACCATCAATGAACAACAAAGATTCTAATTTTCAAGACAGGATTTGACCAATCTTAAACTTTAATATTGAAATTTTTTGTTTGTTTTGTGTTTTTAATCATGCTCGTGACACGAGTGAAATGGATAATTAATTTTTGCATCAGTAATGACCACCGACTCCAGTGAGCAGCTTTGTTGTTGGTGAGTGTGATCTTTTAAAACAAGCAAAGATTAGTTTTCTTTTTGCCCTGGAATAGCTGTGAAATAGCCGTTGGAGAGAAGACAGAAGTCGTAGAATTGCAGTATGGAGAAACAAAATGGCAATATGCAGAATATTCTGTATGCAATAAGTAAAAATCAAAAATGAAATTAAAAAGTTTCCCAATAGGAAGAATACACTCAATTCTCGATTTATTCTACTGTGTACAAGCCAGGTGCACTATACAGTATATGAAATTTTTAGTAAGGGAACACAACATGCGCGAACACTGGAGAGATTCTGGTGTGTTTTAAAGCCCCAATAAAGGTAACTTGATGAAAAGTGCCTGAAAGGTCAGCATAATCCTTCTCGTCCACTTGCCTACTTCCTCTGCCTTCCCCTCTGCTGCCCGCTGACTGAGTTCCTGCTGCAACAGAAAACTACAGACAAGGCTATTATGGCTGATGTGTCGTCATCCCCGTCTTGTCCCCGTCCAGACAAACAAAGACAGAGGATCCTGTTGAATGGCTCTGTGATGATGAGACACTGGCAGTCTCCTGTCTGCCTCAGCAGGGCCTCAGGATGCAGCAGAGAGCATGAGCTACATTCACTTCCATTCACAGTGGCAGCCTGTGATGGAAAGCCTGTTAATGTTCAACCACATACAGGAACTGATGCAGTGCTTCTGCCAGGGAATGATGCACCCCACCATTACCCCACTTCATCTGTACTTATTTATCCTCTTTTCATTGGTTGGAACGAGGTAGAATATGTATAATATATAATATCAACAGGGGTATATTATTCTTATTGATTATGTATATACACTGATTTCTGATCAGTCTATAAGACATAACCTATATAATACAGTACACATGTACCTGTTTTATCAACTTCATATAAAAGGCCCTGTAATTACTAGCTTTAAATACTAACATTAACATAATACATGTGCATGCATAGACAGACTTGCTATGACACCTAAAAGGCATACAGTGAATACACACTAAACTGACACTGGCATCTCAGTACTCGAGTATGAAAGTGCTGGTAGAACTCAGAGAACCCATCCGTCTTCCAGGTGACAGTCAGTACTACTCCACCAGCCCTCCTCCAGGCTTGCAGCTCCACATGTTCTGTTGCCCCCTGCTGCTCTCTCCGTCCTCTGTCCAGCCACTCTACTGGCTTACACTTTAGTCCAGAGCAGCATATCTCCACATCTACTGGATACATTGGATAATCACAGTTGGATGAAAATTAATGTTTTGGACCTTGTTTAGAGTGTATGTGTGTGTGTGTGTGTGTGTGTGTGTGTGTGTGTGTGTCCTTTGTCTTTGCAGTTGCCAGTGTGCTGCGTTAGCCCCCTCCTGCTTTTTCTCCTTATCCCTCAGGGCTGCTATTCACCAGGCCATACAAAGTAAATCAGCTAATCTATCCATATTAGTGAAAGTCACTTTGGGGTTTAGTTCTTTGCTCCAAAATCTCTCTGTAACTTAAATGTGCATATGCAAAGCTATAGTAAGCTATATTTCTGCTTCCCTTTCTAGGTTAGCTGACATGATCAAGTAGAAATTTCACATGTATGTACCTAGTTACACTTAGTCCCAAATTCTGTGCTTAATAATGTTTGAGGATGTGTAAGAATGACTATAATATAAGGAGCTGTCTGACAGTCAGTGTGTCATCACAGAGACAGCATCGCATCGTCCATCTCAGGGTGTCTTTGTCTCTTTGAAAGGACAAGCAAGGAATGACAACACAACAGCAATAATGTCCATGCCTGTAGTTTTCTGCTGCAGCAGGAAGTCAGTCAGTGGCTGGCAGAAGGGAACACAGAAAAGGTATGGAGCCTCGCATAGTAAAGCCGTGGGAAAAATCGACAGCTGCTTAGAAACTCAACACAACTCATTAGATGTCTGATGAAAGTCTAAAAGGTTTAAAATTTTGGTGAACAAATATTGAATCCTGGTGGAAAAATTGCCACAAAGCATTAGAACTGTCTCAAAATCACAGATTCCTTTTTGCGGTTAACAACCCCAATCTTGGGGGAAAAAAAACATAAGGAGGAGAACATTTCAGTGTTTTCAGTTGCTCAGAGGAACATATGGGCTTGGAGTTGAATTCCACAGACAGGACAGAGAAATTGAATAACAGGATTTGTTGTCAACATATATAACACAATAACCATAGAATATCACCAATGTTAAACAGCATAAAGGTGTGCTGATGCCCATTTCAGGCTACAACAGCATTTCTTATCCCACAGCCTACTCAACCGAAAAAAAAGAAGAAGAAGAAAGAGAACCCTGAAAGAAGAAGAAGCTGATATTTTTTAACAAATGTGTACATTTAACAAGGAACTGCCCTTTGTAGAGTCTGGAATCTCTTCTGGGTGTGTGAGGAAGGTGTGTGGGAGTGTTGTGTAGGCTTTCCCCATACAGAGGGACTCTAAAGAGCAGCCTACACACTCAGGATCCCGCCACTATCCCAGTCAGGACATCCAGCTGGAGTCTGTCAGCAAAACAGCCAGCAAGGCAGAAACCATAGAGGAAGAAGACAACAAGAAGACCGAAGGAGAACAAAGGCTGTGTGAGAGTGAGAATGTGAAGAAAGGAAGAAAAGTGTGATAGAGAAAGTGTGAGGTGAACGGGGAAGCAAAAAGTGTGTGTCGGTGTGACCATCCTGGTGTGTAGAATAGGTCCACTCCTACACTCGCATTCCTCTGTATTATATGGAAGTCAACGGGAATGACAGTGTGGACACGCACATCCTTGACAGCTGCACAGTGAGCAGGAGCACAGAAGTACCTGCAGCAGGAAATATGTGTGTGTGTGTGTGTGTGTGGGAGGTGATGCTTCTTTTCCTCAGTCTGAATCCTCAGAATCAGCCATTCATGGTTTTCTGTTCGGCAAGTCTGGACTTACTCAGAAGTCTGGGACCCCACTTGCGAGGATGGGGTTTTTCCAAAAAACTGACTGATACTCATTTATGTGCATAAGACATAACAGAGAGTGAGCATAATTATACACACTGACTTTACCACTTAACTTTAATCTTCCATGTTAAGAATTGAATAGACTGTCCTTGTATCTGCATACAGCTACATTATTTGTGTGCATTGAGACCAGATAAAATGCAACATTACAGCACTTCTTACATTAATCCTGAATAATATGGTCCATAACACTGACATGGGCTACCCTGCACAACCAGTACTTTTAATTTTCAGACTTAAAATGCATTGTGTTAATCTTCCACCACTGCATTATGGTCAAACTTTCTAACACCCGTCCTTGGATAGAACTCTGTGACATAGCTGAACTAGAAAGCAAACATAAAACATGGAGAATACTGCAATAAAAATTGCCAGACTAAGGTGCTACTGGTAAAAATTTGCAGTTGCAAACATCTGGGTACATCTGGGTCCGTTGCAGGTGGACAGTTGCGTATTCGAAGCCACAAGAAAGAAGGGCACCTGATCACCCTTAATTATATAGGTAATCTGTCTATAAAACCTGTTTCAGCTTACACTTATGTCATTTATGATCCACTTTGAGCACTGTGGGTAAGGCGTCCAAATTATTCATTACACAAAGGCAGAGCCAGAAACCTAAGAGGTACCTCTGAGTGCTTAAAGAGCCTTGTTATTTAGGGTTCTACTGCAGCTGCTGCTTGTGACCAAGACAAGCCGCAATACCTCATGTGAAAATGTCTGACTTAATATCAAAAGTTCCACTTCTCTCTAAGCATCAATGAATATCACATCACAGTAAACATCAGTAACATTAAATAGCACAAGTTATCAGGAACAGGCAACAAATTCCACAGGAAAATACTGAATTCTAAACCTTATTGTTCATGTGAGAGCGCAGCGTGTGGAGTGCAGCGGGGTTCTCCGAGCCAGAGTTTGTCAAGTGGCCTCCCCTGCTGGTTAGACTGCTCTGACAATAGTGTACAACACACAATGCAAGGACTAAGGCCTTTCCAGACATATGCTGAGCCTATAGGCTACATTAATATTTAATGGGGAATAATGAAAATTTGCCAGATTATTATTGTAATTATTATTGCTTGTCCTTTTATTTATAAGCATGCTCTTTTCACTGCCCTTCTTTTATTTCATTAGTGTCCCTGTGCTGAGAGGCCACTACAGGCCTGTGACAATGACTCCACTGTGTTATTAAGCTTTGCGTCGTACTTAATTCATTTGCCCTCCTTCATCTCCCTCTTCATCTGACCCTGTTCCCTCTCATTCACAGCCTTGTGCCTCTCTGGCAGCTTCTTGCTATAGACCCCCCTTTCTTCCCCAAGACCTCCCATCTCTTTCTCTCTCTCTCTCTCTGTCTGTGTGTTCTTTCCCTCTGTGTCTCTCTCTCTCCAGTTCTATCATTTATTCAGTGAGCCATGACTCAATTCGCATTTGTCTGTTGTTTGCATGGACGCCTACAGAGTTCCTCTCAGACAGCGGTGAGGGCAGAGCAGTGCAGGGCAGCTGGAAACTCTGTTCTATATGCATGTAGGCTGAACTGATGTTCTTAGGTTAACCTCTAAATATACACAAACTGTAAGTGCTAATTACAAAGTGTTCCTTCTTTGCATACATCGGAATTAAGATGATAGATAACACAATGATAAAACACATGGTTGTACTTTTTATGGGGCTATTTTGTTAGCCATTTAACATAACATTTCAATGATTTAAGTTTACACAAATAAACTTAGTTTAGAGGAGTTTCTTATATTAGACAGAATAATTGCACTGCGTCGCATACATGATGAAATCAGAAGACTTTCTTAAGTATTAAAATCTGATGAGATTTGTGACTAAATTCCCCTTCTTGCTGGGAAGCCTCTGACAAATCCCCACATCCCCACAGTTCCCCACATACCTTTGTAGAGACATTGAAAAGAAAACAAATGTATAACCCAGTAGTCTGGTTTGTTAGGTATTAAACAAATAAATGAATATTATTTTAGTGGTGTGGAAATCAGAGCTTGGAATTTATATAAAGTTTTATGAGACTTACCCATAATAAAGCCAATACTTCACTGAATTGCAAACTAACTGAAGAGTACAGCAAAAGTGTAAGTAATGCAACATTTGAACATTCAAAATAATTTGTGCTGCAAGACAGAATAAGGTTTCAAAATTCAATCAAAGAATGAATCAACAAACTTGTAATGCATCTTGGAGGGCTATCCGGGTGGGAAGAATAAACAGTATGAACCGAGCGCCACCTAGTGGTAGTGGTCTATGACATAGACTTAATGTAGGTTCATTTTATTTGCAAAGGAAAGGACTGTTAACAGTTATCTTCAGTTCTGTAAAGTGCATCAAGAACAATTATCATCATTCAGTGGATAAAATCCTTAGCTCGATCATGTCAGAAGACTGCAACCAACACTTATGTTTAAATCACTCTGCAGATGTATTGCTGTAAGTCATACTAAGACAGGCGCTCTGAGGCAAAAAGAAAACAGAAGTGAAGCTGATGGCACTAAAAGTTTGGGTCTGTACAAACAGTAAGAACTGTGTGTAAAATGCGGTTTTTCTGCTTTTACTGTTACATGTTAGGCCTCCATTATTATCCATCATAGCATGGAATACTGTAATACTACAGAGCAAAAATGAGATGCACCACTGTGATTTCATTAATTTAGTATAATCCACCTTTGAGTTTTCAGCCAGTATGGACTTAAGAGAGAAATACAGCATTAAAAAAAGAATGAAAAATAAAATGTATCCACAACAAATTTGACTTTTTCGACAAATTATACATATACAGCCCACAAAACACACACAATTAATTTTTTAAGCCTACATGTGCAAGTACATACTGTCAATACAGACAGGCAGGATGTACTGCCAACTGTGCATCGGCATTTCATTGTACAACATACACGTGGAAAATTATGGAAATGACACCAATTAAATCAAACATCAATTACGCCTCATTCATGTCATCATTTAAATTCAGTGGTAACACTGCCTGTTTCATATACAATATAAAACTGTTTCTGAAATTATATCAGACAGACTGTTGTAGATTGCAAATACTTTTGAAGATCACTACACTATATAGACAAAAGTATTCATATGGGGCTGTTTTTCGGCTGGGCTACGATTCCAATTTTTTGGCAACAGTTTGTTGAAGGCCCTTCTCTGTTCCAGCATGACTGTGCCCCAGTGCACCAAGCAAGGTCCATAAAGACATGGCTGGATGAGTCTGATGTAGAACAACTTGACTGGCCCACACAGAACCCTGACCTCAACCCCACTGAACACCTTTGGGGTGAACTGGAACAGAGACTGTGAGCCAGGCCTTTTGGTCCAACATCAGTGTGTGACCTCACAAATGCTCTACTGCATGAATGGGCAAAAAATCCTATAGAAACACTTCAAAATCTTATGCAAAGCCTTCACAGAAGAGTGGAAGCTGTTACAGCTGCAAAGCTGTCTGTGTGTTTAGAATGCAATGTCATTAAGTCATTAAGTAGTCCCTGTTTGTGTGATGATCACTTTTGTCTATATAGTGTATAACATATATTAAAAAGGAAAAAAGAACAGTCACAGATGCTTATAATCACAAAATGTTTCCCAGAAAAAGCCTCAACAAATGTATTTGAACAATAATTAATAATCATGTGAAGGTTAGTGGAGTACTCCAGTGATGTAGTACTGTGCCTCCATAAAGTGAGAGGACTAATTAAGACTCCTTAAAAACACAAAGGGTATAAAAAGCAGCAGAAGCGAGTATGGATAATACTCATAAAAGACTGATTTCTACACTTTCCATAATGCAGTAACATCTTTTCATGATACCATCCCAAATCATTTTAAAACCCACATCCTGTTAGTAGATAATGCCTTCTGTTTTTTGTAACCTCTAAGCCCAAACTGGAATTTTGTTGTCGCTGCTCAAGAACAGTAAACTGAGCTTCATGTGAACATGACAATTTTCAGCAATAATAATATTTAAATACAGATGATGCTGTAACACAGGAAATATCAAGCTTGCCTCAAGAGGAAACTTTACACGTACAAATAGCCAAATCACTTTTCAGAAAGAATTCATCATTCACACACTGTATTTATTCAGTGCATTATCAAGTGTTTTCAGACCCACTGATATTTATAAACACATCAGATCAAATACTGTGCAAAACGTTTCGGTTCCAGCCTTTCACACATGCATACATGTGTAATTAAATCGTATTTAAAGAAAGCCGTAAACTGGCTAAAGGCTGAACGGGTAAAAACCACAAAGCATTTAAAATAAATGTCTGCAGTATAGAAAGGAAACAAGCAGTGCAACGTCAAAAAAAATACAAATGGCACATAACATGACAGCAAATAACAATGAAAAAAATAGAACCTATTTGTTCATTTTAACTTAGCAAATATTGACGACAAACAGGCAACAACATGATACCTTTACCTATTGTGAAGAAACCTGGTTTTTCTTTCACTGCATATTATTTTATGTTTTAACAAACTCAGAAATGGGTGATCTGTCCAGTGCTTAGGGCTGTCACAATAACAGGTTTTCACTATACAATTACTGTAGGCAAAATTCTGAAGAATTCCAAATAACAATATTACCACAATATCTATAGAAAACTGAAATAATAACGCTGCCAGTCAAATGTATCTTTAACTTTGTTCACTAGAAGCCAGAGCATCTGTCCGAAGTGACTGTTGTAGATCCATTTCTCATTTGGACATCAAATATCTCAGTTAAAAGTATGGGATGTCCCGATCATATTTCCTGATCCCGATCCTTTAATATTGAGAGCCTGGTGATACAGAGAATGCTCTGATTGTGTATTTCCATTATATATGTTAGTTTTAGTTAAGGGACGCAATGAAGGTGTGCCGCTCAAGCCAGGCTGGGATTAGGCTTCTACAATACTTTGAATAGATGGAGGTTTTGATCAATTAATCAAAAAGGAAAAAAAAAAAAACACATCCTGCCGTTGACCATTTTGTATGAAAACAAGCCCACAAGCTTTCCTTAACCTCTAACTAAGTACCGGTACCTGTGTGTTGCCTAAACTAGAACCTGACTGCTTGAATTTGAGGCCGATCACCTGACACATGCATGTAACACATGTGAACAGTGGGCACATTTCATAATTGGTAATTCCTTATGTTAACTTGTGATCTATCATGCCATTTCAGGTCTTCAGATTAGTTAAAGTGCAGTGTGTTTCTACAGGAAACTCCCACCCAGACTGAAGGGGGTGAACTTCTGGGCCTGCTGAGCTCCAATCTCAGCCACATACAGGGCCCCTGTCTTCAGGTCCAGGTCTACCAGATGGGGTTTCACTTCTTCAGCCAACTGGATCACACTGACCACTCTGCACTGGCCAATCAAACCCACCGGTGGAGCATCCAGCAGAGAAATCTGGTTGGTGTTGAGCTGGACAACAACAAAGTATTTCTTGTCCGGGGTCAGGCGGACGGAGTAAGGAGCATCTTCAGTGAAGCAGCTTCCCCATGTCCCCAGCCAGTCTCCAGTGACTGAATCAAAGACTTGGATCCTCTTATTCCCCCTGTCGGCCACCCACACCCTCTGGGCGTTGTCCACGGCCACACTGTGGGGGATATAGAACTGAGCCAAGCCTTGTCCTTTCTCTCCATGCATCCACACCACCTCCTGCTCTTTGGACAGCTTGATGAGACGGTTGTTCATCCCGCCATCACCATCCACGATGTACATCTCTCCAGAATCGTGGATGAAGATCTCAGCTGGCTGGTCGAATTGCAGAGGGTTCAACCCAGAGCCTGGCTTCCCTGGTGTACCAAGCACCTGGCAAATACAAGAAATACTCAAACCAAGCTAGATCTGGCTTCATTAGGGCTTTTCTAATTTCGTATATCACACTAGGTACTTAAATGGGAACCAAGCTAATAAAACCTGAACCAAGAACTTCTAGAGACAAATCATATCCAAGATAAAGCTGTCACCTGCAGGAGCTTCCCAGACGGAGAGTACTGTTTGATGCAGTGGCCATATGGCCCATTCCCCACATCTGTGATCCACACAGTGGGATTTGACGAGGCAGCATCTGCTAAAAATATTCCATGAGGCATCTCCAGGGTGGTTGTATTCCAGGACATGAGGAAATCTCCATCTGTGGTGAACACCAGCACTTTTGGAACATTGTCACCTGGGAGCAAAGCACAGACAACCAAACCAGGCAGCACATTATGTACTGATTTGAATTTCATTTGTTCAGTTAGTCATTTCTTTTCTGGATTCCTATTGTTGTTACCTGGAGGAATAATAAGGGAAGAGCGGGGGAAAAAACTAATAAAATATGAATAAACAATATTAGTGACTCTAAACACACCATGAGGCAATTGACAACCATTTAATCAGTATAGCGAGCACATGACTGCTTCAAATCAGTTAAGTCAGCTTTAAATCTCAAACAAAAACTGTGTCGCTTCATGATGCACTTCAGCTACATGCAGATTTAGTACTTTTAAAGAAGTGAAAAGCTATACGAAACATTTCGTTTTGGGATACACAATCACAACCCTCACAATGCATTTGCTTGTTCACAAAGCTCAGCATACATTCTCGAGTACAGGTGAACATTCACAATGCAGTCAGATTAGAATATATGTACACCTGCATTTCCACTTCTGGAATTATATTCACAAATGCTATTTTTTTTTCCAATTTATTTGAGCTATTGCAATGAAAGTTGTGTTTTTATGTACAAAACACGCGTGCTTTTACTAATAACATAACAATTATAACCAGATAAGCTACAATTTCAGTACACCAGCGAAATAAAGCAAAAACGCTCTGACTGGATGCACTGAGATGGAGTTAATGCATGTGTTTACCTCTCTGTGCTACATACACCACACCAGCATACTGGTTGACAGCCACTCCAAACGCTTCCCCGGTGAAGAGCTCCGGGTTCCTGGGCCAGCTGAGGTCCAGCTTGTACAGGGGTCTGCCCAGCAGCTGGTAGTCATGTCTGAGGCCGTGGCTGCCTGGCTGCTGGGAGCTAAAGGTGCCGTACAGCAACATCATGAGCACAACTAGTGAGACCATGCTGGACGCTATCAGACAGGTATGGCCTCTCTTTTTCACCAGCATCAGTGGTTTCTCTGCTGGTGAAGGTAAGTTCAATATCCTGGTTCTGTAACGCTGGCCCTGGATCTGTTTGAATATTTTCAACACCGCTTGACAGGGCACTGACTGGAGAAGCGTTAATCTAACGTTAGCTACACTAGCAAACCGTAAATATCCTGTTCAGACGCTATACTTTTTACCTTGCCGTGGTGTTTTATACGTAATTCGAAAGCCACTGACCACACTGAATGTAGAATTCGCTTCCTCTATAGTCCTGAACAAAAACAAAACAGGTTGGCAAGTGAGACGGAATAACATGTAGCATTTCCGTTTAAGGTATCGCAATAAAACCATTACTGAACTACAGGAACACACAAGGTTATGGGGCCAGCAAGAGGTCAGACTCAATGTGTGAACAAACATTACAGAAATGTAGATATGTTCGAGCAAATCCGATACATGGTTGCTCGTGTTTTACAAAGACGTTGGCGAAAACACAGTATTGTTATAAAGCTTTTATTTTTAGGTCACTCCTTATCTATCCACAGTCACTTGACGCACCAAAACATCTGACCAAAACGTACTGTAGAACGGCTGTGACGTCACGACACGTTGACGCTACGTTGGCTGTGGAAGCGACTGTGCTTCCCTAACATTAATTTACTTATTATTTTTTTCAGTATTTATTTTATCCAGGTGCGAATGACAGTCCGAGAGGGACAGAGACACATTTCATGTAGTGTAAGCCATCGAAGAATCGACTCCATGGAGGTTGTGGATAGCCCGCTCAATCTTGTAAGTTTCGGTCTTGATGTTGCAATAACAGGCTAACGTTACTGTAGCCAGAAGACTGCATAGGTAAGCTACATTAGCTAACTCCCTTAGTAAGTTAGCAGCTGCCCGCTCTGTTGTTTGCCTTTTTCGTGTTGTTGTCTTGTAGCTTGGACATGCCACACATAACAAATTTTGGTTTTGTCTTCGACAACGAAGAAGGCGTTTAACGTTGGAATATAGTTCTGTCAGATTTGATTGTACTGTTACGGCTATATAATGTCAAGTGTTATTGTTAACAGCGAGAGGCGAATGTCTTCATAGTTCATTTGATTGCAAGGGCACTTGGTCGTAACATACTGTTAGCAGGTTATTTTTAAATGCCATGTGGGTACATTGTCCCTGGCCTCAGTTATACAGGTTACCAGTGAAACAGTGTTACCTAAGTATTGTTTAATCTCTAAAATGTCCCACAATATACACTTTTATTAAGATGATTAGCAGAGTCTAAAGCTTTGCTTTCCATGCAACCCTGCAAAATGATAAGCTGGTGTAGGCAATGGATGGATGGATGGAAAGCAATATGTTTAGCTCTGTGTCACCAGTATGGAACCGTGCACATCCCTCACGTTTCTCCAAGGATTTATTCAGGTTTTCCCTTTGACTTTTCACCTGTGCATAGATTCACCTATCCTATAGATTTTAGTTAATTTAAGAATTCCCATATCAATATATTATCCCAGAAACTGCTGACTGAAAATGTAATTTACATAAACTTGATTTGTGTATTTATCATAGAAAAATGGGTATTAATGGATAAGAAAATGACTTAAAAAAAGATTATCAAAATTCTTGTTGGTTAATTTTCTGTGGATAAGCTAATATGTTAATCAGCAGTTGTTTCAGCTCTAGTTGTGTCTTTCTAAACTATAAATAAGTAAAAATTCCCTTGACTTCTGTGACATCGAATATATCTGTACAGCTCCTTCCTTCCTCATCTAATTTAAGGTCTTGTCCACATGTATACAGATATTTTTGAAAACTGACATTTTCCCCTTATGTTTAAAAAAATCTGCCCAGACTGTCTTCATTTTACAACATATTATAATATTTTGAAAATATTTTAGTTTATTTGGCACCTTTCTCTTGCATGACCTAGCATTGTTGTTGTTTCAGGCCGTGCTCTTGTGTGCACGCTGACATAATGATCAGATAATTCCCAAACACACTGTTCACATGAACACAGATACACAGAAACTGGTGAAAAAAAATCTGCATCTTAGAAGGCATTTTTAAAAAAATCTCATTTTTGGTGACCTAATATTGAATGACTTAATATTGAGGCTAAAACCGAGAGGAAAATATGTGTTTTCAAAAATATCTATATATGTTTAGATAACAGATAATTCTAAATCTGTCTTATCCATTTTCTCTTTATCTTCTACCTTTCCTCAGGCTCATCAGCAGTGCAGGAAAGCAGACCGTTTGCTAGCAGCAGGAAAGTATGAGGATGCTATCTCCTGCCATGGAAAAGCAGCAGGTAGGTTCAGTGACACATGCAGTATGATACGGTGGACAACATCACACACAGAGTTGTTCTTATAGAGTAAATTTAACACATATTTGTATTGAGGTTTTTACTTTTACTTTTTAAGTGGCACAGTGACGCTGAGGGTTACATCAGCCATTTATGATCCAGTCTAATGCTGGAGTACAGAACCAACATAACAATGTGTCACAGTCCTAATATTGGGCTGCAGTATACGCATTAAGCTGCATGTATCATAGAATAAATGTAAATCGCTACAGCATTCATTGTGTGAGTTATAAAGTTTGTATTGAGAGCCTTTATTGGTTACCTGTCTTTCTCCCAGATCTTTTGACAGATGCAATGAAGACAACGGAGTGTGAGCAGGTAAGAAACTCCCTCATATGTGTGCATGTGTATATGCATTTACTGTTGCAGCTCTATTGGTTCGCCACCATTCTTGCATTTATCTTTTCTGAGATTAAAGCACTGTTTAATATAGCCACCAGTCAGATCATATGAAGCCTAAAGCAGCACTGATAGACAGGCCTTAAAGGAACAATTTGCCCAGAAATGAAAATTTAGTCCATTTCTGGAGCTTCACTGCAAAACAGCGTTGCAGCATTCTGTTAAACAATTGAATAAGCTGGAGTCTTGATTTGAAATGTAAAACAAAAACACTGAGTTCGGTACAGGAAGACGAGGTTCAAACCCCGGTTAGGGTGGGGCTACATGTCCAGTGTGGACCCTTAGGCAGGGTCCTTAATGCTATGGGCCTACCTCAAGCATGAGCAAAACCAAACAAACAAGAGTCATGCCGGCTTGGACGTCGACTGGGTCAACAAGGTCCACGTTGACTGGGCATTCGTGGACAAGGGCAGAGAATAGGGAACTGTTGGAATGCTACTACACAAGCAGTCCCAGAGAGAGAGAGAACATACACGCAGAGGCTCTGGGATATATGGATGCTTTGAAAAGCCAATATCTGTGTAACAAAGAAGCAACTACTAGCACAGTGTTCCAGCATCCACAAATGGCAACTGCTATCACAACTAATGATTGATAAGGTACAACAACAACGCTACGGCAAGGGGGAGCCAGGACGACGGGTCCGGGGGAGATATCATCATCCCCACACTCCGAGATTGGGTACCAAGGCCGAATAACTGACACAGAGTCCCTGAACACTAGTGCTGCCGACGTGAGAATGAAGATAATGACAAAGCTGGATACCCGGCACCCCCGTGGTTGATTACCAGGTCTAAGTGACAAAGTAACTTCTGAAAGTCTGCTAGAAGATGTGAATGCAGCACTACAGACCATCCCTACTGAGTCAGTAACCGAGACCGATGAGCTAATGTAAACCACAGCAACAGTAATCCTTGAGATGCTTGGCTACAAGGTTAGCACCATAACAAAGAGCAAGGATCACTGTCCCCCATGGGAGGGAGGAGCTGGAGGCCAATATTAGGGCAAAACAGAGAAGTCAGTCAACTCTGAGCAGCAGGAAGGGCTACCATTGAAGTCTACACTTCCATGGTATACTGCTAAACAAAGACTCACGGCTGTGGCTGCCTGCTTGAAGAGATACACATGAGAAGCAGAAGTTAGGAGAACAAACAAGATGTTCTCCTGTGCAAAGATGCTCCTGAGACAATTCAGCAACAGCAGGGTGTAAGATGCAGGCAGGAACAGCGTTCATGGGACGCCATAACCAAGTTGCTGGCAGAGTTTGCATTAACATCTGTGCTGAGTATTGGCTGGAAGTCCCAAGGTCAGAATGGAAGACACCTCCCAAGGTGGTTTGAGAATGACCAAGCTAAGATTCTGTCGGAAGTCCCCTGACAAGATGGTGATGGCACACCAACCAGATATCGTGATGGTTGACAAATAATGGAAGAAGGCAGTGGTGATAGATGTAGCAATCCCAAGTGACAGCAAGAGAAGCTCAAAAAATACCAAGGGCTGAAAGAATTTTTGATTTTTATTTTGTCAAAATATACATGAAAATAATATAAGATGCATGGAAAATTATGCTAGCTAGGCTACATATTGTCGTGTTGCATTTTAGCTTGTTCATAACATTTTGCTGTCAGTATAAAGAGCTGGCTCTGGCTTTGCAAAACAAACGGGTGGTGAATGGGAGACTGAGGTCAAAGTGTTTAAAAACATCCTTTTTATGCAGTCATATGCTTGCTCAAAAGGTATTGTCATATCTTTCTCTTTTGGCTTTTTACTTGTTTGGTTGTGCTTGCATTAACAAGTAGCCCTAAGAGTAACTTAACCTAAACTCTGACACGCAGGAGACAAAGACAGAGGATGCTTGTATGTGTGACCACAAATGCCACCAAAAACCAGATTCCACTCCCTGGTGTTTGATAATAGAATTGCTCTTAAAAAAATCTCTTGGTAGAAATTTAGAGTGAAAAAACTTAGTTCTAATTCAGAGCTGGGTTTTGGAAAGCATCCTTACCTGTTTACTTACACTTTAGAGACAAGGCTACCGTACTGACAGCCATTTAGATTTTGCCTTGTATCAGTTTGAGATGTCGGTGTTACTGTTCGCATTGCTTGTTGATACTCTGTGTCTTTAGGCACGTTTGTCCATGGAGCTGCAGAGGGACAGTCATATGAAACAACAGCGACTGATCCAAGAGCGCTGGAAGAGAGAGGCTCGTCGTGAGGCAACTAAGGCCCGATCTGGCCCAGTGCAGGCCTCCAGCGTCCCCACCTTCCAAACCCAGACCCCTCCCACAGGCCAGTTCCAGCCCCAAGGTTCCAGAGGCCTGTCAGCTGCAGAGTGTGGAGGAATTAGAGAGAGGGAGTATGACACCTTGCTCTACCAGCTTCATACACGGCAGACTGGAGGCTGCCAGCCTTTGACTACACCGTGCCCTGGATCTAAGACCACCAAAGATGACAAAACCCGCCTGGAAGAACAACAAACCACCATCGAGGACCTGCGGCGCCTGGTTGACCACCTGATGGACGAAAACCAGCGTCTGGTGGCCGACAATGAGCGGCTACAATCGGAAAACGCTCGACTTCGTTCCGAGGCAGCTGAGGCGGCAGACTTTGTCGAACGTTCTGAGCTGTGGGTGCTCCCGCAAGCAGGTAGCGCTCTGGGAGCAGGGGGTGGGCAGGAGAGGAAAAGCACGGGGAAGGGGAAAGAGATTGCAATCCCTCAGCTGCCACCGCTGGAGATGCCAGCTCAGGAAGATCTGTGTCTGGATGACCTGCCACCTCTGGAGCTGCCAGAGGACATCCAGCACGAACTACAGGAGCTACTGGACAGGGATAAATTGTGATGAGAGACAAGACACACACACACATGCACACACACACACACACACACATACATATTCACATAAGCTGTGTCTGATCAGACCTCTGCTCAAATTAAAGGTGGACGGATCACGGATGTTCCGTGAACCTGAAGATGGACAGGCCTAACTAAACCAACTGCAGTGTGAGGGACATGTCAATCCATAGCCTATACAGTCTGTCTTGAGAAGAGGTCTAATCAGTTTAACTGATGACACCTATACCTATAATACAATCCAAGTCAAAGATGGTGGAATAGTTCACCCACAAATAATGCCGGTTTGACCTTCAGTGAGGTTGTGAGCAGTGAATCGGCCATTAGGGGACAACGGAAGTGAAATTTGACACTTAGTCATTAATCCCATCTGGGGAAGTTCAGTTTTAACAGGGATAGAATTAAGGAACATATTCAATCTTGACCTTAAAAAAACTAACTAAAGATTCACTTACCAGCTTTTTTCAGAGCTTTCAGCCACATCTCACCATCTTCCTTTGTATTGCCACATCGCTGAACACCCATATTTGGGTCATTTGATGACAGCTGAACACTTTCTATGGCAACTCAATGAAGACCATGAGATGCAGTTGATAGTGAGCAAGTGGAAGTTAATGTTAATCAAACAAAACATTATGTACATAAAAAAAATGACAACACAATTACCCTTAAAGTGGTACTGATATGTTAAAGCTATTGTGGTAATGGGTCAATCAGAAGTTGCATTACTGAAGATAGCTTGCAGTAAAGCGAGCAAAACCATACAAATAGTTTCTGATACCCAGGCTTAGTGTCTAGCAATAGCCATTAACGCTGAACAGCTTGGGCAGTGTAATTTAAGTGCTCTGAAGCCAAATACAATGCTTTTTAATTGTTCACATAATGTTTTGCATTCCCTTGAAATGTCAATAACCAACACACAATATTTTGTTAGGCAGGAAGGTGTGTGTGTTTGTGCATGTGTAAAAACAATGGATGAAAACACTGAAATTAGCCATAACATTTTTCCTTTGTTTAAACCCATTTGGCATTATTGGTGTGGCCACGTACCCATAAACAACAACAACAACAACCCAAAATAGTTCTATTTGAGAACACTTATTATGCTGCCCCAGATGTTTAGAGTACATTTCTGGTTGTTTTTTTGTGTTTTGGTGCTCTAGCAAAACATATTCCCAGCAACCTCAGTTGTTGTGGAGAAGACTGAAATGAAGCAACACCGAAACACTCACTCGATGTTACGCTGACATACAAACTCACGCTGTTTCACCTTCCATGAGGGTGAGTGGGTAGTGGCTAAATGCAGAATTTGTGGATGAACTGCTCCTAAGGGCACCATTGGAAGTGCTCAACACCACTTTTTAATGGCGTCAGAGGTATTGCTCTCACACACACGCTGTTTTAGTTAGGGAACGTGTAGCGTGATTCAGACACAGAAAAGCATATTGCTGTTGTTGAGGAAAAACTACATTTCTGCATTTGTTATTTTCTGTTTGTCTACTTGAATTAAAGACTTCAACGATCATACGACTGCCAATGAGAGGATAAGCGCTCTTTCTGATTTTCTTGCAGTTTGGTGTTTTTGTGCAACAGCAGCAATACACACACACACACACACACTGATGGCATGAATTAAAACTTAAGCTTAATGGAAATGAAGGCTGAATCAGGCACATCAAGTCACTGCTTGGACCCACTGCAAGCAACTAGGATGATGAGTTGATGTATTCTCAACAGCTGACCTGTTTTTGGATTGTAACCAGTAATTTGATGTCATCTTGGGTTTTAGGAACTTTTGAGGTGCATTTTTTCTGTTCCGAGACCAAAAAATTATTAATCGAGAAATAATTGGCAGATGAATTGATAATAAAGTAGTCACGACATGCTGATTTTAACTGCATTGCCATGCAGTGGTAACATATCAAGCATGTTGTGCAAAGTTCATACATGATTGAAAATGGCTGCCAGGAAGCCAAGAGAAACTTTCACGTGGAAGATGTTCAACAGGAGTGAAAATGCAAAAACATGCTGAGGTCCTTTTAAAGCTGCAGTAATTAATTTCTGTTCACTGGGAGGATAAAAAAAAGTTCCTAAATAAGATCCAAGTCTGAATCTATTATGAACTTAGAATTCTGTTGTAACTAACACATAAACAAACAGATGAATATTTACGTGTCCAGCGAACACAGAGCAGCAGTAGCTTTTATTTGTGGCCTGATGAATGTTAGTCCACTCACTTTTACCTCTGTTGTTGGTTTTCCCCTCAACCCCTGAGGGAAATCTCTTCCTGTTTAGCTGCTAAAGAAAGGCAGCCAGTTTCTAACTGTGTCTGTGTACAGGTGGGCAGGTGAGAGATTCATCAGAGCTTGTTTGCTGCCAGCAGCTTCCTGCAGTTAGGCATGCTGAGAGCACATTGACTGGACAATACAGTCAATGAGCTGTGAAACCAAAACAGTGAACTAAAAGAGGCTAAATGACTTTGCAGGCCTACTGGATTGGTGATAATTTTGTGTGGGTTTGTCTCAGCCTCCCCTTCCACATTATGTAGACATCTGATTTGGTATAAATATAAAAACAGCTATTAATTAATGCAGCTTTAACTAAACTGAGTATGCATTCAATCTGTAGCGGTGACAACTGTGAAACTGTGAATAGCTGTAATCAGCAGCTTGTCCAGTGAGGACGTGATTAGATGCCGAAGCTGTCGGCACAAAGGAAGAAAAAGGACTTGAGGCACCTTGTTGGCTGTATTGCTTGCAGTCTGAATGCAGGTGGCATGTGTGTACACTCACTATGATGTACTTCGAGGCATTTGTACAAACTCATGGGCTCACTTAGAACTGTGTATTTCCTTACTGGAACAATAAGCAGAACTGTCTGCAAACAGGACATTGTGCTGCATTCACAGCCTATGCAAAACATGACTGATCCACATTTTTCACATTAAAATACTCAGTTGCTGTTTCAGCTTTCAGCCGTTGAATGCTAAAATACAAGTTTCTTCGTTTCTTAGTAAGGGTTAGCGTTAGGACTGACCCTAATGCCGACACGAACAACTGTGGAACATAATATTTTCTTTTTAAACAAAACTAATTGAGTAAATGATTTCCGTTCTTTACAATCCCAGCTCTTGAAAACTATGGCGGGACACAATGTCTTGCTGCATGTTTGTTTTATCATTGACATAACAGTGTTTGACTTGCTGTGGAATATTTAACTTACATAATCAATGTTTGTTAAATGTGAAAAGGTAGATGAGCTCTCAGAAATTACTCTCATTGACTCTTGAATATGAGAATGTCAGTTTAGTTATCATTGTCATAGGACGTGAATGCAGCATTACCGTGAAAACTTAGACACTTCATACAGCTAAAGGGAGTCACTTCTCACTTGTAATGGATGGATGGAGTAGAAAATGAAAGCCGGCTGGCCGGCTAGCATAAATCAAAGTAGCTGAAACAGCTTCAATAGCTCTCCAACACTCTGTACCTTCTCAACACACCCAACCCGTGCCTTGGACAACTTTCTGTACTGAGGTGGCAGTCATGTCTTTGGATCTTCAGATGGGCAGAAGCAGTAGTCTTTTAACTGAATGAATAACATGATGGTTAATCAAACTGTCAACCTGACACTGACTGAAAAGAGCAGTTCTGAAGTCATTTCAGCTCTCCTGAGTGCTCCTGACTCCTCATGAAAGCCCACATCTGTATATGTTACACACTCGTTTGTCATAATAGGTATCTAATTGAGTTTTACCACGGGGCCACCATAGCCTGCTGTAACTACACTGTGCCAAGTAACAGTCATGTGTTTCCACTGTTGCCTCACAGGAGGGGGGGGGGTTACCTATCAGTTCTGTTGCCTGTTGCAGAGCTGACAAAAGCCAAGCTGTGACCAAAGCCACAGTGGTGAACTCAAAACCTGGCTATGCTGATGAGCTCTGCAGCTCTGTTCTTACATACAACAGATATCAGCCTGGCTGTTTACTATCAGAGCTGTGTTAAACATACGGCATGTAGTGTCTGCTGCTAGGGCTCTCCCAGTCAAAACAAAACAAAAGACAATTAATGTGGGCTCATGGCAGTTGTCTTTATTGTTAAACAACCACCATTGCGAGTAGAAATTTAAACATGGTCAGGTTCTGCACTTTTTCTTTTGTTTTAAATATTGCAGAAAGGAATAGTACAAGCAGAAATGCCCACAGTGCACTGCTATGCCCTGTTCACATATACAGAGCACAACATTCAAGTCACCTTGACATGACCTTAGAATGATGAGAAAGGTTTGAATTTATGCAAGTTCTTCCTGACATGTCTTCTCACGGCCATGTGTAACTGTTTGAGTCCCCTGGGAAACAGAATTACAATCAACCCAACCCAACCTTGTTTCCCAGTTCGATATGATATCATGAGACAGCAGAAATAGACACTACAGGGAAACAAGTCACTCAGGGAGCACTACTGTGTTCTGTGGCAGAATAGTGTTGGCAGGACAAATGAACTGTCCAGATCCCATCTGACTGTGTATAACATGCTTTTAAGATTCAGCATTACACTCCTGTTCTGTTGTCAGACTCATGGACATTTAAATAGAATCAAAATTGATGCAGTAGAATAAAAGGTATATATATATTTATTATTCCCCATATTCTTCTTCCTTGTTTAATTTTCAAAGCTGTAGTCTTCTGCAACTCCCTCTGGAGCCACAACTGACTTTATAAAACATTTTTCACACATACAGTAACAACTGGAAAGACACTTTGTGTAATTGGTGACGTTTCCCTTTATCATGACACACAGGCTTATGAGAGACAACACAAGATGGTAGCACTTCCAGTTCGTCATAAGAAATGTCTGTTGAGAAGCAGTTGTCTTATGACATGGCCACAGCTTAGCTCAGTGAAAGTCACCATCCCCGATTGAGAAATGGTATAAAAGTAGTTCATACAGACTTATTTTTGAGCAGTATGCAATAGGGATCAGTGTGTCAAAATGTAGAATATCCAGTGATGGAATGTAACAAATGCAACTAGTTTGACTAATTAAGTACTACTCAAGTACTGTACTTCACTTGCTTGTTTCCATTTTCTGCGTAACTCCACCATTCTACTGTGCAGGCAAATGTTGTGTTTTTACTCCACTACCATTATTAGATACCTTCAGTTACTTTGCACGTTTATTTTATTGGCAATAGAACAAACAAACAGACAAAAATAATGATCATCAGAAAAATGCTGAATACTGCTTCTGATAATTTGTCTGTCCCTAGTTTGCAGACTCATTTTGTGCCACAAGGCCTCTGAAGTCGACTTCAGACCACGAGAAGGTGTGAGCTCAGGTGGTTTTAGACCTGCAGACGTTGTCCCTCCTTCCACCCGGTCCTGTTTTTTCCCTCTCTCTTCAGATGAGCACTTGTTGACTTTAATGACATGTGTGTGTTGTTATGTGATATTATGTGATTTGGAGTAGTCATTCTGAAGACTGCACAATGTGTTTGTGTTCCAAGACAGAATGCTGGTTGTGTTACTAAGTGTGTGTGTTGTATGAGTGTGAGGGTTTGTTAGGGTTTGGTGCATATGGAGTTTGAAGGCCAGTTCAGGTATCTTTACTTAACAGTTACCTGCGTTTTGGCTCATAGTTATTATGATGGTATCCATTGCAATCCTAAAATTATAATAAAATAATTTGATAGCCTCAAAATCAGAAGAAGTCAGTGTTTTCCTCCTGAATTGTACTCTCACCAATAGGCCTGAGAACATATTTACTTTTTTTTTAATAACAGTGCTGAAACAATGGCCAAACAATATCACAAAACTGAAGCAGTGCTATTATTGTTGGACAAAAAGAAAAAAAATCTTAATTTTTGTCCTACTAGCTTTTTGAGCAATCAACCACATCATGGTCTTCATCAGCAGATGGAAGCTACTTTTAAAAAATTAGAAATCCTAAAATCCTAAAATATATATATAAGAGTTTTTCTTTTTTTCTCTTCTTTTTTTTTCATTCAACAGAAGAAGCTTAAATTGTCAAATGGTAAATGTTATCCAGACAGAAACATCCTTACATGAACTTTGCAAAAATAAAATAGTCTAACATTGTAAAAAACTATATATATATATATATATATATATATATATAATTTATATTATGATCTCTCTAAATTAATTATTCAAGATTTTCAGTTCAAACATGGTGCTATGGAGAAACTAAAGCTAACTGAAATATTCAAATAAAACTCCTTGATAATGAAACATATGCAGACTTGTGTCTAATGAATGAGATCCAGAGTTTTCCCACAGATTGCCGCTTCCTTTCTTAGATTCCTTTCTTAGATAAGTAGATTCTTTTATCAGAAGAAAATGTTTCCTATCAGTCTAATTCTTGTTAACTCTGACAGACCTTGTACTGTTCGCTTTCCTCTCTTTTCTCTATCTTGCTCCCATCTTCCCAGCAGCCCATGAAGGCAGAAATGTTTTCTTTTTTTATTTTATTTTGTTAATTTGAATGAAACTAAACATTAAATGTATTTGCTTGTTTTACAATGCAATGCGGTAAGCTGTTGTTATTCTGCAGCAGGCTAGTTCTGTAACGTAGTCATGTTTTGCCTTATAAAGGAGGAATCTGAGTTTGGTCTGAGCTTCTCAGTGGTGTTCATGTGCCACTGGACGTCCACCACTGGAAATATTAATTGTGCACATCATCTGTGGTAGATGGGCAGATGATGAATCTCCCCTCAGAATATTAGCGCCTGCAAAATCTTTTGGAATTCAAACTGATTTTTTGGGACTAGTTATACAACTTGGGAGTCCATGGTTTACTTTGCTGGAGTTCACTGATGGCAATGTTTACTTTCAGCAATGACAACAACAAGTCGGACAAATTTACTTTGTGTTCTCTTGTGATGTTGGCTCCTCTGCATTATGTCCAAATAGTGGTAGTTGATGGTAATCTGTTGATTCATTCATAATTTCTCCTGCTTATCCAGGTCAGGGTTGTGGTGGCACCAGATTAAACCAGGTCTCTCTGGCCGCATCCTTCAGCTCTTCTTTGGGATCTCAGAGTGTTCTAGGCCAGGTGGGGTATCTAATCAGTCAGTCCAATTCAGTTTATATAGCAACAAATCACAACAAAAGTTATCTCATCATCTTTCTAAATAGAGCAGGTTTCGACCATAGTCTTTAATATAGTATGGCCTATTGTTGAGTGTGTTTGGTTACATTCTCATTCTTTAAGTTGCTACTTAAAGCTCATGGACAGGTGAGGGAACATAGATCATTGTTATATGAGTTATGGGTGGTTAAAACCTGCAGGAAGCATTTGTTGTAGTTGTTTGGCAAACTTTACCATTCACTGTCTGGCTGACATAAGCAGTTGTATATGGAGAACCCTACCCGTTACTGCAATTTTGACTGTATTTGGTTGACAACCGGCAAGAGCTGCGGTACACCCTGGACTGGTCGCCAGTCAATCGCAGGGCCAACACACAGAACAGAAGGGGCAATGTAGAGTAGCCAATTAAGAGAATCCTTTGCTGTGAGGCAACAGTGCTAACCACTGCACCACCGTGCAGCCCAGATACCGACAAATACCGTTTAAGGTAGGGCCTCAGGATTTCTGATAAAACAGGACTGTCCTTATTGTGTAAGTTGATATTGTGCTATTGGAAAGCTTATAACCGCAAACCCAGTTTCCACATAGTGAATATGGGGCTACCAGGGCTAGCTGCTAGCGCTAATCTAACAATAACATCTGAAAAATGCCACACAGATTTACATTATGATGTGATATTGAGCCTTGTGCCAGTCACTTGAGGAAAATGAAGCGACCCCATGCCATTTTCAGACTCACCTGTGTGTTGATGAGGGAACCAGACCTGTCTGTCGTTTGTTATGTTTCTAATAATATATTTTATTTAATGTTCAAATTCATAGTATGATACACAGATTTTGTATATCATGTGAGTGTGATATTGAAATCAAAATGTGCTTTTGAATCTCATATAAACAAAGATGATGATGAATCTGTTATTCTCTGATGATGATGCATGGATGATCATAACTAATAAACTAATTTACTTGGAGTGTGTGTTATGTGTCTGCGTCTCTCAGTTTAATTCTGTCAAGATTTCACTCAACTATTCATATACTCACTTTCATTTTCAGGGCTATTGTATCTGGAAGGATACAAAATTCTTTTTTTTAGGTATTCTAAACTTTCTACCCAAATGCAAACAAATAGAAGGAATTTTCATGCCTACAAAGTGATGCTTTTTCTCTTAGGACAGCACTGCATCACATTTTGCAGATTGTTTCATCAAATTTTATGCCAAACAATCATAAAGAGTGTCAGCATGTAGCTAATGTTAACTATCTTAAAGAGGGGTTTTTGAGCTTGGGATGCCCTCCACAAGGTGGTAAAGTCAGCTAGTTGGTTAATTCAGAATACCTTTGTTGGTGTTCTAGCTAAGAAGAGCTAATAGGTTAAATATGGTAGCAGTTGTTGAGCTTGCTAGCTGAAGAGGGTCAGAGAGTTTGTGATTGGCTGAAAGGTGAGAGGGCGGAGACCATTGAAAATGCCACAGTCAATGTAAAGACTGCTATTATGTAAAGTGGCATGAAACAAAATGCTACTGGAAAAAAACCATTATTAAATACAAGCAGACAAAAAGGCAATTGGAAGCACAATGTAAATAATTCAATAAAAAATTATAAAATATAAATTCAAATATATGATGTAGTAACATTTCAGAATTATTTCAGAATAATGACTGGTGAAGCAATTTTAAAAAATGAAGGTTTGGATATAATTTACACATTTAATTAATATTCATATATGACCTATTTAAAAATGGTTTTATTTCACATTGAACAATATGAGATTCCACAGATTCAAAATGATGAATGTTAAATAATGAGAACATTATGAAATACTGATTTGAATACACAAAATGTGTAACATTTTGAAATGTTGTGGATTAATCTAATGGAAAATGAATTAAAATGAATTAAGTTTTACTCATTAAATTTAACAGTGGGTATGTCAGAACCCACTGAAGGTCCACTCCTTTGACGGTATATGAAGATGGACGACATGAAATCTCCCTGTAAGTGAAGCCAAAAGATCTGAAATGCCCCCTGGTGGCTGGGTCCAGTATAGGTCATAAACTCCTCCCCACCCATGTTAATAGATGGGACATTCAATCCAAACTGAAGACGACGCTTCTGATAATTTTTCTCAGTTTGGTTTCTGTCATTTTTGGTGTATGTTCAAGTGTTCATTTTTTTTTAAGTTTGGTTTTAATTAATTTGATGTTAAAAAAAAGGTTTGAAACATCATGATTACAGCTGAGCACTGTTTATGATTGGATTGGGCAGGTGTGTCTGGGTCAAAATGATGTTACCAGTGCAGGATGGCAGCAGTTGTATCTGGAACATTTTGACTGTATATTTTTAAAGAAAGTTGAGATATGTTGTCCATCTTTATACATGCCAATGGTCCCCACCAACACAAAAACCCAATCTTAATCACACAATCACACACTTGAAGCCATGGAGAATAAAAATGCAACAGGCCACAGGGACACTTTTATTGCTGTCCTTACTGCAACTGGACAACTTTTATTGTATTGCATTTACAATCCAGCAATGTACACATCAGACATGTTCCCCACACAAAACCCCAGCCACACAGCTCCAGGTGAGTGCATGAAGCTTTGGTATCATTAGTCAGTTAGGAGTATTAAATGGACATCGTGACATGAGAAAGTTCGGCTTGTTTTCACACCTCTGCAAAAACCAAACAGGTAATGATTGTTCATGTTTGGAATGCTGGTAAATCAACCATGTCACATAATGCAAATTAGTAGTTAATTCATCAAACCCTTCTATCCCACGAATGCCCCAGCACTGTCATTGCAGAAGAGATCACCTCCATTCTTTTCTTTATTTCTTCTTTCTTGAATTTGTTACCCATCTGTATCAATTTTTTAGTTTCTAGGAATGATCATAAAAAATCATTTTGCTTTAGCCAGATGTACTGCTGAATCAGTGGCGCACTGAGACAGAAATCATATAAAATTTCACTGTTCTATCTCTGATAAATGTTCCACAGCAGCAGCTGCAGAACTTTTCTACAGCAACGTAGCACTGAGTGCTGTACCACAGACCAAAAACGAGCCAAACTTTAAAATGTCACGAGAGGCCGTTAGCGTTCACGGTGTGTGGCATCCCCCCACAGCAATAGTACATTATAAAATGAGATGACAAGCAACAACAGCATTGATAAAAAAAAAAAGTTTTGTGAGGAGGTATATGTGCAAAAAGAGGCGATTACCATATAAAAGACTCCTTTTCATCCCAAGATAACACACACACAGAGACACATACACACAAAGAGAACTTAAAAAGCTAATCCTCAGCTAGTAATATATACAACCCAGGGTGTGACAAAAAAAGAAAGAATAAAACATCATCATTAATATTAAGAAGGAGTTCGGACCTCTGTGAAAGCTGAAAACGTCACACAGAAACCTGGAAGAATCAGTGTTTTCTTATCCCTTTCTTTTCATCAGTGCTCACCGCTCCCTCCTCTGACAGGGAAAAGGGACAGCGTTCATCTGCTGGTGTTCAATAGTGTTCAAAAAGTTTGAATGTTCATGATGGAACTGAAATGACCCTGTAGCGGTTCTCATCTTGTCACCACAGTGACAGGGAATGTTGCGTGTGTGTGTGTGTGTGTGAACCTTCCTATCTCCATGAGTATAATGAGTCATAATGAAATGAAGACACTCTGACACAAAGGTCAGAGGTTCAACTAGGAACAAAGTCCTCACTCAGAAAATACCTGAAAGGCAGTAAAGGCAGCAAAGCTGGTACCATGTTTTAATAAGGTAATCTTTATAGAGAGTATTTAAGATGAAGCTTTCGTAGGCTTTCTACGTCACTTTATAATCCATTAATGTAAAAAGGTTTTGTGTTGATAAACTGGTACAACATCTCTTTTGGTAGGTATGATGTTAACCATAAATGGTACATCTTTAAAGCTGATATTCAATATTCTACTTTCAGGTAGTTGCTAGCTGTCTTCTGCTTAGCAAATGCTGAAAAACAACTGCCTGTTGTGGCTAAAACGGACGCTATGAGAGCAGAGAGACTGAAGCAAAACAGCAAAATGCTGGAAGCTGGAGGAAACTGCAGTGTTGGTGATAAATCAGTACGAGGAACACCTCTGATCTTATGTCGGGTAGTTTGAGCGAGATAATACTTTTCACTTCACAGTGACCAAAAGTGGTGCACACAATTTATTCAATTGTGATATAACCACGGAAAAAGCTTTCTGTGCTGTCCACAGGTGCCAACATGTAAATGAATGCAGCTTTAATAAATCATACATTTCACTTTTTCCTTATCTATCAAATCAACAGTTGTAAATGTTAATAAGTTGTGACATAATTAAACCTTTTCTGTTCCAAATGCCAGGTCGCCTTCTGTAGAATCTAAATGGTCCAGCAGTCTACTGGGAAGAGTCTCCAGGAATTAAAGAGCTAAAAAGCCAGTGTTGGAGGACACAAACCAAAAAGATGTTCTTACCAATGATTATTCAGTAAATGATTGGCCTGTACCCTCTTTATAAAATCTATATAAAGGATGCCTTATCAAAAAACTGGTAAAACAAAACACATAGAAAATGAAACGAAACA
This sequence comes from Scatophagus argus, assembly GCF_020382885.2. Lineage (NCBI taxonomy): Eukaryota > Metazoa > Chordata > Actinopteri > Scatophagidae > Scatophagus > Scatophagus argus. The sequence continues at coordinate 1,085,230 of NC_058513.1, read as the reverse complement.
AGACTCAAGTTGACAGATAAAGCTAAAATTTAAAAGACTACACATACATAACATCACACCTTAAAACTAAGCTACAATTAACAACAGGTGAAAAACACACAAGTCCATGCAATAACATGATGTACGCCAACCTTAAGAAAAACATCTAAGTTGGTTGACTGTAGGCTCCTAAGAGTCACTGGTTTTGGTTGAATTAGGTAATAAATACGTGAGAAGGATCGTCAAAGTGATAGAAGAGCTCAACAAGTGAAAAGCCAAACTGAGAAGAAATGTAATATAAGCTGACAATACCATCCACCAATCAGCAGACTGGTCTGCTCCGTGTTAATGTGTGTGTGTCAGCAGTAGTTCTTTTTTTCTTCACATTCCGTAGTTAACAGAGCTCAGCGCTGGTCTCTTCTTGCCTTTAATCTTCAGGGATCCATAACGAGCCTGGCGACAAAACAACGCAGCTTTGAATGCGTTCAAACTATACCCGTTTGTCGTGATGCTCAATGATTCCAAAATAAATACACACTATACGTACAAAACAGATTTTCCCTTTCTGAAATGACAGCCTCCGACAGAGGCCACAGCAATGACTGGACACTTACATCTTTACGGACTCTGGATCTTGAGATCTTGACGCTCTGTGATCGTCTCAGTCCTTTCTGACTAACAGCCTCGTCCTCAGAGAAGGTTGGCTCGGCCTCTTCATCTGTCCTCTCCTCCTGGTCATAAAAGTATTCTGAAAAACATATATCCGCATATCAGGAAACACTGAAACACTCACAATGACAATTTTGGTCTTTACACAACATAAGCGTAAATGCTACAACAGCCAGTCAGTCTGCAGTTTTGGCTTGCATGTCAAGGCACAGATGTATATCCTACCTCAAAGCATTGTTTGTGAGTGGTGGATAAATGCATTTATATATATATATTTATAGTTAGGGCTGGCCTAGTTATGCTGCTATAGGCTTAGACTGTTGGGGGACCTCCCATGACGCACTGAGCTCTTTCTTCTGCCGTGTGGACTCAGAGAAGAGGCTCAAAGCACAACACACAACAATTCTTAAATTCTAAGTTTTAGCTGTGTCCAATTGTTCAGGAAAATCTTCCCTCGAAGTCCAGTAGAATCATGTACAGGAGACAGGATTCTGAGCAGCAAAGACTTTAATGCTGGCAAAAAAGCACACATGAAGGGTCTCAAATAAAATGACTGGTGGCTTCACATTATATACCTTAGGATCTGGACCTTTCCACGCCTATTGTCCATCCCTTTACCATCTTTGTTTCTTACACCATTAGATCTTCTTCTCGCCCTGGGTTTGTTGGGGACTTTTTACACCATTATGTCAGCTTAGCCCTGGGTTTGTTGGGGGCTTTCCACAGGTCATTATTTTGATTTATTTTGCACCTGCTTGTCATCTTCCAGGGAGCCTTTTGCTGATTTGCTTATTTTTTTGTTTACTTTACACATATGTTTCTCTTCTCTGGGCTGGCTGCCAGTTTTGGCCTAAGTTTCAGATGGCCTGAGACACCATTATTTCCAGGCCTCTTTGTATAATGTTTTTTTTAAAAATAATTGTTTTGTGCAAGATTACAATGAGATATTCTTTTAAGACTTACAGTGATTACAATGAGGTTACATAAACAGTGTTTTGCTACCATAGACAATGTTTCACTAAAATAACAGTTTGACAATTTGACAATCCATAGCTTACAGGCCCTTACATAGTTGTACTGATTTAATACAGCTGCATCTTGCTTTTCTTTCAATCACAATCGGGATATAACATGACTACTTCATGCTATCTTATAGCATTGAACACTACAACTTCAGCTCATCACAACTTACTTAGAAATTATACCACACTTCCTCTTCCTCTCCTTCTGCACGCATTTATGTCCCATTAATGCATATCACTAACCCAACTTCTTCCCTGGAGTCCTTGTGCTTTCTCGTCTCGCAGGTTCCCCTGGATCGTGGTTGGACCTCCTGCTGCGGTCCTGCTCGAAACTTACTGCGATTACTACTGTTTAGTCATAATCTATTTTAATTCTGTTACTACTCTGTACAGCTACTACCATTATTACTGTTACTAATACTGCTACCATAATCACCGTGGTACCTCCTGTATACTTCATCATCATTATCTACAGTTCCAATACGTCTGGTATTATTACTGCTGCTATGCATCTCTGCTTGTGTGCTCCTTCTCTCACGCCCCACCCCCTCTCCCTCTCTCCCCCTCTCTCTCTCTCTTTCTCAACCCAACCGGTCAAGGCAGATGGCCGCCCATCTTGAGCCGGGGTCTGCTCCGAGGTTTCTGCCTTCTAAAAGGCAGTTTTTCCTCACCACTGTCACCAAGTACTTGCTCAAGGAGAGATGTTAGGCTCTCTGTATTACAATTTAATTAAAGAGTTTGGTCTAGACCTGCTCAAATTGGAAAGTGTCATGAGATAACTTTTGTTGTGAATTGGCGCTATATAAATAAACTGAATTGAATTGAATTGGATAGAGTGAATGTGAAAGTGGATGTCCTCTGCAAAAGAGGAAAAATTCTGAGTTGAACCAAAGGGCATGAAAGTGATTTTTGCCCCTCTGCTCTCTCTTTGCATGAGGGAGGGACTAAGCTCCTCACATGCAGAGTGTATATCAGTGGACACAATGAGACATTACATATTAGCAAAAACAATGCTCACTGCTGCAACAAAACGAAGACTATATGATCAATTTATCATTTGCTGAGGCAACTCTTGAGGTTGATCTGGAGACTGATAGTCTGGTTGTTAAACATGCTGTTTGTCAACCCTTTGCAAACTATGCAATCTCCTGTTGCCAAGTCACATCTAAGGTTCATCCTATTTACTGGAAACCTATGGGATGGGAATGACTGTTACACTTATTACTCTAACCCTCAGGTGTTACCAGGAAAACAATTATTGCTTCTGAAAAACTCATAAATTTGGACTGCAAAAGGCATGAAAATAATTAATAGTCCTACATTTGTGTTCGTCTGGTAAGTGACCATGGCATAGGTGTCCATAAACCGGAATAAACAGACTTAGTTACACACCGGTAGGATGGTTCTGGTCCATGTCATCCATACATTTTTTAATTAATCTAATTATTTTTTTCATATGTAAACATCAGCTTCTCAATGTCATTCACTTGAATTCATAAATTCGAAATCAAACTTATGGTTGCATAATGGATAAGTGTAGTGATATTCTATATTTTCTTCTTGTCCACAAATCCCCAAGTGTGAGCCAGACCAATACAGGTGACGAGCCTACGTTTAAGACTACGTTAAAAAAAAAAGAAATTGTAAGTGGACATTATGCAGAAAAAGACCTTGTGGGAGCCAAAACGAACTGTGAGCAAGATACCAAATCATGGGAACTTTTCTGTTGAAAGAAGACTGATGGTTGCCTGTGGCTACTGATGATTACAGATTCTAATTAGAGGCCTGAGTTAAGTTTGTGTTTAGGTGGTATCACGGAGAGCTGAAAGGAACGCCGACTGTGGGTGGGATACCAAAGTTCTCCAGCAGAGGTCACCAGACTCTCACACTCACGGCTGCATCCATGTTTGCTTTTTTCCAACAGTTAGAAAGCAAGGAAAATGCAGTTAAGCACTCCAGCATTGTGGCCAAAACCCCAATCACGTGAATAATAAAAGAACAGTGAAAGCAGAACTTCAATATTCATATCTTACTTTACACAACCAGTGATTATAAAACTATGGTCCTTGGATCTTTTGACAGCAGCTACTAATTTTATCTGATTACAGATTAATCAACGAGAGTTGTCATGTTTTCTTGTTGTTCTTTTCTTTTGTTGTTAATTTTGACGAATAGAAATTCTAATAAAAGATATGTCAAGATGCTAATTCTTGAAGCCAATATTTAATTTCTTCCTCGTGGAGGATGTTCCAGATACCAAGAGTTGTATTTCAGAGATCTGAAATACAATCATTCTTGACTAGTTGAACTGAAATTTTTCATGTGAAAATATGTTAAATAAGTCAAAATTAGTTCATGGAAAATTTAAATGACACATTTCATAGTCATAACGAATTTTATTCCACAAGTGAAAACACTATTCCTACCGGTAAATGTCAGTGATACATTTTTTAAATATAGTTTCCATATCACCTGATTATGTCAAAAATGCTTAAGCAAATATCCATTAGTGTTTTTTTTTTAAAAAGCCAAGTTAGTGTGTGAACAGGGATGTGTTTTCTATTTGTTCTGGTTCTAGCTCCTCCTCCTGTTTCTGCTGTTGGTCTCACATCTGGAGTCTATAAAAGAGAACCTCCCACTCTCCATATTTGGAAGCAGCCTCCCCCCATGTGAGATATCACATTCCATCAAAAATACCGTGTGAACTGTGCACGTGTTGGTTGGATATTAATCAGCCTCTGTGACAAAGAGATGAAAGCACTACAGACCTGTTGTTTGGAGGTCAGGTAGTGATAAAAGAATATCAGTCCTGCTACTTGAACAGTGTTTAACCTTGCAGATAAAACGAACATCGTCTACAAAGCAGACAGTTCTAAGTCCTCTGAGGTTATACTGATCATCTGCACAGACAACATTTTACAGTAATGTTCCAGGGTGGAATTTTATTTCTTTTTAATACATAAACCTAACTTGTCTGGACTGTGGAGAACAAATACCAGTCATTCCAGGTCTCACAGTTCTATTCTGTGGTAATTTCCTGTCATGTAGAGAGCAGAGGGCTTTATTAAACAAAGCCCAGTCTAGCTCAGCTAAAAGCAAAGACCAGGAGCAGCTTGTTCAGCCATGATTGTGGAACCCTTCCATGTTTCTACAGAAAAAAAGCACAATTCAGTTTTTCCTTTCGTGGATGTTCCCATTTACATTGTCTTAACCTGCTGTTAAGCTTTACTTTTCCTCTCAAAAAGCATTCTGTCTTCTCAAGGCACACTCAAAGTACACCCAGTGTATTTTTGGACAACATAAGGGTGCATGATGTGTTTACTTAGCTTAGCAGAGCTAAGTAAATACAGAAGAATCTAATGTCCTATAATATTTGATTGATATCAATACATTGAGATCAATACAATCAATGCAGTGCACAATTTGTGGAAAAAATCTGTACTTTTCTACTGACATAAGTCAATTAAATCAACCAGATGAGTGAAATAACACAAGCAGCTGTTATAATAGTCCTTTTGCTCATTTATCAAGCAGTAGTCACACTTTTTCCCTGAATGTTTACAAAATCAGAAGCAAATCTGCAGTGATCCAGATTGCGTGAATGGAGCCAGACCTGAAAATAAACAGCACAGGACTTTCTTGTTTTTTGTAAATCAGGCAATGTGTGGACCTCACTCTGGGCTTGGTGAACTCGATCAATCAGTGATCCAATGCTAAAAATGTAAGATCCTGGTGAACTTAAGACCAAGGAACTGGAACATCCTGCAAGAGACCTTTCCTGCATGTCATCCCCTCTTTCACTGGTCCTTTCCCATCATCTCTCTGATGTACTTTAATAAAGCCAAAATGACTTAAAAAAGTGACTGAACCAAAAACATGTTGTAAAATTGCTGCAATTGTTCATGCATATTCAACAATGGCAGACTCAATTTTGTGAGTCTTTGCAAATATTCTACTTTTTATTTTCTAGCAGACACCACATCCTCAAAAGGACAAACGCCAACAATGTGTTAATCCATCTCTAAACACTTTCTGACTTCGCTTCCTGTCTGTGATCTCAGCCTCAGGTCCACTGACTCCTACTGAGGACATAAATCTATAAAAACAGATTAGAAATATACACTTTGATTCAAAACAACTGATGTATTTTATTAGTTTTTGGAGGACACGGCAGACACAATACTTGTTGGTAGATACATTCCCTTGATGGTTTGCCTCAGCGCATGGGACTTGCTGACAGTAAGATAAATATACCACTAGGGTTACCCTTTGAGTTATACGTTGAACAGGACAGTCATCTGTAGAAAACCACTGTTTCCTGAGAGCTGAGGAATATGGCCACCAGAGGATTTGTGATGTCCCTCTACAGCAGTGAGAAGCACATGAAAGAGAGCAGTTGGAGGGGGAGAACACCTCTCTTCCTTTACCTCTCTTCTTCCCTTCATCTCTCTGTGTCTCTGTTAGCTAGCTGAGCTGAATACATAATATAGTCCTTCCTGTCCTCAGCATGCTAATGGTGCCCACCTTCCCTCCCTCCATCTATCCATCCATCTCTGCTTCCAATTCACACCCTCCATCCATCCATCCCTTACATCTCCACTCTCCTGCTATAAATTCATCTCGGCCCTCTCTTCCCCCTACTCAACTCCCACCCCCCACACTCTCCATCCCCATGCCTCACTGACTTTCTGTGTGTGTGTGTGTGTGTGTGTGTGTGTGTGTTTGAGCAAGAGGGACAGACAGAACAGAGAGAGGGAAAGCGAGAGTGTGTGTGTGTGTGTTTGACATTCCACCAGCATCCCAACCAACCTCATCTTATCCCCTCTGTCTGCTGGGAAGTCATCTCATCTCTTTATCTCTCTCCCTCTCTCTTTGTCTCTCTCTCTCTCATACGCACACACACACTTCCAGGTGAAGCCAGTCAGTGGAAATTTGCACTGTTTTTCCAAACCAAGATACAGACCAAAAAAAAACCTAAGTCCACCTGTGCAATTTAGGGTGAAATCAATTTCACTCAGACGGTGTTACAGTCTGTACTCCCACAGATAGAACCTTCTGGAGCGCATGTCATGACCTCATCATCAGTGACGTTTTTCCCCTCATTTCCTCCTAATTGTGAAGACAATAGCCCAGCATATCCTATATTGTTATAGTCAGAAAAGGCTATGTTGTGAATTGGCAAATGAGTGGTACTAAACATGTTTTCCCAAATGCGACGTGCATGTCCACAGGATTTCAGCGCATGGCACATGTCTGTTATGAATACATAGAGGAGAGTATCAGTGTTCCAGGTGTATAAGAACCACGTTGATGAGACATTCTTAGCTGGAGTAATGTCAAAAGATATGTTAGAATTCATGTTCTTCTTTTTTCTATTTCTATTAAGGATATTCAAGTTCAGAGTTTTTGTTCCATAGTTCCCATTATGCTTTGAGTGATGAAGTATAGCTTTAGTTACTGACAGAAGGCTCTCAAATGGTCTATATAAGTTTCATTACTGTGTAGACAGGTCTCAGCAGAGGGATGTTCCTCAGTTATCTTAAGACAAACGTGATGACTGACCAAACACCATCCAATGAGGAAGTCCAAAGGAAAGTGCTAGAAACTGTCCAGAAATCTTATTTCATGTGTACTTTTACATGTCAGGAAAACAAATCTGCTGTGTGCATGTGGGATGGGTGGGTGTGTGTGTGTGTGTGTGTGTGTGTGTACCAGCGTCGTCGGCATCGTCAGTACTCTTAGATCTCCTGACGGCAGGATTGGCTGAGTGGGAGCTGTACTGGTAGAGCTGGTTCCCTCCTCTGTCATCCTGCTGGCTTATCTGTGTGAGGTCGTGCATACTCAGGCTACGCAGCTTCTCTGTGATGGCACCCTGACCCTGTGACACACACACAAACACACATCAGGCTTACAAGCAAACAGCACTTCAGACCTCTCAGGGACCAAGAGACACAATCCAACACACAAATAAGGTGAGCGAGCTTCAACAGACCGTTAAACACAACTTGAAATCACTCTCCTCCCCATCTACACACAGTCAAAGTGTGCTGTTACAAACTGAGGCTGTTTAGCATGAGGTGGCATTTTTGTTGCTGTCAGACAGAAATCTTGGCTTGGTACTGTTAAGGAGACATATGTGATTGTCAGTGAGTCAGTTTTGCCTTAATGTGCGTGGTCATTTTCTAAATCAGGGAGTACTGTCACACACTTTAACTACGGACTCTTCTGTTTAAATGCTATAGGCAGCTGTACCAAACTAGGAACTTTGGAGCTGTAAGGGACAACTTAAGCCTGGGCCAAGCAATATGTAGTAGTCTCTGAAAACCCATCATACTTATCTTTTCACTTTCCTACAACTGCCCAACAGCTTTGTTGCCCGTGTCTGCAGGTCTGGCACCTCTCACTTTCCGTTATGAGAGAGCTTAGTTAGCAAGATACCAGCAGGGCATTGATCCATTCATCCAGAGCACAGCTGCTGTAACAGTTAGCTCTGGCTGCCTTTCAAACCCAGTCATAAAGTCCATCGATATTTAAATGTGCTGAACTTTGTTTGGGCTCAGCGGTCTGGAGTAAGTCCCCACTGTGTCCCAGCTGCTTAAAAATGAACGGAGCCACTTTAACATCAACATCCTTAAGTACCTCCTCACACAAGGCTTACCGCTGAGGCTATCCACATCCCTCATTTGACCCATAAGCTCAGACTCCTACCTGTCCATGATGAGATTAGCAAAATCTCCTACAATTTTACAATTGATATTTCAACTCTAACTGTGACTTTCTTGTGTTTAAAAAAATGTATTTTAATATTGATATAGGAAATGCTGGGGTCAGGTGTCATAAAAATAAGCACTTGGACTGCAATTATTCCTTAAGGATATAATGATTATTGTAAATCATCAACCTTGATGATACATTAAAATCTGTATGATGTGTTTATTAGTTTACTTTAGCTGAAGGTGTGCAGGCTTTTTTTCAGGCACACTTCCCAAAAGCAACAGCCTGAACCTTGCACCATTTTGGAGGAATGCTCAGATCAGATCTGTCCCTTTACTTAACATATACTGTATCTTAACCAGTGGTCACAAAATACATGAGGCAAATTAAAAAGCTTCCCTCCAAGCTTACTCTCCGTTAGCCTGCGGCAGCTACCATCCCTGATGAAGACTATATATGGGGGTTTATTCTTAACAAAAGTGAGCTCTTAATTTGCTTTTGGCCAGACAACATTTTATCCTGCAAAAATAACTAACAATAGAATGACACAAAATTCAACAACTGAGGAGCAGAATTACCTTGATAAGGTAGCAACCCAGAGATGGCAGCTTATCACATATCACTTAGACATAAAAATGTCACTTTTTCTAATACTTTCAAACTGCTGTGTGTTCACTCAGAGGCATGCAGTGGAGACACAGGCCCAAATTCAATGATGACGTCATTGTCACTGATGTCACAGTTCACACAATGAAATACAGAAACAGGATAAAAGGAGAAAACGAGAGCAATCTCTGTGAAGAAACATACAAGAAAACTATGTCAAATCCTCTAATGCATGAAAGATTTAAGCACAGGCCAAAAAAACAAATGAATGAACAAAACTAAGGGTATAAAAAAAAAACAACTAAGGTCTGGTGAAATAATGGAAATGTATTAAAATCAAGGATGGGGACCACGGTGTCACAGGAGAACAATGCTGGTATGAAATGGAAAGTGAACGTTCTGTCCATGCTGCTTATACTGACTTGTTTTTACCTCCCAGAGTAGCTTGCTGAAGCACAGAAACCCTGAAGAAAGAAGGATGTCAGTACAGAGAGAGAAGAAACAAGAGGGTCAGCTCAAAGGCAAGTTGGGTAGAGACACATAACATTATCTTCACTAAACCTGTAGAATCCATTCACCGTTGCTTTCAGACGTTCTACCAAGACATGGTTGGTAATGTGTTTCTGAAGGATTTTTTTGTTATATTTGTTGAAAATCAGTTATCATCCCAACAGTAATCGTTAAATTAAATGCTCAGAAAGGAAAATCTGATGTATGTGGCTGTTACAGGCCTTTAGTAAGTGTTTATGTTTATTATAGCATTGGTTGTTTTTGCATGTGAATGAGACATGATATCACTGGATATGGTTAGTGATGACAACGATATGCTGTACTTTCACAACCACTGTGAAGTTAGTTTTGCGTTGGTTGTTTGCAACAGAAGTGTCAGTGGCTAACCCAGTTAACACTAATTATGTATTCATAACACTTATAAGACTAAAAAAAAAAAGTCTAAGAGAGTTTGCTGAACATGGTTGCTGCTCTTAGCAAAGTATAACTATGCAATTTCATTTGTGTGCTGTGAAGGACCACCCTCCCCTCATATCATACCATTTAACATTTTATAATTTGAGATATGTTGTATTATTGTTGTGAAACATACAAATGTAAAAATTCACATTATTATCTAACAGATACTCAAAACTGCTTATATAGGAACAAGCTTACTGACATGTGTTTTGTCAGTTGGTTCAGTTAGCTTCACAACAGTTGCACCTGACAGTTAAAGGTTACATAAAAACTAGTTTGTGAGGTGAATCCTGTTTAAAATTGTGATGCATGATATGTTTGAACTTACAAAGAGCCAGTACAACTGGCTCCTGACTACCTGTGGCCCTTTTAAAACCTGTTATTGGCGCTGGCAGAGGCATGTTATTCTGTGCCTGCTAATACTGTCTCCAAAGACTTGCTGCAGAGTGTCCAGGGTATTGCAAGCCCCACAGACAGAAACGGCTAGAGACTGCTCACTGGTCTGTTTGGGATAGCAATATAAGTGTGTGAGTTTGAAATACAGTGAAAACCAAAAATGAAGTAGCACTGGAATTTACTTAGTCATGCATCTTAAAAGGTATATTTTAGCCCATGACCTACAATTTGTATGTACTCTAAATTACTGCTGCTGACCATTTGTCAAAGTATACTATGACGGCTTGTTTAAGAGTGGTGAACTCTTCCACGTGAAGGTAAAAACAGAAGTAGTTTTTGTGAAAGCATGGATGCTGTGATAAAAATCAGTTGCTTTCCTTTTTGGAAAGTCAGCTGACTAACAAATTTTGCAGGTTTTGAATCTTGCATGAGTTACCTGTAGTAGCCTAAAAAGCTGCTGATAAAGCATGGTGGAAGACGGAGATAGAAAAAGAGTAAAGAGTAAGAAAGAGTAAAGACAAGGAAAAGCAACAGAAATAAAAGAAATATAGGGGAGGAAATAAGACAAAAATAAGAAGATAAAAATAAAGGGGAAGAGATGACAAAGGTTTTCAGGCAGAGAAAAGGCAGGTAACAGAGAAATGAGAGAGCGCGTCATAGCTTTGAAACAGTGATTAATGGCATGTTTAATGTAAGCAGAGACAGCCGAACCTAAACGAACAGTGAGGGTCTGCTGGGAACGTCTGGCTGAGGACTCAGTCAGAATGGTCTTCAACTCCCACCTAAGGCAGACCTTCAACTGCATCCCGTGGCTGGGGGGTGGACCACGTTCCATGCTGCCATTACAGAGGCAGCTGTTCACAGCTGTGGGCAGAAGATCTCTGAAGCAAAAAACCCTGGTGTGGGAGGAGTTCGGTCAGACCATGAAGAAAGACTTTCAGGCGGCCTCGAAGAAATTCTGGCAAACCGTCAGGCACTTTGCTCACATCGTTTACAGTGGGAATGCAAAGCTGCTGACCTTGACTGAGGATATAGTCGGGCGGTGGAAGGAATACTTCGAGGATCTCTTTAATTCCACCAACACGCATTCTTTGGAGGAAACAAAGCCGGGGGGCTTGGGGGAGGGCTCTCCCATCACTGGGACAGAAGTCGTTGAGGAACTTAAACAACTCTGCATAGGCAATGTTGAGAGTACCTCAAGGCTCTGGATGCTGTGGGGCTCTCATGGCTGACACACCTCTTCAACACTGCATGGTCATCAGGGACAGTGCCCTTGGAGTGGCAAACTGGGGTGGTGGTGGTGGTGTGTTCAAACTATAAAGGGATCACACTCCTCAGCCTCCCTGGGAAAGCCTATGCCAGGGTGCTGGAAAGGAGAGTCCGTCAATTAGCAGGAACTCAGATCCAAGAAGAACAATGTGGTTTTCATCCCTGTTGGTGGAACACTGGTCTGGCTCTACAGACTCACAAGGGTGCTGAAGGGGTTGCGGGAGTTTGCCCCACCAGTCCACATATGTTTTGTGGACTTGGAGAAGGCTTACGACAGAGTCCCTCAGGGCATCCTGTAGGGGGGGGGTCAGTTGTTACAGACCATCCAGTATCTGTATTGCCCACTCCGGGTGGATTGCCCACTTCGGATTGGAGGAGAATTACTGCCCCAAGTGGAGGAGTTTAAGTATCTCGAATTCTTGTTTACGGGTAAAATTGAACGAGAGATTGACTGGAGGATCAGAGCAGTGTCTGCTGTGCTGCGGACACTGGCGAAGCTCTCGATTTACCGGTCAATCTACGTTCCAACCCTCACCTATGGTCATGAGGTGTGGGTGACCAAAAAACAAGATCACAGATACAAGCAGCAGAAATGAGTCCCTCTGCAGGGTGGCCGGGCTCAGTCGTAGAGACAGGGTGAGCAGCTCGGACATCTGGGAGGGGCTCAGAGTAGAGCCACTGCTCCCTCGCATCGAGAGGAGTCAGTTGAGGTGGTTTGGGCACCTGGTTAGGATGCCTTCTGGGATACTGTAGCATGTAAACATCTGATCCAGGTTTCTGATCACTGTCTGGCAAAGGAAACACTGACATGCTGACATGTAAGTTAAACCGACACTGGTGATGTACTGAAAAATGTATTGCTGCTACTAACAGCTTACAGAAGAACCAAAAACTAAAGTGAGCTCATCCTCAAAGGTATCTCAGTCAGTACTGAAAGGAGAAACAGTTGCCAGAATGTTAACAGAGACCCATTTGCTAAATGTTCAGATTATATATATATATTGAAATGAACAACTGGGTTTTTCCTTTGACTGTGCTGTATTTGGTGTCTGTCTGCTAGTTGTTACATAGCAACAAGGACAGGGACTTGAATAGATGCTGCATTGATAATCAAAGAGTAACAGTAAGTGGAGAAATTGAAATAATATTTTCACAGCTTTTAAGTGTTGGCAGACAAAATACAGGACTTTTAACATTTGGATTCATTCATGGAAAGCCATGTATAATAAGCATTTTTTATTTAACAGTGCTATCTATGATGTTTAACTGGTTTTAAACCAGGTGGGCTCCATGTCAATATCATACCTATATCATATATCATATATCATATCATATGTTCATCACACATAGTCTGACAGACACTTAAATATCATGGCTCCTATTTATTTTAAAAGAAGAAGGCTTAGTTTGAGCTCATTCAATTTCAACATTTACCTTCACAAGTATGAAAGGGTGGTGTTGCAGAACTGAGACATAAGGTCCAGAAAGGTAAAAGATGATTCAAAATGATATGAGAAAGCCTGAACATTTTTCTGATTAGTCTCTCTTCTCAACTCTCTAACTCAAAAAGAGCAGCTTCAATTGATTTTTCTTTTTCTTTTTTTTTCCCTCCGGAGAGGGAATTTATTTTTCCGTCTTGGTTGTCCTCATTCAGATTTTGCTCAACATAAAGTAATAAGAGTGACTCAAGAATCAGTATCATGTATCAGGGCAAATTACATCTATGAGAGATTGCTGCTGCTGTGATTGTGGATCTAACAACTTGACTGTGTTTAGTACTAGATTCCCACTGCCTGGGATTACCTCAGTGCAGTGAAGCCTTAGACAGGAGATCAGCAGGGATTATCTGATACACTCAGGTATTCATGCAATGCTGATGAAACCAGTTCGTTCACTCACACACAAACACACACACACACACACACACACACACACACACACACACACACACACACACACACACAGAGTGAGTTGTATCTGAGGGACATCAAGGTGCTTTAGAAACACACTGACAATGGATATGTTTACATGAGCACAGTGTTTCACATACTATCTGCTGTGCTCATGCAAACATCCATTGCAAGTCTTTCATACACTATTTGAAGATGTTATTCAGCATGGGCTTTTCATTCTATGCAACTCTTTCGCATTCATTTATACAAGTCAGTGCATTTTAAGCCAACAGGTTGAATTTGGCGGAACAATCTGCTGGATTGCTTTATTTCTCAAAAGAGGTAGAGGGCACTACTGCAGCTGAGCAAAGTGAATTACAATACTCTTACAAAGGGAAATAAGAGCAAAAAATACTTCTAAATATTCATCCTTCTCGGCAAATCCGAAGGTGTTCAAGAGTGAGTTTAAGGTACAAAGTGTCTCTGTCATGATACTGTGTAATTTTTGGTCGATAAAGGCACTTGAAGTAAAATGACAATTAAAGTACATTAATGATGCAAATCACACATATAAAGCAGCAGCTTGAAAAAGACGTCAGAACAGAATACTTGGTGCCCACTTGCCTTGACAGCAGCAGTGACAGCAGCAGTGGCTGCAATGCTCAGCCCCTGTTTTCCGAAGTTGACCATGGTCTCATAGCTCCTCTCTTTGGCCTGCACAATATACTCATCTATTTCCTGTAGGGAGACATCAATAAGACTTCTCCAGTAGACAGTTTTACTAAGTAAAAACGGTGATATAATAATATCCTCGACAACAAACAGTCCATGTATACAGAGGCAGCCTTGGATGGATGGATGGATGATCTTACCTTCTCCCTGGAGGACAGCAGAGGGTGCAGACACTTCCTGTAAATGAGACTTGCTCCTCTAGTGTAGGGGGACAGAAGCCAGATTACAATGGCTATCTTCAACTCATAGTACAGAGGAAACCTGGATATGTACATATGCACGCACATACAGACAGACAGACACACACACACACACAAAAAAACATCCCAACATTAAGAGGGGCTTTTCACAGCAGGAACTTGAGCAAGGCACCTAACCCTCTAAATGCTCCCCAGGCACCTGACATGGCAGCCCACTGCTCCCGTGTGTGCTCACTGCATGTAGTGTGCTGTGTTACCTGTGTGTTCAACCAGGGATTGGTTAAATGGAGACTGAAAAATTCACTGTGTATAAACATATACTGCCAAATAAACTTTCTTCTTCTTCACTTCTAACATACAGCTGCTGTCAATCTCCCACTCTGCATTACTGCTAGTCAGCAGTACTGCTGATGATGACTGGTCAGGCAGATGACAACGACGACTTTAGCTACAACAAACAACAGCGGCAATCATCGTTTTGCTAATGCATCTGTATTGACCAGGAAAACCAATTCTTTAAAAAGAACAGCAGCGGAGAAAGCACTCAGGATTTGTGGAGAAGATCACAAATCACTAGGACATGGAGTCAACATTTACAACACGAGACATCGACAAGAAGATTTCTCAGCGTCAGAAATGAGTCATAGCAAATGGTCAAATAATGCAGTGACAAATAAACAGAAAAAATGTGTTTTTGGATTTCTAAATGAGCGTCCCAATGCGTGCAGAGGAGCAAACTGGAAAAAAAAAAACAGAAGTAAGTAGGATGCCACTTTGGGCCACCAAATGCCACCGATTTCCCACAGTACCATCACCTGTGGTCGGAGTAAAGGCTTAGTGGTGCGTTCACATTTACAGGTAGAAAGATGAGTGCCGTGCAGAACAGACCACTCAGAGGACATCTCACACTCCCCACATCAAGCCAAAGGGCATTTTCTACATCTCTAAGTAGGTGAGGTTCAGTTAGCAATGAATGGGATTCTGCTGAATTACCATTGCTTGACTTTTAATATATGAATGAAGCAGTCTCACACAAGTGGTTGGGGTTAACTCCATATGTCAATACAATGCAATGGAATATCCGTTAGTGACACCATTTTGTGTAGATGTTAACTAAGATACGAGCATGTGTGTGTGTGTGTGTGTCACTCACCATGCCAGTGTCAAGTCGGTAATGGTCTCTACCACAGTGTAGAGGGCAAACACAATCCAGTACATCATCCATCGCACCTACACAAACACACACAAACAGAAAGAACACTGAGAAAGAAAGATACACCAATAAACTGATCAGGGTGATATATCAACCAATACAAGCTTATTGCAGCACATTGGCACTGGTATATACATGAGCTGATAAGCAACTACAAGAAATTGTAATGTGGAAATGAAAGATTTCTCAAAACAAGACTTGAGGTTGTTTCTAAAGATCACATAATCTGTCCACTAGAGAGCACTGACAAATCTACACCGGAAAATGTTAGCTCACTATACATCTTTGTCACGATTTAACCGTTAAAAACCATCTGTTTTTAAAAATGTGCCAATATATGATCACTGAATTTTCAAAATCAATATCAGCCTAAAAAAAATTCTGTATCGTGGGGTTGTACAAAAGAACTTGATTCCATTTTCAATTTCTACACCTGACCTACAGTTTGATGACAGAAACTACAAAAAATACCAGTTTATTTGACTTCTGCATCACCTGATACGATTGTGGTAAGAAAATCAAATGACAGACATTTGAACCACCATACTATTCTGATCTTCATCACTAAAACAGGGAAACAGGTATTCTGATAGAGTAGAGCTATCGCAAGCTAAGAAGAAATAAAACGGGAAATGAAAAAGAACAGAAAGAGATGTGAGGTCTGACTAGTGAAGCTGATTCACTGCCTATTGATCTACTAACCCTGTTGTGAATTTCTGAACAGGTGAAAATGGTAATTATGATCAAAACTTTAATAAGTGGATTTAAGCGACTTTAATACTTGGTAAGAATTTGAGGCTTAGATGGTATTCTGCCTTTTCCCTTTCCTTTTTTCCTTCAACTCTTTCTCTCTCAAGCAAGTAGTAGTGAAGGGCAAACAGGGGTTTAGGATTTTTTTTTTCTTTCTTTCTTTGCTTTTATGCTTTCTGCTGTCCTCCCTGCGCTCTCTGTCCCTCTTTAAGGGCTTTCCAGGCTCTTGTGGCTGGATTTCCATATCAAAGCCAGTGGTACACGGTGGCAGGCGGGCAGACAGTCACATGGCAGGCTGAGGTATTAGCCAGACCCGGTCGCTGCCGCATGACTGAACACACACTGACACTGGCTAATGAAATGTCAGTGTGTGTGTGTGTGTGGGTGGAGAAGTGAGGGAGTAAAGTATGTGTTTGAAAAAAGGAGAACAAGATAGATGGAGAAAGAACACAAACACACACATTCACCTGTCTCACAAGCACAAACTCTCACAATAACAAACACACACACACACACATCTGAAGTCCTCAGGCAGACAATGAACACACACACACATACACACAGACAGACACACTACACATTACTACTGGACTGGTTAATTGGTGACCTCATAGTGAACTCGCTCTACACTTCTACACTCACACACGCACAAAGAGGCTCATGGGAATGATACATGTAAAGGAGAGAGAGAGAGTGAAACAGAGGCAATGAGATGGAGAGGACATTAATTTATATGTTTCAATCTACTTCTGCCTCCACTGCTTCTGCCTCTCTTTTTCCCCCCTCACTTTCATCTCCTACTTTGTGCCACTTTCCATCTCTGTATCTTCTCTTGTCTTTCCTCTTTCCCTCCTTTCTTCATCTCATCAGTAGAGAGGACATTAAGATGTGACCTCAGTGAAATATACAGCAGCCATTTTGCCTTCCTGAGGCAATAGCAGACATTTACTGGCCCCGTCTGTGAATAACTGCCTTCCATTAAAAGAGAGGAGGAAAAAAAAAAAAAAACACCTGACATCAGCTCTTTAAAGCCACTGGGCCCACTGGTAATGCGAAGCTTGGTAGACAGAGTACGAAGACATAGCTGGGCAGCAAGTTTCATTTAGTTAAGTGACTAATAAATAATTGAAATGAGTAAATATTGTTAAGTTGGATTTGCTTTAAAAGATGAATTGTGAACTGAATGGGTAAAATACTGCCACGGGGAGAGGAAAACGCCACAGTAACAAATTGATGGCAAAATTGTAAAATTGTGACTGTGCTTGTTTTTCTACAGTACCTGGAATTCAGTTCTTGCAGACCTAAGAAGGGGCAGAATATATGCCCACAAATGTTCTAGTACGCCATTAAACACCTACCAGCACAAAGAGCATCAGCAACATGTGGAAGATGGTAAAAAATAAATTCAATGTTTACAATGGCTAAAGGCTACTGTGTTTACTACCCTATTTGTAGTAGGTTATCATCTCTCATCAAAATATACCATCTTATGTTAATGTACACAGGGTTTATTGTTTTGTTTTACCGTGGTACTGATTTGGGAGTTGGGAGTAAGGGTAAGAATATTAGGAAAGAACAAATTCAATTTTGTGAATTTGTTAGATTGATAAAGTGATCACGAAAAGCTGATGGCTTTACAAAGAGCAGTGTATGATCCTTCAGGTTCATCCTCTCGTGAGACCTTCATTCACTGCTTCAGCTCTCCTCTTGACATTTTCTGAAGGTGCCACAAAATACAAAGTGTGCAGCTGAGGTCTTCCTTCCATTCACTAAATAAATAAAAGGTAAAATCTGGACATCAATTGTACATGCTGAGCAGGAGAAACTATATGTATGTAGGCTTTAGAACAGTGGGGGTAGTGTACCTGCCAAATGGTGAGATTGAAATTTATTTATTTTTTGTCAGTTAACAAAGCTATCCATCCATCCATATTCTATCACTGCTTATCCTTTGCAGGGTTGCAGGTGGTTGAAGCAGGTCACCAGTCGATCACAGGGGTGACACATAGAGACAAACAATCAGTCATACTCACATTTACACCTATGGGCAGTTTTTGAGTCACCGATCAACCTAACCTACATGTCTTTGGACTGGCGGAATAACCCAGAACACTCAGAGGGAACCCACAGAGGCATGAGAACATACAACCTCCACACAGAAAGGACACGGCCAGCTAGCAACTCCGAACCCAGAACCTTCTTACTGTGACGCAACAGTGCTAAGCACTGGTTATATTTTACATCTAAACGTGCTCAACAATTAACCGAAAAAAAATGTCAGTTTAAAATGCATGAGACTGAGACGCCGAGATAAGAGTGGAGAGAGAGTGGGGTGCAAAATGACTGGACTACAACTGCACAGGTGTGTGTCGTAACCATTTGGCTACGAAGACGTTCAACAAAAATACAATATAATGATAAACAGGCATTTGGTGCGTGTATCGTGACAATCATGATTCAAATTTGTTATAGTGTTAGAGCATTTTGATGTCCAAAGCATGATTTTTAAAAAAAGAAAAAATGCAAAACTAACAATTTTTAACAACACAGCTCACAGCATTGAATGTACCTTTTATTATTTTACATGTAATTTTGAAAAACATCTGCCATATTGTGGCATGCACCTCACTTCATTAGGAGTGTAAAAAAAAACCCAAAAAAACAATGCAGTTGAGTATCAGTTTTTAAACTAGTTATAAATAGTTCACATGCAAAATTCATGGCCATGGGTCATTTTGTGTGACATCAGTTCAGACAAAGAAAGTCAGCACACACTGCTACTGCCCACAGTATCTTTATATAATGATTTTTATCCTTTTAACGTGATATGTATCCAGGTTCTTGCAGATACACTGCCCCTACACTCTATGCCATTTGATGAGGACAGAAACACACCCTGTATATCACTCACAATATAATTAAACAGCACTACATCCTCCAAAATGATCACATATTTGAATCAACGCCTTTCTAAAACATTAACATGAGAACCTTTAAGAAGAGACTGTCTCCTACAGGTCTGATGAATTAGACTGCACCAGGTGAATCTAATAAACTGGCTAAGGAGTGCACATTACTATCATAGTTTAGCAGTTTAGCACAAACAAGCCTTGATAATTTTCTGTTTTTCATTTCCATGCATTCTTTCCTTGTGGATAAAGACAAGGAGAAACTAAGTGAAGCTCAAAGTGGAGTCACAGCTTACTGTGTCTGAACCTGTGAGCTGATGTGTTAAAGATGTGTGTGAATGTGCTACTTACTGAGCAGATTTCATTCTCACTGACATTAGTTACATCATCCAACTCCACCAAGAAGACTTTAAATCTATATGCATGTATACGTTCCCATCATATCCTTGCTTAAAATGGAAATCAGTGCTGAGAAACAACTCACACTGTGCTCCAATGATTTTAGAAAGTACACTCAATGTCTACAAATACAGACAGCTAAACTGCATACTGTCATCATCAGGTGACACTCTGGAGATATTTTAATAGAGATGGGTGTCACTGAAATGGCAGGACTTCAGCTGCTGATTTAAAAGTGCACAAATTTTGCAGCAAGATAACTCTATTAAATGTATATGGGCTCCAGATTTAAGTCTGTCCCTCTGCTTATGGCTGGAGGAGATTTGTAAATATACACTTAAAACTGAACTGTGCACTCAAATAACTTCTGAACTGAAATGCATTTAGAGAGATATTCATCTTGAGAAGAATTAATTTGACAAAGTGATTATCGTCGACATAAAACTTCATACCGAATATTAAGAGGGCCATGTCTAATCTTTTCCTTTCCAAACTGTATTTACATATATCACTTGCAGAACTATTGGTACCAAGGCTTAGGTAATGCATAATACTGTATATATACAGCAACCTAACTCTTCCAAAGTGAGTTCTTGAAATAGTGTTTCTTAAAGCCTGTGGAGAAGATTTGCTCTTGTGTTTAAACTTAAAAAGGTCCAGTGTGTAAGATTTAGTGCCAACTAGGCAGTGAGGCTGCCTCACCCTGCCCTCCCTTTCCAGGCCACTAAATATGTGAAAAACGTCAGTGGACCTCTCTACAGCCACTGTTTCTGTTGTCCATTCTTGGCTACTGTAGAAACATGGTAAACTCCATAGAAGAGGACCTGTTTCCTCTGTAGAAATAAAAAGCTCATTCTAAGGTAATGAAAATACCATGATTTGAGTTTCAGACATTTGTAATAAAAACATATACTTATCATGAATTCCTTTTCAGCCAATAGATTCATCTGAATCCTATACACTGGACCTTTAACTGGGAGCCTTATTCTGGACCTAAACATCTCCCTCATTATTCAGCTAGCTCACAAATTTGTCACTGCAGGATCTGAATATGTCCAATACTTCAGGGCTTTTAAGTGACAAGAAGGAAAAAAAATGAATACCTGACACATTTAACAATCTAGACAAGGTAATTAAGTTTACTAACTAGCCACTGGCCACAGGTAGACCTGTGATTAAAAGCAACAACTTCATGCTCTTTCTGTCAGGGTGGTTGGAGGCATGCTGGGTCACGCAGAAAATCGGTAACATATCTACCCGAGGTAAAACAAGAAAAAAGTAAGAGACAGTACTAATAAATTCCTCCTGGAAGCACATCAGACAGATATTTCATAACTTCATCTTCAACCAGGAGTATGTAAGGTGGGTGGGGGAGAGGAAAGGCTTCACTTGAAGCCAATGAAATTTGTAAATAGTTTTGGAATACCGTTGCTCATTAAAGCAGTCCATAAACACATGGGTTTTGTTGGCTGCAAGACAGCTATTACAGAAGGAGGGACCTATCAGTGCTGTTTGGTTTTAGGAGTGATCAACAACTTAGAAAGAATGGAAAAAGAGGAGAAGCAGCCACATCTCACTTCCACATGCTGCTGCTTGCACACACTGTGTTGGGCTTTGTTAGAACCTGGTCAACACACACAGACACACACACACACACATAAAGTATGGAGCCAATTTCAAATAAACTTTACTTCACATGTGAAGTTAATACAGCATAAGGCTTGACCTGCCAATTGATGTGGACATACCACATGCAGCAGTAGGTGTCATCAACTTCTCAAGTGCTAAATCTAATCACAAGATCACATGCACAAATGAAATGACAATGTGCATCACCACAGCTTCCGTTTTTAGAAAAATAAAATTTGTAGTGTTAATTTATACAGCATAAGGCTGCCACAATACCAAATTAAAACTTAAACTTTGATATAATAACAGTATAAAAAAACTGTATTTGATACCTCTTTCAATACCACAACAATTAAAAAAAAGTGCTTTGCATACAAAATGAGCAAATTTTTTTGTAAATTTATTAACAACATGCACACAATGCCGGTACAGAAAACCTGACTGAACACCAACACATCTGTAACAACGTTAAGCAGCCTTGGGTTGAAAATCTGCAGATGTTGTATTGTTTTAAACACAAGGTACTGAAAACGTATCAATACTTCACACTACACTTAAAACTCTTGACAACACAGCTTGCAAACCAACATGGATCTTGTGATGCTTAATTTGGAATTTTGTTTACAAAGATAATAAAGTTTTGCACACTGCGTTTTCCTTGCATAACGAGACCAGTGGATTCATTTTAAAGCTACGATGCATTCTGTGTTTGTTATAGTGAGAATTCAGCTGGTAAATTTGGCTAGCTACTTCAAAGCCTCAAACCCTTCACCTGTACACATTTAGGGTTTAGTATCCGTGTATGAACTTATGGGGCAGCCGTGGCCTAGAGGTTGGAGAAGCAGCTTGTGATCGGAAGGTTGCTGGTTTGATTCCCCCACCGCATGGGCAGGAAAAATTTGAGTGTGGTGGAGTGATAATGTCCCCACCCCCAATTAGCCGACTGATGTGCCCTTGAGCAAGGCACTTAACCCCCAATATATGCTCCCCGGGCGCTTGATGCTGCCCACTGCTCCTGTGTGTGTTTCACTGCATGTTGCATGTGTGTGTGTTTCAATCAGTGATGGGTTAAATGCAGAGAAGTAATTTCCCAGCTTGGGATTAATTAATTAATAAAGTAACTGAAATTTAAAAAAAATTAAATTATCACATAAAAATCAAGCAGCTAATCCAAACATGCTGACTGATGCTCATGAACTTACATATTCCTTGACATTTTTGGTCTTGACAGCTTTGTAAGAGTAGTATGCAGGATACAGAGTCCCAAACACCAGCCTGTATGGACAAAGAACACACAACATGAAGTTCATTGCATTTACAATTATGTTTAATAACCACAATTAGCCCTTTACTATTATTTCTCACAAACTTGCAAACCTGGAAACAAAAAACACATTGCTGAAATGCCCTCAACATTTTGACAACAATGACAGACCTGGCTAAATGTGCACTGTAAACAGCCATACATATGCTATTTGAATATAGACTTATCAGATGGATCTACATTACACGCTTACACACTGTGCAGCTTATTTTTAAGTTTACAGCAAACTACACCAGCCTGTTTGCACTGAAAGCTGAAATCGTCTTGTGGGGTTTTCAAATGGTAGAAGAAACACTGATAGATACAAACCACAGTCTATATTCTAACTCCACCTTCACTGTCTGATTTCTACAACCACAACAGTTTCCCCACACACTTGCAAAGGGGATTTTACACTCACACCAACATGCCACTACAGTATAATCCTAAATGCAAACTGAGGCTTACATATAAAATTGTGATTTTCCAGTTAAAGGCCATCATCTGTTTCAGCAGAACAATCTGGGGACTAGGATATTTATATCCTGCTATGATGGGGTGATGGGTCCTGACCCACAAACTGAAAACCACTGGAACACAAGACAATGACTCAATGTTTCCTCCGTAATCTTCTGTAGCAGCAGTGGTTAGGGGTAATGTGGGGTTTGGTTTCATGTCTGGTCCACTGCAGGCTTCAACACTACCTCAGTACTGCAATCTTTTTTGCTCTTTTGCACTTAGATACACAGCCTTTGCTATGTAATAATGTAGCCATTGTTTGAATTTGAGTGTCTTCGAGATAGGGTGCTTTTGCACTGTTGAGGAACTTACAGTTTTTGTAGATGGTTCTGTTTGCTAAATGTCAATGAGTCTACATTACTTATTTTGTCTTAGCAAAGGTTGAGTTTCAGTTTGAATTGCTGCACAAAAAAACAGAGACACTGCACTTTTAAAAGGGAAACATAGTTTGAATACACTATAAAATATATTTTTTAATGTTTGAATATTTTAAGTTATTTACCCTCTGTTATAAATATTTATTCACGTAATTTTAACTATACTGCTTGCAGAAAGCTTATTTATTTCAAAGCTTTTTGTCAGATGCTGAGCATGTCCTTCACTGGTGCCCATCTTTTACACGCATTATACAGACAAAAGTATTTGGACAGGGGATGTTTTTCAGGGCTTGGGTGAAGGCTCTTGCTTCCACTGAAGGGAAATCTTAATGCTAAAGCATACCAAGACCTTTTTGGACAATGCTATGCTTCCAACTTTGTGGCAACAGTTTGGGGAAGGTCCTCTCCTATATCAACATGACTGTACTCCAGTGCACAAAGCAAGGTCCATAAACACATGGTTGGATGAGTTTGGTGTGGAAGAACTTGACTGGCCTGCACAGAGCCCTGACCTCAGCCCCATCCAAAACCTTCGGGATGAACAGGAATGGAGACTGCAAGCCAGGACTTTTCATCCAATATCAGTGCCTGACTTCACAAACGTTCTACTGCATGAATGGACAAAGATACTATATAATGTAGCGTTTAGACAGGCTGTGTAATATCATTAGGTTCACCATTGACATCTTGGTGAAACCCATAATATCAATGCTGGCATTTCAGTGGTGAGCTGTTAAGTAACTCCTCTCCAACTCAAACCCTGTGTCCATATGCGGAGATATTATTATTGCAGTCACTTCATCTCAATGGAGAGCGGTAATCGTCACAACGATCCTATTGATGTTTATGGCTACTGTGCAGCACCTACTGAAATCAACAGAGCTAGCTTTCATTACTATCTCTCCCTCTCACTCACACACACACACACACACACACACATGCACAACAGTGAAAGCACAAACAAAAGAATGAATATCCACACCCTCACTCAAACACACAGAGTAACAAGGGCAGTTTGTTCAACCTCTCTGCTCTCAGCTACACACTATATTTTCTTCCTGACAGAACTCTCCCTGTGTGTGTATGAGAGAAAGAGAGAAAGAGAGGGAGCAAGAAAAACAACTAGATCAATTTATAGCATGACACTCCTTCCCTCCAATCCCTCTCTTTAACATTCTTGTGCTCCTCCTTTCTCCTCCCCCCACACACTGAGCTTGCCATGTCTACAGCACAGTGTGTTCTTTGCAGATCTGCCTAGAATGCATGCAAGATCTGGACCTGTTCAGCTGGAATACAGAGCGACTGCACACTCAGCCATTACAGCTGACACTAACTGGTGCATTTCAAGAGCTTTGTCAAGTTTAGAGGCTAATCAGTTATCAGGAAACCAGGAGAGAAATAATTTTAAAAAAGAATGGTAAGACTCAATGCAGGCGAGGCTTGAAGTGTGCGATATGACAAGACACTGCAAGACAATATAAATTTGCCTTCTGTCAGACATTGTGCCATTCCATTGATACTGTGATAGCTATCCATTCACCTCTGCTTGTGGGAGGCCATTGTGGATAAGTTTGCAAATAGAAGGGCAAAACTGTTTTGAAAAACTGAGTTTTTAGTACCTTGATTTGTTACAAATTTACAGGTTCACAATTTTTTTGTTGTTTTACAGAGTTCAAACAGACATAATAGTGGCATGGATGACTTTTAATTTGAAATAGATACGGGAGGTGTAGCATTTGTACTAACAGAGTAACAGGAATCAAAATCAGGCTTTGAACTAATTATATGATACCAACAGAGGGAATCAGAAATAAAGGTCTGCTTCTAATACAAGCCTGCTCCTTATAAAAGCCTGGTACATATGTACATACACAAAGCTAAAAGCTGTGGTGAAGAAATACACAGTTTACATATGTACCTATCCATCTACCAGATATCGAGAGGGAGAAAGAGAGAGAGAGATTTAAACTACAACAGTTTCTGTTAAAAATAACTTAACTGACTGAAAAACTGCACGATGGTAAAATCAGATTAAACCTTAAACGTTTCAGCTGGTAATAACATTGTCATTGTGAACAGGGTCAAGAGAAAAAGGACTGAGGGAGAGAGGGAAAGAAAAAAAAAAAGAAATCGAAGGAGGCATGATTTTACTTGGCTGGCAACATGGACTGGCAGACGTGAGCTGCTGAATTTAAACCGACCCAGTATTTAAATAGGCATAAGGAAGAAGAGAAGAACCATGACTGCTCCTGTAAAGGGCCCTGACCCACCAAACAGATGCAAAAACAGGCGCTGGAAAATTCTGTGTAGCTCTGCACAGTCGCTACCACTCCAAGGTCTTAAGCTTGTTGAAACAGTAAGCACAAACACAAAAATCAGTGGAAACAACAGCAGCTGAAACACTGATTTACTTGGCTGAACATGGTTCGATATTCAACATGATCCAACAGTCACTTGGCCACCAGCTCGTGCCAACAACGATGGCAATGATGACTGCAAAAAGCGGGGATGTGTGGCCAGCCGCAGACCAGGACAGAAGAATGAGTGCATCTTGTGCAGGAACTCAATTCTTGTTCAGTGAGTAACTTCAGTTTTTCTTTTCTTTTTTTAGGATTTCACAACTTATCAGTGAAAGACAGGAACAGCTTGAACTACTGTTCATGTCAAGTTCTGTTCAAAAGATTACACCAGGGTTTCAGCCTGGTATGTTACCAACAGATCAGAAGGGAAATCAAGAAGCAAACAGAGTCAGTCTTCATACGACCTACTGCATAAAAGTCCACTGCTGCCATTATCAGGGCACCTTACCGGCTTATAAAAGTTCCAAGTCCCCTTTGTTATCAATGCTTTATAGCTTTTCCAGCGCTTCAGATGCTCCTATTTTATCTTTGCTCAGTTTATTGTCCGTGAGGTCTGGGATATAGAGACAAATAAGGTTGGTTTCAACGGAACGGATCTCTCACTACTGATGTCCAGTGACACATTTCTGGAACAATGTGTGATCTAATTTCAAGTGACATACTGTCATGGCGCTGTTGTCCCACATCAAATAGTGATTTCTTTTAATTTTTGGTGGTGGTGCTGACCCAAAACAATAAATCATAACTGTTTATGATCTGCTCTTAGATACCAAACACAGCAACCTAGATAACATAGACTTTTGTCATGCACTCCCACAACATTATTGGACTCACAATGGACAGTTTAAAAGAAAAAAAAATACTGCATAATCAGGTGTTATTTTTCACTTCACACTTTCTTCCTTGTGAAAACCTTTCTGCCCTCAACACAAACACAAAAAATAAAAATAAAAAACAGACAATGCAGCCAGAGACTTAATGTTTGATGTTAGTAGTGGCCCATGTAGGCTGGAGCCTTAAGCATAGAGGAATAATGCACTATACAGCTTAGGGAAGCTCAATTCTTCCTATTTTTTTTTCCATTTTCAAACTTGTAGTGTTCAGACCCAATGGACTCTGACTAGAGGACATACAGTAGACAGCACACAGTCGCTTCTGCAGACACAAAAGGCTTTATACAACCAAGCACTCACCAATAAAGTGGAAACACACTTAAATGCATAAAATCCATAGCGCTGATACATGATCAAAGAAATGACACCAGTTCTGGCAAGACAACAGCTGTCAAAGGTCATCAACTTTTAATAAAAATGAATGACTACTGGCCAGTTTTGCTGCTCATAGAACTTTTCGTGCGATTGCACAGTTCATGCAATATGATCTTTTTCACTCTCTTTCCAGTCATCTCTCTTTCATTCTTCCTCTTACTTACATCCTTTCCATGAATAAATCCTGCTTCACACTTGACAATATCAACAGCAGCCCAATGAGACAAATGTGACACATCTAGTGTGTCAAATTGTAGGACAATCTAGACATCGTCTTAGACAGCTGATGACATCATGACGAAAAGAGTCATGTCAGATTTTTGTTATCCTGTTTGACAATTTCCAAGTTTAGTCAAGAGAAGACGTTTGTGGTCAAGTCCATGCAAAATTAAAGAACTGGGAAAACGTTTTGTGTTATCTAGTTCCTCCAAAAAAATGTACAGATGTGTCTGCTTCTCGATGACTGCCCAGAGTGTAATCTGCCATGTCACAGCAGGAATCTAAGGTTCTATCATCATCTTATCTGCAACAGTGGCCATTTGAACAGTCAGGAATACCCTGTCTGGTTGAGGAACAAAGACAGCCTTAGCCTGGCCACCATATGGTTTTGATTTCAATTTCCAATGGTGGTAGAAACCTCAAAGGACGCCGAGCACCTGGTGAGGCACTCACACCCTCGCCTTGAACCTATATATGAGATGAATGAATGAGAACTTAAAAATGAGTACTTTAGATTGTAAAAGAACACAGAATTTAACAGCTGAAGTTAAATGATACAAGTGTGGAGAATTTCACAACAACATCAACCTACAAATACATACTGACAGACTGTCTACAGTCTTGGCAACAAGAGAGCCGCCAACAACCACAGCAGTTTATTTTTCCTGCTGTTGCCATAGAAACAGCCAGGCTGCCAAAGCTTCTATACTCGCTCTTCACTTCTACATCTCTGTCACACTCTGTAATTTTAACTAACTGCTTTATTTGCAGGAAGGCAGAGAACAATACTGCTCAAACATCTGTCCAGAAAATGAAACATTTTTAAGTGCATCCCTTTCATCTCTTATATTGGTATGTGTGTGTTTGTGTGTGTGCATTTTTGTAGTGGAAAAACTGGTTGCACAACAATCCAGACCCTCCACTGTCCTGTCCAAGCACACACGAACAGCAGTCTGGTGGGGGGGGGTGTTAACATGCTGTCATAGAAACATGAGTGTCAGGACTGTCTCTAAATGTCACTCAGTATTCCAGAACAAACAGCACTGTAGAACAATCACATTCAAGCAGTTCTTCTCTTGCAGTATAATGTGAAGGCCTTGTGTTTGGCTAGCAGATCTTAGTTATGCTAATGAGGGGCAATTGCTGATGCTGTGATAATAGCAGGTATTTGTGTCTCAGTTGCTTCTAATTTGCTTTGACTGCAGTGAGAGTCTAGTCAGTCTAGTCTACTTGCAGGATGTTTTGTTATACAGGAAATGGGGGGTGTGTGGGTGTGGCGGGTTCCTCTGGAACAGCAGGACAATCAAGGACAGCAATAATAACCCTCTGGAGTGGACAAATCATCTGACAGTCATTTCATGGGCTGCACTCAATGCAAATGTGCACATTCTGCAATATACTTGATCATATGCGCCAAAAGAACAGCTTTTGTGTAAAAAAAATAAAAAACATTAGAAACTGATTTTTGGCTTTAGGCCCACAGGTGTCCCATACACCACCACTGTCTGTAAATGAATGGTTAGAGCAGACTTCCAGTGTTCCAGGGATATAACAACCATAATGATGGAGTCTTGATAATGACAATATACAGTGCATCAGTTGTGTAAACTAAACAGGATGCACCTGAGCTCAATTTTGAGTATCATGGCAAAAGGTGTGAATACTTATGCTTGTGTTACATTGTTACATTTGTTTTTCATTTTTAACAAATTTGCAAAAACTTCAAGCAAACTTGTTTCACTTTGTCATTATGAGGTATTTTGTGTAGAATTTTGAGGGAGAAATTTAATTGAATCCATTTTGGAATGAGACTGTAACATAACAAAATGCGGAAAAAGCGAAGCGGTGTGAATACTTTCCGGATGCACTGTATCTATTAAAGCAGCAAGACACAGGAGCTGTATGGCTAATATGCACACTTAAATACTTATTTATCACAAGTCATATTGTTATCGAAATACTAAAAAATATTATCACGCATAGCAGACTATGTTTATATCTTGCGGGCCTGACTAGAGCAGTGTTTCCCAAGCTTTCTTTTGCCACGGCACATCTTTTACATTAGAAAGATTGCGTGGCGTAACGCTGGGAAACAATGTTTCGATCGGGTGGCCGCTCCACCCGCCACGGCACGCCACCCACCCAGAGCGCTGATCGAGTTAAGCCCCCCCCCCGTATTAATGAAGAACTGCTGTCAATTCCTGCAGTATGTGTGATGTCTGTCAAACTGAGTTATAACTTTAAAATAAGAGGTGTATGTTTTCAATCAAGTTAGACCATTCAGGTTCAGTATTCTCCTGGATAGGCCAGATCTATTGCTGTTATTTCAGAACTTAATTTTATCTACAAATTTAAAGCATTGTATGGGCACAGGCTGGAAATAATAGCTTTAAAAAAAAAAAAAAAAAAATACAATGATACACAATATTTGCCATGATGCTAGCTATGCTGCATTACTTACAATGCGTCAGCCAAGGATAGACCATGTGAATTGATCTGTCCAGTCTGCAAAGCCATTTAGCTGGCTAAATCACTCTGCTGGTATGCTAATTTACTGCAGACCTGCTGGTCAACAAGGTTGTGTGAAGTGGAAACAGATATAAGAAGACATTAAATATCACAACCTCTACCATTCACATGAAGGATTGTGGCCCGCTAGGTGCTATCTATTAACAAAAAATCCTGCCAAAAAAGTCTAAACTTTGGCTAATCTTCCTTTCAAATTGCTGTATCAAAGACATTTTAATTGTCTTAAATGTACAATGACTTCTCTAAGAGTAATGTCAGAGACACAAGTCTCTCGATGAAGCAAGCACACACAAAAGACATTGTACGAGCACGGAAATGTTCTTGAAACAATTAAGTGAAAAGCAGGGCCCCTTCTTCATACCAGAACTACCATCTCTGTTTCCCTTCTCTCCCTCCTCATTCCCCTTCTTCCTATTTCAGCACCTTCTCCCCCTCTCTCTGCTTGCAGCTGAGAAAATAGCCCTGTTGCTTTTAGATGGGCCTTGACTCTGGGCTCCAGGTCAATTTCCCTGGTTTCCTGACACCATACACCACCAACAACCAGATGGAGGGAGGGGGGACGACTGGATGACATGAGAGGGAGCAGAGAAAAAGAGAGAACAAGAGCAATAAAACACAGGAGACATACCGAGAGGGAGAAACAGAGGAGAGAGGAAAAAACCTGAGATCTCCAAGATTTGAGCTTTCACCATCTGGTTTGAGCTTCAGGAATAAGAATTTGATTACATGACTTTTCCCCTACAAACACAGAGGCAGGATTGTTGAGAGAACTGCTGCTACAGCAAATGAGACTGGTTATACTCCAGGTCTGTACGTCCCCTGAGTATTTCCTCACTGGAAATAAATGACATATATCATTAAGACTGGTCCCACAGTTTTCTGATTCTCCCTATATTAAAACACTGAACACATCATAAACAAGTTTGAACTTTAGCTCAATGGTTTTGCACAGTTCTGGAGGATATCACTAGGATATCTAAAAAATTAGATATCCTAGTGTATCTTTTTAATAATATCAACGGAGCAACTGACTTGCAGAAAGCTCAAGTCAATTTAATTTTCCATTAATTCTGGTCATTCTGGTTTGCCAACACTCAGGAAAACTTTGTACTCAACATGTTAACAGATACAAAACGGGCCAAGAAAAACAAGCCATCAGACAAGCACACAAGTTGAAAACAACCCAACAGTTTATGCAGATTATCTAAACCATTTTATTTGGAGCTTAGACTGAAAACAGAACTGAACTGAAAACCCAGCACATATGGAAAGATGCTAATAATCCACAACTGCACATGAAAATTGTGCAAACTGATGCAGCTGTTGCATGTAGTTGTACCAAAAATAACATGGATGACAACCAAAAGCTGCTGCTGAGTAGGCAAAAGAAGGAGGAACAAGGGTTGGGATGAGATCCTTGATGGAGAGGCATGGATAACATAGCTGTTAATTGCCTTTCCTGGGCAAGTGACATTAATCAGTGATGTCAGCCACAAATATCAAACTTTTTAAAATGATAACAACTGGCAGCGACTGAGTGCTATATGAATCCATCTGCTGATTGTCAAAACCAGTTGACCCAGATTGGAATAGACTTGGTCAATTCGGTTGGATCAGTCGTCATGCTCAAATCATATTCATAATCTGTCAAAGAAAATAACCGAAATGTTTCTAACTTGGTAAAAGATGTGTGAGAGCATCACTCATAATAACTATCTGTTATCAGGGCCTTTCAAAGACAGAGTAATATAAATAACAGCTTCTACGTGCCACAGGCAGTGAAAGCAAACCAAAAACCACCTGAAGGGCTTGTTCTTCACTCTGCTGACAGATACAAGCAAACCAGAGCAAACAGACAGCAAACAACATTCCAACTTTGGAAAATGCAACCAGCGTGGTTTCCAATGTCAATAAAGTTCTATTGATGATGGGTTGTTAAGATAATACAGTTCTGCTCCTATAAAATGATAAGTCCCTCCATTGAGATTGACAATCTATATTGTAACAATATTGGGGTTCTTTATGACTCTTCAGCTCTTAGGCAGAAAATTCTAATGTCTTTGTCAACACCATATGGGAGGATGTAGGAAAGAGCTGGACAGATACAGACTAGGGGAGATTTATAGAAGCTGAAACCATTCCCTACAGGCTGCAGCCTAAACTTTGTTGGTCATGAAGTGCTGAGTTGAAAATCATCTGTGACAATTTAAAGTCAACAGACAGTTCAGATGGTCACTGAAAAGGAGATACACTAGAAAGAAAAGACACCTGATTCAATGGAGTGATTGTCTCCTGAGCTGCTGCTGCTTTTCTTTAAGCATTAAACACATTAAACTATGTATATTCACCACTGACATCTGGGTGAAACCCATAAGATCGATGTTGGCATTTCAGTGGTGAGCTGTTCAGCAACTCCTCTCAAACACTCCTGCTCTGGCTGCCCCCCTAACATTAGGCTGACTACCAGCGAACTTCAGGAACAACAATGGGACAATATGAAACACTACGTCCATATGCAGAGATATTATTATTGCAGTCTTTATCTCAGCGGTGTGATAATCACCAGTTATTACCAGGGATCAATGTAGTATTTTGAGTCTGATTCTAATCATCACAACTACAAACAGAGGACAGAGTAAGACCATCGATGTTTATGGCTATTGTACAGCACCTACTGAACACAACAAGGGCGGCTTTCTATACTAACACTCTCAAACACACAAACACAATGACAGCACTAACAAAAGAATGAAACACCACACCCTCACTCAGACACACAAGGGAGTAATGGGATTATATTTGTCAATGACTTTATTCTTAATTCTAAAATGCCTTGTTAATGTGGTACATTCTGCGCTTCGTATGTATTATGCAAAATGCAACATTTTGAAGTAGAGGTGGTGTGTACAAATTTTTGGAGAGGTTATGAGATGAAGTGCCCACAACTATGAAAGCCAAAAATGCTCAAATGCCGTCTTTACTCAGAACCTGGTCTTAACTGAACAGCGGTAAACTATGTACTGACCTGTGACAATTAACAAAATAATGTTTATGATCACACAGCTGGAGGGCTTTTGGTTTGAAGTTGTGTTTAAGAAAAACACCACAAGTTTTGTATTTTTCCACCACTCCCTTCTCCCTCCTTTCCACTACATTCCTATCCTCCATTACACCGAGTTATGCAACTACAGTTCCTGAATGTATATAGAGAGAAAAAGAGCGAGCATGAGAAAAAGGCATGCTGTTCAGTTATTTTTACCAAAAGTGACAATTCCAGTGTATTAAATCCGAGCGTCTTACTTTGGCTTTAGTCAGAAAGGATTTCAGTTTCAGGATTTCAGAACACTGCAATGGCAAAGTGGGTATCTAATAAAAAAAAAACAAATTCACCAGATTCGTTTCAGGAGGTTTTCCTGGTATGTTGTGGTTGCGCTGAGGTTAAATTGAGCAGGGCTAGCTAATAATATCTTCAAGATGACATCTGTACCTGACACTCCTTAGCAGACAAACATGTAGAGGCATAAAAAGTTCCACCTCACCTAACGGTTGACTCACAGGCTTGTGCATGACAATGATTCATAAACAAGTTAGCATTAAACTCAAGAGCAAATCACAAGCCACGAGCCAAGCTAGTTTGAGGCCCAACAACTATTTATACTACAAAAGAGACAATACCGTGTATTTGGTCCGCCTGCTAACTATTCGCTAACCCAAATGGTGTCTTTATTTGTTGAAAATGTTCTAATTGTTAAAATCAAAGGATTAACGTTAAGGTCGCAATTTAGTCAAAGGACAGCAACGAGTTAGCCAAGAAAGCTAACAAAGCTCAATCCGATCAGATGCCCTAATTTTCTCCATGAGGTAAAAATACCATTTCAATTCACATCCATTCCTCTCAACTGTCTTTATACTTACACAACGCTTCTCGAAATTATCCAGGACACCATGTTTCTCTCTTTTGATGTGTAGGGCTGTATGAGAAGTAGAAGACAGCCCCGGGGACAACGTTAATGGTTAGCCGTGCCGCTATAAACTTCTTTAGGCAAAACTTCGATGAGCGAATCCAGCAACAGCTATGTTAGCTATCTCGCTGTACATCGGCCATGCAACATGTCTGAAAAATGTCTCACTGTTCTCTCCTTGTAAACATAACTAAGCCATGAAATTTATATTCAAAATTATGCCTATTGTTTTGTAGCAATCTTATTCCCTGCTGATTTCCTCCTTCGCTTTCTACTTTACTCAGTTCCTGGCATTGGAACGTTGCTTCTTTACCCTGTGACGTCGACAGGAAAAGAACAACTTCCCGAAGCTACTATTGGCCAGTTCGGTGTGTTTACAATAAACTCAAACTATCATTCATTGGCCGCCTTTGCCCATGTGACCTTTGCGTTAACGGCGCTGGTAGCGGTGGAATTTAAAACTCAGCGATCTAAACTCCAATTGGTCTGTTTTCAATTCGTGGCGAGTCCCAACCAACGGGAGGGATTCAATGTATTTTCCAGGCGTTGTTGTTACGGGAGCATTTTCCTGTACCACGGAAATGGAATGGAAGTTCCAGGTCACTTACTACGGGCCAGTTCGGTCTTACAATGTTTGACGGACAAAACAGATGATCCATTGAGTCATTGTCAGCCGCAGTAGTCCAACCTTTAGTAGTCCAGCCTTTTAGTAGTCACCTTTGTTACATGCAGACAAGCACACATACGTCTTTGCATATCACACATACATGCACACAGAGTGCCAGTGTTTTATTTTTGCACACTTGCAGACCTAGAAATGGACAAAAGCTAGTGTTTCTGTCTCTCTGTCTGTCATAAAGAGATGCAGGCATGTCTGTGTGAGCAGACACACAGGAAGGCAGGCTGAGCAAAGACACCCAGGGAAGGGAGGAAGACTACACTTCATCTGTATTCATGCAAAGGCTGGAGGGCTGTGGTCAAGATATGCTTATTTGTGCTTTTCAACACACCTGCTGTAAAACAATCAGAAAATAACATTTTATTACCCCAATTTACTGCTTTGTTCATTTTAACTGCTGCTGCTGCTCTCCCCATCTCTCTCTCTCTCTCTCTCTCTCTCTCTCTCTCTCTCTCTTTCTCCATTCACTGTCCAGCACAGGGCAAATATTCTTCATATGATGCTTTTAACCTTCAATCATATCTTTACTCATAGTATTGTTGACAGTTGACTAGATTGCTGTATCCTGCATCCTATACACACACACACACACATATATATATATATATAACACACACTTATATATAACTGCTATGAAACAACAGTAAAACACTGCAAGAGAAGATGATTGGGAAATAATTCATTTCATTTATTTATTCTAGTCTGGAAAATGCAATGGATTGCCTTTTTCTTGCTCATAACATAAACCACACCAGCCTTCATGTCATAATCATATTCATTACAGTTTCCATACAGATACAAACCCCATCTGTGAGCTTCAGCATGCCTTTCTCATTGTTTGTGCACGTCCATCTGTGTTCCTAGATAATGATATCTGCGCACATAAACGTTTGTGAGCTTGTATGTGTGCGGCTATGAGCTTGCGATTTTATAGATTTGAGTATGTGCATGTTCGTGTCCACATGCGGATATGTAGGTTTTGTGTACATATGACGCGGGCACAGAGCGTGTGTCCATTTGTGTGTATGGGGGGATGAGGGGGATTGAATTCATAGCTACTTGTTATTCATGAAGGCGGCTGCTGCAGTGTGCAGCAGTGTGAGGGAGATTCCCAGTGGAGTCTCTCTGGTCACACTGCCTGTCTGGGACAGCATCAGAGGATCACAGCTGAACAGAAAACACCTCCACACTGAGCATTCAGCTGCTCCACTGCTAACCTCACAATATTGTATATTGTATAATAACAGTTGCAAAATGCAGACAGAAACATACATATTTTCAGAATTGTATAATTATACACACACATATATAGTGCCCTGATTTGTGCTCTTCTAAATAAAAGGACCACAGTGACATTTTGTGACATACCTTTTTTTTTTTTTTTTGCCATTTTACCCATGAGTCAGATTTTCTCTGTTTCAAGGTCTGGGATTCAATTTAGTTTCAACTTTTCCAAGCAGTTGGTAACTGCTAGCCAGAACCTGTCAAAATATATGCTTTCTGTCAATTTTAAAGCCATTCAGGAGGGCTTTAAATACTACATCTGTTCAATAAACATCCATCCATCCATCCATTTTCTATACCGCTTATCCGTCAGGGTCGCGGGGGAGCTGGAGCCTATCCCAGCTGACTACGGGCGAGAGGCGTGGTTCACCCTGGACTGGTCGCCAGTCAATCGCAATGTTCAATAAACAGTAGTATGTAAATAAAGTATAACAAGAAATGTGTCAGTCTGACTTCTTCATCGCTACCACAGTGCTTTTTCCTCCATTGTTGTTTCATTTTTGTATTTCATCACTCTAGCACATATGATGTTTGCTTTCTTTCCTTCCACCTTTATTCTTTTTCCTCAACTCTTTACTCTTTTACCTCATGTGTCCTTAATGTGACTGTATTTCCCTTACTGTTTCTTTACTCATTTCCCCCTACTTCTCTTTCTCTATCATTCCATCACTTTCTTTCTCTTCATCTCTTGAAACTAACCCTGGAGGTCGCTCCAGGCTGATTGCTTACTACATGCCTCACACCATACCTCAATACTGTCCTGGAGATCCCTACACTCTGCACACACCTACACACACACACACACATTGCAAAGCCGAATACATAAATACACAAGAGTACAATCCTCCATGGAGCCACATTTGCACAGAACACACACACACACAAACCTTCCCTGTCTTGTTCTCCTTCACTTTCTCGGCCTTATTCTTTCCAATTATTCTCTCTCTGTGTCTTGCTCTTTTACAGCCCAGGAAACCTCAGTGGAAGACATTGCAAAGTGCAAACTAGTAAATCCACACTGAAAGAAAGAGACCAAACAATTGCATTTTGAGTAACATGTTCAATGTAATGCAATAAAACAGGAATAAATACTTGTAACTACAAAAATAAAACAGATTATAATGAATGAAATAACATTCAAATACGAATCTAATAAACTTATGCCTCTGATGATGACTTAATGGGCTTTAAAATCTGCTGTAATTTTTAAGGGCACATACCAGGATATTTGATGATGTTAGCTTTTTAAGTGAAAATAGTGTATGCTTCACATTTTGGCTGACCGTTCTTGAATGCATACTTCATATTTGTGTTACATTCAGCCACATATGTATTTTCTCTGCTAATCTGGCAGCCACTGGTTTTCACTGCGATATGAAAATCAATTAACAGACTCTAAGCAATGGCTCGAGTTGCTTAATCCATTAATGCGTCAGTAATTCAGATTAAATTCAGACTGTTTCACAAAATGGGAAGTTTCCCCTTGAACATTAGTATAACTCACAAAGATTACCTAACAGTAATGCAGACTTGATGTTCACTGTTATTGATTACACAAGTAGAGTTTCAGCAATCTTTTGGTTAAGTTTTTTTGGTTACTATTCAGTACGAGTGATTAAACAAGACATGTTAAACCACTGGTGTAGTTTTTTATACACTACTTCTATCATGTTTTTAAAATCTTTTTTTTTCTTTGTGCTATAGCCCTCTTATAGTCCTTCATTTCATTCATGAAACTGTTATTTTCACAAGGTGATCCACTGAGGGTTGTTAACTCTGTTTTCTCCTGGTTGCAGGACACAAATACAGAGATACTGTGACACGTGTTGCAACACATAGCTGAAACTAAAATAAAAGATCATACAAGAGATTTTAAACCAGCACTGAATAATTAAATGTATCATCTCGCCACGTTAAGCCTAGAATATCAATAATTAAGTAAATGTGGTCATTTATTTTTAT
The DNA here is from genome assembly GCF_020382885.2 of Scatophagus argus. Classification (NCBI taxonomy): domain Eukaryota; kingdom Metazoa; phylum Chordata; class Actinopteri; family Scatophagidae; genus Scatophagus; species Scatophagus argus. The sequence goes on along the minus strand of NC_058513.1, from coordinate 1,047,420 downwards.
GGGTGTTTGTTATCAAGAATCGAACTAGATACATACCAAGTCTGCTTTTGCCCTGTGCATTATGTTTTCTGTTATGGAAATATGGAAATTATAAAAACAGTATTCAGTTCAAGTTACAAACAACGGAACTGGAGCTATTTTACAGTGGCTACAATTATCAGCATAACTATTTTCTGCCTGTTGTTTTTTTTTTTAAATAACAGTAGCAGTGATCATCAGCGCACAAGAACGAACAAAGGAGGTATTACTTTTAAAGCAGTATTGGAAGCAAAGGGTGCCTAAACTTCTATTGTAAACTTCCAGCAGTAGTCGTGGCAGTCCCTCAAGTACGAGCAATCGCACAAGCAGCTCAGCAAAAATAGTACCGATGAGGTTCGATTGAGCGGAGGGACACAACTCTGCTGCGGTCCATGAATGCCTTGGGATCCAGCGGAGAAACACAAATATGGATGACGGTGGTGATGCGGTTCTGTGTTCCACCGTTTTTTCACGCTGAGAGAAAAGAGACTGACGCTTGAGCGGGTGGAGACTGCCACACATTTAAATCCCCCGGGTCGGTTTTTCAGCGTTTAGCAACAATTAACTTTTCCTTTTTTTATTTTCTTTCTGTCTTTGGATTCTTTAGAGCTGGTTTAATGTCGTAAATGACAGGGCTGTAAGGGCGTCGTTGTTGGGAAGTTTTTTCGAGGGGGGGTTTTTTGACCAGCAAAGAGCCATGGCAGTCGAGGCTCGGCCGGAGCTGGTCGGGAAGCGGTTCCTCTGTGTGAGCGGGGACGAGCCGCCTGAAATTGGTGACATCGCTCGGTGGCCGTGGAGGTCCGGGGTCATACGAGCCGTTAACCACCGTGACAGCGACAATCCCGACCTGACGGTAAGAAAAACGCTGACTTCGTCCTCATCTTTGGTCTGCTACATGCAAAGCAAATGGTAAAATCTCTGTGGTTGGTGGCTAGCCTGCGAGGCAATGTTGCAGGCTTGCCAGGCGGAAATTATTGTGTGGCTTTCTCTTAGATGTTATTATGGTTCTTCAGACCAGTGTGTATACCACTTGTATTTATCACTGTTTCACCAAAATATTTGTCATTGTTGTTGTAAGTTTGACTAGTTATTTGACCACTTAGTAGTCAAGGTAATGGGAGGCAGACTGCCAGCAGGGGGTTATGGAAAGCAAACAGCTAGCGTCGGTCCAGACAGTACTTTGTCTATTTACATCAAAATCTTCCAACTTGTCTCATTCATAGACCATTTGCTGTGGCTAAGACACTCTTTCGTGTTCCCTTATCTTGTTAGTGCTAAGAATTGTCAAACCTCAGTGGGCTCCATTTATAGTACCCCTGCATCTTCAAGCTATAACGATTAAGGTGAAGTGTCATTTAGAAAATGAGCAATTTATCAACGAGAAATACCCCGAACGTGACTTGATATGGTGTTCTGTGAGAGCGGCTACATTTGTGAAAGCATGTGTAGGAATTTGGATCCCGAGCAGCTAAATGCGTTAATCTGCTGTATACTGCAAATCAGCTGACGGTAAGGTTAGCTTTCTAGATTTACCCCGTGTTACAGCCTTTACGTTAGTTAATCCCTATTACCTCGAATCCACGTTATTTGTGCGTGATGATCGACCATAAAGCTTCGTCTGCCTGTGTTTTTCTGGCGGACAACAACCCCTTCGACTTGGCTAGGGACGCAGGAATGCTAGGACTTGTAAAAACATAAAACTGGCTTGCTGCAGGGTGAACAATGGGCAGTTTGTCTTCATGTAAAATATTGTCTACAATTTCAAGGCAACCCAACATTGTCACTTTTTTAGCTTTCAGGAGCAGACATGTTCCTTGCTTGAGGTGTGATATTTGCATTCTAAACAGTCAGTAGACAAGCAGGGGTGGCTGATAATTTTGGCAATATATTGTTCTAAATTTTTCTCCTCCTCCTTTTTTTTTTTTTTTTAAAATTTAAAAAAAGAGCTATTTTCATAATGGGTTAACATGCCAAAAACAGCAAACAATTAAATATTTGCCCTGACAAGCCCTTGGCTGGCAAATACAGAGTAATGTCTCACTGTACAGTGTGCCTGTGCCCTGCTTTCTTTTGTTCACAGAATCCTTCTGGCTGCCTATGCAGATAACTGGCCAGACCCCAGCACAGTTCTGATTTGATTATGTGGTATAATACTGATGTACTATGTGCCATTCTGTAAAGACACAAAGTCATCTTCCAGCAAATATTATCATCTAATGGTCACAAGTCTCTGGTAGAGCTATTCTTTGTGTCTGAGTCATCTGTGGTAGTTCAGTTCTTTTGTGTTTTTAAATGATTATTTTAAAGCATAACTTTAAGACACAGGTCCGTACTGCGTGTCATTGACAACTCATGGTGTTTTCTGTGTGATGTTTTTCTGCCTTTCGCTCATGCATTTACATCGCATGTATTTGTTGTCTGTGTTTGTGACAGGAGTAGTAAGGTTGCATAATTTCATGAATGGCTAACAGTGTCATAGCTAAACACTTAGCACACTCGTAATTACATGTTCCCCTCTCTGTCTATGCAGAATGTTGCAGTACTTTGACATTACATTTACATTTTGCACAACAGACATGCTTCTAGCATCCTAATTCCTTTGTAGAATTGGTCCTTGTGTGTGATGTGATTTAGGCAGTGAGTACTGTTCTGGTTTAATTCCATACAATGGGGAACAGTCTCATTAGCAAGAGGCTTAACTAGCTGAGTGAATACAGTGGAGAAGGATTGGAGATTAGATTAGAAGAAGTGTGTCAAGCCAAGCTGTCAGGCCTTTGTCAAGTGTCTGGGGTCAGATAGGCCAGAAGTGTAGGACAATATTGCTTTAGCAACGACTCGCTCAGTCTTATTGGCTCATAGCTATATGTTTTGGTTGGAAAATAATTCAGTTCAAACAAGTCAGTTAGTGTGAACTGATGTCAAGATCAGTCGGAGATGACTACCCATTACGTGGCAAATGTCTAAAATCTGTTGGCTCAGACAACAACTGTTGGTTGCCCGCGACCCTGACAGATATGTGGTATAGAAAATGTATGGATAAACACAGTCTTCTCAAATAGCTTAACATTGTAACATAGAGCTGAAGTAGTCAATTAATTGATTAGATCGAAAGATTAGATAGATAGAAAAGAAAATTAAAAGTTAGCTTGAGTTTCACCGTATCATGGTTATTTCATGGTTCCAGCTTAACAAATGTGAGGATTTCCTGCTTGTTTTAAATTATAGTGAATTGATTATTTTTAGGATATGGATTGCTGGTTGGCCAGCATAGGCATTCTGAAGTTGTCATACACTTAGTTTGTTGTCTGAACACTCACCACCTAAACCTCGGTACTTTCTATGCACTTAACACAAATAATTACTGCACACAGTTAGTCTGTACTGTATATTGTGTAGTAATCCAGTGGTTAGCACTCATACTGTATATTGCAGTTGGATTTTATACACAGTGGTATGTGGTCGTGTTTTGAACACCACAGAAAACGTTAACCTTTGCTGAGATGTAATAACTTCTTTGAGTAGGTACAGTGATTTCCATACAACTTTATCAGTGAAGCTGTTATTATTATTATTATTATGTCAATTAATTTAAGGCATTTAGTGATGTATTTGTGTATAGGGTGGCCAGGTAATATACAGCTGGTCGAGTAACCAGTTTGTCTAGCTAGAGACTAAAGACAGTGTGGTTTTAACAAGGGGATGAAATGACAGACAAATATTATTAGAATTGCTGCTGTGTTTTGCTTAATTGCTTTAGAACCAATTCTGTATAATGTATGATGACAGTAAAAGCATTGTATTATAATACAGAGGCACTGTAGTAATAACAGTTGACTACCTGGCTGTTTGTACATTCCCTTATTTATCTAACCCTTAGTCCACATTGTGCAGGTCATAACCAGGTAGTGAATATGATGTAATGTATATGATATGATGAAACGGTGGGTTGAGGCTCAGTCCCTCTGGTATTTATTTACATATGTTTATGCTACTTATTGTAGTACTAGTGTATATATACAGGATTCAGTCCAGTCTTATCCCCTGCATATCTGAGCTAAACCTTAGCACTAATATTTCATCGTTTCCCCGAGTACCCTCCATGCGACAAACCTGACAATACTTTATATCAGCTCTGCTCTATAGAAAGCAGAACGCTTTTCTCTTTTGGGTGCCCACATAAGAAAACATTCAAGAACGCCTCCAAGTATTAAAATACAGCGCTCCTTTGCATTGCAGTGACCCAGCATTGGCGTTCAAATGGCAACACCAGAAACTGTTACATGAACATTAAAACTAAGCTCAGAATTTGTGCAGTGGTGAAATACGGATCATTTAAACAGCACTTTAATTCCCGAGTGTTCACTTTTACAATTTATGGTGGGACTTGAGGGTCACTGATACAAGTTGGAAAAAGAGAGGTGCTCAGCAGCAGAACCCTAAGCTGGCACATTAGGCATAAAACTGCCACACTCATCTGGATTCTCAATGAATGGAAAGAGCAGGGCAGCCAGGTCATTGCCTCTAGGAGCCTTTGTTTTCCAATACTCTGTGTGTGTGCGTGTGTGTATGTGGTACAGTAGCTATGCTGCTGGTCTGTTTTTAGGGTTGTGGCCCGAGGTTCATCTCTGTGTGGCTAATCAGCAGAAAATGACAGGCTGTGACCGGGGAAGAACCTTCCACATACAGTCCATGCGTGGTTGTTGCAGTTCAGCCAGCGCAGAAACATTTCTATGCAGTGTAAGTGTGTGTTGGCTGGTAAATAGCAACATTGTTTAGAGTACAAACACAAACCAGAGGCAGGGAGAATAAACACGACAGGAGAGAAGTGTTCACCTTCTACTGTATATGCTACAGATATGTATCATAATATGGATTTGATTACACCATTTTGTTCCAGTATGTACTCACCAAGCACTTTATTAGGAACACCATACTAATAATGAGTAGGGCCTCTCTTTGCTCTAAAAACAGCCTCAGCTCTTCGTGGCATAGATTACCCAAGGTGTTGGAAATATTCTTTTGAGATTCTGATCCATGTTGACATGATTGCATCAAGTAATTTCTGCAGATTTGCCACCTGCACATTCAAGCTGCGGAGCTCCTTTTCTACCACATCTCAAAGATGCTCTATAGGATTCAGTTCCGGTGACTGTGGAGACCACTGAACAACACTGAACTCACTGAAATGTTCATGAAACCAGCTTGAGACGACTGTTACTTTGTGACATAGTGCATTATCTTACTGGACGTAGCCATTATAACATTGCAGTAGATTGTGGCCATGAAGGGATGCACATAGTCAGCAACAATATTCAAATAGGCTGTGGCATTCAAACAATGAGTGATTGGTATTAATGGGCCCTAAGTGTGCCATGAAAGCATTCCCCACACCATTACACCACCACCACTGTTGACACAAGGCAGGTTGTATCCATAGATTCATGCTGTTGATGCCAAATTCTGATCCTATCATCACTGTGCATCAACAGAAGGGGAACTTCATCAGACCAGGCTACATTTTTCCCGTCTTCCATTGTGAAGTTTTGGTGAGTCTGTGCCCAATCACTCTGACTGAAGTGGAACCTGACATGGTCTTCTGCTGTTGTAACCCATCCGGCCCAAGATCCATCGTGTTGTGCGCTCTGAGATGTTTTTTGGCATGCCACAATTGTACTCCGTGGTTAAGATGGAGAATCAGCTTTATTGGCAGTATATGTATCTTTACATACACACACTGAATTTGTCTTTTGCATTTAACCCAGCCTTAGTTGAACACGCACATGCAACACCCAGAAAATTACATGCAGTGAAACACACACACAGGATCAGTGGGCTGCCACTGTCAGGCACCCAGGGAGCAAATTGGGGGTTAAGTGCCTTGCTCAAGGGCACATCAGCCATTTAAGGGGGGGTGGGGTGTTGATGTGAACTTTAACTGAAGCTCGTGACCTGTGTTGGCATGATCTTATGCATTGCACTGCTGCCACCTGATTGGCTGATTAGATAATTGCATACATAAGTAGGTGTACAGGTGTTCCTAACAAAGTGCACAGTGAGTGTAAAATGACAGCTTTACTCTTTCTGTTCACTGCGTTTTGTGTATTTCAGTTTGAATTTTTGTGTAAAGTGTTGTTTTTTTAAAAAAAAATATATTACCAGTCTGTCCAATTTTACAGGAATTGATTGGGATTGATGTCAAGAAAGGAAATATACTTAAACATATTTTCCTTGTTAAGCAAAAAATCTATTTATTTCACTGAACTAAGATGAGCTTAATTGCCTTGTTCAGTCATCATAAAACACTTCATTCAAAGTCAACAGAAACAAAATAGCCCACCAAAACCATTTTGGTTAGTCTTTGCACTGTACCAACAATCATCAGTTCTGGTTTGGTCAAAATAAACACAGAGCACAGACCTAGCTTTCTGGCTCTACGTGCTGTCCTTCTCTGCTGCCTCTCTTAGCCGTTGTTGGTCTCTTTGTGCCAGTGTGTTAGCTTGCTGAAAGAGAATCTGTAGGTGACCAGTGGCTATCACTTGTTCTTCAGAGACGGACTGTTAAATAAGGAAAATAAAATGACAAAAATCCAAAAAACAGCAATGGACCAGGCCATTCTCCGATAACCAATACATTTGTCCACATGCACTACCCTAAAATATGAGTAATAGTTAATAATAAAGCTACTATAGCTGTGTGTATCTGAGTCACATAGTACTGAGTTGTAAGGAACCGCATATATATTATTAGCTTAGCAAATAGGCCAAGATGGTATTTCATTATTATTGTTTCTCAAATTTTGTTTCATTTATTTATTTACATCTCATTGCAGTGCATTTACAGTGCAGTAAGTCTTTGTGCTGATGTCTTCAGAGAGCACAGAATGACCCCAGGCTTTCAGTCACCTGTTGTCTTTTTAGCATTGACCGGTAACTGTTAATGAATTTCAGTACAATCAGGGAATTAAAGTGGAGTGCATAATGGTGTTATAACGAGTCTTTCTTAACTAAGTGGATATTCACACAGTAAGCTATAGTATTGACATCCAGGTTACATGGTGGTTATGCAGCGCAGTAACTGGATACACAGAGTGTTAGTGGTTTGTTTTCTGGTGCCTAAGGAAACAAAATGTAATCTGAAGCCAGGATGGGCTGGCTGGATTGCTGACTTGATGTACCCTTCCCCCATCTCACCATCTCTCTCTCTCAGTGCACTAAAGCTCTGCTACATCACAGTGCTACATACGGCAGCCATAAAGTCTCCTATAGACTTGAAGGCTTCCCAGATAACCCCAGGAATACATTAGGCTCTGCAACTCAACAGCTGCTGTGGTTCTTGCAAAGCAGTGCCGGACCTGAATGGTGTACTAGTTTGTATTTTAGTAATGCAAAAATGCATCGCATCTGTTGGAAAACAAGGTCAACAAAGCCTGTAATATGTTATATATATATATGTATTCTTCTTTTTGATAGTAGCAACTGACCACCTGACAAATATGAGGAGAATACACCAGTGGCATCTAACATAGTCACTCTTGTCACTTTGGTGGAAGTCACTCTATATGTGAGGTATGCCGTATAATGCTGACCAAAAAAAGTCGATCATTCATGTTACCACCGAAGAAGACCGTGAATCAAATCACATTGCATTTTGTCAGTTGAAACAATGCGCTTTTGATTTTTAGTTGTCTCGTTGTACAGAGTGTTGTAGTAGCAAGCTGAGTCTCAAATGACTACAAGACTAACGGTGATGGAAGCAGAGAATGGCAATCAAAACAGAGGGCAGCGCGACTGTTGGCTGCTCTGAAGTCTGCAGTCCTATACAGTTTCTGGTGAATAAAATAATCTAAGGTGCTGAAAGTACAGATGTGAAGATAGCAAAAGTTATTCGGCACACAAACAAAAACATATTAGTGTGGGCATAGCCACAAATATCCATTGAGAAAGCAGCCCAGATAGACTGTGACTGTATCTTGAATAAGGAATGAGTAAACCTCTTTTACTACTATTGAGATTCAAACTGGCATTGTTTTGTATAAAATTTACAATCACATATTTGGTATTTCTTCCACATTCCAAAAGCCTTGAGTATGATTTAAACAATCATGGGACACTAACAGCCATTTCCTGCGTAAATATCAAAGATGGCCTTACTGCTCCTAACTGTGAAAGAAGTAGAGGGCAGCACGACTGCAGTCTGTTGGCTCCTCTGGTGATGACTTTCATTGAGTTTCGCCAATTATGAAGCAGACAGAGCTCCAGTCTCCTACACTGCTGTCTGTTGTTATCAGCTGTAGTTCAACACTTTGCTAAGGTCCACTGAAAGAGTCATGTCACTCTAAGTCATATGCTGGACTCATAGCTGCCTTGTGTATTTTTGAACACTGCTGTCAGGGAATACTGGCCCAGCCCTCTAACTAGACTGTTTTACCAAAGAATGTGAGGGAAGCTATTTTGGTGTAGCCAGTAATGAGGAGGTTGTGCTTGTTCAGTTTGGAACATCTCCCAAATGGATTGAGCAACTGTGGCTCACGCATGTCCGTGTAGCTTGGGTGTAGCTTTTCTTTTGATTAGAAGACAAGATGTCACCTTCTCCTCTTTGTATCCTGCTTATTTTTAGGATTGTGATGCAGCGGGCTGAGTAAGTTGTCCTGCTGTCCACCCCCTGAGGTGAAACTGTAATCGTTACTTGGTTTACCTTGTTTGCAGAAAGCTGGGGCTGAAGGAATGTTGCCTTACCTGTCTGTATGATGAGTGTGTCTGATGTCCTCACTGACACCAGTTGACCCTGTAATGTAATACAATTAATCTTGTCATCAACTAATTCATTATATTAACATAGTTGCTCTGTGCCAGTGGGACACCACGGAGGGATGAATGACAATAGCTTACTGCTTGCAGTCTCACTTGCTGAATTTGAAACAGGGTCCCTGTTGTCCTGAGTTTGTCCTTCTCTCTAGGCTACAAAAAGAAAGAAAACCACTTCAACTGAAAATTGATAGTGAAACTCATAATTAACAATATAAATTGCGTATGTGTCCTCAGGCAGCAGCTTGTGTTACTGGTCCTACTATAGACACACACACTTGGATTATTGGATTATCTGTGTCACATCCCCTGAACCCCCCTGAGCTTTAGCCCAGTCCCTGTCCTTTTGTATTGTTTCCCCCCAGCTGCCTGTGTCCTGTTGAGTTTTATGTACTTTTATATGTTGTACCCATATCCCTGCCCTGTCGTGATCCAGTCCACCCTGACCTGTTCGCTCATTTCCTGTCTGTTCCTGATCTCTTCTGTCTTGTCCCAGGCTGTGCTTTCACATTCATTGGACTTAGAAGAAACAAAGTCTGTTTCATGATACGTCTAAATGTGACATGCTGTTATTTTGTTTATACTTTACACTGTTTATACTAGATCTTGGAGCAAGGAATAGAATTGAGTGTTTGTACTCAACAGAAAGTCATCACAAATAAGCCAAAATATTAGATTAGTTTTAGACTCAGCTCTTTTCTTGCCTTTCATGGTTCGAATCACCTTCATAACTGTGTTTCCACCAAAGTGCTTTCGGTATAGTACTCTTGCAGACCATACTTGAACCATAATAAATATACATGAACCCTAAATCTGTTGCATTTCCACTAAAGACAGTACTGTTAAACGTAGGCATTGCTGTTACTGAGGCTTTGGAGGTAACTGCAAACACTTTTCCAGCAGTTGGGAAACAACAGAGGAGACTTTTCTTGGTCTTAAGAAGCAACAGCCCTCTGTCACATTGCTTACTGTAGGCTTCATTAATGCCAGATCAACAACATACGATCTGCTAACCTTTTCCTCCGCTCTGTTTTTATTCATGGTCACTTTTCTGTTTTTCAGTCACACAGTCACTACATATACTCACACATTTTATGCAGAAACTATCAGCTCACTGTGTAGTCAACTGAAAGAAAATTAAAAGCAACTATTTTTGATAATAGATAGACAATTTCAGTCATTTTCAAGTCAGAATACCAGATATTTTCTTCGCCTCTTTTGTATGGATCTGTGGATGGATTCTTTGTCATTTGACCTTGCATCTGTGGTAGATATGTTCACTAAATAAAAAAACTATCAAGAAAATAATCAGCAGATACAGTGATAAGAATTATTGTTGGTTGCAGTCCTAGAAGCTACTGCGCTACGGTGTATTTCTTCATAGTGCTGCAATGGTTTTCTCTGCACAGAATATCCAGATGAACTCAGTGGAAAGATAGCTGTACACTCTGTATCATATCTGCTTTTATCTATCTATTTATCTATCTATCTCTCTGTCTGTCTGTCTGTCTATTTATATTCCTTCTTCATTCTTAGCTTTGTCGCTTTCATTCATCTTGATTTTATCTCCTGGTAGTATTCACATAAGGCCTAGTGTTTTCATCCTGGCCTTGTGCTGTTGGTGCATGAGTCACTGACTGGATTTCTGATATTACAGAAAGACTGGCAGAGAGAAGGAGAAAAATAAAGTGAAAAGGATGGAGAGAAGCAGAATAAGTAGAAGTAGGCAGATGAAGGGAGGACGGAGAGAGTGAGAGATGTTTCAGAGAGAGAGAATGAGTGAATATGAATTTGAAAAATGAAGAGAAGGAAAGAGAGCAAGAGCTGTGTACTCTCATTAGTCATTTGGTTTTCCAGCCAGCCAGGCTCTCTGGCAGAGAGAACGAGAAAGCAGAGGAAGGAAAGAGATCGAAAGAGAGAGAGAGCGAGCGAAAATGGGAATGTGAGAGAGACGGAGAGAGAGAGAGAGAGAGAGAGAGAGGGGTTTCTTTCTCCTCTGTCTGGCCTCTCTCCCATAGCAACAGCGGCTTAGCCACGTGAACGCCAGTTCCTTTGAGTTCACCCATTGCACAGAACTTAACTCCTTCAGCACTGGATTGCAGCACAATACAGCAGTAAAGACCCACAGAACAGAAGAAAACTCCAGACAGGGAAAAACATACAAAAGAAGTGGACTTTGTCAGAGTTCAGCTGAATTCAGCTAATTTCTTTGGAGCTGGTCCAGCTGGAATACCTTTAAAAATGATATTCTAGAATGAATTCAGTTGAGTACAGACAGTGTGGAAATAAAATGTATAATATATAAATGTGATCTCTTCTGTGTTCAGAGACTACACAGCATTTATTTATTCATCGTCAGTGCCAAATAGAATACCATGAAGTAGTGTAGAATATTGTGGTAGAATACCATCATGTGGAGTATAGAATGTAGCTAAATGTGTCATGTAGAGCAGAAGAAAATATGTCATGTGTATGATTTATTTCCATAAGCGGCTGGTTGGTTGCAAGAGCTTAAGAGATTGTGATTGATAAGCATCCATGTAAAAATAAAAATACACAAGTTTAAACGTTATGGGATATAATAAAAAACAATTTTTCCAAGATTAGTCCAGATCTAATATGTATCTCTTTTGATGCTAGTTGCTAAAAATGTGTAAGAGGAGTAGTATAAAAACAGATTTGGACAGACTCAAAAATGTTAGACAATCTATTTATACTCTGACAGGTGTAGCTTTTAGGGATAGATTTGTCTGGACTCAGAATCCTGGAAAACAACCAAAAAAAAGGGAATTTTTTCTGAGACTTTGGATTTGAAACCTATCGGCCAAAACAAAAAGTTTGTTGTTACAGCGTCACCATCTGGCCAGTTGAAGTAACTGTGTGTGAGTAGCGGATGACATCTCCAACCTATTTGCCAATTTTGGAAACTGTAGCAGTTATCGTTTTTGAGAACTAGATGCTCTTAGGGCACAATAAGAGAAAGGAGATTCCTAGCAGCAGATACAATAAGGTTATAGCTGCTTCTCTGCTCGGACACCTAAAAATACGTTTAATTAGTTTTGATATTAAAGGTTTACCTTTTTTACAGTTGAATGGAGATCACATCATGTCCATAATCCATAATTATTCTAAATTAGAGGATCTTCATCTCCATTTTACTACACAGTGGAATAGGGAAGTCAAAGACTCCATTTTTGTCTGTCTCTCTCTGTTCACTTTGTTCCTTTTGTTCAACATCTAGCTAACTCTTTCCAGATGGTTTAGAGTTAACTCTCCTTGCCTTTCATCTCCTTTCCTCTCAACTTGTATGTACTGGCATTAATGTTACTTGAAGAGTTTTACAAATAGTCTATTAATACCATAAACCTTTCGAAATAAAAGAGGATGTATTTTCCAGAAGTGAGAGTTTAAATAAAAGATTTTTCCACCTTTCTTAGAATAACATTGCTGTCATTGGAAAACCCGTGTTTTTGACTATTGCCTCATTCTGTGCTAATTTAAATAGATGATAAAAAGAAATTGGTAGCTTTGAAAAATAGAGATGTTGTGGCCTGCAATTTTTTTCTGTATAGACCAAATGAGTAATTTTTGTGTATTTGTTGTAAAATAAGGAATATATTAGAAATAATCATTATTTGTGGACTTGTATGCATAGTGGTGCTTTGTTTGTGTTATTGCATTTTGCAGTAGTATGTTTATTATTTCTTATAAACATTTACTTACACTCTTGATTTCAGTCAAACAGAGTAGTATTTCTAATTACTACAAAGACATTCTAGGAAGATCATAATTTTGTGATTAGTCAATCCAATCCTGGTGTGACTCACAGGAAGCAAGCTGTTGGTATTAACCTGAAACCTGCCATTCTCCTCTCCTTCCGCCATCTGCAACACTATTTTGCAAGGGCACCGTCGCTGCATCCTGGGCTTATTCCCGCCCAAGACAGTTCAAATAGCTTTAAAGAAGTACAAACAAGCCAGATTGTTTTGTTCCCCTAAACTAGAATTATAATGGGTACAGTCAGATCTTTCTTTACAGCTGGAAGAGCATTAAAACAGAATGTGGAGGTCTGCAGAAGTCTGGCTATGCAAGACTAAGCCCATCCTATTTCAAAAAAAGCATTCATACATTCATACTGAAAATTAAGAACAAGAAGTTTGCTGTGTGTACACAGTGTGTATATATTGCTGTGATTATTGGTCTTGAAAACTCATATTGCTACAACCATGGTGTGAGTAGACTTGGTATTTGACGTGCCTCAGCTGGAATGTGAACCACAATTAAACAAGTTAACTCTTGTTACCAGAGAGGGGAAAGATTCCCTCTCACAGAACTCATCCTCTCATTGTTAGCACTCTCTTTGGTCTCTGAGGGCAAGTGGCAGTGTCTCTTGTGAGTACAATCTATAGCTGCAACCAATAATTATTTTCATTAGAAAGCATTAATTAATTATCCAGTCATCATTTGCCATAATTGATTCATCTATAACATTTCAGGAAATTTCATTCCCAGAGTTGGTAATGATATCTTCACTTGTTTTGCCTTCTAGCAGTTTAAAATCCAAACATATTCAATCAACAACATTGAAAACAGCGAAATCAGCAGTTTATCACAACTGAGAAGCTTAATGAATGACTTAAATGATTAATCACTTCAAGTCATTTGATTGTCCATTGACTAATCAGTTTAATTAAATAATTTTCTCAGCACAGGTATTATTCCTCAATAGTACTGCTGTTCCCATCTCCTCCTCCTCCTTAAACTAGAATGGTGTGTTTCCCAGTGTCTTTGTATGATGTGTGTTACCACACCCTGAAGCATGGTTAATCACCTCAGCTGTTTGTGAAATCACATGGATATGAATGAAGCTTTGTCTCAGTGTTAGGAGACATGGAAATACCCTTATAGATATCTACCCAGCTGTGGATAAATGTACAAAAAACATACATACAAAGCAAATAAATGGAAAAAAAAACAACTTAGAAACCATTAAAGATTGTGTTGCTGTTACCAGGGCTGAATGATGTGTGGAAAATATCTGATTTCAATGTTTGTCTGACCAGTTTTGACCCAATTTAAATTGTGCTTATTTTCTATAACCTAAATTCCAGACCTGTTTCAGTGCTGGTAAGTTATGTCAGATGACGTAAACATGATGTTGATGAAAACTGGCTGCTGACATGCTTCATAGGCCTGAATAACAGAGAATAGAGAATAGAATTTTTCAGTTGACAAAGCCAGGAGTGTTATTAACATTTTATAAACACTAATGTAATGTCTTACCAGTGACAGTTTGTTTTACTCCTTCTTTCTTGTAACTTGGATGGTATGGACAAAATCAGGTGTCATGAGATAACAATATCTAAAAGACAATGTTTTAAAGATTAAAGTGACATATTTTGTCATTGGAGGGAACTCACTCCAACGAAATTTGTTCTCTGCATTTAACCCACCCAAGTGACGTGCACACACACACAGCAAACCCGGGGCAGTGGGCGACCGCGTGCAGCGCCCGGGGAGCAGTGGGGGTTAGGTACCTTGCTCAAGGGTACCTCAGCCATGGACACCGGGACGGGGAATCGAACCAGCGATCCACCGGTTACGGGTCCGACACCCTAACCGCTGATCCACGACTGCCCCCAGAAACAACTGGAGGATGCGGGCATGTCTCACAGTATGTCTCATGTTACAGTACCATATCAGTTTATTTATTAAATAGACTTTTTTCCCCCCCAAAGATTGTAATAAAAAAAAGATCCCTCAACTAAACAACAAGTAGCTATCTTTTTTTTTTTTTTACCATGTAGAAATAAATCTGATACAAACATTATTTATTAATACGCAGATCACCAGCACTGGCCTGGAGTTTAATTCACCATAGTAATCACAACTGAAACTGCATTCACATTTGTTCATCCAAGAAAAAAATGGCAATTACATGTTTTAGCTCTGCCATGACTCTGAGCTGTCATTGATGTGACGTGGATTATTGACTATTATCGAACATACCTGTTCATTGTCGTCAAGTGCTTAATAGCTCCGTCAAATCAGTATTGCTATTGTCACATGTATAATTTTGGAGCAGTCAGTCAGCAGTGGCAGCCGCAAAGCTGCGCAGCTAGTGAGACAGGCAGACTTCTGTCGTGCTGGCCAGTCAGCTAGTCAGCCAGCCTTCTCTCCCCTCCTTCAGCTGTCACCTCACAATCCTGTCAGTTTGTACAGCGAAGTGTCTCTCCTCAGCTCTCTACTGTGTCCTCTTGTATCACTCAGGCTAGAAAGAAAAGCCGCATGTGGACTCCAAATGCCTGTGCAGACGCATATACTCACACAGGCCTGGTTTGTCTTTTCTCATGCTGGAGTTACACGGAGAGGAGGAAAAAAAAAGGGATTGGAGTAAAGCAGCAGCGTGACACACCTTGAAACAAAAGTCTTGTGGGGAGTGTTCTGAGCACTGAACAGTCACACATACTCACATAAACCTCGACGTAGTTCAATCACATACAGTCATGACTAGAAAATGTCTTTAAGGAAAACTCTAGTTAGTCTCTGAAAGTTGAGGCTTGGCTTGTGCTTTGTATTTTAGACCTAAATGAATGAAACCAGAGCTCTCATCCTCCTTGTAGACAGAATCACTGAAGACATTCTGTTTTAGGCAGGTTTCCTGCTGTGCTGGAAAAGTTACTGTTCAGCCTGTTCAAACCTCTGCAGAAGTTTAGCCTGACCTCAGCCTGCTCTTTATGGATAATAATTAAATTATAAAATGTGCACCAATGCTGTACATGTATACTATATTCAGCTTTGACTTTTCTTACTTTAATTTACAGTGTGTTTATGAATTGTGTAAACACTGTTGTTGAACTTGGAACTAGTTAATATTCCACAATGCTCTGAAATGTGAAATGTCATGTGTACATGTGCTACTGGTGTGGTTGTTTATTTGTGTATGTGTGTCCTGTGGAGGATAGAGAATGTAGTGGTGTGTGAAGTCCAAAGTTTTTGTTGACATTACATTGTTACATCTTCACTGTTGCTTCTGAAATGACGATTATGCCAAAAAGCAGCACTGCACGAACATTAATGTCTTTTGCACTACTTTTCGATTTTCTTTTGTTAAATTATAGTTTTAGGTGTTTGTTATTTTGACAGAGAAGATTATATAAAAATTATTCTTGGTAATTTATGTATGAGAAAACTGCACAAGTAGTAGAAATCAAACCCTATAAGCCTATTTATTTTCAAGATTGCAGTACACTGAAAGAGAGACCAGTGGATCTAAATAGTTTGAGTTTAAATCCTTAAAATATTGCCTGAAATCTACAACAATAAATCAGTTTTGTCTTCCTTTTTACTTTGTGGTTGACCTTTCTTATTCAAGCCAGTTGGTCTCTGTGTCCTACCAGAGATGCACTGCTTTTACCAGTGTTGTTTGATGTCTGAAATCCTGTTTAACTCTGCATGTATTGATATGACTGAGTTATTTATTTGTCAGAAACACAGAAGCGTCCAGCACGGAGGTGACTAGATATAAGTGTGTACAAGTGAATCTATGTACTGGCCCTTGTTGAAGAAGCATTGAAAAGTCGTGAACTTAGTGCACACAAGAGTTTTCTATCTGTTGTGGGGATATTTTCAGCCAAAATAAAGTTGACCCACTGGGTTTTCACTTCCTTGGATAGTGAGAGTAGATGTAGTCTTTTTTTTTTTTTTTAGTTGGTTCTTGGAGCCAGCAGAGAAGCTGTGTGTTCTGATTTGTGCTTTCATTGCACCTTCCTTCTTTCTGTTTCCTGGATCAGAATGATAGTAGTTACTGGATGTAACTTCAATTCTATGATTACGTGCGTTGCCCTCCACTTGTGTATTATCACAGTTACACATTATTTTTTAATAAGAATATAAAATCTTTATCAAATTAATGACAGTTGTTGAAAAATCCATGTCGTGACTAACCAGTATTCGTCCCACCCTTAGTATACACTGCGCCTTGTTTGTGATGTGTTGTCTCTGCCGCTCGTGCTGACCTGTGAGACTTTTGTACAACCAGCGAGACCTGAGATGTAACATGAGATTGTTTCTTAGAATCTAGGGCAAGGTTCCTTCTCAACACGTGTCGATCTGTGTGTGTTGAGCCTGTCTGGCAGCTTCCGAGTGTGCATGCATATATTTATTAAGCATGTGCTTGTGTGTATCCCTGTGATGGAGATTTGTCTGCAAATTTATGGGTTTGAGAGCATACAGTTGTGTAAAAGTATGCGGATGTGCGTTTGAACAAGGCTTGCGTGATAATTTGTGTGTGTGTGCATGAATTACATTATCATGCTTGGCTTTGTGAATGTTGGCTTTCTGTATGTGCGCATGTGTGTTTGTGTGTGTCCCAGTTCAGCAGTTGAAAGCAGGCAGGGGTGTTCTACTGCTGGCTCCATTGATTGGTTCCATACAGACTGAAACTTGACCTTCACAGCAGATGTCTGTAAGTCTGCCAGGACATGCACACACACACACACACACACACACACACACACACACACACACAAGACTGAATACATTGCTCTACTCTTATTTGTTGCTCTTGCTTCAAGTTTCTTTCAAACTATGTCTCATCACCCTGTCTTCATCTGTGTTTGTGTCTTTCCCTGTGTGATCATGCCAGGCTCCTCCAATCTCTGACATGATCAGTGAGGGTTATTTGATTTATCAAAGTTGAACAGCTTCCATCAATCACCATACACACAATTCACAAATCACTTGTGATCAGCTAGAAGGGGCAGATAACAGCTGGAGGGACTTTAGGGCCCTCTGAAAGTTACTGCACCCTGTGTGATAAGACCAAAAGCAACAGACCCAAACATGAAGATAGTTCTCTAGCTTCAAATGCTGCTGCCTTTTGGAGATTGCAGTCAGAGTTACATTGAGGCCAGTGGAGCACAGTGTGTCACCTTTCTGTAGTATTTCACAGCTGTCGGACAGCTTTACAACGACAGAGAGAGAGAGAATTTTTAAATTGTCTCCATGCTTTGTGTTTCAGAATTCACACCAGAAGTCTTAACTTGTGTAGATTCTTCAGCTATGTTGTACATGGAATTGTTTTTTCATAAGTAGTCAGAATTGACTTGACAAGTAGTGTGATGAGCAACTGGAAAATAAATAAGTGTTACTACATGTGCTAATACTACTACATCACTGCTATCACTGGTGCAATTGTTATCCTGCTTTTTAGTGCTTTCACTTGTACAGTTACTACTGCTATTACTGAAACTACTGCACTACTGCCATTGTTGTTATTGTTCCAATTTAGGGATCTAGCCAGGATTTCAAATCTAGAGATCAAGAGGTCTAAGTCCTCAGTCCTGCCGCCTCTTAAAACATTTTTATCAAGCAACCAAAAAATCAGGAAAATCTCCATTCCCCATATTTTCATGTTTATTGAACTGCTATATGTTGTTTGAAATGCATTTATTTTTGATTATTTGTTTTTGGCTCGTAATCAGGGTACAAAATTAGCACCGGCCACTAGCCAAATGCTGGCAAATATGCGCTGGGTAGATTTGTCTCTATTCCCAGACAAAAGAAAAGCTACTGTAATCTATTGAATTGCTGGTCACATTTTAACATTTACTAGCTATTTGGCTTGTGAACAAAAAAGAAATTGCATTCAGTTGGACTGAGCAAACTCTTGAATTGTACTTTGTAAGCTCCTCAGGTCATGAAAAAAACCCCAATTCCTTAAAACTGTACTGAGAAAAGTGGTTTTGCTCATCAGTGGTAGCTAAAGGCCTGCTTCTAGTATAACTATTACCCCAGAACTCTTATTATTACAGCCATGATGGTATGAACAATTACTTCTAACATTTACTGCTGCAGTTGCTTCCATTACTACAGCCAAAAGTCAAGTCAAGTCAGGTATCAGGTCACTAATGCCACCAATAGAACTACGATTACTGTCACTGCTGTTGTTTGACTGCTGCTGTCACCATAAAGGCAGGCTGTGATGTTGATTTGGTTGGAGGATTGAAACACAGTACCTGCACCCATATCCTCCTCCTGCCACAGTGTACACACTGGCCGAGGCTCTCAACATGTACTTAACGTCTTAAACTGTCAAGGATTCTAGTGAGTGAGCACAGTCGCATGCATGCTCGTTCCCACTCATATCAGTGTGATGAAGCTTGTAGTGAACACTGATTGCATGCTGTTTGAGCCTTCCATCAACATGAAACCTAATCACCTACTTTCTTATCAGCTGTTACAGTTAGTGCCGGGCTATAATTCAATTGTGTCATTTATTAACTCACAGTGACACAAAATTGTGATGATACAATTGTATTATTTTTTTGCAAAATATATCTGTCTAATTTTAATAATTTCGAGCAAATTATACATAATACTTAACCTATGGGAGTTGTTGTTGAAGATTTGTTTATCATAAGAATTTTGTGCTTGCAAGTATAGCAGCAGAACATAGTTCATTACAAATCAGTTAAAAATAAGTTTGATTTATCATTTTAATTGTCATAGCTGCATTCCAAATTACAGTTTTTGAAAACCCATATACTTGATAATGGGTTTCCCCAAATCTATGTTTAAACAGAATGAAGTTTCAGTGAGCTCCATGTTACACACTAGATGAGCACACACATCCTGTTCTCTGACTTGAAGAGACTGACGTTGGTGCCACTTTAGAACCTGCTTGAAGACACTGAGCAGCATGAATGGTGTCAATGAGGATCCTGTACAGATAGATTCAGTGTATGGAGAGATCCAGAACACAAACACACACATACAGACAGGAGAGGAGGGATTTACCAATGAAGACAGCACCGTCAGTTTTCTCCACATTATTCTTAGCTCAGGGTACTACCTGGCTACTGGGGAGAACCCCATGCTAGATTATGTGTGTCTCTCTGTGCATGTGTGTACTTTGAATAGACTAAATGCACCTGTATCTGTCCAGCCTTACCATGTCTGTCACCTGAGTGCAGCCCGAGAGGTTTTGAAGTTTTAAGTGCGGGCGGCAAGTCAGGTTCCAGTCATTTACCATGTGGAGAAATTCTGTCATTACAGTCAAGTTGAGACAGACCACTGATATAATGAGCTCATTGTACATATTGATGCAAGTAGTGTTGATGCTACACTTTGTCCAGTTAAAGCCAAAACTTAGCAGGATGGAAGTGGAATGTGATGATACCTTTACAGATGACCTTTTTTCATTGTGAGATGCATTGTAACTAGCTAAATGTAATAAAAGTAGTGCACATCCATGTCTCGGGATGGAGTATCTGGAGAAGTATCTCTTTTCTGTGACTATAAAGAACATTAAAGTGCAAGCTTCAGAGGATCACTGTAGAGTTGTTGCATATTTTTTGGTCTGACATTTTCAGACATTTTCAGACATTACCATAGGTGGATAATTTTGTAACTTTCTTTAGTCATTAATTAAATGAATAGATACGCAATTATAAATAAATATTTTGGTGACAGGTTGATACAGTATTTTTTTTTAATGAATCCTCTCAATCAGGTGTTGCTATTATGTCTGCCTGCTCTGCTTTTAGACTAGCATGCTGTTACTTAGATAATAGGCTGCTTGTTCTGTTGTGTCATGTCAAATGCATGTCCTGTCCCCATAATGATAAAGCAGATGTGTAGTGGTTTTAGTTATTGGACAGGTTAGGGTAGTGGTGGGCTATCTGTAGGGTTTGTTACATTTAAGGGCACTGACTGAATGATGTCAGTGCTAACAAGTACCAATTCGCATTAAATCAGTCGGTGCTAGATTAAATTTTGGCTCATGATTGAGATTAAATAAACTGGGATATTATTTTTTAGCCAGATTGCCCACTTCTAGGTCAGGCAAGTGATGGGTAGGGTAAGTCTCCTAGAAATGAATGTAATGTTAGGTTGTCTATGTAATGTGCCCATTAGCGAGTGTGTGTGTGTATGCAAGTGCATGTTGTACGTGTGTGAAGACATACACAAGAAAGTGAATGATATGCATGTGAAGACTGTGCATGTGTGTACTCCATTTTGCATGAGACAGACTGTGTGTGAGAGTATGCACACTCACTCTTTTCGAGCCAGGAAACATGCAATTTGAAACGGTGGGATGGTGGAATTTCTAGCCCACATGCTGTAGCAGGAGACAAAGACACGTGAGCCAGTTGACCTCAAACTATCTCTGCGAGAGGGAGGGGGAGGGGGAGAACAGCTCAGTGGCGAAATACACAGACAGGAGAAATGAGTATGTGAGTGTATTAAACAGAGGAAGACACGGGCAGGGGCGAGGGAGAGGCTGTGAAAAAGTAGTGGTACACACCTTTTAAAGGAAAGTGAAGTAGAGAGAAATTAAAGGAGACAACAGATGTGGAAAGAGGAAAAAAAAGGGGAGACAGAACCCGGAGAGATAAGGAGGGAAGAGTTTGTTTTCCTGTAAATCAGTGATTCATTTCTTACAGCAAGGCATGAACAGTGGCAGAGTATGACTTTCCACAGGGGATGCTCATACAGACTATATTCACACTCAGATCAGGCACTTATGAGAGAGAGAGAGAGAGGGAGGGAGAGAGAGAGAGAGATTTACTGAGTCTGGTTTCAATTAACATGCTCAACAATCCTGCTGTGTTTGTCTCTTGGCTTTCACACACGTGAAGTGTGTGTGTGTGTCTACTTGTGACTCAGTCTGCACACAGTTTGAGGGAAATTTCATGTAGTGGTGCTTTACACGGTATTGGTTCATTTATTTTGTTAGATTATAGACACATTTTATATACACACATGTGCACACCATACACATTAACACAAACATACCATAATTAAAAATTATTAAAATGTCAGTAGTCCCACACCAGACTTTTCATGTCTTTGCTGCATAGAGTTCTTCTTGTCCTTCTAACAGATATTTTAAATGTCCATATCCCCATAGCCAGACGTGATTGCTAACTAATCTATCAATGGCAGAACTGTTTAAACCTTTGGTGGGATCTACAAATGCACCTGTTAACCTGTTCTCTGCCTTGTCCAGTCACGTTCTGTTGTATTCACGAGAATCCTTATCACTGCCTTATATTTATGCTGTTTGAGGCTGCAGACTGAGGAGTTACAACAGTTCACTGCAAACACAGAGACAACCATTTTCCCTGACACAGCAGAATATGTGTCCTGCTGCTCTGCTGGATCACTGTCAAACACACACAATCACACCCACACACACTCACTTTGTTGATGTTTGCGTCAAATAGTTTTGGGTTGAGTCACAGCTCCTCTCCCTTTCTCCCACTCTCACTATGGGTTTGATTTCTTTTTTTTTTTCTGCTGTTGTCTTTTGAAAGCTGTAGTCAAAACAAATGTAGATTCTTTATCTTAAACTAAATTTATACAGAAAATGAAAATAAAGCTGTTTACATAGCCATTTGACACTGCTTCAGATGTGGAAGTCACCTTCCATGGTTTTGGCTTCACAGACCTGGCAGTGAACAGGTTTTGTAATAGCAAGATCATTCTTATTTTTTTGGGTGCCAGAATAGTACTGTGAGGTTTAAGTCTTATGTGCCATGTAATTAAGCTGGAACTAAACTTAAATTTAACTGTGATTAGATTTAACAAGCCCAACAAACACAGACAGCACTGCAGCAGCTGCATGTTACATGTGTGTTGTATCCCTGGACGTATTTATGTGTATGATTATTGGTTAGTGCAGTTGCACTTGCAGTAAATGGGAGAAAGCACATTAAGCCATTGACTGGCTCAGATTAAACTGTCAAACATGAACAAATACATACAGAGAATGAAGGACATAGAATTTTCTTATTTAGTTTCTGTCTGTCAGTCCAATATGTCTGTTTTCCCCCACTTCCCCTGCCGAACTCATCGCCAGGTTCTTTTGTGTAAAGTACCTTCAAATGCCTTGTAGTACTGCCAGTGATGAAACTGGAAACCCTAAAGCCACCTCTCAAAACTGAAGCCCTGCAATACTGTACATGTCAACTACAGTTGCCGGTGTCAGCAACTTGTAGAATTTAGTGTATGCAAGTGCCAAAGAAACTACCTCAAAGTTGATTCTTCTTCTTCCTCTGTCCCCCAATGGATATGCAAAGCACAAATGTAAGTTTGCTGGTTTGATATGAGGTCTAACACCTGACCGAACCAATATACTGAATCTTAGCTCGAGATGCTGCACTTGACTCATTAGCCTCTCCCATTGATCATGTAAATGGGAGCGTAGCGGCACCACAGTCCATCAGGACAGCCGTGACACATGTGATGTTTTCATTTCTCATAACAGCCATTCAACAGGATATTTCTTCTTCTAAATTTAACATCAAAACAACAAGAACAAAAAACAAACCCATCACCGTCATCAAACATCAGACTTCACCTTGATACAACTTGAGAAAAGATGACAGTAGCTACATTTCCAGGGCATAACCTTGCAAGTCACAATTAGAGCCTTGTTATTGGGGAGTTTCCCTCTGCTGAAATGCAAATGAAAGTCTATCAAAATGAAGCCTCATACTGAAATATTGTAGTGAGTAACATAATGTTGGACAGCATGAGTTGTACCAAGTTGCTATTGATGACATTTCTCTCTTGTGGACATTGCAGCTCTCAGCTTTAGTAAGCCTATATCACAACAAAACACTTGGAAGCACCATACTGCTGAACTAATCAGCCTTCCTTGAGTTCATGCCAGCTGGCTGCATGCTCTCCATCTACACCTGTCAATGTTGTGTCAGTTGATTTGCTTGGAATTACACTGGTTTAAGTTCGTCATCTTGACTGGACCGGCAAAACTTGAAACCTGCACAACCCTAGCTGACATGTGGTTGAAGTTATTCAAGTCGCTTTCTGTTTATATTGGCTACTTGAGTGGAAAAAAAAATCTTTTAAGTTGCATATGAGTTTTGGGGCTAGTGTGATATTTCCAATACCGGTACCAGAACAAGTCCACTGACAAGTGGTTGTAATGATGGAGAATTAGGAAAAGCTATTTTCCATGATGTCAGTCGTTGGCCCTGCCTCGAACCCAGAAATATCCGGCTCGGTGTGTAGCTGTCAGTCATTTTGTCTGCTTCTTTCTCTCTCCGCTTGTTCTCTCTCATTTTGTCCCCAGCTCATTTTGTGATAAATTGACATTATAGTTGAGTCTGAGGAAAATCTCCATAAGGCATTTAAGTCAGTAAGTTTGGGGGAGAAGGAGTGAAGGAGGTACAGCAGAGTAAGAGGAAGAAGAAAAGCATGCCAGCAGTGTGTAAGTGATAGCAGAGCAGTGCAAGTCAGACACATTTAGCTAGAGGTCAGCCAGGCTGTGTGTCCTGTCTGCATACGGAGCCTTGCATACTGCTCCAGCACTCATTTGTTTCAAAGCTTATGATATCTTCTTAAGAGACTGGCTCATTTTCCACAGTTCCATAGCTTCATCATGAACTGATTAATGAACTTAACAGGAATCTTTTCTGTATTCCTTTTCTGCTGTGATAAATCACCAGTATTTCACCTGTATTTTACCTTACCTTGGATGAAGGACAAGGATTTGATGGATTTATGGATTTGATAATTGTTTGGCAAGACCTGTGCTTAGATAATGCCAGACTTTAAAAATATATGAGAAATCTTAAGGAGAAAACTTTTATGCAGTTGAACTTCTATTAATTTTCAGGAGAGAGAGATTCAGACGTGGTTCAGACTTAATCTGAATCAACAAAAAGACGAGTCTCAGTCCTCATGGCAGGTCTCCCTGTCTGTTCCCAGCTATTGGAAGTCCCTGGGACCACAGTGTTTTGAAGCATCATTGCATCATTATGAAGTAGGTTCTAAGTGCGCATAGTGTTGGTTGAAATGCCTACGCAGCTCACTCACTAACTCATTTGTGTTGTTTCTCTCTTTCTCTCTTTTTGTTACTGACAGACTCGTCAGTATTTTGTTTACGTCCCCAATGTTGACTGCCATTAAACCCACACAGAAGGGAAAGCACTGATTTCAGACTGCAGACATTGTAGAGCTGCTTAATCTGTCCCCGTGGATGTGTGTGTGTGTGTGTGTGCATGCACGCATACATTGTGCTAATGTCTTAAACTACTGTACTATTTAGGTCTGCAATTGAACAGATGGCAACTAGCAAGCTGTTGCTGTGTGTGTGTGTGTGTGTGTGTGTGTGTGTGTGTGTGTGTGTGTGTGTGTGTGTGATCTCCTTGGTAAGGCTCCATGGTTGCATTACTGCCCTCAGCAGTGCTGTAGAGGAGCAGTCAGTGATTGTAATTCATGACACTTTTTGTCGATTTCTCCTCACCGTCTGCTGTCCGACTCTCTGATCTGAGTGTGTTTGTGGGGGTGGGGGGGGGGAATCCATTGTTTGTGCACAGTCCTGCCTCTGTAAAGAAGTGACGATATAGTAATTTTAATTTATTTCGAACTAAAGAAAACAAAATTACAAAGTGCTTCACATAGCAAGCAAAGAAAACATTAAACATGACACAATACACATAAAAACACACTCTGCCCTTTGCCTCTGCTTCTGCCGGATTCTCCCCACCTTCCTCATCATTGCCCTTGAGGAAAGGAACTACACCATGATAGTTATGAAACTCAAATAACATTGGAAATACTACCTTGCCAACTTTGTAAAAATCCCTTCCCTTGGAATTACATGTCTCTGGCTGTTTAATATAACTTATTGAGGCTAACCTGCCCTTAGGCAACAAATGCTCTGAATTCTGCTGTATTTCTCTTAAGGTCAGCTAGCTCAGGTGTTAGTGTTGCTGCCTTTGCAATACACATCTGTGAATTTGGGGGTCAGAAATTGTGATAAGCACTGAAGGAAGGGGAGTATTTCTTTGGCTGTTGATTTCAAATGTTAATTCTTTCTCCAGAATCTCTTACTTTTAAAGGTGATTTGTGTGAAAGAGGAGATATGACATATTGTAGATATGGTTACACTGCGGTAACTAGGAGATAGCTTGATTTGTGGTAAGGTATCCATTAATAGCACCAAATAACTAGTGCTAACTGAATACCTTTGAATATGAGGATTTGTTAACTGTTTTTGAGTCGTTTTTAACAATCTAGCAGAGCTGCATAAATGGCCAATTTGTAGCAACTGGACTTAACATTTCAGAGGTTACACTCTCAAGCTTTATTTTTGTCACAGCAGCAGGAACCGTGTGTTGTAAGCATCAGGCAATGGGACATAATTGCAGTCTGTTAATTCAAGGGTGATGCATTGCAACAATGCAATTTTAATGTGTTTCAGTTTCAGAGTGTTTTGGAGATACATACAGAATACTGATTGTACCACAGATTTGTAGAGTTTACATTACTATTACAGTACTGGGCATTAAGCAGATAGTTGTGGTCAGAATGTACTGTACAGTACTGTATTTCTTGTGTTTTTAATGTTTATGTAGTGCATGATTTTGTAGTGTTAAAGAATAAACGCTAAAGATGAATGAAACATTGAATGGATGCTGGATGAACAGAGTTTTTATTTATTTATTTATTTTAACATAGGATCAGCCTGTAGATCATATACATCTCATTTCTTCAGTGGATCAACAGGAAACAGTGGCCAGACATGAAATTCCTGTTGTTTACGTGCAATGACTCACCAGATAGGTGTGATGGGCCATCCTGGATCAGCCCATTGCAAGAATAGTCAGATATAAAGATATTGTCTGTTAGCATGATAAACACAGTTCATGAACACAGTCTATTGAATTTAGTTTTAGCCTTAACACGGTGGTTGAATTATCATCTGTTTTCTGTTTCAGCGAGATAATCTGTGTGCTATTTTCACACTAAAACACTCATAAAACACTTTAATTTATCTTACAACACCATCACAGACCTCTAAGACACAACATCTATTATTACCATTTTATAAGTCTGGCTTAAAGTTGGAAGGCAACAGCCATATGTGGTGTTAGTGAGTGTGTGAATGGAAATATGACCTTGTTTCTCAGAGAACAATGTAAATAATTGATCAGAGAAATACTGTGAGAGAATCATGGAGGAGAGGAAAACTGATGTGGTGTCTGCTCGCCTTTAGCTCAGTGTGTCTGAGACATTCAGCTCTGAATACTTCACCAGATGTTGCTCTCTAAGCAGGTCCAAGCAGTGAATGTGCTTCACATTACACACACACACACACACTCATTGTTCTACATGCCTGGCTCTCTAGAATTCACACAGAATGTTTCTTTTGAAATGGTGGAGGATTAGACCCTACACAGTCCCAAGTCAAACCCAGGTTTTCTGCTGTAGTTAGCGAAAACTCCTCTTATCTATGAATAAGCTGTTACATTGAAAAGTACAAATATGGATGTGCATGGATTCAATTTCTCTGGCAGCATTATTTTTATTCCAGCTGGGATAAAACGGGTATCACAACAACATTCTGACCATCCTGTCAGTGTTTTTATTGAAAGTGAAGCCTTGCACATGAATCATGAGTTTGTTTTGAGTGTGTCTGGTGTAACTGAGCAGTATTGGATGAATGTGTCTGTGGTTCTTTCGCTGCTTGTCTCTGCTTGTCTCTGGCTGGATTCGAACTGCTCGGTGCCTGAAGGCCTGTGAACCACTCCTGCTGGGAGGCACTCATCAAAGACAGATTGATTCTGCTTCAGTCAGTGCTGTACGTGTAACTGAAGAAATAAGACAGGCCTGCAGTAAAAAAACAAAACAAAAATGAACAAACCTTCAGACACTAACTTAAAGTTTAAATCCTTTCTTCTGGTGGCCTAGTGTTTTAAGATGCATACAGCTGCAAAATCCACAGACTGTTGTTCCGTGTCATATTTGTTGTCCTGTGTCCCTGCATTTCTTATCAGTAAATCTCCTGCCACTGTTAAAATAAAAAGCACAAATGCCAAAAGCCACAATCTTGGAGGTTGGACATCCATGTGTGGTATTCTGTTCTGTGCATGATCAAAACAATGGAAAAACAAGTTTGCTTAATTGCTATGAATTTTTTTTTTTTTACATTCTCACAACTTAATTAATTTAATATGACTGAAAGCTCTGCTGCAGCTAGGTAGAAAGTGAACTTTGAGTTGATAATGTTTAGTCCACTCAGTAGTTTTCTCTGGGTTCTTGGTCTTCATCATAGAGGTGTTGACTCAGTTGTCATGGAGCTGGTTCAGTTGTCATTATGTAACCCAAGTGTGGAACTTGAGCACATGTAAACTTTAATCTTTGTGACTGTTGACGCTGATACTGTTTTGTAAACTGTCACAGTTCACACACTGTCAACTTCTGTCATCATCTGTCATTTGTGCTTACTATCTTGAACGCAGGCTGATACCAATTATTTGTAATCAATGAGACAGATAACTGATAATTGGAGCCAATATACATTTGCATACATATACAAATCTTGGTGTCGAAGTTTAGAATAGTCAGTGAGGGTACAATAACTAAATACAATTACAATACTATATGTAATTACAATTTTGAAGTACTTGGCTTTGAGTATTTCCATTTTATGCTACTTTTATACTTATACTCCACTGCATTTTGGAGGCAAATATTGTTCTTTTTACTCCACTACATTTATTAATTACCTTCACTTGTTATTTTTTTGTATTATTAATAAAAAAAATATGTATACCATTGTGTATCACAGCTATTATGATCAACATTTTTTAAATTAATTTATTTTATTTGAAAAAAAATGATAATGGGGAAGATATTAAATATCAGAAATGAGAATTGACCAGACCAATAGTCAGTCTATGCCTACAAGAAATGTCCAGAACATAGCAAAAATAAATAAAAATAAAAATACAGACAGAGGGCAGGGTCTCTGCAGACTGGCACCACCATAACTTTCTAGTGGGTCATAAATAATGAATGGGAGGGATTACTTAGTAGTTTGCACACTTTATCACTTTAATTACTTTACTTGTAGAGCTACTTCCTATACAAAGACTGCCTGCCTTCTCAGTTGTAACATGTCTGATGACAGCAATAACAGGTTAGTGTATCAGAACAATTACACCGTCTGCTAAGTGAAGAGATGGAGAATAGAGGAAAGGATGGAGAGAGAGAGAGAGGGGGTAAGGGTAAAGAAAAGAGAAATTTTGCCAAGTGCCTGCAGTCGTGTTTCTCGTGCTATGAAACAGGAGATGGTGTGTGAGTCCTGAGCCAGTTCATTCATGGTAATTAACGCCACTAGAATAACTGCCTCTGGAAACAAGTTGTTCTGCTCTGGGGGGAACTGTCTGTGGGTGTGTGAGGAGTCATGTTTCGCACAGGTAACTGGAATCCTTCCACACCCTGAGCTTGCAGGGAGAGGTTAGAGGAGAGAGTGATGACACGGAAACCCAGCAATAGTTGTTTTACATCTCTGTTAGTGGACATGCTTTCAGCCTAGTGAAGGAGCAGAGGAAAGAAATGACAGATGGGAAGGGATATCCAGGAGCCCAGGTCTCCAGGAATCTCACAGACTGGAAAAATTGAAACATGACATTGGCAAGGTTCTCCCTCAAAACTCCAAGAATGTCACTACACATCATACTCTGTCATACAGGCCTACCAGTCCAAAATGTGTTGTTAGAGAGCACTTGATAGTCTTTCTCTCTAATTAAGAAAATAATGCAGTGACATGGGTATAAGTGAACCTTCAGTAAAGGATGATTAACACTTTTGTCAAAAAGACTTTTCATAACAGCGACATAAACATAATGTATATGCTCAATTTGCATAGTTCCTCCTCTAATTTTCAAATGCAGCTATTTTTCACACACACTAGTTCACTCTGTTAGTGTATGTAATGTAGGGACCAGTCTTGAAATGTTTCCAGTTTAATAAGGGATTCACTGACCATTGCTCTCTATGGTTGGGGTTATTGTTAGCTTATGGTGTTGCAGAGATGACTGGTCATGGTTTTGGCATGTTGTTGTTAGCGTAGGGGCAAATCGATGGAACAACTCTGCATTCAGAGAGACAGCCACTGCTGTAAATATCTGAATGTCTAGTCCTAGAATACAGTATACCCCTACTTGTTCTTTTTTGTTGTCTATTGTTATATATCTCGTATTGTTATGACAAAGTGTTATTTATTTTTGTTTGTTATTATTATATACAAACACATTACTGCCACTGTTTGCATCATGATGTATATGATACTCAGCAACTTTGCTTACATTTGCAGAATGTGATGGCTGGAAAAAGCACATGCCACTGTTATTGTTTAGAAAACAGTGTCGCAAGTATATGTTGTACTGTCCACACTGGAGACCAATGCTGTTTAGATTGAAGCCCAGTTCAGGCCAAAGATTCATGATGAGAAAAAAAATGGTTAAGAGTGATGAAATGAAAAGTTACAATTTTTCAAGCTGGACTGTTTCAGCTTGACTCAAGCTGTCAATGGCGATGTCTGCCGCTTAGCCTGTCACTAGTTACTGGTTTTACAGTGTAACTCATACAGCAGCTTGTAGCAGAGTTAGCTAGCTATGTCAGTCACAGTTGACTGGTCAAAACGCTGGATTACGTCAGTGTGTGTGTGTAAAATGTGCCTGTGTAAAAATTGTGACAAAGACAGCAGCTAATGAAGGTGTGAGTCATGTTGTCAAAGATGCAATCACATCTGTGCCGGTGGAGCTGTGAAGTGGTTTATGTAGTAAAGTAGGAAACTAAGGTCACTGGCAAGCTCCTCCCACTCCCACACTCCCTCCCCCATTTTCCTCCCTGTCTCCCCTCTCTTGTACCAGGCTGTTCCTCTGTAATCGCCTGAGATGTCAGAGACCATTTGTCTTCTGCAACTCACAGACACACACACACACACACACACACACACACACACACACACACACACACACACACATTGTAGTGGCTCTCCAAACCCAGTACAGACCTACTTGTGCATGCTTACTCGAATAGAGGTCTTCTTTGTTCACTACATCAACCCCAGAGCTCGTTCTGTCTCTGTGTGTGTGTGTCTCCTCTGTTCTTCCAAGTTTCTCTGTCTAAGAAACACATTTTTTGGATATAAACTGCAACTTGACAGAGGAGCAGAGGCATACAAGTGCAAGGTTTTTTAAAAAGTAAAAGTAAGAGTATGAACCTGAAATAAAGTGTAATCTTGCCTTGTCAAGACTTGAGAAAGAAAGGACAAACTGTCAACCAATGAACTGTTAGCATGCCTAAATAGATCACCCATGTATCACTTTCTCCACCTGTCCTCACTCAGCACAATATAAAATGAGATGTGAACACAGCTGTGGTTTTAAGGTATGTTACTACTGTACAAATTAGGTCACAGTACACATACACACACACACACACACACACACACATTAAGGTATGTGGTTGTTCAGTACTCTTTTGCCTTCCTCGGTTAAATCCAGTCTGTAACCTTTATGTATTGTCCACGTTGAATGGTCCCCGAATTAAACATGACATCATGAGATGTGGATGTCGTGCCCAGATATTTCAAGAGAAACTACACAAGAGGTCGCTTCTAAAAAGGTCAATATCTTAAATCATTTAAAATATCAGATGTGAATTAAATGTCAGGGGGTTAGTGTCAGCAATGGCTTCTTATTTGAGACGCACAACATTCAATAAATCTACAGGGAACAATCTGTTGTAGTCAGAGGAAAGTACTACCTGCAGAAATGTCCTGAAGGCTCCGATATTGTCACTTGCTCTTACACCTTTTGGAAATATGTTAACTCAGGCAGCCCTCACACACATCTATTGATTGAATGATCCAATGAAAAAAATGGAAAACATTAAAATGCTCTGAAATGTTGACATCAAATCACTAAGGGGAAATAGCATAAAGCTCATGTCAGTAAATGCAAATCAAAGGAAATAAAAAAAACGGTTCGTTCAGGTATTATAGGATATTAATAAGTAACTTACAGTGAAAGACGTTTTTCAGATATTCAGGTTCAACAGTTTAGTTATAAACTGAGCAACAGCTGGGTCAGTGATGATTTACTGGATGCCAGCTGTTGTTGGGTATAGCAGGACTTCAGCACTGTAACGCATTCATGCAGGTTGAAAATGTTCAGAACTTTACCGGAATCGAAGAGTGCAGTCTGTAGAGTGCAGATCCCCACCAGGTGTGTGTGTGCACAGTTGTTGTTCACTTGTGGCCCATACCTTGTTAAGAAGAACGAGGAGTCAGCAGTCAGAAACTGTCAATCACTGCACAGTACTCTGGCTTCATGAGCATACGGTTATAAATGTGTACAAAAAAATATTTGGCTCAATGGGTCCGGTAGTATATGAGATAAGCTCTAACTGCTGCAATACACACGTGCACACTCACACTCACACGACCAAATGTACGATCCCCTCCAGGCTTAGGGCTGTCTGAGTTAAGAATAGATCTTAATGACACAGGAGGAAGTTGTAGCTCTGATTTCTCATTTGAGTTTGACATATTAGACAGCTATACAACTATACAGCATGTTTTGTCTAATAGATGACTGGTGTACTGTGAAAACCGTTGGAGAGGAACCTGAAGTTAATGTTTTGAATGTACTAAGACATATGCATGACTAGCTTAAGTTTGCTAATTTTATAGCAGTTATTTGGTTCATAAGAAGTACTGACTGCTGAAGAAACTTAACATTCTGTGCCACGTACTTAAACAGCCCTAATAACGATACTGCCATTATTTTACATTTGAAAAAATGGCGCTAAGTGTTGCAGTAGTTTCATTTATGATTCCTAAATGAAAATCAAGTGAGGTATGGACATTAGAGTTCTAAATGTTAAACAAAGGGATGTTAGCTTGTTGTTCTTCTTCCAGGATGATAAGAACACAGTGTTGAATTCATTCACATTAATTCTTTAAAGGAGCGGGAAGTTTTCAGATTTTCCTTGTGACCGATACAGTATACTGTATACAGTCAGTAGTTTTGATACTGTTTATTAAAAACCAACACCAGTACCAGCTCTGAGAATCAGCTCTGTAGGTATTATGTAAAAAGGTATTCAGTCCCCGGTCTGTTTCTTCCCATGTCGGATGGATTGAATGCAAACAGACAAATATCACTGCACAGTCGGCAGGCAGGCAGGCAGGCATGCGACCGGTGGAGGCAGGAGGGATTTTCCCATACTGCCTCTGCAGCGGCTGCCCTAGATTCCACTGAACGATTGTCTCGATGCAACTCAGCTATTATTAGAGCTGTATTATCAGGAGAGATGGAGTGAGAGCAGAGAGGAAGGGAAACGCAAAGAGGAAGAAAAAGTGGTTGAGAGAAAAGAAAAAAAAGCATTCCTGTTTTTCTTCCAGTTTGTGTCCTTGCCTTGTGCTGAATATTCAACACTTTTTTTTTGTTTTGTTTCCATCAGAAGTCAGTTTGTATTCTCAACAGTATTGCATATTTCAGACCAGGGTTAAGATTGGCTGTTTATTTGCTTCTGTTTTTGATCCAGAGACATATATATCAGTTAGCAGAAGCAAAGATGAGGTTGAGAGAGGTGAATGACTTGTAATCAGTAATGCCGACTCCTTTTACTTCTAGTTTCAGCAGTAGCCTGCGTAACTAAATACCTTTGTCAGATCTGCAGAGCTAAAAAGCACATGCACAGTGATTTGTGGCACTGCTCTGAAATCTGAGCAGATGTGGAATTTCTAGAGCCACACAAGAGTTTGGCCTGTGTTGCTGCAACATGACATATACCACCACTGTCGCTTTCACACCAGTGCTTCACAGTAGACACAGCTGATTAACAGGTTTAATGATGCTGGAACAAACAAATCTGACCTAATCATTTCCAAATAATGAACACATAGATACAAAGGCTGGACCAGAGAAACAAATAGGGATTTGGTCGCAGTCTAAGTCTGCAAGTCGGTCAGCAGACTCTTTGGTCAAACATATAAGAATCATGTGATTGTTCACCTTTAAAGTATTTATCTGATGATGTTATATATTTTCTCTTACTGTCAGCAGATCCCATGTACATCCTCCTCTGCACCTTACTGCTTGACTGTTGATTAAAAAAAATATTCAAAAGCACATCAGTGAGCAACCTGGTTGATGCTCTTCAGAGCCTCTGAAGAGTTGATTTCAGCCTAGTGAAGCTTCTTCGTCTTCAGAGGAGCCTTATTGATTGATACCAGAGCTGTCACATTTTCAGATTGTTACCAAGTCATTGTCGTGGCCAAAAGAATTCGCAATAGCGATATTATCTCGATATCTCAAGAAAAAAATAAAATAAATAGTGTTAACAGTCTTTTCACTTTATTGTGTGTTTTGTCTTTTTTTTTTCGGGTGAACTGATAAACAAAACATCCAGTGTGCTGAAAATGCACACTGGATTATTATCATTTTTAATTCATTTTTTAAATATCACGGTTACCATCTCTACCGATATATTGGTAACACATTAAAGATAAAACAGGATGAAATCAGTGGCTCTGAAGGATGAGTCTGAGTTAGTATTTTCCTAGTAATGCGTCAACAACAACACAGTGCTATTTTTGGAAGTGCCTTTTCCTTCCATCTCTTCCTCTCACCACTCCCTCCCTCCTCTCTCTTGGGCCCACACATCCTTCGTATGGAGGAGATGAAGGAATAAAGGAGGAGTGAAGCTAGGTCACATCACTCTGCTCAAGGCTGTTTACTGTGCCTCTCTCTCTTGCTTGATCTCCATCTTTTTCTCCATCTATCTCTTTCTCTGTCTGTCAGATTTTTTTTTTCTTCTTCTCCTCAGCTTCTTCTCTCTACTTTTTCACCGTTTCTTATGCATTCTCTCAAGTACCTGTGCTGTATTGAACATCTCCACATGGTCTGTCCTGTTTGTCATCTTCAATGTACTCCAGTGAGTGAGTGAGTGATGACCTTGTGGAAGAGGGAATGTCTGTTCATGCTGTCATTGGGTATTACTTCAGCTCATCTGCTCTCTTATTCTGTCTCTCTCTCCTTCACATTACATTCACCCCAGTGAACCCCTACAACAGAGCCTCTCTTCTCCCCTCTCGATGTTGTGTCTATCTGTCTCTATTGTGTTGGAGCTGTAGCCTGGTTAGACCTTTCTAAGCTCATCTTTTTTTGTAATCTTATTCATCTCCAGCAGTTACATTTTGTTTGTGTGGTTCCTTAACAGGAACATTCTGAATCTTTTCCAAACCTCAACTGCATGTGTGTGTTGCTTCATTCTAGACTTGTTGTCTGAACTTGGACGCGCAGTGATTTTGGAGGTCTTTTGAATCTCGTAGTGTTTTTCATAATGACTAGGTGCTTGTCTTTGTTGTCTGCAGGAAGACATGATAAGACATGATATTTTTTGAGCTAAAGTGAAAAGTGGAGTACAGTGGAAACTTTATTAATGGCATATTTTCTTTATTTCTTGACTGTATACTTTACAGGATTTTCCTGAAAATGGTGTATAGACTCATACAGAAATAATTGCTTTCAGTCATCTCTTCAGTCATCACTAACATTAAATACAAGAACTAGAAAGGGCTGCTTTGTTTTTGATAAAAAAAATTTCAAGTGTGCTTTTAGAGTACAAACTGTGCACAATCTAAAACAGTTCAAAATGTCTTGAAATGTGAACTCAATTCAATTCAAGTGCCAATTCATAACAGAGTTATCTCAAGACACTTTACAGGTGTGTAAACAACACATTCAAAACAAAAAAAAAAAAGAAGACAATCAGAGAGAAACAGGTCCCAGGGCAAAACCCCACACCGAGTAAGCATTTGGCGACAGTGGCGAGGAAAAACTTGCTTTTAACAGGCAGAAACCTCGAGCAGAACCAGACTCAGTGTGGACGGCCTTCTGCTGTGACCGCCTGGGAGGGAGAGAGGAGAGACGGGGAGGACAGAGAGAACAGTGCAGAGCAGGAGCAACAGGATCTGGGCAGGGCCATGCAGAGGGTTCTGGATCCAGCAGCACCATCAGTGCATTAGGCAGGGCCATAGAGGGCTCAGGATCCAGCAGCAGTACCAGGCCCAACTCTTTGGGTTTCAAATATTGTGTATGAATGGGAGCA
Organism: Scatophagus argus; assembly: GCF_020382885.2. Lineage (NCBI taxonomy): Eukaryota > Metazoa > Chordata > Actinopteri > Scatophagidae > Scatophagus > Scatophagus argus. Next base: position 1,011,649 of record NC_058513.1, on the reverse strand, counting down.
GCTTAAAAGAATTATTTCAAGTTTCACTTTAAGTATAGACATTGAAAGGAGTTGACATGTCAGCCAAATGCATTTGAAACTAGTCAAACTGTAATTGCTGAAAGTATCAGAAATGGTGAGATTAAGACCTGTGGACAGTTGAATTGACAGTATTTTTCAGTTCAAGTATTTGACTATAAGGGTTTGAGTATAAACATCTGAAGGTGGTATGTAGGCCCTGCCAGCAGTTGAACTATCAGTTGATGTGTACATGTTGAAAGCAGATGAAATGTAACTTTGAGCTCTGTGGTCAATGGTCAGCTTGTTCTGAGTGTTGAATTTGGGGTCATTCAGAAATAAAGGATTTCTAATACCTTGACAATTATATCAACTTTTAAGGATCATTAATAACAAACAATAGCAGGCAGGCAGGCAGTATGCCATTGCAGCATCTTGTTAGCATCTGTCTGCATGTAGAAGTGTCCCAAAACTCTGAGCCCCATCTCTTGGAACATAATGTTTTTTTCTCCATACCTCTATGATGGGTACTTTTGGACAGCCAATCACCAGTCTTAGATCTATGTATGTATGTGCATTGGCTCACTGATGCTGATAACATTTGCTCCTTATTGCCAAGCGACAATACTTGTTGGCATTGAAATAATTAGGTGAATGCCTTAAAATTAAGTTTGATACCCATCCCTATGGCTGTGCAGAAGCGTGTGGGTGTGTGTGTGTGTGTGTGTCTAGAGACTATGATGAGTAGACTGGCTGCAAAATGTAACACAAGGCCATGTGGATGTAGGGGCATTTACACTGAGACCTCCATAGCATGGCCCATTCACTCTCAGTCATGCATGATTAGCTGCTGTGTCCCAAGACTGGCATCCTGCAATCCTCCATCTTTCCCTTTACTCCTACATCATCCCTTTTTTTCTGTGCCACTGTATATCCTTTTGTCCTCATTCATCTGCATGTCTTCTCATTGAACAACTGCCCTGCTATTCCCCCTTGTAGTAATGAAACCTTACACACACGCACACACACTTAACATTGGGAGGGAACATCAAATAAGTCTCTACTCACTGCAGCCCTACTGAATGTCCTGTTCGCATGATGACATTTGTTCTTTTCTGCTCTCTTTCCTTGAACCATGAGATTGTTCTCTCTCTCTCTCTCTTCCCCCCCCCTCTCTCTCTGTCTGACCAATTCTTTGTTGCTTGTTGGTAATTGTGAGGTGAAGCCAGCCAGCAGCCCAATGACTCAGAAGCTGTTTTATATATTTATGTACCTCTGGGGGACCATCTCTCTATCAAAGTCTGTGTCTTTATCCCTAGCTCTCTCTCTCCCCCGCTGATTGATATTCTGTAGCAGTAGAAAGCAGCAGCATCAATTGGTCTGTTGTCAGGGAAGGGGCGCCTTGGTTACAGTGTTGTCAACCTGGTTGGCGTTGTGGTAGGTTAGTCGCTCAGTTTCCAGGCAGCTCAACTTTCCTTTTTTGTTCATCTCATCATTCCTTCTCATGTCACCGTGAATCCTTTTTGCCCTAAGTTGTATTTGACATATTCTGCGTCACTGACCGCTGAAGACGCTCTCACTTTCATTTCCTCTTTGTTCTTAACCACACATTGCTCCAATCTCTTTCCTTCCATTCTTTCCTTTATTTTTGTTTTATCCTTTCTTTGCTATTCTTCTCCTTCATGCTTCATTTTCTGCTGTTTGTCATTGGTGATGCTTTCCCCCGTCATTTTCATGTTCTTCTCATAATTCCTTGCCTCTCTTTGTCTCCACCATGCCATCAGATACATTTTTTCATCATCTCATTCCTCTTTTTTTACTGCTCATTTTTGCTTGATAATAATGATCATATGATGCTTTTCTAATTGTCACCACGTCCATAATACTGCTTGTTTCGATTTACTTGCTTTTTGTAGATCCTGGTCGCTCTCTCTACTACGTTTTCAACTGCAGACCCCCTGAATGTAGGCGGAGTTCTTAGCTGATCACTATCGCGATGCTGTGCCCTCCTGCACTTTTCTCAATGCTGGTTTAAAGCAGCCTTTCATTAGATAATGTAGGTTGGCAGATTGTGCCAGCAAAGGGGCACTTCACTGATTTTATTATTGCAAATCATACTGTTGGGGAGTCTTAGAAACCTCGAAATAAAAACTGTTTCAGTTCTCAGCAACAATTTTGAATGATCAGAATTGCTGGTTTTCCTCGATGAATGTGTGTAAATGCTTTAAGTGGCTTTTCAAAGTGACGGCTAAATACATGTCATGTAAGAAAATGTAAAAGCTTGGTTGTACTCAAGTCAGGGTATTACAACTGGAAAAAATACATATGCATTAAACCCTGCCTGTGAAGGCTCTAACGTTCAGTGTTGTTTCTCAGAGGTGATGAATCAACTTACCGTCATTATGGAGGTTGCAGTAAATATTACAGTAGGTGTTTCGAATGTTTTTTTTTTGTTCTACTCGGATATGCCCAACCCAGTATATTCCCTTTAGTCTGTCAAAGATGCTGACTGGATAGGGATTTGATGACCAATTTCCAAACACATTTCAACGACATTCTAGTCATTACCTCTAATGAAGCACTGCATATTGGCAATAATCCCTCTGATGATAAATGCACAATCAGTTTAAATTAAGACTTGACAAGAGGCTTGTTTGTGGTGATGTTGGATCTGATGTAACATTTTCTCCAGCAGATGCAGCAGTGTTTCAGTTTCTGAAAACAGTGGTTGGAAGGCTTGCATTTAGTACCCCGACTAGTTGTTGCCTTTTGTCTAGGCTAAGGCTGAGGGACAGACAGACAGACAGAGAAGCAAAAGGAGGGCGGTTTAGCTGCTCGAAAACTTATTAAGTCGCCACAAAGGGTTAAATGGCTTGTTGGGCTACAAACTCAGAGTTGTGACCTGATTGACTGATGATTGTTGACTCCCATGTAGGTCACTCTCAATGAAATAAAAAAGAAAGGTGTATAACACTTATTATGATTTACTGACAGTTTTAATTTGCCAGTCACAATAAAGCACACAGCCATAGAGGTGGGCTGAAAACACACATTTAGTAGTAGCACACATAGAATCTCACGTTTATAGTGTCTTTATATTATTGTTGTCTCCTGTTATTCGGTCCTTTTCTCTTCTGTACTGTGTATCTGTATGTGTTTTCTCCATCTTTCTCTGGCGCTCTATTTAAAAGGCAGATTTTACACCTCTCTCTGCATTGGTTCTTTGCTTTCATGCCTTATGTTCATTGGCTGCCAGCAACTTCTTGTGCAGCCAGCCAGAAAGCTGCTGTGCAGCCGTTAGTGATGGGCAGATTATACACCACTGCACCGCCAGTATACACATTTTATACACATATTCACTCCTATATAATCACATACTCTGCATGAATGTGCGTATATGCACACATCAGACATCACAGACAGAAACATCTTGAAGAGGCCATATTATGCTAATTTTCAGCCTCATACATTTATGTGGAGTTTACTAGTATAGGCCATATTATTCTATTAATGTATGTCTGCTGTGTACTAATACTAAGCTAATGCTAATCCTTAGCTTTCATGTTCAAAAATACATATTTTTTCTAATACTGTACATGCAACTCCTGTGTCCTGTCTATATCTTTGCTACCAGGAATTCACTGCAGCCCAGTCTAGCTGCACGTGCACTGTAAATATCACCACAACAATAGCTGCAAAACTACAACCACTGGGCAGTGCAGTGGTTTTGGTTGGTTTGGTTGGTTGCAGCTCACTAATTTGGTCTCATGTTTACATTTTGCAAGTTTTGTAATCTTGTTTTACCCTTATCTTAATCTTTCGCAAATCTGGTTTGGCTATCTGTTATATTGTCTTTGTGAGTATCATGCTCTGAGCTTGTACTATTATCAGCCCTTGTTGATAATCTGTAGTCTGCACTCTGTAAAATCCACACACGCACACACACACACACACACACACACACACAGCTAGTTTTCCCAGTTGTGGTGAAGACATTTCCGTCCTCACCACAACTGGCTCTTGACATCCTTAGATGGTGGGAGTAGATGAAGACTTTTATGTTGGTTGTTTCAGTTAATAACTGAGAAGTTGGCAAGTTTTGCATTGTAGGAGTTAGTATTAAACTCTTTGACCTGTTCTGGCTCTGTATGAATGCCTGGCAAGCTAACTGCTTGGTGGACATTGTGTAAATATGTTACATAGTGACACAGACAGGTATTACAAGAAAAGGCTGGACTGCTGATGAAGCATTTCAGGCAGTTTTGGAACAGTGTTTTCTGTAGGAGTAGACTTTTGGTATAATAACTTTGCAGGTGTTTTACATGCACCAATAAGTTAAATTTCACAATAAAGCAAATGAAAAAACCCAGCAAGCATCATATGCCCATTTTAATAATACACATTGACTGTGCACAGCCTCTTCACCTCTTGGCTAGTGTCAGCTCTGTCCTCTCTGTCTCTGGCCTTCCACTGTTGTTTTTTGCTGCACACTTGAGGCCATAAAATACACTAACTTGAAAGAGGGAGTCAGCTGCATGTCACGGCTGGACTTTAGTGACTCCACAATGGGAATCAAACTTCCAGACCCCTGATACGCATACACAAGGTATCTCTGCACCGTCTTTCATCCAGTGTAATTGTCAGTCTGCAGGTAAATACAAATTAATGTGTAGATATTATAACATATCATGAACATTCTGACCTGACAATGACAGAAATGTCAAACTTGTGTATTTCTTCTTTTGGCACAATTGCATTGTTTATCAGTTGGAAAGTGCTGGAAATGCCAAAGCCACTACTTAACGACAGTTGAGTAGTGGCTTTGGACGTTCTGAAATGTATGTTAGCTATGACATGTAAGGGTTGGGTACTGTTAAGACAAACCAGTGGAACAACATCGGGGATGCTGCTACAGATTCAGGCTCCCCTGAAAATAGATCTCTCTGTGGCCCTTGTCCAGCTGTGAGCCCCGGAACCATTCAGCCATACACATTCTTGTATCATCTGCACAGTATGAACCGGGGTTGTATTGGATGACCCAAGTCTGTAGTCAGCTTCATGATTGTGTCTAAGTCAAAGTGGAGCTATGAGCAGGCCATGAGAACAGAGGGACACACAGCCTGCAGAGATAGTGGGAGTTGATATTATTAATCGGATGCTGTACAGTGATGTAAGTATGGCATCTCCTCTCCTTTGTTCTCTCTGTCTCTTATTTCTGCTCCACGCTGTGCTTGATAAAAACATACTGATTCAGAGCTCTCTTGTGGGTCTGTGTGTGGCCAATGCTCACTGCTGCCTACGGTTACTATAGCAACAGACTCACCAGACATTGAGTTCTCCCGTTCCTGTCATGTGTATGTTTTTCCAAGGTAACAAGGTTCATTTATTTATGACTCTATAACGCAAGGTTGAAAAACAAAGTCCCTTGATGCTACTCAGAAAACAATAATAAGTAAATAATAAATAATAAGTCGTAGCAATAAACTGTTGTTTATAGTGTAGTAGAAAGGATGAGATCAGGAGTTTCACAGCTTGAGGAAAGAAGCTGCTCTGTAGTGTAATGGTACAGCAGCAATTATTTCAGTATCTCTTGTCAACTGGCTACAGTGTGAACAGGCTGTGGGTGGGCTGGGTTTTGTCTTTTAGTATCCAAAGGGGCACCCCACCTCACCTCACTCATATCAGTGATGATTGGTTGATGGGATCAGTGACATTCTAGGCAGTTCTGGGCTGTGTATGTACAAGCAATGTGCCAGTTTGTGATGTTTCCAGCCAGGATGCTTTCTGTAAAAGCATATATTAAAGTTAACAAGAACTTGGCATGGGGGAAATAAGCTTGTGACCAGAAGTTTGCCGGTTCAGTTCCCCGGACTGGCAAAATAAGTCTGTGTCAGAAAAGCCGGAAATCAGCACTTGCTCTTCTTTCATTACCACCCTTAAGCAAGGCCCTGAACCCCAACTGTACCACTGCGCAGCGGCCAGCAGATCAGACTGTGGTTGTACTGGGTAGCTTCCAGGCGTGAATGCTATCTGGACATTCCTGCAAAAGACAGGTTTTCTCACAGTGAATCTTCTTTGAGTATATAAAGTTTATCTGTGCAACACTCCACAACAATGTTGATTTCCCGATATGAATTCTCATGCTTGTTAGTAATTTGTCCTATGATGGTGGTGTCGTCTGCATACTTCACAACCGAGTTTTCTCCCTGTGTGGGATTACAGTCATGGGAGCACACAGCCTTTGTAGCACCTCCTGTGTTGATTTAATGCATTTACAGTTGTTACAGAAATGGTGTAGACAATAATTTAGTTTTATTTTGAATTATATTTTGATTTGATTAATTCACTTCACTGATCTATAAATACTGCATATTTGTTTCCTAACAAGTTCACCATGTCATCTTGTGATGATATATCATTACTGTGTTGACAGCTTGTTTCCCCTTAGGCCTCCTTTAGCTTTTGGCTCATAAAAATACTGGTCCCATTATGTGTCTTCAATTAACTGTAATGAATTAAAACTAAATACCTGGTTTATGTAAATGACTTTCCACATTTACATCTTTGAACTCAGCCCTGTCAGCACATCACTATAAAGCTTGTTATTTGTCCTGGGCCATCAGGCAACACCTTTTTGGCATGGGCTGACTTACAGGCCGTGCATCATGTGAAGGTGTGTTTTAGCATGGATGTCTGTATTTGTTTGCTTTGTGTGAATTTGTGGCAGTAATGCCAGTTTAAACTATTACAGTAAAACACACCCTGGGGTGGTTGTGGTGGTAGTTTTGCCTATATAAAAAATCAAAAGATAAGAGTTGCACTTTATCTAAGTTGCACTTTATCTAAGTTGCACTTTATCAGCAAAGATAAAGATGGCAGGACCACCCCAGGATCACGCTAAGTTGAACAGTTTAGCTGTGTTATACACTATATGGACAAAAGTATTCAGATGTACCTCTTCATGGGGCTTTTCAGGGGTTAGGGTTGGACCCTTACTTCTAGTGATAGAAAATCTTAATGCTTTAGCATACCAGGACCTTTTGGACAATGTTATGCTTCCAACTTTGTGGTCACAATTTGGGGAAGGCCCTTTTCTATTCCAGCAACACTGTGCCTCATTGCACAAAGCAGAGTTGCATAAAGACTGATGATTGGATGAGTTTGGTGTGAAAGAACTTGACTGGCCTACACAGAGCCCTGACCTCAACCCCATCCAACATCTTTGGGATGAACTGGAAGTTTTTGTTAGCCTTTTAGTCCAACATCAGTGGTCTGACCTCACAAATGCTCACCTCACAGAAATCCCAGAATCTTTTGGAAAGCCTTGCCAGCAGAGTGGAAGCTGTTATAGCTGCCAAGCTGTCATTAAAGTCACTGTGGGTGTAATGGTGATGTGTCCCAATACTTTTTTCTATATAGCGTACATTAGCCATGAAGGGCGCAATTTTCAAGAGGAACAGGAATACAGGGCTGTTGCTGTAGGAGGAGGAACCAATGAGAAAGAAAGAGACTGTTTTTACAGGTAAACTGGTTTCCCAATTGGGTAGTGGGTTGTAGTGATGACAGAAAACAGGAAGTGATTATTAAGCTGCCTGCATGATTTTTTTTTTTTTAAGAGTTTTAAAACCTACTGATTTGATTTGGTTTGGAGACATTCTCACTGGTAAATCACCTCAGCAGCAGGGTATCACTGGTGCATTGTTTTTATGCATAGATGTTATATTTTCTTCATAAAATGTTGAGTATTATTTTTTCAACTGTAGTCATTACTGGGTTCTAAAACATGCACATATTTTATTCATTTATGTTGTTAATTATAACGAATTAATGACAAATACGAATGACAGTTACCTGAGCTGAACTGGAGACAGAGACTCTGATAGATGGAGGTTGACCTTTGTTGTCTGAAATGAACTAGAATTGAAAGGATTGATAGACAATGGTAGTACTTGTGAGAGTGATGGATTACATTAGATGAGGTTGGAGGGAGTGATGTCCTGGAATGACTACTACTGATCCAAATGAAATGGTCAGAGGGATCAATAATCAATGGAGAGAGAGGTGTAGAATGAGATGGGTCAACTGATAGAAGCATGAAGGATAGATGGAGGTAGCAATAAATGGATTGAGTGCAGTAACGGTAAACAACAGAGGACAGACTGAGGTAGCTGCCCTCAGTGCCTGCTGGCTGGGTCTGAACATTCATTTGACTGCAGTAGTGCACTATGGGAGAGGGGGAAGGGTGGGAGGCTGAATGAGGAGAGATGCACTCGTTGATCCCACTTCCTCTCTCTACGTATGGAGGGAAGAGTGGGGGAGGGTTGAGTTATATGGAAGGAGAAAGATCAGACTGTGGAGAGAGTGAGGATGAAATGAGGAGATGGAGAGAGAAATTGCTAATGTATGCATGCACAGATGCACACACACACACACACTCATAAAATGACAAGACATTGGAGCAGTCAATCAGTGGATCATATTTTTTACAGTAAATAGAAAAAATAGAATTTCTTTCCCACTGTGCTAAAGTGAAGCCAAAATATCCCCGATGCAATCGCTGCCATCTTGCGCAAATGATGTCATTCTGCGTCAGTCTGCTCAGTTGTGATTGGGTGGTGAAACCACATTCAGTTCATGCCCATACACCTGTCTAACCCAATCACAAGCAGCGATTTCACTCCTTTTTATGGCATCAAATAACTAATTACCGTAAACTCAAATTTATCAGAAAAAAATAACATGAACATACATCAGCGTGATAAGAACCATCGAAACTGACAGAAACCATCTTTAGGCAAATTTTAATTGATGATGGAGGGGGATGGGTTTATGGTCTATACTCTAGCCAGATTTTTTGGCTGTACTTTTTGGGACACCCTCAAATCATCCATCTTTATACACAGTCAGTGGTCAGGAGAGGGCAACAAAAGACTGGGAAAGCTGTGTTCTCTTCAAAAAACACCTGTTTGCAATATTCCGCAAGTAAACAATTTCATTGGTAACAGGTGATGCTATGAAAGGGGCATCCTCGAAAGGCTAAGTTGTTCACAACCTAGAGTGGGGCAAGGTTCACCTCTGTGTGAAACATATCATTGTAAAGGATATTACTACAGTGCAGGAACCCTTTAGAAACCTGTTATCAGTAAACACATTTTGTTTGTAAATGATTTTATTCTGTTTTAATTTACATTTTTCACAGAGTTTTTTTCTTAATCTTATTCTCTTCCCTCATCCACTTTTCCTCCTTTCTGTCCACGAGACCCTCATCTGCCTCGTTCTTCTTTTACTTCTCCATTTTATTACTGCAGTTATGTGTTGGGAAACAGGTGTTTAGTGATTTAATATGGCTCCTAGGTTTAAAAGGTTGTGGGGATTTGTCTGCCTGTACAACGCTGATGTCAAAATGTTCTATCCCAACAGACGGTTCGAATCCAATTGTTAAATGCAAATCCACTGCACTCATGATTGGGTTAGTTTGTGAAAATTGTCTTTCTGTGTGGTGTGCAGGTATATGTGGAATTTGATGACCAGGAGTGGGAGAAGAGAGAGTGGGTGAAGGTCTACGAGGATTTCCAGCTGTTTCTACTGGAGCACCAGCTGGTCTGGGCCAAGAGGAAGGAGGGAGGAGGAGGAGGAGGAGCAGGTGGAGGAGCAGGAGGCCTGCTGCAGGGGACCAAGGCCAGACACATACAGTGGCCTGCTCTGGTAAGACCTGTGTTTTCTATTTATAGATGTGGCACAATAACGGAAACAGTCAGTCTTATAGCTGCACTGCCTGTGCTGTTACATATTCACCACAGTCTCAAAGTATTGAATTCTCTTCAGCTAAGTACAGAGCCTCAGGATCAGTCTTTATTTTCACTGTGTTCTTCCCTTTATTTGTCTCTGCGGTCTTGGATGTGAGTTGCTAATGAGTGGCAGCCCTGCCACAGTTACCAGCTTTGTCATGCTCCACATCAGTTTTGTTGAGCTCACTTGCCAGCTGTTGAGATTCCAGTGGTCACAACATTTGTCCTCGTGATGAGAGAGTTTGTCCGCTACATTGTCAAGCTTCTCTGTTAAACTGTCAAGCTTTTTCAGGGCTTCTCCTTCCCACATCAGTTTATGATGTTTTGTGATTTCTCTGCACTGTGTTTTGCCTCAAGGAGCCTGTTTCTACTGCACAAACTTACCTAGAAACTCAAGAACCGTTTAAGAAATTTGAGTACCTTGCCTGCATTTCTACTAAAAAAATCAGAGTTTTAGTTGCTCATCCATAGTCACTGTTAGTACCAGCTAATGACCCAGGACCTATCAGGACCTCAAAGCTGCTAAAACTTGTCTACAGCTTCATTTACACATTTAAAAGATCATTTATATTATAATAGAAGATGGACATCTGTTGTAACATAATTGTTATAATAAAACAATTAAAACTGATGTAAATTATGTGCAGGCACTGGGAAATAGTCTAAACAGAACTGCTGTGCCTCTGTGGTCTCTGCTGTCTGTGTACTTGGTGGCTGAGAGTATATTCAGGCCTTTAGTTCCTTGTTTACGTCCTTGATAAATTTGGTCAAAAAAGCAGCTGAATATCAAAAACAAAAATAAAAAATGGAAATGGTTAGAATTCTGTTTTCTACTTACTTTTATTTTTTAACACATGGTTGGCTGTAGTTTAGAGCTGCTTATTTTGTCCCCTGGATGGAATATGAGTATAGTGAAGTGAATGTCAGAGTAAAGTGGCAGCTGAAACCACAGTTAGAATATATTTGTCTGACAGTGGTTTTAATTGGACCGCCCCACTCTGTTGTGTCTGTCTGTGTGTCATTATCAGCGAGCACATCAGCAATCTGATGCCAAGTCTGCTCTGTCTCTGTCATCACACACACACACTCACACACATGCTTTAGTGTGGTGGCAGTGTGGTTGCTGTGGTGTTTTTGTTGTTGTCTGTATGTCATCCCATTCCTCACACACACTGTATTGCACACATTTCAGACAGCAGTGGTATGTGTTGACATGCTCATGTTGAAGTATTGTGGACGTGTATCTGTCTGTTGCAGTGAGCACATATTTTAATTGTTTTGGAGCTGGATGTTAGTGTGTCTGTCCCTGACTAAAGCGTTTGGTTCATAAATGTTTGACATTGATGGCATTTAGTTTTAGACTGTGTCTGACTGTCTTGTGTGTGTGTGTGTGTGTGTGTCTATTTGTCTCTGTGTGTTCCTAACAGTGGCTGTAAGCGTGTGCATGGAAATGTGATTCAGTGTTTTGATTATGTAATAGTAGAGTGCACAGCGCCATCTGGCACATGCATGAGAGATAAGAGTTCAAAGACTTGTACACACACGGTGCGCGCACACAGTTTTTTTCCTGGTTGTTTTTCCGTCTGTCTGATTCCTGCTTTGTTTTTCTCTCTGCTGCTAGTGTCACAGCAACAACATCAAAATTTAGTACAGATACACATACACAAGTGGTGAAGCTCTAAGCAGCCAATCACTGATTTTTATTTTTTTATTTTTATAAGAAAATGTTCATTCATTAACAAAAGTGAATGTTATAACAAAAAGAATTCCAAGTTGTACGTTATTCTGAACATGTGAGTTATGTTTATTTAATGTGTGGTAGAGTATTTTATTATCGTTGCTTGAATGTCGTTTTCATGAGAAAACGACATTAAAGGGACCATTCACCCCAAAATCAGAAATATGTATTTTTCGTATTGATTGAAGTGCCTTTTATCTATTTAGATTATTTTGGTGTGAGTTGCCAAGTCTGAGTATTTCCACTGTATTTCAACTATTTCACTTGTTGCTTCTTGCTCAAAGCCCCCAAAGTAGATTTGGACAGCTTCATGTTGTGTTCTAGCTGTTCAGACCTGCTACTGGTTTTCATGAGAATTGTGCCCAGTGTATTAAAAATTGAACGAAATTGCATGACTACAAATGTAATTGACCGACCACTGATAATTTTTGATTTACAGTACTGTGTGAAAGTTTTAGGCAAGTGTGGGGGAAAAAAAGCTGTAAACTAAGAATGCTGTCCAAAATATAAATAATGACGATGTTTATTTTTATCAATTTACAAAATGCAAAGTGAGTGAACCAAAGAAAAATCTAAATCAAATTAATACTTGGTGTTACTACCCTTTGCCTTCAAACTAGCATCAGTTCTTATAGGTACACTTGCACGAAGTCAGGGATTTTGTAGGATTATGGTCAGGTGTATGATCAACCAATTATGCCAAATGTGCCAAAGTTACTAATGATCGTCAATTACACATGTAGATTGAAACACAGTCATTAACTGAAACAGAAACAGCTGTGTAGGAGGCTTAAAACTGGGTGAGGAACAGCCAAACTCTGCTACCAAGGTGAGGTTGTGGAAGATTCATTCAGTTTCATGTCACATGTCATACACCATGCCAAGACTGAGCACAGCAACAAGACACAAGGTAGTTATACTGTATCAGCAGTGTCTCCCAGACAAAAATGTCAAAGCAGACTGGGGTTTCAAGACGGACTGCTTAAGCTCTTTTGAAGAAGGACAAAGAAACGGACAACGCTGAGGATCGTAGACACAGTGGTCAACCAAGGAAAGTTAACGCAGCAGATGAAACCCAGGTACATCCATCTACTGGCCAGAAGTGGTCTTCATGCAAGAGTTGCAGCCAAAAAGCCATACCTCCGACATGGAAAAATAGGAACTGGGGTGCAGAGAAATGGCAGCAGGTGCTCTGAACCAATGAGTCAAAATTTGAAATATTTAGCTGTAGCAGAAGGCAATTTGTTCATCGAAGGGCTGCAGATAAGTACAATAATGAGTGTCTACAGGCAACAGTGAAGCATGGTGGAGCTTCCTTGTAAGTTTGCGCCTGCATTTTTGCAAATGGTGTTGGAAATTTGGTCAAGATTAATGGTATCCTCAATGCTGAGAAATAAAGGCAGATACCATCACGGAGGCATATGATTGGCACCATATTTATTCTGCAGCAGGACAACGACCCAAAACATAAAGCCAGTGTCATTAAGAACCATCTTCAGTGTAAAGAACAAGAAGTTCTGGATATGATGGTATGGCCCCCACAGAGCCGTGATCTCAACATCATCGAGTCTGTCTGGGATTACATGAAGAAAATGAAGGATTTGAGAAAGCCTACATGCACAGAAGATCTGTGATTAGTTCTCCAAGATGTTTGGAACAACCTACCGGCCGAGTTCCTTCAAAAACTATGTGCAAGTGTACCTAGAAGACTTGATGCTGTTTTGAAGGCAAAGTGTGGTCACACCAAATGTTGATTTTATTTTAGATTTCTCTTTTGTTCATACACTGCATTTTGTTAATTAATGAAAATAAACTATTAACACTCCCATTTTTGAACGCATTCTTAGTTTACAGCATTTTTTCACACCTACAAAAAATTCACACCTAAAAATTTGCACAGTACTTTACATTACATTACACTTCATTTAGCAGATGCTTTTATCCAAAGCAGCTTATAGAATCACAAGTTTCAGTACAATAGAAGAGCTAAAACATAATTAAAAGTGCTTAAGTGGAAGAGCAAGAGTAGAAAGCAGGAGAACATGAGAGAGTGAAGGGGTGTTAGAGGGTTAGGGTTGTTGGGAGAGAAGGTGTAGTTGAAAGAGATGAGTTTTTAGGTGCTTTTTAAAGGGAGAGAGGGTTGCCCCTGCTCTCACTGTGGCTAGTAAGGTGTTCCACCAGCATGGAATGTTGTGGGAGAAAAGTCTGGCTTGGGAATGCCTTGTGTGAAGGAATGGTATAGCCAGATGACGGTCATTTGCCGTCGTCTGGCTCTGGCCCTGTACTGCATATGATTTCGGAACAATGCAGTTTTTGTCCCGGTTGTGGAACCCTTGACCAGACCCACAGCCTCGCAAGAGTGCTTTAGGGGTCGTGGGAGTTTGTCCAGCCAGATGTGTTTTGTGGACTAGGAGAAGGCTCACAACTGAGTTCCTCGGGGCATCCTTTCTTGGAATATGGGGTGGTTGGTCAGTTGTTACGGGCCATCCAGTCTCTGTATTGCCAGAGTGAGAGCTTGTTTTGCATTGCTGGCAACTGATCAAACTCGTTGCCCGTTAGGGTTGGACTCTGTCAGGGTTGGGATATGTCACCAGTTCTGTTCATAATTTTATGGACAGAATTTCTGGGCACAGCCAAGTGGTGAAGGGTGTCAGGTTCGTTGGCCCTACGATTCCATCTCTGCTTTTTGCAGATGGTGTTGTCCCATTGGTGTCATCGAGCAGTAACCTCCAGTTCGCACTGGGACGGTTTGCAGCAGAGTGTGAAGCAGATGGAGTGAAGATCAGCACCTCTAAATCCGAGGCCATGTTTCTCAGCCAGAAAAGGGTGGATTGCCCACTCTGGGTTGGAGGAGAGTTGCTGCCTCAAGTAGAGGAGTTTAAGTATCTCGAGGTCTTGCTCACGAGTGAGGGTAAAGTGGAGCGGGACATTGACAAGCAGGTCAGAGCAGCATCTGCTGTGATGCAGACGCTGTACTGGTCTGTTGTGGTGAAGAGAGAGTTTAGCCGGAATGACGCTCTCGATTTACTGGTCAATCTACGTTCCAACCGTCACCTATGGTCACGAGCTGTGGGTAGTGACCGAAAGAACAAGATCATGGATACAGGTGGCTGAAATTAGTTTTCTCCGCAGGGCAGCCAGGCTCAGCCTCAGAGATAGGGTGAGGAGCTTGGACATCCGTGAGGTGTTCACATCAAGGGGAGCCAGTTAAGATAGTTCGGGTACCTGGTTAGGGTGCCTCCTGGACATTGTTTCGGCATGTCCATCCAGGAGGAGACCCCAGGGCAGACCCAGGACATGATGGAGGGATTATATCTCTTGTCTGGCCTGGGAACACACTGGTATCCCCCTGGACGAGCTGGTGGAAGTGGCCAGGGAGAGGACAGTCTGGGCTTCCCTGCTGAGGCTGCGGCCCCCACAACCCGGATTCAGATAGGTGGAGGAAGACGAGACGATGATTTTTAGTCATGAATGGGTACTTTGTCTTGTGATGGTTCAGCTTGTGTTGAAATAATGGCAGAATCTGAAATAGCCATTAATGGCTGGGTAAAAAAGTTACAAGGGATCTGGAATGACTTGCACGCTACTATGTTACATTATAATTCACCATAGTGTACACACGTACATCACTTATTCCACAGCTGCAGCAACAGTCATGTCATGCTCACCACTCTCTAAGCCATGCAATTTCAGCTAATGGAAGGCTCTTAACATGAAGCATGCAGGTTGATGATGGCTTGACAGGTGTTAAAAACACAGCGATGTATGCTGTGTAAATGTTCGTTATTCTGGATTTATTAAGACTGGTGAACGTAGAGCGACTTTTAATCAGTTGCAGCCATAGCAAATTCTAATATTTTAGTTTAGTTTAGTTTTAGAAGCCTTTCTGAGTGTGATTGTGCTAAATGACACAACTAAGACTTGCCTCTATTAAATTAGACCTGTTTTTAATAAAGGCCTGGCTCTCTCTGATGAACATAGACATGCATCAACATCACAGCTGGTTGAAGGCACGAAGGAAAGGAGACACCAGTGGACAGCTTTTACTGTGAGGCAAATAAAGGGGCAGTTTGCTTATTGTGCGTATTGAGAATTTGATTTGATTACAATAAGAGTAGATTGTGCGCTAATGAAATACACAGAGTGATCCTTCTTAGTCCAGTCAGTGAGACACTGCATCTGGAGATAATACTTTATTTTGAGTTGACTTGCTCTTGATTACAATCTTTATTATTTAGTGTAATGTTCAGAAAGTCTGCTTTGCTTTCTGAAACATGAGCTGGGAACTCTGCTGTCGCCCAGGAAGCTCCACAGTCAGACATACAGATTAGTACTCACACAGGCAGACCCAGCATGTTGCTGGTCTAGTTATTAGATCGTTACATCACTGAACCTCTGTGACCTTATTCGTGGTTGTCAATGTTTTGCCGTTCTACTCTTTCTGTCCCTCTCATGTACTCTTTTATTCTTGTTCATCTCTCATTCTGCTTTTTCTCAGCATTGGTTATTATGAGGCCTGTAGACTCATTTAGATAATTTATTTTCCTCTGTTATAGGATTTTTTTTCTATAGCCTGTACACACATGAAAACAGTTAATGAACATCCTGATATCCTTACCTTGTGTGTGAGGTCAAGAGATGCCAACTAGATATAGTTGGGCTCGTCTCTATGCACAGCTTGGGCTCTGGAAGCACCCTCCTCAAAAGTGTTTGGTCTTTCCTGTTTTCTGGAGTTGCTCTAGGTGAGAGGAGGGTGGCAGGTGTGGACTTTCTTATAGCCCCCGCAGTTCTCTGCCTGCACGTTGGAGTTTACCCCAGTGAACGACAGGGTTGCTTTCCTGTGCCTCAGGATCAGGGAACAGGTCCTCATTGTTGTTTGTGCTTATGCACCAAATGCCTATGCCCATGACACACATTATGCACTACCCTGTTCCTTGAAGGCACTATGCTACATATATAACAAGGCTGAAACACTATCATTAGATATGCACTTATACCAGTAACAGTATCACGTATTGGTCTTCTACTGTGCTCATGCATAAGTAATCATAAAATTGCTACTGTACAGCCACACCTTAATACCATTTTACAGCACCGTGACATTAACGTCTTGTCAGTTAATTGAGGAGGTATATGGAGGAAGAGCAATGTCAGCAGTTAGGAGAAATTTTCAGATAAGTGATGATGACATAAGTAGAACAGAATGCAAACTATACTATGCTAAACTGTCAAGACCCAAGACCTGCTGAAATAGCACGCACAGTAAACTACAGTCTCATTCACAAGTGGAAGAATCCCAGTTTGTCAGTATGCCTGCCAACCTCTGGCAATGAGCCAGAAGGTCTATAATTCATAGTTTATCCATTCCACAGAATCAGATTATTTTCAGACTCCATCCTTTCTGCTCCATGGACCCACCATCAAACTGCCTGGCCCTCAGGCTGAGCCCTGGCCTGACTGCAGGATGTGACTTTGGAGTTGTCAGAGAATAAGTTTGTCTTATTAGATGCAAGAAGCATCAGTTAGGTTTATTTTTTACTGGTCAGCTGTTTCATTAGTTGAACTGTCAATTTTGTATTGAGCATTTACTGCCTCTGTAGATGAGGTCAACAGGATGGAAACAGAGAAAGACCAATGGAGAGAAACAGGGACAATGAATTGAAAGAGGAATGTCTGAGCTTGAATGTAGCAGACCTTGTTCTGGCTCAGTATCGTAGGATTGATCAACGCTTCAGTGATGCTAATGACGGCAGCAGTACTACTGTAGGAGCAGTAGTAAAAGTATCAATAGGACCTGCAATGCTGGTAGTATTGACAGCTGCAGCAGTAGTTGCTGTAGGTGGAGCAGCAGAAGGATGCAGTAATCTGATAACCAGTTTTAGAACTGAAAAAGATTCAGACAAAATATCAGGTTGCAAAACTGATTACCAGTTTGTGAATATGTTCATTTCTGTACTTCATTCCTGCAGACAGTAGTAATGCCACATTCCATTTGTAGTCGTAAGTCGTAACTCTGGACTCAGATTGACATCACATCTATTAAAAACTGAATCGGATGTGTTGAAGACAGCTTGTTTGTAACATTGCTCAGCCATTGTCGTTATAGCAACACTGACCAGTTACAAGCAGCATTATACAGTATTTCATGCCTGACAAGACCATATGCCTACAGGAGCAGTTAACATTAAGACAGTGTTTTGTACACAACTTACTAAATTGGACACAAAAAAGACAAAAGCACTAAAAACATGCAAAACCACAGCTTTTATTTACAGTTGATACTCTGGGCAGCCATCTTGGTTTGAAAACTCAGTGTCTTCTGAGGTCATCAAGTTCCATTTGTCACTCCTGGCTTCGAAAGTCTGAAAACAACTCAGAAAACGACTTACGACTACAAAAGGAAGGCATCATAAGGGGAGGGAGGTATTCAAGCAATGATGAGGTAAAAGTACATAAAGTATGTCTGTCAGTCATGTCTACAGTGTGGAATTTCACTTAACTAAATAGTTTGGTTAACTAATTGTTGCTACTGTTTATAAAGAAAGTGCTCTAAGGGATGACAGGAGCAGAGATCGGTATGGTATGGTATCATGGAGAAGATTTCACACCTGCAGACTAGTATTTAGTAGTAGGGGTTAGTCTAACACGCATATCCGGAGGAAGGAAAACCAGATCAGACGTTGGGCAGAGCATGCAAGTCCCAGACTGCATCTTAAATTAGGCTAAATAAACTACAGCTCACTTGACAACTACTTCTCTATACCGCAAAAGCCTGCTATGATGGGTCTTATCTCAATAAGTCCCTGATAATATTACTCACTCACTGACTGTTTTCCTTGTCTCTGCCACTATTAGCAGCCTAATAAACACATAGCAAAAATAAAAAAAATTCACCATAGCTTCAGGGTATGGAGAATTGAAAGACAAATGGCCAGTGGCTGCAGTCAGTCTAATCTGACTGAATGCCTGGCAGATGTTGATAGACTGTTAAAATTAAACATTAGACAATGGGCTGATCATACACTGGATGAGATGCTGAAGAAAATTTCAGATTCAGTCCACCTCACATCAATCACCCAGTTAGAGTTTTATGCTTGGTTGAGGACCATGACCCTGCAATTATTCTTTGACCAGCCGGTGGGCTTTCAAAGACAATTCTGATATGAAAAGAAAATGATTTTGACATGAGATTGGTACATCCCTGTCATAGCTGCTTCAATCCTGTTCAGTCTAAGGTTGTGTGATTGGATACTATGTATTGGTGGTTGGCTAAGTACTTCACTGGTTGTTTTTTTGAGTGATTTTTGTCATTTCATTTTGCTAATTTTATGGTCTGCCTTTACTTGAACAACAAAGTGAGAGCCATTGCTCACCTGCAGACTCTCATTCAGCCAGTCAACATAGTAGTACAAAGAGGCCAGCAGAAGAAAAACAGCATGTAGAGCCATAATATTTTCATATCCGCCTTTGTGAATTAAGGGTTTATTTTGGACAAGGCAGTCATTTACAAGTTGGTTCGTTAGTGGCAGGTGAATTAAGTGAACCGGGCCACTTTTAAGGACTTGGTCTTGACATCACTGGTATGGGGCGTGGCTAATCCACCCACTCCCTTCTGTACACCTGCACAAATCACCAGTTGATGGGCTAATGGTGGCTGGTTGCAAAATTTTAACATATCACCCAAATTCAATCTTGACTTGTGTGTGTGTGAGTGTATGTATTTGTGTGAAGGCAGTGTTTTATTCTGTGTGCACATGTATGCATGTTCTTGTATGTGTGTTGGTGTACTCACAGGTGGTGCCAGGTGATGTAAGGTTGCACTCTCCTGTAAGATAATCTTAGCTTTGTTTGCTAATGGAAACTGCCCATTTCATCAGACACCCATGCACACACACAAATGTTGTGACCTTTTCCGCTTCAAACTGCAGTCATCTGTTTTTAAGTATGTCAGTAGAGCTGGGCTGTGTGTGTGTGCGCAGCTGTCCTCTGTTGTCCTCTGCTGATGCAGGCAGCTTTTAATAGAGAGAGAGAGAGAGAGAGAGAGAGAACTGGCAGTCAGTGAGAGATGTGTAAATTAGAGTCTTAGTATAGTAGGATGTTTGCATTCTAAAATATGGTGTGTGTGTCGTACAGAACATACAACAAAATTCAGATGCACTCAAGAATTGGGCTCAGTGTACAAAAGTGTGCTATAAAATAAATAAATAAATACTCTCATTCCATTCACACAAAAACCCGCATTCTTTCTTCCTTCCCACAACCCACGTTCATTTTCCATACACTGTTGTCAGCGTGCGCAGTTCAGAAGTGAGATTAAAAGCAAAGTAGATGTTATTCATAAAGTCGAGCTTATTGCACATTAGTGGGGTTGTACCTATGGTTTGGAGTTTAACACAGTGATGGCTTAGTGATGACACACACACGCAAACACACTCCTGTTTACCATGCTCTGTTTTTTTTGTTTTTTTTATGGTTTTGTGTTTCCTTTTCCAAAGACACAGCTGAACAGTTCTGTCTACATTTTCCTCACTCATTCCACAATAACAGCATATGTAACTGGGTGGACTACTTCAGTGACTGTACCCAGGTAATTCACTTAAATGTAGCTTGGTTTGCATGTCATCTGACTGCTGACCAACTTTGTCTAATGTGTAACCTAGTACTACACATCTGTCAATTTTTAACATGTAGCCTGTGAGTGACAAGCACGATGTAACGTGAACCATACCACAGAGTATGTTATTTACACAGTGAGGCTTGCCTGGAGCTGAAAACCTGTTAATGTAGAACTGAAACAATTTCAGACAAACCAACTGAAGACATTACTTCAGGCTGTGGAAATTGTCATGGCCTCTTTTTCACAATTTCTGAAAGACCAAAAAACTGACCGCAAAAATAATGAATTAATAATTAAAACAAATGTTACAGTTGCAGTCCTATTGCAGTGCACAATGTCAGACGGATAAGCAGTATAGAAAATGAATGGATGGATAAATTTGTTGCGTATGCTGATGTTTTGCAGCACTTAAGAAGTAAAATCAATATGAGGAACATTAATAACCAACAGCTTTTTAAGCAGCTGACTTTAATGAAACAAATAGTACAGGCTGTATAAACCTCACTTTGGAATCCTGTACAAAATGATTAAAAGTGAAGTCACAAAGTATCAGATCAGTCTCTCAGTAAGGATCAAGAATATCACCAAGCATTCAGTGACAGTTAAAAACTGCAGATCTTTGGCACTTAGCCACAGACCTTGTGAAATGAAGGTAGTCTGGCATTGGAGTATTAAAAACTAACGATAAATTAGCTGTTGGTGAAGTATAGATTGTTGTAAATCCAGTGAAATGATGCTTAACAAAATCTGTGTGTTTGTGGTCACCTTCTGCTGAGTCCAGAGAAAACTGACCTTTAACTGATTATTCATATGCATGTGTGTGTACTCAGTGACATGAAAGTATGTCAACTCTTGGTTTTGAGCTTATGTTTATTGCACATTAGATGACAATAAAACATGTGGACAACACACACACACACATATACATACACACACTGCAAGTCTCACTGCTCTGCTTTCCTCTCTTATTGTTTGTGTTCAAAGGATAGGAAATGCTCCTTATTCACTTTGTGCATGTGTGTGTGTGAACTTGCTTGTTGTGTAGGAACATGTGTGGCTTTCTAGTCTGCCAAGGCCCTGGCAAGGTGTTTAGTGAGGCAGAATTTGCCATAGTCTCTCTACAGTTTTGTCTCTCTTTTCTTCTTTCTAATGGTCTCCTATAGCAGTGATTCAAACTCTGCAGTGTGTTCTTCTTGGTCAAAAATAGACCTTAAAAAGTTCCTGTGTTAGGTGTTAGTTACAGTCTGCTTGTCTAACTCCTTACGTTCTCATGTGTTGTTTGACATCAAAATGTCATACTTCTTTAATTTTTAGAGTCATAATCGTGCAGTATTTTGTTGTAATTTAGTCTGCAAAAGCACAACTACGTTCATGGTTGCTCGGAAATAGTTAATAAACCACCCGCACTACTGATACTGTTTTGGACTATTTTAATCATTATGATATTTGTACAGTGAATTAATTTGTGAAGATTTAGTTTGTAGATTTACTTTGGTTTTTTTTGGGGGGGGGGTTGTTTTTTTTGCATTTCCAGAAAACAACAAATTTGAGTTAGACTAAAAACAGGGATGTTCTTCTGGACCCCATTCACATTCTCATTATGTTCTTTGTACTGATCTACACCGTATGACTGCTCAGTGGGAAACGTGTCTCTACTCATGGACGAGAGCCTTGTGCTCACAACAGAGTATGATGTAAACATTAATGGTTTCTTCCTTGGCTAAACTGCAACGGTGGCTAGGCAGTTAGCTAGCCTCTCATCCCAGTCTTCCTTGTGTGTAGATAATATGGAAAGAAAATAGTTCCCACATGAAACTGCTCACAACAAAATCTGTGGAGTATCTTGTGTAACTGCTTGATGAGACGTTGCTTTTTATTTATTTTTTTTATTTATTTATTTTTTTCAAATATATTTTTTGGGGACTTTTAGTACCACAAGCAAAATGCCATCTGTTTTCATTATATTCAAGAGAAGACATCTGTACAGCAAATATCTCCAACACTCTGCAACTCATACCAAAACAATCTAGATGGATAAACAGCATTACAGGTAAGATGGGTGAACCCTTGATTCTAGCAAATTTGTAACTGGTTTTAGTTCAGGTACTTTCTCAATATTCAGTGCTTTGCTTAACTTGGGATGATTTAATTTAAGCAGTGTCATTACTGCTTCTTCTGCCTCTTCAAACAGATGACAGGGAAGTTTGGCAAGTTATATCATCATCTTTAGAATCTTCCAAACCTCTAAATTGAATGATCTAAAGGTGGACAGATAACTCATGTGAGGCATTATTTTAGTGAAGTTGAACTTGAACTTAACATAGGCTTTTGACAGCGGTTTCCTCGGTCTGTGGACAGTTATCAGCGTTCAGTGTTGTGGTTAGTTTTTGTTGGTTTTTTTCTCTTTTCCACTTATGTAACAAAATAACTTCTGCAAATAATGATTGACCAAGGCTGTGTCACAGTGCTGCAAATTTCCTGCTAAATTTGGTTTATTATTTGCTTTCTCTCTTGCACACACACACACACACACACACACACACACACACAGTGACTCAGCTTCTCACCCATTCTCTCTGTCTCTGTGTCCTCTCTTACCACTCTGTTCTCCTCATCAATCTGTGTGAGACATGTGGCTTATGATGACACATCTTCTTCCTACACACCCACACACACACCATAAAACCTTTTACATGAGGACCGCTGCTGACATACAGGATGTGATATAAGGTTCTGATATAACATAGGGCTTTAGTTTATGCACTATGGTAGTAAATAATACAAGTTCTGATAATGTGATCTTAGTCATTATTTGAAGCAGGCTACATTTAGTTTAGTGTCAAATTCAGAAACTCATTTTGTCCCAGAATGTCCTGAAACAGAGAATACTTTGTCATCTTATTTCGAGTGTTGACTGACATGTTCCTGCATGTTGGTTGTATGACTGCAAAACATAAAACATATATTTTAACATAGTAAGCAAGAATCCTTTTGCTTTAGTCATTATGCAATACTGCCAGTTGCCAGTTTAGCTGATAAGATCCTTATTTACCACACATACACACACTGCCAAAATTTTGGCCCATTAGTCAAATCTGACAGCATCCAGCTACTGAGACTGTCCCATTAGTGGAGCTCATAAAGCTGATAGTGGCTGTGTTTGTCTAGTTGCTTGCATCACTGTTGTGTTTGTGCTGTGCTTCAGGCTTCCCCACGCCCATACAACAGCTTTATGTTCCACTGAGCGGCAGGAACCTCTCTCTCTCTCTGTCTTTCTCTTTCTCTCATTGGTTTGACTCCATTACTGAAGCAGAATGCTAGCATTACACAACAACAGAGGAAATAATGAAGCAGTGCTGTTACATGACTTCTTGGCAGATGTGTGTGCAACATCAACCATCTTTAACTAATCACATACAGTAGACCATAACTAATCTGGTTTGGATATTGGTTCTAATTAAAGCTTTTATATTAGTATGCGTTCTTGTTGGTTTATTATTTCATTTTAGTGCTGTGGCAGCATTATTTTCCTTCTTACTGCTTGGCCAAACTGTTTTTAATCTGTCATTTGCACCAGGTGTTTGGTGTTTTCATTCATCAGTATGGCTCTGCTGTGGCCTCCTCCAGCTCTGACATGGGATCAGATCTCATCTGACACCACAGAGCTCCTGCAGAGAGAAAGACTGACATAAGGAGAGAGGGAGTATGTGTGTGCGGGGGCATGTGTGGTTGCATCTCCGATCCAGATATTACATCATCTCTCTGTCTCCCAGGGAACATAGCATACTGTGTGAAGTCATTAAAGACTCTGACTGCAGACTCCCATCAAAGAGACAAAATGAATTCCAGTGACCAAATGACACCCAAGGGCAGAGATAGAGTGTGTGACAGTGAACAAAGAGAATGAGAGAGGATTGAGAGAATGTCAGCCAAGCTGCATCTTACCTTCATAGGAAATGAAGGAAAGGTTGGAAGACATAATAAAACAAACACATGATCCTTATTTCCATGTGAGATTTTTCCTCTCAGTTGCCGTAAATGCTCCAAATCTGATGCAGTGTGTGCTCTGCATTGTTTGACCTGACTTGGCCGAAGTGTGAGGGTTCCTTTACAGGAAACACATCTTGGCAGGTTCAAATGGCCAGAAAGCTGCTTTGGCATGACTTTCTGCATTTATTCATTAATTCTCAGTTAAGTCAGAGATATGCCAAAATATGAGCACTAGTGTGTCTCATGGAAATCTCCAAGAGATTTGTTGCATAACGTTATCTATGGGTTTCTGGTTATTTTGCATTTTGAAGCTATCCTCCTGGGATCTAGGAAACTGTAATAGACATGTTTCGCTATCTTTGAATGAGTAATTGATTTATCAAGAAAATATTTGGTTGATTAGTCAGTTAATAAAAGAAACTGGTTAGTGAACTACTGCGACCTTATTTTTGGGTAAAATGTCTGACTTTTATTTTGGGGCACAGACAGTATAATAACTAAACGGAGCCTCCCACTTTGAAAAGTGAAGCCAGTGCAGAGGTGTCTCAAACCTACATTCTTTTTAATTGCCAGCAGGAGAAAACTCTGCTGGTTTCAGAAAAGAATTCCAATTTTAAGTTGTCTTATGAGAAAATCACCTTACCTGCTAAGGAGTTTATGATCTCACTCGCTAGTTTCAAGTGTTCTTCAATACAGCATGATGTTGGGTTGGCAAATTATGGTCCAATTCAGAGTAAAACAGATGGTACGGCAGGGTATGCTTAAGGTGTGGTTACTTTCTGATTCACAAGTCACTACCATGGCAGAGGTTTAGCTAAAGCATATCCTCCCCAGATCCAAATATGGCCACTTCTGCTTCAAAAAAACCAAAATGGCGACAGCTGTAATGCCAGCCTCAGACCTTCAGAATGGTAGTCCACAAAGCAATGGTGGCGTCATAGTGTGTTTATACTTGTTCTGTGGTTGTGTTTTTGGACTCTGTAATAAGAAAGAGCACTGTCCAGAAAAGGAGCTGCATCTTGAACAGCACATTTACATTTTCTGTACACACACATTTGTATGTTTTTTGTGAAGATTGTTAGATTGTTGTAAACTCAACAGCCTTGGTTGCTGGCAAAATTTCACAATCAAGAAACAGGTTGGATGGAAGGCAGAAAATTATATAACAGTGAAACAGTGGAAAAAGATTGATCAGTTAGTAAAATTGAAGGCTATGCAGCACCTTTTTGAAAATTGCTTTATATTGCTTAATTTCAAATAAAACGCTTAAATATTCTTGGTTCCAACTTCTTAAATGTCATTTCAATACAATTATGAATTGGACATGTTTTTTGTTTTTGAAAAGTTGGTTGGATACACAAAATCTTTGATCTGAAAAAGTGCTTATCACAGTTTCGTAGAAAATAGTGGCTAATTAATTGATAATGAAAACAGTTTTCATGCAGTTTACACACACACACACACTTAGATACATGCCATGCCCTAAAAGCCTGTAGGTTAGAATGGAGAGGTCATCCTTGCTGTAAATGAGCTAACTGACAGCCCACATGATGTGCTGTCTATCTGCCACCTCTGTAGAGGAGGCAAGTGGTGCCGAGCCAGCATTCAAACTGATGGGACGCTCTTCTAGCATGTGCACACACACACACACACACACACACACAGAGGGAGAGAGACTCAGACACAGACACACTTTCATGCTGCGTTCTGGCTGAATGCCCATGTGCTGCTACGCACCAACATTATCTGGCAGAGCTCTCCTCTGCCCTAATTTCAGAGAGACAGATAGACAGAGAAGCTGTAATTTCACAGTTCTTGTTTATGTTGAGAACTGATGGTGCTTGTGTGTGTGAGTATTGCATTTAGAAATGAATTCCTGAGGAAATTTGATCTGTATCTACTGCCAGTGCATAGGATTTATAGAAATTTTCCCACAGAGAATCATAGTAAAATTACTACTGCGACAAATTGTTGTTCAGTTATTTATGTTAGTCAGATGAATTCTTAGCAGGAACATTGCTGATAGGTTCAGGTTCATAGGACAGGATTCAGTGTTGTGCTTATATTGGAGATGACAATGGTGGGTACATATACACCGCTGACTGGTTAATGTGTGCATTCAGAAGTGACCTGCATCTGTCCTGAAGTCGTAGGCATACGTGTCTGCTCATGTCCACACTCAGATAGACAACGGCTCAGTGTGTGTGATATAAATATATTCACATGTACAAACAAACCCAGTGCAATATGATCAATTCACTGTGCTCAGTGTAACCTCAGTGAGATGCAGAGGCGAGGAATGACAGAAAGGCTTTTTGATTTGCAAATGGGAAACACAATTTGCCCACTTAACAAAAACATTTGCTGTTTTTTTTTTCCCTGACTGTCCTCAGTGAATGATAACCAATACACTGGAACTATAGTGTTTGCAGTATTTTAATAGTGTTTTTTATGGCTTTAGAATGACCTTAACCCTAACTGTGACCAACAGTAATTTACATTTTTCTATGTTCATCTGTTTGAAAAGGTTACAGCTACAGAAGTGCTCCACTGTCACTTATGTTAAATAACAAGCATGTTTAGAATGGAAAACCGTCTGCAGTTATCCCCTATAGAATAGTATACCCCTGGGGTGATGTGCGGTGATAAATGTAAAGTTAGCACTTTCGGGGTATGGTACTGCTGCAGGATATTATACCAAAGACTTGGTCTGCAGGTGTGGCTCAGTCTCAGTTGTTTCACTGTCATGTGGTTTTCACTCTTCAAACAACATTTGTATTTGTATTTTATAATGTAATTTGCACTTTCAGCTTTGTGTTCTCTGCACACAGACCCTACCTTTGTTTTGGTTTATCCAATATAGTGTGGTATATAGGTTCAAAAACATCTTTTTTAATTCCAGATCACATTTTGTTCAAAGACTTTTCCTCATTGACAGATTAAAGTTAGTAACACTGCTACAGAGAGAGCCAACTCAAAGTTACCCGCTTGAGAACCCATGGAAGTATGTAGTCAAGATGTATCAGCCTTCTATAAGGATTTCAAAGGAGTGGGCACAACTAAATCCTTATCTGACAGTTAGGTGATTAACAGAAGAATTCTCTTCTCTATTAAAAACCAGAATCCGAATTGTCTTTATTGCCACGTAAGTGAAGAGGTTTCACATTACTAGGAATTTGTCTTAGTGATTGGTGCATACATAGAACGTAAGAACGAGTAACATATAATAATAGAATAAGATAAAATAGAACAAAGTAAAACAAAACAAAATAAGTTAAATAAATATGGTTCTGGGGGTAGTACAAAAGTGAGGTAGTACAGAGTGGAAGTAGTGCAAGTAGGTGAGGTAAACAGTGTAAATGGTCAGCAGGTGGGTCATGACATGAGCACAGATCAGTGACTGTAGTGAAGTAGCTAAAGTGCAGGGCAGTATGTTAATCAGCTGGTGTTCAACAGTCCAACAGCAGAGGGGAAGAAGCTGTTCTTGTGGCGTGAGGTTTTGGTCCGAATGGACCGTAACCTCCTGTCTGAAGGGAGTTTCTCAAAGTCCAGGGTGTCCAGGGTGAGAAGGGTCAGCTGTGATCCAACCTGCACGCCTCAGAGTCCTGGAGATGTACAGATCTTGCTGCAGCCGATCACCTTCTCAGCAGAGAAGTCTTTGCTTGTCCCTGGCAGTGGCCCCAGCGTACCACTCTGTGATGGAGGAGGTGAGGATGGACTCAGTGATGGCCATGTAGAACTGAACCATCATCTTGGCTGGCACGTTGAGTTTCCTCAGCTGCCGCAGGAAGAACATCCTCTGCTGGGCCCTTTTGATGAGGGAGCTGATGGTCAGCTCCCACTTGAGGTCCCGGGTGATGGTGGTACCCAGGAAGCGGAAGGAGTCCACGATGGAGATGGGGGTGTCTGTCAGGGTGAGGGGGAGCGATGGAGCTGGCACTTTCCAAAAGTCTATGATCATCTCCACTGTCTTCTGGGCGTTCAGCTCCAGGTTGTTGTTGCTGCACCAGGACACCAGACGGTCCACCTCCCTCCTGTAGATGGACTCATCCCCGTCCGAGATGAGACCGATGAGGGTGGTGTCGTCTGCAAACTTAATCAGCTTGACAGACTGGTGGCCGGAGGTGGAGCAGTTGGTGTAGATGGAGAAGAGCAGAGGGAAAAGTACATAGCCTTGGGGGGTACCAGTGCTGGTCCGGGTGTCCGAGACATTCTTCCCCAGCCTCACATGCTGTTTCCTGTCTGTCAGGAAGTCAGTGATCCACTGGCAGATGGGGTCAGGCATGTCCAGCAGGGACAGCTTGTCTTGGAGGAGAGCTGGGCGGATCGTATTGAAGGCAGAGCTGAAGTCCACAAACAAGATCCTAACGTAGGTTCCCGGGGAGTCCAGATGCTGCAGGATGAAGTGCAGGGTTAAGTCGACTACACGGACATGACATGGAGGGTGATATTCTTTGGTGCTATTTAGGTCAGGGAAAAGCTGCCTTGATCTGGCTGTGAAAAGCTTTTTAGAAAGCTGCAGACTCGGAGACTGTCGTGTATAAACACTGTGTTAGTGTGCATCAGGTGTTTTCATCATTTGGTGAAAGACTGAAAAATGATAAAGGTATATGTATGTTACATTAATATGAATACATGTCAGTTTTCCATCTATGATGTGTCTGATATGATTTATTTTGATTAATTACATGAAATCATTACTGCATGCAAATGGTGATAACCTAAGAACTGAACATTTCAGTTTGGAGATGGATTTTTTTATTGGCCTGGCCAATTATGTCTGATATTCAGTGTTTTCTAATTGTTGGTATTAGTGTTTTGTTTTGTTTTCCTTTTTTTCCCTTTGTGTTATTGCTGATAAATTCATTTGAAAATGAGCTATTTTGGCTCTGATGCAGCATCTTCTCTCTGTAGTTGCCACTTTCCGGTCCTGTTCAATAACCTGCACACAACAGCCTAGCATCACTGAACACTCTGATGTGACCAGTAACTAAAGTTATATAAGTTAAATAAATGTAATAGTGCAGTATGTGCCTCCAAAATGTAATGGAGTGGAAGTGTAATGCAGCAGAAATTGAAATACTCAAGGACTGTACCTCAAAATTACCACACAGTACTCAAGTACGGGAAACAATAGTTATTGTTATATCACTTCCAAATGTTGGTTAATGGCCTCCTTGATCACTAAAAATCAATGCAGCACTCAAAACAAACGTATCGCTATAAAAATTTGCTATAGGTGATTTTTGTCAACCAGAGCCGAGGGCACATTGTGCGGTTACGTTTGCTGTGGCTGGCACGTGTGCACTTGAGCTGGACTGTGTTTAGTTGCACCACTGACCATGCTTTTGGAAGTCTACCTTTACAAGAACTCCACAGAGGCTGCAGGTCTGTCCAGTATATAGTGGTTTATAGTGCATGCAATACTAAATTTACAATCCAGTTGTTCAAAATGTTTTCTTTTCACAAAATGAAGTGACTTTATATTTTATTCTTCTTTTTATTATTATTATTGCTATTTTGTATGGTGCACAGGACAGAGAAAAATCCGGAGTCAAATTCCTTGTATGGTCACACATACTTGGCAAATAAAGCTGATTCTGATTCTGAAATAACTATAACAATAACATTGCTATTGTAATCATAGCATCTTGGCAGAGCATTTTGAAATTAATTGTCACTCTGTTGTTTCCACTATTTGAATATTAACGCTCATTTTGTCATGGCAGATTAAACTGGCAGGCAAAAGGGGAACAAAGAAAAATAAAGCCTGAAATGTGTGTAATATGTGACTTCTCTTTCCTGGCTACAGACTACTCATGTCCTGCTATGTTACCTAGCAACAATGCCCCAATTTGTAAACTGAAACACAGCACACATGCGTGCGCACAAATAGATATCAGCAGGCATCTTATTATCTGGTCACTGTGGCAGTTGTGACAGGAGAACAAAGGAGTGTGTGTGTTTGTGTGTGTGTGTGTGTGTGAGATCGCGATCACATATGGCTTTTTCCTTTGAAAGCCGTCTCTCTAAACTGTGTCCATCATTGTAATGATCTTGCCTCTGTTGCTTCGTGTGGCTATGGAGTACAGCTACCTCCACAGACACACTGGAAGAGTAGCAAGCTTGTGCCTTGCTCATGGGTTTGGTAGCCAACCAGAGAACTATTTATCTTTTTAACTATCCATCTATTTCAGATGTAGTTTTGGTGGAAATTAGGTCAATAAAAATTCCACACCCCACCCCATCTGTCTTTCCCTGAGCAGATGGAGCTGGTCTAGTGTAATCTCCTGCCTCCTGTGGATCTTTGTGTGCATGTTTAATAATAGCTTACCTTTATGGCAGCAAGGGCTGCAAAAATAATAATAAAAATACAAACATTTGTGTACCTGCAAAAAAGCAAGTCCAGGCCCCGTATTCTGACAGGAAGTAGCACTCCTGCTTTTATAGTCATTTTAGTTCAGACTTTCAGGGCTCCATACTTTAGTGCCAGTGTGGAAACTAAGATTGCACATGAAGTGCCCTCTCATTCACATACTCGCTACAGTCGCCTCTGCACAAATATATATGGTAAAATGATCAAAAGTTGTGATTTTGTTGTGTGTATTGTGAGGACTAACATAGCAGGTGTGTGTGTGTGTGTGTGTGTGTGTGAGCAAGTCTGCCACTCGCGATGTCTGAAGGTTAAATCCTGCACCAGTGTGGCAGATGGACTGCAAGATATAATACTGGACAACTCGGTGTGTGTCTGCTGTTACAGTATCAGAGTGTAAATCTGCTGAGTGATGAACAGATTAATCAGAGCTGCTTTATGGTCAGCTGATGAGTTCAAAGGTGATGGTTTAGGGTGAGAGTGTGTGTGTCTGTGAGGGTTCAGCAGTGGGGCAGCTTGCTCTGTTCTAAGCCAAGCACTCTGCAGCCATTTAAAGACTCCTCTGCTTATTTCTATTTGTTCATTATTATTTAGCAAGTTAAGACAAACTTATATTGTCTCTGAGATAGTGTTAATCTTAGCAGCCACACTTCATTCGATATTTTTTTTTAGCAAGAGAGTATAGCAACTAGAAGCATCAGAACATATGGCATCATAAGCACACAGGAAGTGTTTGTGTGTTTACTCTCACTGCCAGAAGGGGGAGACATGAACTTAATCTGCACATTTAAATATTATTGTTAATTATTGCGAGCATGTAGAGAGATACAGTTCCACAGAAGGATGAGTTTGGGTCCACTGATGATATTTGTGATCATGATGCTATATTAGTGTGAGGTATGAATCAAAATCTGGCCAGTGTTGTAGTTTCACCTCTTATCCACTTTCCCCCAGGGATCAGTAAAGTGATTCTGGTTCTGATTATTACTACTGTTACCGCTACTACTACTGTTACTACTACTACCACTACTGTCATCATCATTATTGTTAATACTGTTTTTTTGTTGTTTTATCATTCCAATACTTGCTATTGCAACGCATCTCTGTCTGCGTTATGGTTTTGACAGCAAAATTAGCATTACATTAGCATTACAAGGTGGTAATACATATATAAAATGGATTATCAGTCAGTTAATGAACATAATTTCAAATTGTTAAGTGAAACAAGTAATGTTAAGTTAGATAACACTCATAGGATACATTTCCATTAATAAAAGAAGGTTAGTTGTTGCTCATACACTGTTGTGGCATGGTCTGATATCTGATGTCTTTTTTGTCTGGCCCATTGTGTCACGATGGATTTGAATAGTTTAAAGTCAATTGCTAAGAAATACTTTCATCTTTTTAATTCCTATATTGTCTAAATAAAGGGAAAAAAGTGTTATGAATGCGGCATAAGAAATAGGAACAAGAAATAAGAAATAGAACTGGATTGAACAGTAGAGAGAGGACAGGGCTGTGAGTGAGATAGCACAGAGGCAGGAGAGGAAGTGAAAGAGAGAGCAAGTCAGAGAGCGTGATGAGTAAGGGAGAGTGAGTATGTAACACACACACACACACAGAAAGAGAGGGCGAGAGAGGAAGTGTTTGTTGGCCGGCCCTGCCTCCGTCCCTCCCTCTCTCCCTCCTTGCGTCAGCAGCAGTTAAAATGTCGGCTGTGTAGCTCGTCCTCTGCTCTGCTTTCTCTCCCTCTTGGCCATCTGTCTTCTCTTCTTACAAGAAGAAACCACTCTCTCGCTCTGCCTTTTTACCCTCGTCAAGCTTTCTATTCTTTCTTCCTGCCTCTCCCCTGTTCCCTGGATCAAAGCTAGTTTCGTCAAGTGTTTTTCTTCAGAGCCATTGCTCATTGACGTTGCTTGGAGACACGGGAGAGAGGTAATGTTATAGTTTTATATCCTCTGCTGTTGCTCAGATTGCTTTTCATTTTTCAGCTAAAGCCAATGTTGAGTTGGATTTGATCCATTAGACTGGATTGAAGTAACAAACTGCCTAGGAACTGTTTACATTTCCCAAAATAGAGTGTATGGTCAATCTAATCTTTTCCATCCTAGATGTTGACGTGTGTGTGTGTGTGTGTAGCCTGCAGTTTCTGAAGGTGATCTAGCTGTTTCTTATATACATCCTTACTAAATACCCTATTTGAAAACATGTCAAACTACACCACAGTCTTATCAAATTTCCACTTTGCAGTTTATATTGTAGAGCATATTGTGTTAAATGAATGAATAAAAGACTTAATGTATTGCATTGAAAGCTTACAGATTTGCATTGAAATCTTTAGATTTACATGTCATAAAATACAGTAGTGCTTATTTGTTTTTTCCAAAATCACTTTTAATTCTTGCTACATTGCGTCCTTATCCTCAGATGTATTTTTTCCGTGATACAGATTTGTGCACGTTAGCAACGGCAACCAAATCTCTCTCATGGTTTGTTCTGATTCACAAGCCCACACTGATGGTGTTCTGATGTGTAGGAGTAACCTCCATGTTTCTGTTAAGGTGTTAAATCATGTCATGTTGGCAGAGTGTGTGATTCATACTTGTACGGGGTATTGCTCATCACATGGCTCACAGTGCTGAGTATTTCAGTTTCTCAGGTATCTGTGTGCATCACAAGTCAAAGGCATACATCATACACCTACATAGCTAATATATTTTGCATAGCTGCAGATGTACAGTTTAGTCCTACACTCATGCTTAATATAGACTTACGGATGCTCTGCTGATTTTACTGATAAAAATCAAATCGTCATAGTTCTCAGCCTTTGAAAACTGTATAATGTCTCCTATAGCTCTGGGCAGATAAACCTCATGATGCCATCAGTCTTATCATGGACAGAGACTTGAGACTTCAATTTTTTATTAGGAAGTCAGCCTGTCAACTATGGGCGTTGAATGTGAAAAATGTGCAAGAGTATAGAAAGTAACTTTAGAAAGATCACATGGCGTGCTGTCTGGCAAAAATGTTTGGATCAGTTGGCTGCCCTTGCACATTCCCCAACTTTATGGAAGAGCCATACTAAAATCTTCATAATGAGTTTATGAATGCACCTCAAGCTAGATCTACAGAAAGATGACATAATGAAATGTCAGGATAATTAACGTCAGTGAATTCAAACAACTGTAGTCGATTTGTATTTTGATTTGCTGTCTAAATTTGGGTAGAAACATAACTATTTTATCACACTGTGTTGATAAAATGCTCAACTTTTTAGCACAAATATTCAAAATTTAATTTATAGTATCCTAAAAACTAAAATGTTAATAAAAAAGTTGTGATAAAATGTATATCCTATATACTCCTATATGGCAAACCAAAATGAAGGAAACAGATAAATAAATCTTAATAACAAGAGTGTGATGAGTCTTCTTGGGAGCTAATCGGACTGCATTCAGCATTGTGTTCAGCATAGTTTGACCCACGTTTTGGTAACATTTTCCACTGGGATGAAGTTCAAAGTGAGAGTGTTTTCTTTTGTCTGTCTGGCCTTGCGTAGGACTGTGTTATACAGGCTGTCGCCCAGTGCTGTTACTGGTGAACTGCCTGCTGTAGTGGCTGTAGATGGGATAGAGCTCCAGATGCTGGTTGGCTCCATGTGGAGTGGACTATCTGCAGGGCAGTGGAGGGCCACTCAGCCTGCAACCCGTTTGGTGGAGTACCTAGCAGAGGTAGAAACAGTAGTTCTTTTAATCACCCAGCTGCAGCACACACTGAGCAACTGACACTAAAGCCCGGGCATGAAATAAAATGTCATTCTTTGAAACATTCCCTTGGTCTAAGGTAGGTTGTTTTTAATAATAATAAATTAGTTATTTAATTTAATAATTTAAAATGAATTAATGCAGTTGGTTTTCACAGCTGACATTTGTTGAGCTTTTTTGGAAGTATTAAATGTGTTCAAATGAAACTGATCCTCATGTTGTTTCATTTCATATGCCGATTAGGCCATAAAATTCAGACAGTGTGTCAGATTTTTGAGCTAGTATGAATGGATTACCTGGTGTACACCAATAAACCACAATATTAAAACCACTGACAAGTGGAGTGTATAAAATAAATCATATTTTTACAATGCAATGTTCTGAGGAGCTGGAGAACCCCACCTGACCTGTCAGCGTAAGGGACACAGGACTTCTGGGGGTATTTAATGGTCAAGGGCATGGGAATTTTGGATCCTTTGGGTCATGTGCATTGAGGATGGGGCCTTCAGATGTGAGGCTGGATTCAGCTTATTCCAATGCATCCCACAGATTCTCGATCAGGTTGGGATCTGGGGAGTCTGCAGGCTGTTGTGGTCCTTGAGACATTCTTGAGCTGGTTTTGAAATGTGACTGGGTGAAGGTGAAGCTGGAGGGAGGTGGCTGCTGATGGGAAGAGCTGTTGTCATGGGGGCATGTATTTGGTCTGCAATGTTTAGGTGGGTGGTGTGTGCTAAAGAGCCTCCACAATTGCCAGAACCCAAGGTTTTCTGGCAGAACATTGTTCATATTCTAACGATGAGATTAATTTTAGATAGATAGAAAAATACTTTATTGATCCAAGTGGAAATTCAATATCCAGTAGGATCAGTACCAAGACAGAAAAAAAGCATGCATTAAAATATAAAGGTAAAAATATAAAGTTTAAAGAAGTATAAAAATAAAGAATATGTAAAGAAAATTAAAATTATAAGTCTAGATATATCTATATATTATAACTACTATACGGATATGACAGTTATAATAAATGCACTATTATACGAGATATAAACAATAATAGAATAAAAACAGTCCAGGTTTTGTTTTTATCTTATTTTTATTCACTTCACCTGTCAGTGATTTAATGTTGCAGCTGATCAGTGTATGTATGTATGTGCGTTTGTTTGTGTGAGAGAGAGAGCGTCTGTGTTTTGACATCTCTGTATACCACCAACGCAAGAAGCAGATTAGAACAGAACCTGTATGTGCGTGTGTGTGTGTGTGTGTGTGCGTGTCTTAGAAAGGAGCTGTTATGCTGTGACCCACTTCGAGAACACCGCTCATCAGTGCAGCACTCCTCTGCAACAAATTCTGCAAATCCTCTACCATTTTGGACATTCATTGCCTGTTATGGGGAAAATTATGGAATGAAAATGGTCAAATGTCGCAGGAAATTGTTGAGTAAGAAAAGGTTTTTTTTTACGTCACCATTTTGTCTGTATTCTGAGAGCAAATCTGTTTCTCTGGAACATCTGGAAGCTATAATCAAGACCAAAATATGATTCTAACGGTGTGTTTTGTAAGCTTTGAATGCTCCCCATCATAACAATAAATCCAAAAACAAGAACACTGAGAGACAAGGACAGGACCAGCTCTGTCTTTCTGGCTACTGTACCTCCTCTGCTCTCTGCTTTCACTCCCATCACCTGCTGTTCCTTTCCTGCTCTACCGTCCAGCTGCATTTGTTGTGCTTTATAACAACAGGGACATAGTGCTTGTTGTGCATGTCATGTGGTAATGTCTCTTGTTCTTCATATTTATTCTTGCTGCCCTGCTTGTGGATCTCTTCTGGACACTACATTGGTGTTTCGCTTTGCCAAACCAGCAGGTTGCCATGAGCAAAACTGAACCTGCAGGTGTTTGAATTAAGCCAGCTTAATACCTGGTTTTGAGAACTGACATCCAATACTGATCAGTAAGCCAAAAATAAATTCAAATAAGCTTTTAGTTTTTTTGGGGACAATTTGAATACACATATAGTGAAAATGTACATTAAGGTGGGTGTTTTACCAGTTAATCATATGACTTTCCTGATTAATAGGTTGCAGGGAAAGGCTTTCTAACATCCAGGCTGAGCCCCCACTGCAACCTAATGGTAGACTGCACATCTGATGTCACCAAGCAGCAGAGGAAAAGCTTCTGATGTCTCTCTCTTAATTTGTTTAAAAAAACATCTCTCTCTCACCTCTCTCGCTCTCGCTCTCGCTCTCCCTGACCTTCAACAGATAATGGCCTGCTGGGTAGCAGTGCTTTAGTGTGGGTGTGTCGGGGGTATCCTCTCTAGGTCACTTGATGATGCATGAGCTCCATCGCCCTCTCATCATCTCTCTTACATTCTGCTACACTTTTCCCTCTTTAATTATTCACCACACATACACCCATGCACAGTGATATAAACACACATGTGCCATATAAACACACATGTGCCATATAAACACACATGTACACAGACAAAACAGCAAAGGATGTGTCGTGTGCTGACCTGCTTTCTCAGAATGGCACTTTTTTCATACCTGTCCTCTTCAGATGTTATTACTGTGTGGGAGCTTGTGTGTATAAATATTCTCTGTCACTGTGTCTTGGGTTCTCTTTATGGAGGCATAGGTTAGTGGTTAGTTTTAATCTGTGTTGTGTATTAGCGGTAAGTGGACACATTCATGTTAAGTGAATTTGTCTCTCCTCTACTCTCCTGCTGCCTGTCTGGAAATGCGCACTGACAGAATGCTTTTTCCTGGCACACTGTGGCAGATGTGACCCAGTTGTGGTTGAGGTGTGTGTGTGTGTGTGTGTGTGTGTGTAAGTGTGTGTATAAGTCATTTTAGAGAGAATGGAGGAGCTGTCATGTCCTCTCAGTTTGAGAGAGAGGGGAATCAGAGCAGGGATTCACAGATGGCAGCCATGCTCTGTGTTTGAAGCTGTTGAGTTTAGATTCAGGATGCACTGATCCATTTTTCAGTTCTGGACTGATTCCAATACTTGAACATGGATAAATATTGCTGATCTAATAATATTGTTTAATTAGTAACAAGCTACATGGCTCACATCATTCTTTTATGGGTAAGGCATTATCAAGCAACACATGTCTGTGTAGACAGAATTGCCTCGTTCTCTTTTCCCAAGGTCTGGCATGCATCTTTTCTAAAGAGCTTTACCAGCCTGCTGTGCTCAGTGGTAGTCATGGTAACATGCTACTTCATGTGTTCTGTATTAACGTGCTTTAAACCTTGCCAAGGTCCCATCATGCATCTGCTCTGCCTCTACCTTACATCAGGTACAGTGGAGACTCATCTCCTCTGACTACATTTGCTCTGAACTCTGAAGAATTTCCCTTGGAATGGTACAAGCATGTGGTTTAGCATTGTGTTAAATAACATAATCCTGGTTTCTGAACCTGGATAAGCCCTTAGTGACCACTCTGATCAAGAATGTTTAAAGGGTGTGAGGGAGAATGTGGCTTCAGGTGCAGGCCAGACAGCCAAATAGCATTCAGGAAGTCCAGTTTTAGAA
This sequence comes from Scatophagus argus, assembly GCF_020382885.2. Taxonomy (NCBI): domain Eukaryota; kingdom Metazoa; phylum Chordata; class Actinopteri; family Scatophagidae; genus Scatophagus; species Scatophagus argus. Next base: position 973,839 of record NC_058513.1, on the reverse strand, counting down.
ATTGCAAGTAGAAAAGTAAAAATACATTGTTCATATATAACACAACACCATATGCATAAAATCCAAGTAAAAAATCTTTTTTTAATACAATCTTCATTTGTATTTATCACACATCATAGCACTACTTTTTTGTGATCTTAGCAAATGAATTAGCAATTGTGCTCATTCGTTTACCAGAACAAATAAACCCAGCCTGATTAAAAATATGTAGTGTTTCTGAAGATCGATACAGTGGCATAAAATGTAATATCATTATACTTAAGTGTATTGTTATTTTATTACACCCCTCGTGTGCAGGGAGAAGAATAACCAGGTTGCTCATGTTTTGTATAATCATAGTATCCTTCTTCATGTGATCAGAACTGGGATATTAATGTGCATGTAAACATACTCACTGTCAGTGCCGTGTTCTACTGATGCACCCGAATGTGACACTGGTCAAGTCTACTGCCAAAGGGGGGGGCAGAAGTGACATGTGCACTTTTAAATAAAGACAAATCCGTGGTAAAATAATGTCCAGTCATATAGCCTGTGCTGCCATCTGCATGCTGCCACTGGAGGCTGGTAATATGATATGTATAGACAGACAGAAATAGAGCTGAGCGCACGCACACACACACACACACTCTTGTTTTGCTCGCAGACACAATGTGCTCCTGCCTCCTGTGTATTGGAGGAGGTCACAACCGACTTGTTTCTCACCTCTAATCTCTCTTCTCTCTATCAGACTGACCTTGTTATGTAACTATAAATCACCGCAGCACCAACCCCTGCTACACACACATAAACACAAGCGTGCACTGATGCGCTCGTAAAGATGAGCTCTCCGCATAGAGAAGTATAGCTGTAAATAGTGTAACTGCGCGACATACGCATTAATGCACATATGGATATGAAGAGGAAAGAAGCCAGTGTGGCCTGGTTTCTTATGTGCCGTAACAGCTGAGCTTAGGCCGCAGGCTGACAGTCATCACCAGGATATGTGTGTGCATGTATGTGTACAAGAGACAACATCAAAGTGGAGTGTACTGCCTTTGATCTGTCAGATTTCCTCTACTTATTAATTAATTCATCACTCTTGAGCTCTCCTTCCATCCCCTGCTCTGTCTATTTCTCCTGCTTCTCTCTCTTCCTCATTTCATCATGTCTTCGCTTGTGCTTTCCCTCCTTCTAATCTCATTCATACATTACATACATTCATCTCTCTCTCCTCTCATTCCTCTGTTTGCTCCTCTCTGTCTCACATCTCTCAGTTTATATTGTTTTGCTCCACTGTAGCTCTGGTTTAACCTAAACTGATTCTAATGTAAGGTTTGGACAGAAATGATCCTACTGATAATATTATGTTGTGTAATTGTTGCTGTACTGTTGTTGACCATGCTGTGTGTTTTTTGTGTCTGCAGGCGTTTAAGCCAGTAGTGGGGAAGAGCCTGTTGTCACCAGTAACAGCAGTGGAATTCTTGTTAGACCGACAGCTGGACTTCTTGTCTGACCATTCTGCTTACCAACCATATCAGGTAATAATCACACGTGCATAAACAAACTGAATGATCATCAAGCCCTTTTAAATTTGCTTGCTGTGCTTGATGACTAATTGATCAAGTAGCTAAAGAAATACAATGACACTTTAATAAGTAGCTCATTTGCTGAGAGTTAGATGAGAAGATTGATACTAATGTCACATCAGCATGGCACACATGAAGGTCCTGCCAGCATCCACTTAGCTGCCACTCAGGTCATGTTAGCACAGAAACTTTGGCTCTGTCCAGAGGTATCAAAATACAATGACCAACACCTCTGAAGTTCACCAATTCTTATGAACTGAACCATTGGATTTCAACTTTGTGGTTGAAATTTAATGAAGGTAACCTTCCAGAGAATAAACAAGTATGATTAATATTTAAACAAAGTGATTAAGTCAACAAACTGCTTAGTTCATGCTTGCGTTTCCCTCTCACATTGTTGGCCAGCGTTGCTGGAGCTACATCACAATCTTAGTTCTTAGTGTTTATTAGAGGAGCTCATTTTACTGTATCCATCAGGATACTAGGACAGTATTAGGAAAGTATTAGCCTCAGTTGATGTCAGTTGTCTATAATATGGCATTAAACTGAAAGCAGTTTTACAGGAGTAAGACAGCTTATTAAAGCACAAAGTCAGCAGAAATGAGCTTTTTGACTGTGTTGTCTAACAGATCACTGGTTCTAATAACGCAGCAGTTCACACAATGAAATGGAAAATCAAAGCTACGTATTTTGTTCCTGTGAAACAAAGGTTTCTGTCGGCTAGAAATGAGCAACAAAAATGTTGCGTTTTGGCAGATGGGCCACACTGTAGCTTGATCTCCTTTTGTAATGATGAATCAGTCATTCCCAATTAGTTCTCGGCCGGATACTGCAGCATGGAGTGCTGTTGGTCGTAGAGAGTAGCCAGGCATATGCACTGTGTTCCATGTGGATTTGACAATATGCGATGTGAATATTAAACCAACATGTGCAACATCTGTCCTCTGAGTGGGTTCACACACATTCATGCTGAGTGATACACAGATCCATGATAGATACTGTAGCTTCACAATTAGCAGTAATTCACAGGGATTTACATTTTTGTTATTATGATGTGTGGTTGAGGGTGTGTGTGTGTGAGAGTGCTCTGCAGCTGAACACAGCTTGCTGTATTGTGCTGGCTGGAACACTGTGTTCCACTCAGTGTCAACCAGATGGGGAGACTGTGTTCTGCACTCTCACCATCAGTCATCAGTTTGTTCAAATACCAAAAGAAAGAATCTATTTCTTTTTTTCCTTTGATGGCAGCCAATCAGAAGTCAGATCCACTGTTGCTGTGTCCTCCGGTGACTCATGCTTTGAATCTGTGCAGTAGTTTCTGTGGCTGTCCACTGTGGCCAGTGGATTGGCTTGGTCGTAGTTAGCGACCACAGATGTTCCACATGGTCTACACAGATGTGATGAATGTTGTAACATTGCATTCTGGAGGCAGTAAAACATAAGTATTATTACAGGAGATTGGTGGTTTTGCATTAAGTTGCCCGTATTTTGTCATTAAACACAGAAAACCTGCGTGAGAAAATGATTGGCCACTGCAAACTGTGGTTGCTTAGTAAGTAGTGGGTAGTAAAAATGGGGTGACAACAGAAAGCTTGTGAGATACATTGAACACTCAGTTAGGACTGGGCGATATGGCTTCTAAATAATATCTTGATGTTTATAGGCAGTGCCACAAATAAGGGATAATACCCAAAGAGGTGTCCATTATCGGGAATTAACAGTGTGGAGGCTGCATGTTGGACAGTTGCCTTAGTGGAGACCTTTCATTATTGATTATAGACATCCTGAAAGGCATTACCCTGCTTATACCATAGTCACTTACCAGCAGTGATAATACTATTTTAATATGTTTTCCAGTCAAAATGTAAAGTTTGTCAAAAGCTGTTTCTCTGGTAACACCTGAGGGTTTGACTAATACCTGGAACAAACATTCTCTTTCCAGAAGGTTGCTAAGCGTCGGAAACCTTGTTCACTTCTCCAGTAAATTAGCTGAACCTTAGATATGACTGGCTAATTGGGAACATCCCTAGTCTCCTCAGCTCTGGCTTAGCTGTGAGCCAGAAAGCTAATTTTATGCTAGACAGCAACATTGAAAATGGTTGACAAGCAATAAATATAATTTGATAGTGGGTTTAACAACAAGAACATTTAGCTATCCAGCCATCTCATTATCCTTAAATCAATCTCAAGATTTTCACCAGCAGATGATAGTCCATGTGTACTGTTGGCCACAGCTTGTGTGTTACAGTCACCATCCTGTGGTTAGGATGAGGAACTGAAGAACTACACTCGTTGTTGAGGTGTCTGTGGTCAGCACTTTCATTTAGAATAATGAACAGATGATTTTACTGGAACTAGCGCAGACTACGCCTTGATCTTCATGGTTTATATTAGAGACAGGTCTTCATTTCTAATTCCTTCGTTTTTTTAAATAAGTAGTGATTATGTTCTAGTATGAAGTCTCCGTGTGTTCTGATCTTGCTATTTAGTTCAGCATTGTTGACAGATGCAAAACAAAACAGAACTCATCAAACCGTCTTGTTGTGAAATGAGAATAATGAAATCGAGAGTCGTCTGTATTGGACCGTATCAGTATTCAGATTAGGTGAGATGGCAAAACATTTTTTTTTTTTCATATCAGCTGTTATCATTATTTATCATGATAAAAATGTTATCAAATCACCATTTCTGTTGAGCCTTTAACTTATGGTTGAGGTTTAGTAGAAGTAGATTTGCATTCAGAACTTGATAAAAGCAACAACCGGGGTAATTTGTGGTTAAAGGGGGAAGTGTGAGGTGTCAACTTTGAGTGCCCTGCTGCTCTTCCTGTGGACTCATCTTGTTGCTAATGTTTCAAAGTGTAAGCTGTCCTCTAAACTGCGTTTGTGGTGTATCCTAAACTTTTTGTTGGTTTTTAGTAGAGTTAATGGTGTACATTCATGTTGGTTATTTGGCCACCCTAAGTGAAATATTAAGTAACCAAAGTATCTTCACATTACTGACAGCTTATAGCATTTATCCACAGCAGTTGTTAATGTCTCAAGCTGTTACTTTCTGCCCTGACACCTGACGCTTCCTCAGGTGGAACCATCACTTGTCTTGTTTTTCTATCTGACTTTTGAAAGCAAAACAACAGCATATTGTGTGTTTAGCTAACTCAGTCAACCCTACTGTACACACGTTACGAAGGTCGCCGTTCCTTCCTGACTGTTCCATGACTGTTGTGTGACTGGATTAAAAATAGCTCCGTTCCTGTGATGTGACAAACATTTGCCAAACAGTGTAAGTCATGCACAGCGTGGCGAAGTTTCTGTGGTTCTTATCAAGGAAGTGTTTTTATAGTGTTAAGTTCTTTAATCATTTCTATCACTGGAGAGGAAAAGGAAGTTCTCAGAGCTCTCTGGTAGTAAATCACTTGTCCTAAAGCCGCAGTGATTGTCTGATGTAACAGTTGTTTGTCATTTCAGCCGTTAATTGTCTTCAAAAATTGTGAAACTTAATGACTCATATACAAAAGCATAACTATTCAGTCATGGCTTAATATTCAGCTGATTTTGACAGTCTAGACGAGGTAACAGTTAAAATAAATCCCTTCTTGTGAGATTTCAGAGCGAGACTTCTCCTTGAGCCTTGCTCAAGAAGTACTTCATTACTTCTGAATCTTGTCGGGGAAAAAAAAAAACAACTAAAGGAATAGAATAGATCTTTCCATAACATTGTCAGACAACAGTGCCAGCCTGTGAGTGGCAAAAAACGACTTAAAGTGGATCTTTGATGGTCAGAATTGGATTACATTACAGCCATTGCAGATGCGTCACAGCTGCAGAGTGAGGCAATCCACTGGTACATCTGTGTATGTATCATTTACACATGAAAATATGTAAACATAGGGTCTAGATTTTAAAATGTGGGAACTCCCCTTTAAAGTCCAATGACAACAAAATTTCCCAGTTAAACTTGTAAAGGTAGACAGCATGATGGCATGTCATTTAACAGCTGTTTGTGCACAAAGCAGAGAAAATTGCTAACCCATGCTCACAGGAAACATGGTGGTTTTTGCTTTTATAAAGCTACACACACTACTGCTCCAATGCTGTGACATTCCATCATATGACAATGACAGTCTGAACAGTCAATGTGGTGCAGAAGCTGTGTGATAGATATTTCAAAAGCATCAAGAAATGGTGTGACATCTATCGCTGGACAGTCACAGTTGTTTTGTCTTCTTTTGGCGATTGTAGTTAGACTCAAAAAGATGTGCATCATCTAATGTGTACAGTCTGTAATATAGTTACAGATGCTATATATGTAATCCTTTTACTCACGTTTTGTAAACAGTGGTGTTCACTTGTGCATAGTTAAGTCATGCTCAGCTGCCATACCAGCTTTGATACGGACACCTCTTTCCCGATACAGCAGCAGGCCGTAGCTGTTGAGCTCAGTCACATGCTAATCACAGGCAGCACGGCTGGTTGTGCCATCCTGCTTCAGAGACCTGCTTAATACCCAGGACCTAATATAATGAGTCTCATCACTTCACAGCTTGCAAGTGACATTTGAAATCATGGCAATGTGTACAACTGATGGGCAGCTGACTGTGACAAACATGTACATTCTGTGCCTGTGTGTAATTATGATAGTATTTCTGCTCCAATGGGTAGATGTAGAGAGCATTCTAGCAACTGAACACTTGTTATATCTTGTATTATACTACAGTGATTTACTTTATTTTCAGTCATTTTTTTTCTGTGAAAGTGGATCTTTAACAGACAAAATGAGAGACTTTTACTTTAAAAAGTCAGATCGTCTTTCCTCCTCAGCCCTGTGCTCAAACCTTTTATTCAGTCCTAAACCAATCCAGTATACTCAGAGGTATTGTTTTTGGGATCCTAGAGCCCAGTTTCGGCATACACACCGCCCAGTCGCTACTTGTTGCCAGACCGCACATCCAGAATACACATACTCCCACTTCTCCACTTTCCCAGTACCACCCATCAGCTACTGCTACTGCTGCCAGCTGAAGTGAGGGAAAGTGGGAGCCTCACTCTTCTCTGGCACAATTAACTGCAGAGAAGTACACACTGTCTCTCTCTCTCTTTTTCTTTCTTTCACTCACTGACGCACGCACGCATGCACACACACACACACACACATACAATAGCATATATGATGACTTTGGGCACTTTTCGTAACATTACATCTATTTATCCATTTCCTGGATACTGAACAGTAACTTGCCTAACCGTATCCTAACCATAACCTATATCCTCAATGAGGACACAGCTTTTTGTTCTTGGACAAGCTGTCCCCAATTAACTGGTCTTCAGTCTGAAATGTGTCCCTCAGCGTAGCCTAAGTCAGAAACACACACAGACACACACACAGACTTGAACAGCAGGCCAGCCCACTAAACAGTGACTTCATTGTACAGTTTATGCCAAACAGATTGTAGCCCCCCTACCTCACCCCATCCCCACCTCCCACCCACCCCCTTCCTTCCTGCAGTCTTCCTGTCCAACTGGAAAAACAGAGAGGGGAGTGGCCACGGCTTCACTGCTCTGAGTGTGTGAGAGTGTGTCACAGAGAGCGTCAGAGTGTTTTTACTGCTCTGTGGGGTTCATAGGTCTCCAGAAGAATAGGCAGCTCTGTGCGGGTAAGGGTGATTTAAGAATAGAGGAATCTGTGTGTGTGTGTTGAGGCTGAGGGGAAGGAGGTGGAGAATAGAAGTGTCACTTTGACCAAACTACACACACAGAGCTCAGTAACAGAGCAGTGTGTTTTCCCCAGTACTGTGCTGCTAGTTGCAGCAGTTTCCAGTCTGTCAGTGCGCTGTGTAGTTTGAGTTGTTTGTCATCCTCAAACCAAGTGTGTTCTTCCCACACAGGTGCTTCTCAGCTTCCTGTCAATCAGTCAGAATGTTCTAACAGGCAATGCATAACCTCAGAACACCTTTAATTATGTTGTCACATCAGTTGTTGATTGCAGCTTCATTAGAATAAGGGTTAACAGCACACACCCTTCACTTCAAAAGCCCTCAGGATCCAACTGTAGTGGTTCATGGTCCAGCTACTGGGTAATTTGATCCATGTGACCAAGCTATTCATTCATACTTATTCATTCACAGTGAATCAATCTATCACTTGTGGCTTTCAGTAGGTTAAAAGAGACTCTTAACTGTTTGTTGACACTGTTTGGAAGAGCAAATCTTTAAGCAAAATTCAGGTGATTTCTGGTGGTGAATTTCCTCTGTTAGTCAACAAATATGCAAATTCAAACCAACAATCAGTGTATTGTGTGCCTGATATAACCTGTGTTATTACCACCAACATGTACACATATACACTCATTGTAGTTTGACTCAACCTCAGATACTCACTAGAGCAATATTCAGCAATATTCAGCAATCTTTTTGCTGTCTGTCCTATTTTCTCTGAGTGCCATTAGCAAAAAACCACACTGATAATCTCCGAGAAACAGTACCACAGTTGTTTGTGACTGTGTACATGCCTACTTATTCCACATAATTGTCAGTTCTGTCTATGCAGAACGTTCACACAGGCAGGAGAACCCATCTTCTGAGATTATCACATAATGTTAAGGTTCTTTATTACATACTTCATTGTTGCAGATGGAGAAACACCCCACTGAAGTAGAGCACCAAATAGGCCACATGTTATATTTTTATGAGGTTATTATAACGTTGTATGATTATAAGAAGAGCAGAGGAGCTTCTGATGCTAACAGCCAAGCTACTGCTCATGCCAGATTTGACTTATTGTACTGTGGTGCTTCCGCCTCCTGTGTGTCCTCCAGCATAAGAGCAGCACAGAGATCAGGGAGGTCAGAAAATGTTGAGAAATGGGCTAACATGTTCTTGGTTTGTGTTATTTTCTGATGGTTATTGACAATAAGATAAGGCTGTCAAAAGTATCGAAGTCCCGATACCTTTTCAATACCACGTTTATCTGCACTTGACCAAAAGTAATGAAACTATAAAAACATTAATTCAATCAGATTTTCTGCACAATGCTGCATCAATATTAACATTGTTACATATTATAAGTGTTTGTATATGTTCAGTGACTTTTTTTGTATTATATCATTCTAGCTTTCTTCTTGATTGGATATTTGTTGTTATTGGAATGACAGTGTACATTTAGACTTCAGTGTGACATATTTCTGAGTGAAATGGAATATGTGGACAGTTCAACAGGGATTTGATTTGGACCTGACTTGGCAAGCATGGAGTCTGTGAAAGTCATTTGGAGCAGGATACTGCCAGCTATAAAGTAGACGATGACGACTGGTCTCCACGCTTGCCTACCTCACCTGAGTTGTTGCATCAGGAGGCAAAGAACAGGAGAGATGAATAGATTAAACCTCAACCATATTTTTCAGAAATATAAACAGAAATATAAAAGTTTTTCCAGCTGATGTCCTAACACCCCTGTCTGACCATGAATTTTGCTCCTCTGGGCACTATATTCCACAAGCTTTCATGATGGGTTGTAGAATGAGTCACCAAAAACATTAACAAGAGTAGGCTTTATGTACACTATATAGATAAAGTTATTGAGACACACCTCTTTACTATTGAATTCAGGAGTGGGATGGGATTTCTTTTTTTAGGTTTTGGGCTGGGACCCATACCCCAGCAAAGCTCCATAAAGACATGGTTGGATGAGTTTGGTGTGGAAGAAATTGACTGACCCACACAGAACTCTGACCTCAACCCCACTGAACACTTTTGGGGTGAACTGGAATCGAGATTGTGAGCCAGTCTTTTTTTATCCAACATCAGTGTCTGACCTGACAAATGCTCTACTGCATGAATGGGCAGAAATTCCCACAAAAACACCCCAGAATCGTGTGGAAAACCTTCACAGAAGAACATAAGCTGTCTGTGTATATAGAATGCATTGTCATCAAAGTCCCTGTTGGTGTAATGGTCAGGTGTCGCAATACTTTTCTCTATATTGTGTATTCCTTTATTTACTCTTAAAAGTCTGACAGTGGCAGCTGCCACACACAGAGTCACATACACTCTTCATTAATGCCATTCAGCTGACAGTGCTGCCTCAGTGGTTTTATGCCCTGTGGTGATCCATATACAACACACTCTCTCCCTTTACCCTACGCCCTGCTGTCACATACTTCTATATTCATCCCAGTGTCACGTTACTTTGACAACATCGAACCATCACACCGAAACACATGCCCACACAGACGCCTGTGGTGTCAGTTCACACTAATGCATGATATAGGGATTACCTTACGTGTGTTTTCTAGATCTGTAGCTACCAGCTATAAGCCTTTCGTTTTAGCAGGTTACCTTTGGTTTAACCTATTGAAATGACATTTTGTTCGTCTTAGTTAATTTCATAACTTGACCAAAAGACAACCGACTCACTTAAGTGTTTTTTGTTTTGGGGGCAGCCGTGGCCTAGAGGTTGGAGAAGCGGCTTGTGATCGGAGGGTCACCGGTTCGATTCCCCCACCAGACGGGCAGGAAAAATTTGGGTGTGGTGGAGTGATTAATGCGAAAAATGCCCCCCCCCCCCCTTCATTAGCCGGCTGATGTGCCCTTGAGCAAGGCACTTAACCCAGTATGCTCCCCTGTGTGTGTTTCACTGCATTTGTTTTGCATGTGTGTTCAACTAAGGATGGGTCAAATGCAGAAGACAAATTCAGTGTGTGTATGTAAAAATATATATACTGCCAATAAAGCTGATTCTTCTTCTTCTTCTTTTAGTTGCCATCATATGACTTGAATAAGGTACTTCAATCAAGTCATAATTGCACTTATAAGTATATGTGTACATAATATGTATACATACAGAAGTACACATATATATTGATCCATAAAGAATATAGCTTAAAATATAATACAAATATAAGATACTGGTACCTCACATAAGTTCATTCTGTCAACAGTAATCAATCTGAAATCAGTTTATCAGGTTCACACAGTGTGATGGGATATTAGTCCATTGTTTTGTTTGTTTCTAACTTTATTTCTGAACATTCTGAAGGTTCTGTATGACACCATAGATTGAATCAGCATGTTATTTCTTATACTGCTTATATCTCATTTTCAGGCTACAGCAGGTGGTCGTGAGTATAATCAAATTCGTCATTCTTTTATCTTCTCAGCCAGCAAAAGTCAGTGGAAACTTGGTGGATGTTTAAGATGTATCTGATCTTTATGTATGAGAGAGAAGTTAGTAAATATCTGGACAACATTTTCTAAAATTAACATAGTGTTACATCCACAGTGACTCGGCCACAGCTACAGTGCAGCAAATAAATTTGAGCAGTAGCCAGACAATCCTCAGTCACGCTGTCCTGCACTGTACTCCTGGTACCTGTCACATACATAAAACATACATACACATGTCCAATCTTCATCGCTTCTGTCTCTGAGCAGTAATAAGACCATTTGCACCATAACGGGTGTTTGACGTCTTTGACAAGCCATCTGTCTTTGTCTTCTCCACATATATGTGAATGTGTGTCACAGTTGTTGTTATGTAACTAATTTTCTGATGCACAAGATGTCCTTGTGTGACACTGTGTTGCGTCTGCCTCAGCCCTTTGTTGTATTCACAGCAGGGTTTGAACAAATAACCTTGAGTCATACAAATAGTCAAAGGAAAATAAATAAAAGCTGCTACCCATAATGTAATTTAATTAGTAGATCATAAATTATCTGTATCTGCTTTGTACAGCACACAAGATATCTTTTTCATTTAAGTAGCACAAAGCCATCCACAACAGTCTCGTCATCATCATCAGCAGTTTGCACATCATTGCATGTCATAGCACACCATTGTTGCCACTGTTCACTTGATTCTCTGCTTTTACTCTATTTCATTCCAGTTTGATGAAAATAAACCAATAGGTGTCAGGTGACCATGTTGCCTTGGTAACACAGTGTCTGTGTGTACCATGTCTAAACACGCCAACAGAAAAGATGGCTTGGAGGTAGCAGAAATAGTCTCGGGCACATAGATGTGTGTTATTTTGTGTCACATAAAGCTAAACATAGTTACCACAGAAAAGTGTGTTCTTTATGAGGCTACTCGTTTTGATGTCAGTAGAAGATTCTTCAGCTCCAGTGTTTCATGCTCTTCTGTGGAAAAATATGTCTGATAGCGGGACAACTTCATTAACTTCAGCACACATCAAAACACAGCAGTTAAAGGGGTGAAAATGAGCACATCAGCCCAAGTGTCCCGTTTTCGTCACAGCCGATCAGTAAACATAAACTAAAGTAAACATAAACTATAAACTATGAATAAGAAGGTAAAGTAAAGCTATAATGTGCATGTGTGCTACATCAGCTGTTGTGAAAAATTCAGCAAAGAATGAATAATTGTGCAAAAACTGTCAGGAGGTAAACAACATGGTACATGTGTAATTATTGAATATTAAGGTGCATGTACAGTAGACAGTATGTGTCCAGTACTGTGTTGCTGGATGTAAACAGTCAGTATGTACAAGGGTACAGTCCATTGTTACAGACTCCTGTTTGCTGTTGAGGAGTCTGATGGTGGAGGGAAAGAAAGAGTTCCTGAGTCTGGTGGTCCTGCACTTCACACTCCTGTTCCTCCGGCCTGAGGGGAGTGAACAGAGCTTGTTGGGGGTGGGTGGGGTGCTTGATGATGGAGGCAGCTCTCCTGTGGACTCTGCACTGGTAGATGGGCAAAGGAGTCCTGGTGATCTTAGACGCAGCCTTCACCACTCTCTGCAGGCCTTTGCGGTCCATGAGTGTAGAGCTGTCGTACCACACTGTGATGCAGCCGGTCAGGGTGGACTCAACAACGCAGCTGTAGAAGTTGCTGAGGATCTTTTGTTGACATGCCAAACTTCTTCAGCCTCCTCAGGAAGTACAGCCGCTGCTGAGCTTTCTTCACAAGCTGTGTGATGTTGAGTGTCCAGGTGAGGTCCTTACTGGTGTGGACCCCCAGATATTTGAAGCTGCTCACCCTCTCTACTTCCAGTCCCCAGATAAGCAGTGGCTGATGAGGGCTCTTCTCTTTCCTCATGTCCACTGTCATCTCCTTGGTCGATGTTTGTGATGATAGGGCTGAAGTCCTGTTCCCTATTCTGATAGACTGAGGCCTGCCAGTCAGAAAGTCCAGAAGCCAGTCACAAAGGCACAAAGGATGGTGTGTAGTCAGAGGGAGAACAGTTTGTGGGTGAGCTTGTGGGGGAAGACCATGTTGAATCCGGAGCTGTAGTCAATAAAGAGCATTCTGATGCAAGAGCCTTTATTCTCCAGGTGTGAGAGGGAGATGTGCAGGGCTGCGGCGATAGCATCTGAGGTGGACCTGTTGGGCCGGTAGGCGTACTGCAGGGGGTCCAGTGTGTCCGGGTTAATGCTCTGAATGTGGGTCAACACCACTCACTCGAAGCACTTCATAATGATTGGAGTGAGTGCTACTGGCCTATAGTCATTCAGGGAGGTGGGGGGCTCCTCTTGGGGAGGGGAACTACTCACTCTGTGCGGCCCCTTCTGAACCCTCCTGCAGGTGGTTGGCCTATGGGAGGGTGAACCCACCTCGCCTATTCGGGCTGTGGCCGGCCGAGTCCCGTGGGCAGAGTCTTGGCCACCGGGCGCTCGCCTGCAAGCCCCAACCCCAGGCCTGGCTCCAGGGTGGGGCCCCAGTAACGCCGGTCTGGGCGACATACACGTGCCAAAGTTGCCAGAGTTTATTTTATTCATTAGAGGTTTCTGAAGCGCTCTTGGTCAGACCTGTCACCTAGGACATGTTTGCCTTGGGAGACCCTACCAGGGGCCTTAAGCTCCTGACAACATAGCTCCTAGAATCATTCAGGTGCTCAAACCCCTCCTTCATGTTAAGGTGGAGGTTCAAGGAGGGTTTTTTTTTTTGTATTTTGTTTTGTGCTGTGGGAAAAGAGGAAAGATAGATGGAGATAGGATAGAGAGGTGGGAGAGGGAAAATGTGGGGATAAGGGGGGTAGAAAGGGGAGAGGAGTTTGGGATAAGGGGGAGAGGGGCAGAAGGGTTAGGGGGCCAGAAGATGGAAAGAGGAATGGGAGAGGGTGACAGAGGTGACCATTTGTCTCACCTCCCTGCTCACCTCCAGGGGGCTGAGTGGGGAGGTGAGGCAGATGGAGGGAGGTAGGACGGAGGAATGAAAGGTTGGTGGAAAGAGGAAGGGGTGAAGGAGACAGAGACAAGGGTTGGAATGGGGTGGAAGGATGTTTTTTTGGGCAAAGCTACTGGTGCTCAACCTAAGCTGAACACCCTTTCTTGAGCAGTTCTTCCTTTCTTTCCTCCAACAGTTTTACTCTTGTCTCCAAACTCTGCTCACTTGTGGCTAGTTGTTTCTTTTCTTTCTCCAGTTCTTTTAATTTTGTCTCCCAGCTCTGTTCTTTTTCAGCCAGTTTTTTCTTCTCTTCCTCCAGCTGTTTAACCTTTGTCTCCCAGCTCTGTTCTTTAAAGGCCATCTCCTCTCTGAAGTTCTCCTGCAGGGCTTCGTATCTTTTCTGCCACTGATTGTTGTTTTGGACAATTTTAACTATGTTGGCCTTCAGCTGGCTTGAGACCTCACTGGTTGACATTGTCCTTCTGCATTTGTCTCTTTTTCATTGCCTTGATCCTTTTAATTTTCTTTTTCAGTGCCTTTCTTTGGTCAATCTTCACACTCTTTACATGAGCAAAGAAGACTTTCCTCCTCTTCTTTGTTTTCAGGAAGATTTTTTCTTCTCTCCCTCCAACTGGCTGAGTGTTGTTTCCCAGTTGTGTTGTTTTTCAGCTTTGCCATTTGTGACATCTGTGATTTTATTGTCTTGTTCCGAGAGTACTTGCTTCTCAGGCTCTAGTCCCTGAATGTCCAGGTGCTCGGTGTCATCAACCAATCTTTGAGCCAAATGTTTGCCCTGTCGACATCCAGGCAGACATTAGGTTCACTATACCCTCCCCATTCTGTTTCTCATATGTTAGGCCTCATTCAGACCAAATCGGGCATTGTGGTGATTCATTTTGAGTGTGGACAGTGCATTTAGACTGCAGCGGTGTGGGCTGCAGCGAGTTCAGAAATAAAAATACAACAGCCCTGCAGCTGAAAGTTGAAACAGACTCAATTTTTGATGAAGCGCAACCCAACATCATGCTGGCCGTGACTTATCACATAACCTTGCAAAAACGCTATTGTTGTTCAGACTGTTTACAACTTGCTCCGAGTTACTGTTATGTTGTTTGGTACCTCAAACAACATCGTACTGCCAGGAAAACTGCACACACAGGGGAAGAGAAATGCTCTGTGAAGTTGTTGAAGATAAAGAAAGCCTTTTGTGTGAATGAGGCATTAGTGGCTGTTGGTATTTGTTTGTCTAGTGTGAATGGGGTATAATATTATGGGTATGAAACTGAAAATAAAATGTCCTTATGAGAGGTGGTATCTTTCTGCCATGTACTGAAAGATTTTTATGCTTCATATATACATGTCTGAGGTGAATCCAGGGTTAGAAGTACCCTTTGAGAATCTTGAGGAAATCTTGGTGGTAAAAGCCAAAGATGTGCATCATATGAATAACATAAAGATGATGTTTACACATTCATTCTTTCATTGTTACTCTATGTAGAATCAGCTGTGTGCTTTTGATGTAATAGTGGTAAAAGAACTCATCAGAACAACAAAACATAATTAAGAATATATAAGGTTTATGCTGACCCTCTGTAGCACTGCATTCCAGTGTGCTATTTTTAGTATGTATGCTGGCTTAATTTAGAGCTGAACAAGGCTATGAAACTAGAACACTGCAGCAGGATGAGAGCGAGCCGGACAGACAGTCGAAGAGGAGGAAGGTGAAATGAAAGCCTTGACCTCATCTCGTCTGTTCCAGCACTCCTTGTCTCTTTTTGACTCCCGCAGCTCTGCACTGTGAGTAGACATCCAGGCTGCTTTGATAACTGGAGCCTTGTATTACGTTTCATGTCTATCCCATGAGGGCTATAGAGGAGCTCTGTCGTGAGAGAAGGATTATCTTTCGAGATGAATGTGACTGCGGCGTTCACTTCTGAATTATGTTTCTGTATGTTTTAGTTAATATCTTCATGGACATTTTGTTTTCTGTGGTTAAAAAAAAAATGAAGTCAATCATCATGACGGTGGATGAATGATAAACATAAGATGAAAATGCTTACCATGTTTATTTTTTTTATTATTTTTTTAAAGATTTTGCTTAAGTTGTCAAGCTCACCACTGACTTCCTCTGGGTGACAGGAGGTGCCTTTTTTTTCCACTCCTTCCTCCAGCACAAAGACATTTATTTTTGTCAACTACCAATACAATGCATCAGCCTGATGCATGATGACCTCTGATCTTCTCCACTAAGGGAAAAACATCCCACTATGCAGATGCATACATTATATTTGAGATTTGAAACTAGTAACAAAGTACTGAGAATATGAACTTAAAAAAATCTCAGAATGGGCAAACATCACTACAAGCAGTGGTGGTGTTTGACTCAATATTTCTTTAAGAATGTGTTCTGTTCATCCATGATTCACATGTGCTGCATTATCACCTTGAAGACTCCCCAAAATAACCTCAGTTGACCCGGGCACATGCAGACATACAGCCACACAGAGCAGTAAAGCTGAGTGCACTGTCACTGTGGTGACTGAAGTTTGGTTTCCTCTTCCTCCCTCTGTCTTCTGTCAGCATGGTGTGCATTGTTGCTTTGTCTGTGTTTGAGTGATGGAGTTGATTTTAGTCTTTCTTCTGTTTTTCTGTATTTCTGCTTTCTTGATTCTTGCAGTATGTCTCCTTCTCTCATCTCACTCACCCTGGGTGACCTGCTATTCCCTTGTGTTGATATATGTGTGTGTTTGTGCTTTTTTGTTCCACAGAGAATTTCTGCTATGCTATGTTTATTCATGACTGCACATCTGTTTTCTTTTGAATATTTGTGTGAGTGGGTGAATGCTAGCTTGTGTTGTGAAGCTCTTTCGGTGGTCAGTCAGACTAGAAGAGCAGTTCATTTACCATGTTGTACTGGTCCTCAATAACAGAATAGCAGTCTTTCTTAAACTTTCTCAAAAACACTTCAATACCTCTTAATAAAGCTGTACTTGAACGGTGCTTGATTTGATGGTAGCTCATACTACTGTTGTTCAAATTTTTTACTCTTAACGTCTTCAAAAAGACCCAAAAATTGTAGTTTAGCAAACCCCAGTAGTTTAGCAAACCCCTGCACCAGAAGCTCAGGAATTACTCCTTGGTTTGACAGAAATGAAATTTTTCATGCAATTATCTTCCAACAGCAATAAAAGAATATATAATATTGGGCAATCTAACAATTCTCAATTGAGATAGATCTTGAAGGGGACCATAATCTACTTCTCAGGTGAATTGTTGAGATTGTCGTATTTAATGCCCTCTCACTTGTTCTTCCAAACTTCACATTATCTCATTGACTAGCAGATGTGTCTATGGGAACATACCAGTAGAGTGATATAGCCAGTCTGATGGCTATGCTGATTTGACATGGATCTTCCTTGGATGACATATTGTAGAGAATATTACAGTTACCAATATCAGCGTGGCATATGAGAAGCTTGTGCCAAGAAGAGCTTAAATCCAGTGTTCTATTTTAATATTGCAAAAAAATGTGTGTGTACCTTTCAGGATGAGGTGGACAGTCAGAACCCAGTGTTGAGAGACAACCATCAGCTCCATGAAGAAGTGAAGAGCTGGCTCAAAGACCAGAAAGTGCAAGAAATTTTTATGCAAGGTAAGCTATTTTTTTGTTCCTTTTCATTGCATCATTGTTGCATTAAGTGGTAGTGATTTTTTTGCTGAATGTTTTGAGCGGTTTTGCTCTGTTGACTGTGTGTCACTCAGTCTGCTCAGTCATCTCATTACTAGCGTTACAAACTGTTTCCTGTTGCTTCTAGGTCCCTATTCCTTGAATGGCTACCGTGTGCGTGTATACAGACAAGACTCAGCCACCCAGTGGTTCACTGGCATCATTACACACCACGATCTCTTCAGTCGAAACATGGTCGTTATGAATGACCAGGTACACCCACACTCACACAATGTTGCTCAAAATGTATGTGTACATTTTCTTGTGACCACTTGTAATCAGACACCATGTTTCTTTACTCAAAGATTTTTTTACAGACGATTTGTTGTGGAAAGCAAGCGTTTAAGGGAAGATTTTGATTTAAAGTTGACATTAATACATTAATCCTAATTTCTACTGAGTAATGAACATGAGTAATAGCCATCTGAAAATTAAGCTTACCTTCACATCCACATCCCTTAATTACCTTTTTTTTTGTAGTTTGTCCCAGCTGCAGTGTTGCTGTTGTCTAATTTTCAGTGACATTGCTGAATCTGAATGCAGGTTGTTGAATAAGACTTGGCATTAAAACAGTAAATAGTATGTGTGTAATTTCATCTTTCATATTTCTGTTGTTGTGGATAAAAGGTTGTGAGTAAATTGTTATACTATTTGTTGACTAAATTGTCACCGTAAAAGTGACAAAATCTTGCAGCAAAATCAAAAATATTTTAACATTCTGTATGATTAGCTGATGTCAACCCTGTGATGGACTGGTGACCAGCAAGGGTGCACTGTACTTCTCACCCGTTGTCACTCGAGATAGGCAACAGCCCAACCCTAACCGTGCACAGATAAAGCAGGATGGATGGATTTATAAGTTTTTAAATAGCTAATGTACACCTTAAACTCTGTCATTGCAAGGTGTGTACATGAAGTCTGTCTTCATCTGGTTGTTAAAATGAAATACCATGTGATTCTGCTGTGCAGCAGTGCACCACCAGTTCCTATGGAGACAAATACACTATTTAGCTATCTAGAAGTGGTTCACATGTGTATTGTGTAAGTTTAATCTGGCGTCTTTTCAGGTGCTGGAGCCTCAGAACGTGGATCCATCTATGATCCAGATGACCTTTCTGGATGACGTAGTCCACTCCCTGCTGAAAGGAGAAAACATCGGCATCACTTCCAGACGAAGGTCTCGATCCAGCCAGAACAACAACACTGCCCATGTGAGTACATACACACACAGCAGCTAATGTGCCCAACTGATCACAGCATTCTAAGAGCTGACATACACACTAACTGCTTAATATGATACTGACATATTTAACTGTCTGTGTTATGTATTCAAAATGCATAAAAGTACAATAGCTAAATTAGGACATTTAATAAAACAGAACATTGAGTACATTATGATGTACTGTAGCTTTACATACAGGGAGCAACAGGAGCTGGCAAGATAAAACATGTTTCTGGGTAAGAAGTAAGTTCAAGTTTGAAGACCCTGCATATGAGGTCTCATAAAGACACAGTTCCATTAATGTGTCATCAACAATTCACGCAGATGATGTCCTTCTGTCCAGAGATTACCATCAGACCACTGTGCGAAAAATAAAATAACCAGCGTACATATAAACCAAGATGGGAAAATGTGAACATAATGGAAGCCGAAAACAGAATAGAGGACATTTTGTAGCGTGATTTCAGCCAGATGAGATGAATCCATTATTGACGGTTTCAATTATAAGCAGGTGAATGAAAGTGTACGATGACTTTGCCAAAAAAATAATCAAAAAAAAAATCTGTTGGTCGACACCTTTCTCCGTCCATGTGCCAAGTGTTATTGTTTGGGTGATGGCTCCTTTGCATGACAAAAGAAAAAGAGAACAACGGCAACACATTAACAGTTAGAGTGAAACACTACACATTTCACATTTTGCACATGCTGTGTTAATGACTTAAAATAGATGACATGTATTTAGGCCTGCAACTTCCAGTTATTTTCATTATTGATACATCTACAGATTATTTTCTCAATTCATTGTCAATAAAATGTCAGTATATGTCAAGCTCCTTTGTGTATGCTCCACCTGAACGGAGCCAAAAGGTGGTAATTTTTGTTGTTTGTGTTTTTGTCGCTTCACCAACTGTTCATTAGACCTCAGCATTGTCTGCATTGTGTCTGTTTATCTGTTTGACAGACATTGGTCAACACAGTCTCCCAGTGCCTCCTCAAATCTTATATCAATCATAGCTCAAATCTTTGTTGCATAGATGTTTTCATTTTCTAATAGGGCAGTTATGTGATTATCTGTGATTTATCCTAACTGTTTGACCCATGTCTGCTGCATCATTTCCCTGCTTCCTCACTGTTTCTTAATATCTTTAAAGCTAAAGAAGTTCTTGTGTTGTTTTGTTAAGCTTTAAGTCAAAACTCAACACATAGACTTATTTGTTGTACTGGTGGTAACCAGTACAACAAATATGTCGGCTCCTTTCATGAGACAGTGATGTCAAACACTATTTATGCTATGAGGCACATATGGAAGGAGCTCAGAGATGAATCAGTCCGTAGAACAATCAGCCAGTCATTTCTGGTCCCGCAGTCATTAACAAAATCTCTCCTTGTTCCACATTTTCTTTATATTCATTTCATTTTGTTATTTTTCTCTTGATTTTTTTTTTTCTTGTTGTTGACACATTAAAGATGGCGGGAGGGAGACCCGGCGGGACCACTGGCAACACTCAGGTACCCCAACCCCCCCCCACCACCACCACCACCACCACCATCACCACAACCCTCCAACCCACCAGACCCACACTTTCTACAATACACGACAAATGAAGATATTTAAGTCCATTTAAGTGTACAGTTACAGCTGACATACATGATGTGTGCTTGCCTTAAAGAAAAGACACAGTGCACAATAAGCTTTCCCTAATTCTAAACATTTCCTTCTAGCCAGCTCTTGAGTTTATGAGACAAAGCTGTGAAAAACTTCAAACTATATTTGTCAATATGTTTTTACATACACTGAAGTTCTTAACCCACAACTGATTGAACACACCCATGCAGCATGCAGTGAAACACACAGGAGCAGTGGGCTGCCATGTCAGGCGCCCGGGGAGCAGTTGGGGGTTAAGTGCCTTGCTCAAGGGCACATCAGCAGGTTATGTATTGTAACCAAATTTGATTGTATTTTTAAAGGAACAGTTCACCACAAAATAAAAAAGGTAAAAAATACCGCCCTTACCCGTAGTGCTGTTTATCCAGCTAGATTGTTTTGATATGAGTTGCAGAATTTTGGAGATATTGGCTGGAGAGATGTCTGTCTTCATCTTAATATAGTAGAACTAGATGGCGCATCACTTCTGTTGCTCAAAGCACCAAAATACATTTGAATAATAATAATCCACAGACCTTGCGAGCAGTTTCATGTAGGAACTGATTTCTCTCTACCAAACTACACTGTATCACCGAACAAAACGTGCATCTGCTAATGGACAAGAGGCTCATGCTCTTGACAGGGAAAGATGGTTGTCTGTCTGTAATCTTCCTGATTCAGCAATTGAATGAATTAATGACATACATAAAAAAGACTTAAAATTGACTTTGTCTTTCTACTTCAAGTGCTCATCACGTCTTCAGCATAGTCAGAACAATTAACCTTTTCTTTGACTTGTATCCCCCATCTCATCAACAGAACTCAGTTTGACAAGAACTGTTTTTCTCAACATTTGTATTCACAGATTTATATTCCAAATAGTAAAGAGAAGAAAGTTTGTGATAAATATCTGCCCCACCCTGTAGATGAAATGTCAAAGTGAAATATTAATTTAAACTTCACACTGCCATCTAGTGGTTGTGCCTTTGCGACACACTGTGTGACCCAGCATTTCACAATGTACAAAGCACTTGGACCACACCAGTTCCTCAAAGCTGTGATGATAGTGTTGACAGAACTGAATCAGCCCATAGAGGTCAATAGCAAGGTTTTGGTCAGGTGTGGAGTCATGATGTCCACTTTGTGATTCAGGGACTTTAATGACGTGTCATTCTAAATACCCAGTGTGTGAAATTTTGCCCATTCATGCAGTCGAGCATTTGTGAGGTTCAGGCACTGATGTTACATGAAAAGGCCTTCTTCATTCCAGTTCAATCCAAAGGTGTTGGATGGGCTTGATGTCAGGGTCCTGTGCGGGCCAGTGAAATTCTTCTACACCAGACTCATCCAAACATGTCTTTATTGGCGTACCTTTGTGCATCGAGGCACAGTCATGCTGGAATAGAAAAGGACCTTCATCAAACTGTTGCCTCAAAGTTGGGAGCTTAGCATTGTCTTGGTATGCTCTCTTGGTATGCTAAAGCAGTACGATTTCTCTTCATTGGAAATTCAGTTCAGTTCAGTTCAATTCAATTTTATTTATATAGCACCTATCACAATCAAAATTGTCTTTAGGTGCTTTACAGAAACTCAGAGCCTGAAACCTTAAGCAAGCAGACAGTGGCAAGGAAAAACTCCCTTTTAACAGGAAGAAACCTTGAGCAGTACCCGGCTTGCAAGGGAGAACTATCCTGCTGATAGTCGGCTGGGTAAAAGAGAAGAAGAAGGGGTAGACAGGACAGAGAGGATGAAAGAGAGAGAGAGAAACATGCATGCAATAAACATCATACATTACAAAGGACAATCATGACAGGTTGTTATTATTGAAATGCTGAAGAACTATGCATTGTGTTTTTGTTATTTAGCTGATATGCTGTTCAAGTTAAGTATAATAGCACTACATAGAGGAACAAGATAGGCAGATATTGACTGTAGACACTTGGTTTGTCAGAGGGCCGGATGCAGGTCAGCATGTAGCTCTGGATGGAGACATACCTGCAGAAAGATACAGAGAGAAAAAGAAAGGGAGGGAGAGACACAAAACTATGAGTAGAACTGGACACACAGTTAGTGACATAAAATAATGGATCATATGTTGACCTGATGAGAGGAGGGGAGTGGAGGAAGAAGAGGAGAGGAGGTGGGGGAGTAGAGATGGTGGTGGTGTTGAGGAGGTGGGAGAACTGCTCAGTGGATCATGTTTGTGTCCCCTGGCAGCATAGGCCTATAGCAGCATAGCTATGATAGAGATTAAAGACTAAGAGTTAGTCATTCCTATTCTACCTGTTTCTGTCTGTCAAGAAGTGACTGTAACTATGCCTACCAGCCCTACACACTTTGTTTGAGGCTAACTATACGCTTTACTAAACAGAAAGGTTTTAAGTTTAGTCTTAAAGGTGGAGGTGGTGTCTGCCTCTTGAACCCAGATTGGCAACTGGTTCCACAGCAGGGGTGCCTGATAGCTAAAGGCTCGTCCTCCCGTTCTACTTTTATGAATTCTGGGAACTGCAAGTAAACCTGCACTCTGTGATCTGAGTGTTCTATTGGGAATATATGGGACTATTAGATCCTGCAGGTATGATGGGGCTAGTCCATTTAGGGCCTTATATGTAAGTAGGAGAATTTTAAAGTCTATTCTGAATTTTACCGGAAGCCAGTGAAGAGAAGCTAAGATGGGGGAGATATGATCCCTTTTACTGATTCCTGTTAAAACTCTAGCTGCTGCATTCTGGATCAGCTGCAGGTTATTAACAGAGTAATTTGGACATCCTGACAATAATGAGTTGCAGTAGTCCAGCCTAGAAGTAACGAAAGCATGGACAAGTTTTTCAGCATCACTCTGAGAGAGGACGCTCCTAATCTTAGCAATATTACGGAGGTGAAAGAAGGTGGCCTTAGAGATCTGTTTAATGTGATGGATAAATGACACGTCCTGATCAAAGATAACGCCGAGGTTTCTCACAGTTGTGGGCCGAAGTAATGCTGTCTAGAGAGAGAATATTATCAGTTATTCTAGTTCTGAGATGTTTGGGGCCAAAATCAATGACCTCATTTTTGTCTGAGATCCTTGTCTCATGTTCTAATCTGTGTAATAAAATGCTGTGATTTACAGTGTCAAAGGCAGCACTGAGATCCAGTAGAACGAGTATGGAGACAAGCCCGCGGTCTGATGCCATGAGGAGGTCATTTGTGACTTTAACCAGTGCTGTTTCTGTGCTGTGATGGGCTCTGAAACCAGACTGAAACACTTCAAACAGACTGTTCCCGTGTAGGTGATCAGTTAACTGACTTGCAACCACTCTTTCATCTTAGAAACAAATGGGAGGTTGGATATCGGCCTATAGTTTGCTAAGATGTCTGGGTCAAATGAAGATTTTTAAGTAAAGGTCTGATAACAGCAGTTTTAAACGCCTGTGGTACATAACTTGTTGTTAAAGACAAGTTGATCTGATCTAATAAGGAAGCGCCAGTCAAAGGACGTCCTTGAGGAGCTTAGTTGGGATGGGGTCTAAGAGACATGTAGTTGGGTTAGATTTATTAATGCTGGAGGTCAGCTCAGGGAGGTCTATGGGCAGGAAGCTGTCCAGAGGTGGATTAGGACTAAAAGAGGTTTCTAAAGATGGCAGTATATCTATCGTGGAGAGATCTTGATTGATATTTTCTCCAATGTTATTGATTTTATTGGTGAAGACACTCATAAAGTCTTCACTTCTTGGAGCTGCAGGAATGCAAGGCTCAACAGAGCTGTTACTCTTTGTCAGCCTGGCTACAGAGTTAAAAAGGAAACACTGGTTGTTCTTGTTGAAGTAAGGGGCCTAGCCCAGCCTCTGTAAGACAGCCCTATAAGGAGGTCTGTCTAGATACTTTTGTCTATGTAGCGTATGTAGTCGTCTTGCTTAGTCGACACTGTTTACCCCACTGTAATTTCCATCTGGACAGTATTCAAAGCCATAGTTTTTTCTCTTTTAACAGTTCACCCCACGAGATGGCTTCCAAAATTATCAGCATGTTTAAAAATGACAGGCATGTCCCAGACAGGGTCAAGAGCACAGGGCAGCAATTAAACAGCATGGCACATCGACTTTCCCTCAGCAGGAAGCCATCAAGGCTTTTTAGTAATTCTGCAGATATTGTCCTTGAGGTGTAGTTAGAGTTCTGCTGAACATGTGAAGTGTCAGCATCAAACCCTTTATTGCTAATACGTTAGAGTGTTTTCACAAGGTTAACAGCAATATAAGAACATATTAACACCTACTGCTCACTTTTGAATGGGTGACTTAGCCAAGATTTTTACATGCCCTGTCTTGGTTACGTGGAATCTGTGAAATTCGTGACATGGACATGCCATAGTTGTATTCATAAGAGAAGTAAAGATATAAATTGGTGATTTGTCTTACTTATATTTATTACAGTAGAAATGCATCAAGATCAGCCAGGGCCTTCTGTATTTAAAGAAGATCTACCTGTAAAAAATTAGAGTCATTGTTTACTTCATAGATTTTGGCATTTTCCACAGCTGCTCCTTTAACCCCCTCCATTTACCTCCATCAGCGCCAACCAGCACATTACACAATAACAATGGAACATATTTGCATGGAATCTGCTGTTTATTGATGCAATAAATCACCTCACAATTTACATGACTGCAACTGTGTTGCAAAGAATAAATGTGAAAACTTCAGTAATTTTACACACAAATTACTGTTCAGGGTAATTTCACCCCAAGCCAGTATGGATTGTTTAAAACAAACACAAGTCAGTTTGCCTGGTTGCTACATTTTGTTTAGACTGGTGAGACAGATGTCAGTTGAACTGTCTGCAGGCAGAGCACTCAGACAAAGATGGCATCCACCATCCACACTTAGTCTTGATCATATGGCTGGTAATATTTTCTGATTTTCCCTCTCATGTCCTCTGGCTACATTGCCTCAACTCTCTGTTATTTACTTTGTTTCCTGATGGACAGATAGCTTCACTTGATGCTAAACTAACTGCTTCTAATTGTAATGTTGGCTGCTGTTAGCCGTACAGTCGGCTGTCCTATAAGCTAAGAATTTCTTGCCTGACATATGGCCAAAAATCTCGAGCATCTGGGTTTACCTCATGGTAATGTGGCCCACTGAATATGAGCTGTAATGTCTCTCTCACTCGCCCTGTCTGCAGGTTCCCACTCAAACCATAGACTTATCATTGTTATGATGTCAATGAGTTTTAAATTGCTTTCCTCAACTTTTTCCAAAAATCCGTGATAGAAAAGTCATAACTGACTTTGTTCGTAATTCAGAGTGTCTTGTTAACAGTTTTATAGATGTCTCTTTTACAACGGTTGTCTGTGGGGAAAATGCTTTTGTGTCGCAGGAGAATTTTCCACTGCTGAACACTGAGTAGGTACTGAGCAAAACTGGAAGCAAGGCTGAGCAGCGGCAGGGTATCCAGGTCTAAGTAATACATTCCTGACAGGCCCCCCCTCAGTGGGCAGAAGTGCATCTAATCTATATATAAAATGGACTTTTATGAAAAATCTTGCTGTCATGTTTGATAGTTTTTGGTGTTAGTGGTTTGCCTGTCTGAAATTAAGATCTATAGACGACAAAAGACTTGACTTGACATCTTCCTTGTCGATGCTCGATGCGATTCATGTTCTATGGCCAACTTCACTTCAGACGTGTCAGGGCAAAAGGCCCTGAAACGTGTCAGAAGTAACATCCCACTGCTCATTTAAAAAGACATGCTTTATTTTAGACGAAAATTAGCTCGCCTTCAAACAACCTTAAAGTGTCCATTTCGATGCAGTGCAAACATATTAGAGTAGTAACGCTTTGTAACCGTGCTGTACCTGTTGGTCTTGTCCACTAGTTATATTGATGCCTTTTTTTTTTTATTACCTCTCCACTGTAAGGTGCTTGTATACCGTGTTGGTACATCCAGCTGTCCTTCATGAAGGCCTGTGCATTGGGGTGTGTGAGGACAACTGAGGACTCAATAACATGATACATGTAGAAACTCCTGCATCCTCCAAAATTAGACTCCATAAGTAGGACAGTTGAGTGTAGTTTAAATCAAATTAAACATCAGTACGATTCACAAATATTGCAGGGCGGTCATTTTGTACTGCTGCAAACTGTAGAGGTGCACTTAAAAAGCTGTTATCTGAGCATTCAAATGAATTTTTAATTTTCAATTGAGATGTCTGTATCTCTGTGAGTTGACATGTGACTGTATTTATTCTTACAGAGTCATTACACCCGAGCCCAAGCTAACAGCCCCCGCCCGATTATGACCTCATCTGGCCCAAACCCAAAAGGTTCCCAAGGCACACTGGCCTCCCAGCAGCAGAGCCAATCACAGCAAAGCCAGCAGCCAGCCAGCCAATCACACAACTCGCCTGGCGCCAGTGGGCGGGAGCAGAGAGAGCAGCGCAGCTCTCGCTCTTCAAGGAGGAAAGGATCAGATAGCAGTGTTCCAGAGGAGGACAAAGACAGGAGAGAAGAGACCATAGGGAGAGGTGAGGACGGTCACAGTCAGACAGTCAGAAGATTCCGTATGAGCACATTTAAGGTTACCTTGTGATTTTAGTTATTTCTTAAACTCACCTTCTTCCATGACAAAGGGATTGAAATTAACAGTTTTTGCTTTCTATATTCATTATTAATCTTCAAAAAATCTGCTGTATTAAAAAATATACATAGACTCCTAATTTAGGAGTATGTTGTTCTTGAGGATAAAACTGTAATTATTTTTATTACTTTTTTCTAATACGTCTTTATAACAGTAGTTCCATGTGAAGAGGTCATAAGGCTCTGTAGCTTTTGCTGTTTCCGTCCTCCCACCTACAGTATGTTACAGTAAACATCAGGGATGGTTAAACACAGTAACTGGCAGAGTTTTTAAGTGATTCGAAAAAATTGCCAAAGTTGTCCCTGAAGTGTAGATTTGTACATAATGGACATGGTATTCAGGAGATTAAACAAGCCAGAACAAAACAACAAACAGTGGCAGTGGCACGTTTGACCTAGTGGTCAATAATGGCAGCAGCAAAGAACGCAATAACAAGAACACTACTGTTTTCAGTACAGCCTACCACCTTAATGCGGTGGACATTCTGATGTGTGGTTATCAGCTTGATTATTTTGCCTGGGGAAGAGTCACCACACCACAGACCTCAGAACTAAGCTTTGGCAGAGTGCAGACACCATATTGCAGAGAGTACAGTAACCAAAACAAAATAAAAAAATAGTATATATAATATAAAAAAAACAGTCAGACTTTTGGCCTTGTGGGAACATCTAACTGTAATGAACATTATGTGACATGTAACATTAACAAATGTAACGAAACTTTTAGAACTTACACATAATATAATCTGCTACCATCCACATTTGTCGTTTTTACCAACTAAAGATTTCTTTTATTTGTCCAGATTCTAAGTCAAAGGCCAAGCAGGCTGTGAACAAACGCAGGAAGGGTGAGGAAGATGAGAAGAAGGCAGGTCTGAAGAGACTGAAGACTGACATGACCTCTGATCTGTCAGAGAGCAGTGATTCAGAAAACCCACACAACAAGAGGACCCCCCACTCCTCATGCTCCTCTTCCTCCTCATCATCTTCATCATCCTCCTCCTCATCCTCCTCCTCTTCCTCCTCCTCAGAGCCTAGTTCTGAGAATGAGCTAAAGACTCGCAGCGGTGATGTGAAACAGAGTAGTGTTTCCAAAAAGGAGGAAGATGAGAAGCCGCTGATGCAGGGCACCAAAATGAACGATTCCTCGTCTCTCATTGGTCGCCTGTCCCCATGGGTGGAGCTTCAAGCAGCAGATGACTGCAAGAAGGCTGTGGTGAAGGAAACAGGCAAAATGATATCGAAGGAGGAGGAAGAACTAGTTGCAGTAACACAGATCACGCACTCTCCACGGCAACAGATCCCTCTGATGTCTGACACCGTCCAGGGTGGCATTCTGGAGAGCAGCAAGAACGCTGTGAAAGGTACAATCCACTGATCCATTGTGACTGTCATGTACACCGATCAGCCACAACATTAAAACCACTGACAGATGGAGTGAATAACCTTAATCATATGTTTACAATGCAGTGTTCTGTGGGGAACTCAGGGGGTGATTTGTGGTCCCCGTCCTTGGATTGCTGGATCCTTTGGATCATTGCATTGAGGCCACCCTTCATTTGTCAGTGGATTTAGTGTTGTGGCTGGTCAGTGTATATCAAATCATATATATCCAAACCTTTAATGTTACTGGAATGTTCACTGGGTGAAAGCTTCTCTTCTGCAGGAATGCCCTGATCACATTCTCACAGTCACACATATATGATAATTATCAGTATGTTTACTATTCTTACAGTGTAATGTTTCTTTTTAGCGTCATCTCGATCCCAGACGCCGTCCTTGTCCCACCTCCATGGCAGCAGTGTGATTGACATCACAGATGATGCCCAGGCAACAGTGCACCAGGAGAGTTCAGAGGCAGTGTCAGCACTGCTCGCTTCCCAGAAGGCTGAGTCCACGTCCCTCTCCCCTTACCTTCCCCTCAACCCTTCTCCCGTCTCCTCACCTCCCGTCCCTCCTTCTCCTTCTCCAGAGGGAAGCCGCAGGACGGATATTGAACCTCCCATGCAGCAGCAGGGCATTATTGGAGGTGTTATGACAGCAGTCAGGAGCTTAGGTAGCAAGATAGAGTTTGCTCCCTCCGAAGTCATCAGGTGAGAACTGAATGCTTCACAATGTGTGTTTCTTCAAGTCGCGTCCTGAATTTTACAATTTACTCTCCAGTCCCAATCAATTGTCTTTTAAAAAGACAGTATGTGGCATCATAGTGCATAGCACTATAAATATGTAGACACATGCGACAGGTCAGTAATGAGATTTCTCCCCTGAAATTATTTTGGATTTACTTATTTTGTTTTAGTGATGCAATACACTGCTTCCTGATTATTGTGTGTATGTGTAAACAAGAGCTGACAGTGCAGTGAGAGACAGTTACTCTTCTGAATGTGACAGAATTTTGCAAATCAGCAGATGTTCACTAGTAGGACTGTGCAATTTGTTCCAAATATATAAAATCATGTACCTTCCTATATCTGTATCTTGTGTACTTATATTTGATTATTTTTCATGTTTTATTAGAACTTTTTTGCAAATTTTCAATTAGCCTTTAAATAGGTACAAACCCCTCTCCTGTTGGAATTTACTCTATTCTGTGACATCTCTTTCATTTTTTTTATGTGGACTTGATGCTGCTTTCCTGCCTTCGTCCATACAGTGTAGAACGAGGCAAAATATTACCATACAGAGTGTAATTTGTGACACAGCAAAATAATGACAGAGCATGACATGAAATTTATAAACTTTTTTCCATCTTTAAGCGGTATATTGTCATATCGCATAGCTCTAATGTTGTGCTAATGGTGGAAACGCACTACTTCAGAGAATACTTTGTGTTTCAGTTTTACAATGATGCAGCAGGTTTCTCTCTCACTGAATTCTTTGTCCTGCACAGGCTCACATATAAAAGGCAGTTAGAAACTCATGAACATGTTTACATCGGTGAGAAATCAGCTTTTGTGGGGAAAATAAAGTTTTTCTAACCTCTTACCCTGATTTTAGCAACCAGTTTCTGTGTTACGTGATATTTTAAGAGTCACTTGACTGGCAAAAGCCTACTGTCCCAGATACTTAAGTGCGTGTAAACACACTGATTGCCCCACTACCTATGTAGCAAAATGAGCTGAATTTCATCTCTATCGCACCAAAAGGCCCTAAAAACTGAGCTGAATAAAATCAGTACTGCTACAGCAATAATGGTCTGAAAGATTACGAACTGAAGTTAAATAAATTTGTAAGAATTTTGTTTTTCCTATGATAGAAACCAGGTCAAAGAGTGAGTGCATATGTAGAGACGTTAGTAGCAGCCAGTGAAAAATTTGTTTTCAAATTAAGATCATGATTGTTTCCAATTTTCTGATTTCTATTCATAGTTCTTTAACAGAGCTTTAATGATTTAATCTTTCCTAATACACAGAATAAAGAAAATATAATTTTGTCAGTATATAAGCAAAATCCTTTTTCTGTCTGTTTTTCCAGGCCTGTCGCTTCCATGACTGAAAATGTGGTGCTGGTGGAGAAGGAGAAAACTGTCCTTTCTCATCATCATCATCATCATCATCATCAGCAGCAGCAACAGCAGCAGCATCAGCATCAGCAACATCACACACAACAGCAGCAACACTACACATCAATTCACCCCAGTATAAAGAGCCCATCTCTATCTGAGGAGACGAGAAAACACCCACAGCAACAACAGCTCCCACACAAGATGAACACAGTCCTCCCCCCTGAATTAGCCAAATCCAAAATGAGCCCCAACCCAAACCCCAACCCAAACCCCAACCCAACTCAGCTCGACTCCCTGAAACAGAAACTCCAGCACCCCAACAACTCTCATTCCCATCCTTACCCCAACACAAACCCAGCTGACCTTCTTAAGACAAAGCCCCACCCGAGCCAGCTGGACATCTCCAAACCTAAACCAAACACTTCCCCAGAGGTCTCAAAACATAAAATACCAAGGTACTCTGACACATCCCCACCATCGACAGGCCGTTTGTCCGCTAAAGCAGAGATATCAGAACCTGCTCGATCTGGTTTCAAGCCAGTGCCAGCTCGCTCAGAGTCACTTGGAGTTAGTACAAGCAGCAGCAGCAACAGCAACAGCGGCAGCACCAGCACCAAGAGCCCTCTGATCATCGATAAAAATGAGACCTTCACTGTTTACAGGGACCCAGCACTGGTCCGCTCCGATGCAGAGAATTCTGCCTCTGTCACTGTCTCCTCTAACCACGTGGCAGCCTATCTCCATCCCCACCTGCACACTCTCCACTCTCCATCTCCTCACTCCCCTTGCCTCACCCCTGCATCCCACCCCCATGCCGCCTCCCACCTCCTTGCCCCTCCTCACACTTCTGCCCTACCTCACCATCACCTTTTACCCCCTGGGGTGTTACCGGCCATGCCTCCTCCCGCAGCATCTCTCCTTGGGGGTCACCCTCGGCTCGATTCCCCCAGTGGGTTGGGCCACCTTGCCCTGCCTCACCCAGCAGCTGCACACCAGCAGCAGTTCCTACAGGTCTGACTCCACATACATAAAACCATTTGTAGTCGCGTTATCTGTCTAACTATTCATTTACTATGAGGATATGAGAGTTTGAAACTGAACATAAACACTATTCTCTCAAAAAGACAATGAAAATGTGTCTTGGTTTTCAGGGTCAAGGCCCTCCTCCACCGCCCCTACTAGCCCAGGCTCACAGCGGGGCCGCAGGACTGGGCTTATACCCCATCCTCTGGCAGTACCCCAATGGAACTCCAACCTCCTACCCCCCAGGACTCAACCTGCCCTCCACAGCAAAGTGGGTCCACCCTGAAAATCCTGTCACAGTGAATTCTGAGGCCTCTCTCAGGAGGGTAGGTATATACATGTTGGTCTGTATTTGTGTGTGTGCTTTGCGGGAAATGTGCATGCACATGTGATTGTTTTTCTATTTTTGATAGTTAGCAACCTGCTTGTCTTGGAAGGTGAACATTGGAGATTTTGGCTGGCATGGAGAAAAAGTTGAGGAGGAAAGACCAAATCAAAAGATGAATAGTGCACCTATAAAAGGAATTAATATTATGAGTTGACTCTTTTAATGATAAAAACTTTTTTTGACTTTTCATGATGAAATGTTTGCTCTTAGTTTTTATTGCTACAAACAATCCTGTTGCATGTGTGTGTGAGTACACTATGTAGCATTTGCATTTTTTTGTAATTTGACATGTGTAAACACTTTCTCTTGTTTTTTTGTGGATTTTACGTAATTGTTTATTATTTTGTTGATGTTGTATCTGTGTGTGTGTTGTGTGTGTAGAACACAGCAAGTCCGTGGCTGCACCAGGCTGCTGGTAGTGCTAGTGACAGTCTAGGTTTGCTGAGCCATGTTCCCGTTCGGCCAGCCAGCGCCGATGCACACCGCGGCCCTGTCAAGATCAACGCACACGCAAGCCCTCCAATTTCAAAGGCCAGCTTGGACATTCATAAAGAGTGAGTATAAGGATTAATAACAGGTTAAGATTTGTTTTATGGACTTCAAATAAGAATGTACCTTCAGTCGAGCACCAGCCAAATATTCCTTTGAATGTATATTTCAAAGGTTGTAAAGTTCAGTGGTAGGATACTCAAAGTATTATTAGTGCTTTTTTAAATTTAAATCACCTTTTCAACTTTTAGTTGAAAGCAATAAGGCTTTTGTTGCTGTTGTTCAGCAGTTTACTCCATGCAAGACCTGCCTTGAAATAGCATGAAACAAGCTCTTGATGGGGAGTATATGGGGAAATTTGTAAATTCAAGGGAAGTTTAAAAGGGGACTGTTTAAAGGCTATTTTACTAATTATTCACACATTCATTACAATAGTTAATGTTCTGCCCAGCTACATTACAAGATAGTGAATCTCTCCAATGTGGGGATAGACTCATGGAATTAGTGACAACATAAGATTGCTACTTTTGCTTTTTACTGGAGTCTGACTGAAGGGAAAATATCGTGAGCAAAATATTTGCTTTGTACATTTGAACAGCATGCCATTTGCAACTACATCTGTAAAGCTAGATGTGTTCAGCAAGCCCACACAGAGCAGCATGAGAGCATGCTAAGTTAGCTCTGAGACGGAGACAGGCAGTACCAGGTCACGCAGATGAAGTGGCACTAATCCAGCATTAAAGCAGTTCAGACGGAATGTTGTTCATTCAGCAGTCTCTGTGATTCCTTATATAACCACTGACCATAATTGACACTACTAACACCACAAAAACACAGAGGAAACATCGCTTGTCTCTCTCATTAGCTTAGTTATGTCATGTTCATTCAAATCTGCTGAACAGGCAGTAATACCATGACAAACTGCAGATGACCTAAACTCGTGTTACCTAAGTGTAGGTTGCCTTTCATTAATCTACAATAATGTCTCATTTCTGATTGTCAGTGATTTCTTTATTTGCTGAGTTAAAATATGTGTTTTTGCACATGTTTTATGTGTCATGGCAGTTGACTGCTTAAATTGTGACCGAAAATTATTCTAAAATTGTTCTGCCGGGTTCTTTCTCGTCCTGGAACAAATTTTTTTGAGAGTCAGAATTAGCTTTAATGAGTCTGTTGCAAAATTTTGAGCTTGTTTGTTGAAATATATAGGAAAACCATGTGAAATGTATTGATTTGTTAAATGTTTAACTTGCCTGTGTGCAGGGATGTGGATAAGAAAGGTTTTGTGGACCCAATAAGGACGTTGACATTGGCCCAGCTGAAACAGGATCAGACAGACAGGAGTCGAACTCCAACAGGGAAAGACGTCAGCCTACACCGCCTCTACCTAGACCCTCACAGCAAGGCTCGCCTGGCAAGTACACAGGTACGCTACTCCGCTGTTGTTATCTGATTCATTATTGTTGTTAGTGAAAAATAGTAGTACTGGCTCTAATAGCAATATTACACAACATGTTCAGCTATGTAAAAAGGATAATATTATTAAAACATAATGGGTGAATGTATTTAAATATAGCACCGCCTTTTAAAATACTAACATTTTTCATAGATAATTCTGAATAAGTATTTATTGTAGTATAAGGAAGGACTAGGAAAAAAAAATTAAAATGGAAAATTGATGACCTTAAATCAATAAAAAATTAATGCATGTGTATTCCTAAGTGCCATTCCCATGCCTGAATTAATGGGTAAGGGTTTCATCAGGAAGAGCGTCCTGTGTAAAAAATATTTATATTTTTATGTATTTCAAAGGAGCTGTCTTCGTGCATTTTTTCTTTTGAGAAATGTTAATCTTTTTTATTAATATCTCTCAGTATAGTGATCACTCGAGGTGGACACTATTAACTTGTTGACATCCAGTGTTAAATTACTGGGCCCATATATTGGTCTATACCAAACTCAAATTTAGGGCTGTCAAAACATTAACATGTTAAAGCATTAGGGCTGTGCAAGTCAGCGTTAAAGTAATCGTTAATGCGATAATTAATGTTGACAGTAACCTTTTGACAGCCCTGTCTGTCAGAAAAATAAGATCAGTCCGTTAATCTTTTCATTTTATTTTGCAGGATGCAGTTCAGGCAGCAGACCGAGCCAGTAAATACAAAGAGGAGAATCGGCAAATACTGAAAGAAAGTATCGAAGTCGCTCCCTTCACTGCTAAGATCCAGCGCACCAGTGACCCGGGGATGGAAAGGGACAGAGAGAGATGCAGAGATCCAGCTTTCCCTGTCCGGATACCAGCTCTCGCCTCCCCAAGCCCCAAGGCCACCCACACCCATCCCCACGTCATCCAGTCAGAAAAAAGCAACTACTTCACCACGTTGTCCAACAGCGTAGTAAATGAGCCTCCAAGACTTTACCCCTCAAAGGAGCTCACCTCTTACTATGAGAAAGTGTCCACGGGACCTCCAGGGGTTGTAGCCAGTGTTGGGGCAGCTGTGCCAAGCCCAGGAGTGCTTCCCCTGGGCAGCTACAGCTCAAAGGCTTCCCTCTCCAAGCCCCCACCCCTCATTAAGCACCAGCCAGAGGGAGGAGAGGGTTTAGCAGGGAAAATCACTGAGCAGCTCAGTCAGCAGGTGACACTCCAACAGCACCACACAGGTATAGACAGGATAGAACGCCGTAGCCCTGCCATTTCTCCTTCCTCCTCCTCAACATCCTCCTCTTTCTCCTCAGCCCACAATCACCATCATCACCATCACCAACAGCAACAGCAGCAGCAGCAGCAACAACATCAGCTCAGGGCAATGCCATCTCTTCACCGAGCACCTGTCTTCCATCCACCCACACAGCATGCGCTGGAACGCAAAGAGGCTGCAGAGCGGGAGAAGGAACGAGAACGAGAGAGAGAGAGAGCTGGTTATGGTGGACGCCTGTCTCCACCAACCCTCACACCCATCCAGCCAGTTAGCTTAGCATCAACTGGCAGCAAAACATTAGCAGAGCAGCAGAAGCCCCCCACACTGCTGCCAGAACTCAGGGATATCAAAGGTCATGGAAACACTGCCATTGTCACCTCTGTGGCCTCAGCCGTCAGTGGGGAGATCATGACTTCATGTGTAGATGGGTGGAGAGGTGGAGAGATGATTCAGGAAAGAGGAGGTTCATTCTCTGGAGAGAAAGCAGTGTCGAGGGGGAAGCCCCAAGCCGCAGTGGCATCAGTCATTGTGCGTCCGTCAACATCTATTAAGTATGACAGCACCATTGGTGCTAACAAATCTGGTGCTATGATCCATAAGGATTTCCCTCAGGGTAGGTTCTACCCATCCAAGCTTCAGGGGGAATGTCCTAGACTAGGGGAGATTGTAAGAGAATCTGGAGCTGGCAGGATTATCCAACCAAATTCCAACTTGGATGATATGTCTATCCAGTATAAAAAGACTTCTGTGCGTGGCATACAAGGAAATATAGGAGCCAGTACCATAAACTCTGTATGCAGGACTGCTGTTTCACCGTCAGCTTTTGGCATACAGGTGAAAAGCGGGACATCTACACCAGTCGCATTTCGGGGAGAGATTTCAACCCACAACACTGGTGCTGGTAACTGGGTGCTGAGCCATTCAGGACCAGGAGAGCACCAGGAGGGGTTAGGCTCACGCA
The DNA here is from genome assembly GCF_020382885.2 of Scatophagus argus. NCBI lineage: Eukaryota > Metazoa > Chordata > Actinopteri > Scatophagidae > Scatophagus > Scatophagus argus. The sequence continues at coordinate 937,882 of NC_058513.1, read as the reverse complement.
CCACATCTCCAGGGGGGTCTCTACCTCCTCCTAGTCCAGCAGGGACACCGCAGCCCAGTCCAAGCCTCACCCCAACACCTGTCTCCTGCCAGCCTTACTCCTCATCCTTTGTTCACCTTAAGAAGCACAAAGCTGCCTTGGCTGCAGCTCAATCCCGAAGCAATTTCTCCGCTGCTCCAACATCCATCACAACTGGAAACTCTTCCGTAACTGTGGAAGCAGTTGATAAAGGGCCCATTCATAACTCACCTCTGCCACCATCCTCAAGCCAAGCTTCATCATCCTCCGTCGACAGCAGTAGCAGTAGCTCGGCAAGCGGTAGCACAACACCAGGCAAGTCTAGTCCCCTGCCTAATGGCCATACCTCTGGGTCAGTTTCAACAACCAGCATTCAGCCCAGTAACTACCACAAGCTGAAAAAAGCCTGGTTAACTCGGCACTCAGAGGAGGACAGGAACACAACTGCTGCTACAAGCTCCACCGGTACTAAACAAGAGAAACTGCCAAGCACCACCACCAGCACAAGTAACACCACAGCCATGTCGGAAATGATCAAACCTTGTACGGTCAATCTCAGCGCCTCCACCTCCAGTGAGGTGGAAATGAACAAAGACAGTGGAAGCAAAGTCGAGAGAGACAGACAGCCAGAGGAGAAGGTGGGAGGAGCAGCAGCAGGAGGAGGGGAGGAGAGGAAAACAGCTTCTTCATCAAGGCGAGGCAACAAACGGCCATATGAGTCTGGTTCAGAGAGCGGGGGAGATGACTCTGACGCTAGTGAGAGCAAAATGGAGGGCAGAGCCAAGCGTCAACCAAAACCAACGTACAAGAAGAAACAGAATGATATGGCCAAGAAGAAAGGCGACAATGAGAAGGAAGAAGATGATGTGAAGCCTAATGGCATCTTCAGATCAGCCCGAGAGAAGACTAAACTCAAACTGGCCAGCAGCAGTAAGTCCTATTGTACATGTTTACTGTAGCACTGACCATGCTTTCCATAAAGTTTCCCAGGCAGCAAGATTAAACAGTTTGTGGCGGTTAATAATGATAATAATAGTGCATTTTATCTATAGGCGCCTTTCTATACACGCAAGGCTATCATTAATCATAAGAAAACACACACAATAGTAGCAACAATAACAGCAGAAATAAGAGACAATACAACACAATTTAAAATGGACAGTGCTTCCTTGCAGTAGTAGTCAGAGGGGGTAGGCCAGTCTAAACAGATGGGTGAGGGAGTGAGTCAGAGTTACGGAGGTCAGGTGGTTGAGCAAGGCGGGCAGGGGGAACAGCGAGATGGAGGGAGGGGAATGATCTGAGGGTGTGGCAATATGGAGGAGGTCAGAGAGATATGAAGGGGTGAGGTTGTTGATGGCTTTAAAGGTGAGGAGAAGTATTTGATAGTTTATGCTGTGTGTGATGGGGAGCCGTTGTCAAATGTGTGTGATGTGTTGGGTGGAGGGGTGAGTGTGATGATACGGATGGCTGAATTTTGGACTAGTTGTAGTTTATGGAGGGTTTTTTGTGGAAGGCCAAACAGAAGGGAGTTGCAGTAGTCTAAACGGGAGGTGACGAGGCTGTGAACAAGAATGGTTAAAGGACAAAGCTTGCAATATTTGTTACTTTTGTTTTAGTTAATAAATCTTATTGAAAGGAGTGTTTGTTAGTCATTGTAGTCCCTCCTCTGTCTGTGACTCTCAGCCCAAAGCCCGTTGGTTGCTGCTGAAGATGTAAGTCTACACCTCACAAATACATAGTTTAATTTTAACCAAAGGCTTAATAATTTGGTCACTTTTTTTCAGGAAACATTACTCAAACATGGAGAAATAGTGCATTTACTGGGGACATTTCCAGGTGTGGCTTAGTTCCCATTTGATGCTGTAATGAGTATTTCTGAAATCAGGATGGCGGATGTGGTATTTAGTCAAAATAAACTGCAGTGTGTGTGTTCAAGGTGATGAGGGAACATGTCATTGCAACAGTGCGGTTCACTAATGTGTTTTTGATAGTTTTAGATAACATTGGAGCTCTCAGACACAGAGGAAGAAGATATGTCAGGATTTCAGGATTCACAAAACCAAATTTCAGACTGTCAGACCCATTAAATCCACATGTCACCTTTACACCTTTTACCTTTTCAGATGGAATCCCCAGATCCATCCTGAAGGACTGGAGAAAGGTGAAGAAGCTAAAGCAGACGGGGGAGTCTTTCCTGCAAGATGACTCATGTTCAGAAATAGGACCCAACCTGCAAAAGTGTCGGGAGTGCAGGGTGGTCCGCAGTAAGAAGGGCGAGGAGCCTGCGCATTCTCCCGTCTTCTGTCGTTTCTATTATTTCAGACGGTAAAACTCCCACAACCTTATATTTGTTTCACTTTGTTCTGCTGACATTTCGCACTTTGTTCTTATGGCTTCCTCTACTTTGCTTTGCTCAGTACACTTAGCGTTGCCCACGGGTTCTCCTCAAGCCCATCTTGGCTCCGTTCTTCCCTTTCATCACTAACCATTGCTACATGACATATTGTCATACATTTACCTTCATTACTGTTTTGTGTAAAGAGAAGCAAGCCCTGGTGCTTTTAAGAGGCTGCATGGCAAAACAAAATAACACAGATGAGAAAAGGACAGGAGAGAGGAAGGAAGGTCTCTTCATCAAACATCCTGTGCTAGCTACAGTAATAATCATATGGCTTGTGTAGTCGTGTACTGCCTCTGTCTGTATTTCTCTCTGCACATTTAACACACACACACACACACACACACACACACACACACACACACACACACACACACACACACGAGTTGGCTAAGCTGCAGCTGCAGTCTGAGGTCTACCAGGGTAAATCTGCCAAAGAGGATTTTTCACTTTATAATCTTTTCCTCACTGACTCAATCTGACACAATCCCTCTCTGTCTCCCCCTCCTCTTCTCTGCATCTCCACATCTAATTCTTGATCTCTCTCACCCTATCTCACCTCCTCCCTGTCTGACCCAGTAGACTGTGATTTCATAAACAGTCACCTGAGCTGACTGGGTTGCTTCAGGACATGCACACAGTAGTGGTTTTACAGAGAGATGGCTCATTTAGAAAGCTATCCTATACATATTCACACTTTGAGTCATTTTGTCATTCTAAGTGCTAGTAAATAATTGCATACTATTTGAAACTTGTGTTAGCATGATGAGGATTACTAATTAGGATTATATATATATAAATATTCACTTGTATATCAACTGTTGGGGCTCCTTGTGACTTACACTGGGTATTGTCAATGGATTTTGAAATGAAGAGGGAGAGTTTTAAATACACACTATATAGACAAAGGTATTGGGACACCTGGCCATTACACCAACAGGGTCTTAAATAATATTTGCATTCTAAATGCATACAAGATTAATATGGAGTTGGTCCACCCTTGGCAGCTATGACAGCTTTCGCTCTTCTAGAAAGATTTTCCACAAGCTTTTGTGTTTCTGTGGGAATTTTTGCCCATTCATGCAGTAGAGCATTTGTGAGGTCAGGAACTGATGATGGGTGAAAAGACTGGCTCACAGTGTCTGTTCCAGTTCATCCCAAAGGTGTTTGATGGGGTTAAGGTCAGGGCTCTGTGCAGGCCAGTCAAGTTCTTCCACACCAAACTCATCCAGCCATGTCTTTATGAACATTGCTTTGCTCACGCTGGAATAGAAAAGAGCCTTTCCCAAACTGTCGCCACAAATTTTAAAGCATTGCACTGTCCAGAATGTCTCTGAAGCATTTGGATTTCCCTTCACTGGAAGTAAGGAGCCTAGCCCAAGCCCTGAAAACCAGCCCCATATCACGCCTGAATTCAGTAATAAAGAAGTGTGTCCCAGTACTTTTTATCTGTATAGTGTATGTCCCTGTCCTTTCACAGCTTCACATCACATCACTGAATCTGTGCCTGGTGTTTACATTTAAGTCCAGTTTTTGTCAAATACAGCAGAATAATCTGCATTGGGCATGTTCGGAGTGGTGATGTGAGCAGATAACTCAGCATGTAAATCCAGAACATCCTTTTTTTTTTTATTTTGGGTGATTACATTTTAAATCTCCCTTTCTGCCTTAATTACCTTGGCTTTCCCATTTATGTTAGCAAAAGTAGCCATAAGTATGCTTGGTGTAAGCTGTAATTTAAATATTTACTATTGCTTTTCTAAATAGTAGCACTTCAGGGGCTTCCCTAGTCCACTGGCAATTTAAACTGCTTGGAAATGTACTGTAATATGGAGCATAATTAGCAAAAGAGGTTTTCATCATGCTGTATGACACATGTTAATACATTTATTACCTGGGTTAAAAATGTTTATCATTACTCGACAAAAAGTGTGTAAGTAATCTTTTGCTCCCATTCAGCCTTTCCTACAGTAAAAACGGAGTCATTCGGATGGATGGCTTCTCCACTCCAGACCAGTTTGATGATGAAGCCCTGGCTCTGTGGGACCCTGGGGTTATGCTGGAGAGCCACCTGGACCAAGCCACAGCCAAGTACATCCTCAGCTTCATTGGAGACAAGTTCTGTCAGATGGTTTTGACTGAGAATACTGCAGCCACCTGGGTCAAGAAGGATGGTAAGGTGTCCTTAAAAATAGCTGACATTTTGTATAATTGTATGAATAACTAAACTGAAGCCATTTTATGTGTTTTAGCCAAGCTGGCGTGGAAGCGTGCAGTGAGGGGGGTGAGGGAGATGTGTGATGCCTGCGAGGCAACCCTCTTCAACATCCACTGGGTCTGTCAGAAATGCGGCTTTGTTGTCTGCTTGGACTGCTACAAGGCCAAAGAGAGAAGGAGCTCCAAAGGTCAGTAGTGTGTCTGTTTTGACAGTTAGGAGCCAAATGTGAGATCAGACAAGCACGCTCTACAGGGATTCTGACATGTTTGCATATTATAGAAGCCAGTGAAGTAGCTGCTACCAGTGGAGGATGGTTTAAACCACGCATTCAAGGGAGCATCACATGTTTGGAGTTTGTCAAAATCGTCAATTTGAACTTACTTAAGAGCTTCTTGAACTTACTTTTTTTTCATTATGTGCTCTGGTTTGGTATAAGTTATAGGTGGCAATGACACACCACACTCCAAAAAAGTTGATATACAATATAAAAGAAATCTAAACATAAAATCTGACCCTGACTAAATAAATACTAAAGAATTGACATCCTAACCAAATAAGAACTGTTGATCTGAAGTTCTTGTGCTTGCTTTTCTCGTACAAACAGGGATGTTAGTACAGTAACTAATATTGCAGTCTAATAAGCAAGTGCAATTTCCTGCATTACCTTTCCTCAAGTAACATACTTTGTGTGTGTATAAATGTCCTCTTTTAGCCAGTTAAGTCAGTATTTAGTTAAAGTGACAATTGAAGAGCCATTGATGTGAATTTAAGTAAGAGGATGCATCAGTGTGGAAGTGAAAGGTATTCGTCATATTATTACAGCAAGTGACTTGTGTCTCTCTTTGTGTAATCAGATAAAGAACTATACAGCTGGCTGAAGTGTGTGAAAGGCCAACCTCACGATCACAAACACCTGATGCCAACGCAGATCATACCTGGCACAGGTAGAGTACTCACTATGGTCTTCCTGTTTACACCATGTCTGCATTCCATGGCCCTTTTTTCTGTGTTTAGTTCCTGCCATTTCTTGAACACTGATGTAGTAGAGTGAATAATGTGGATTAAATACTAACAGTGATATTATTTTAAGTCAAAATCCCTGGTGTATGAAATTTGCCATACAGATTAAATTGTCTTGCTTTGTTTTGAAATTCTGCTGCATCTCTGTGATATTTCAGTGTTGACAGATTTGGTGACTGCCATGCACTCTTTGAGAGAAAAATACAACATCAAATCCCACTGTCCCTGCAACAACAAACAGAACCTCCTCAACAAACTCCCATCTACCAATGGAGTCTCACAGGTACTATTCCACTTCCTGGGCTAAACCACTGTATCATTCATTATTCATTTATTCTGTTTTTTATTGTGATTATCCAGTGCGTTGCTTGGACTTTCCTGTAAGTAGTGCTTCAGACCCTTAACATGTTGATTTCTAGAGAGCCACAACAGATGTTATATTTAGTAGATAAACAGTTAGTGATATGATGTTGGGTCTTAAGTTAAAAGAGTAATCCCAAAATGCAGCAGATAGATCTTTTACAAATAACCTAAATGTTGTTTTGTCGAAGGAAATATTGTATATGCAAACAAATAATATTTGCTTGTGTGCTGCCATCATGATATCATGAGTATACTTGCCAACCTTGAGATCTCAAAAAAAATAAGGAGGTCACCCAGAAGAGTTTCAGACATTTTGTTTCCTGCATTTTGGAGATTTTTAAAGAATTTTAACGATAAAATAATAACTATAATGCAACATTTTAAGCATTTTTGTTAAAGATTTTTCTTAATTCTCACATAGAATGCAGAATAATTTTCCCCTCTGTTGAGATCTTGCATGAATCTGTCATGAATCAGTTTTTTGCCACCTCCTTTACAAGAGTCTGTGATTCACGTCGGTGTGACCCCATACTCGACAGAAAATCAGATTTTTACAAACCCAGTTCCAAAAAAGTTGGGACGCTATGTGAAATCTAAACAAAAATACAATGCAAAGCTCATTTTGAATTTGTGGCAGCAACGTGTCTCAAAAAAGTTTGGACAGGATCATGTTTACCCCAGTGTAGCACCCCCTCTTCTTTCAACAACAGGCCATAAATGTCTGGGAACTGAGGAGATCAGTTGCTGGAGTTTTGGGAGAAGAATGTTGTCCCATTCTTGACTGATAAAGGATTCTAACTGCTCAACAGTCTTGGGTCTTCTTTGTTGTACTTTTCCTTTTAAGATGTCCCAAATGTTTTCAATTGGTTAAGGGTCTGGACTGCAAGCAGACCAGTTCAACTCTTCTGCTACGAAGGCATGCTGTGGTTATAGATGTAGTGTGCAGTTTAGCATTGTCCTGCTGAAATATGCAAGGCCTTCCATGAAAAAGATATCATCTGGGCAGGAGCATATGCTGCTCTAAAACCTGTATATACCTTTCAGCATGGATGGTTCCTTCCCAGATGTGCAAGCTGCCCATTCCATAGGCATTAATGCACCCCCATGGCATCAGAGATTCAGGCTTTTGAACTGAGTGCTGATAACAAGACAGATGGTCTCTCTCTTTTTTCAGTCAGGAGGATTCTGCATTACAATGATTCTGAGATGGAATCACAGAATGTCTCAAAACAGAAATCATTCTAGAATCATTCACAGAAACATTCTATTTTTATTTACATTACACAAGCATTCTATTTTTATTTACATTTTAAACAGTGTCCCAGCCTTTTTGGAATTGGGATTGTAAAAATGTGTGCCCCTTTCCTTTAAAACTATAAGATCTGTCTCTATATGTAAGGAGTACTTGGAGTGCAAGTCTCGAGCGTGGATGTTCTTTTGGCATTATCTGCGTGCCAGGAAACGACCTTTAGGTGATGTAGAAACAGTAGTATTTTAGGGTGAATACACGCTGTACACTCCCAGCAACAGGTTGTGGTAACATGGTGTAAAAATCTGTCATAAATCAGCAGAACTGCAGGACAATTGTGACCCCGGGAGTAAACCGGGAGAGGGCAATGAAAAACAGGAGTCTGTCAGGGAATTCTGGATGGTTGGGAGTATGATGTGAATCGTGAAGTTGTTCCAGTGGGCTCCACTTGGCTTGCAGCCCTACACATGCACACAATAGCTGCTGTCCCTTTAGAATGAAATTGCAAACGATCTGATGATTCTCTCTTCTGACAGTCATGGTAATGATGCTTTGATATACCATAATTCATTCTGGAGCAGAGGAGACAAATGAAAACCGTTAACTACTATAACACCAGTTCACACATTTGAAAAGTGATGCATATATGCAAAATTTTTAAGTAAGTTGTATTGATAGGGTACTGAATAAACCGGACTGTTGGGACAGGTAGATTTAGCCAGGATCTGGACATTGATCACTTAAATCTTTTCAAACTTTAGAAAAGAATTAACATGATTACTGTTTAGTAACTTTTCACTCTCTATGAAGGAAGCATTGTTTATCTATATTGTAAGCTGCCAGTGTTGTGTTAATCTTTAACCTCAACTCTGCCAGGTTCTGCAGAATGTCCTGAACCACAGTAACAAGCTGTCTCTGGTGAAAGCTGAACTGGGCTCTCAGCAGAATTCCGACCAAGGCGGAATTAAGGCGGAGACTAACGGAGGAGGCGGTGGAGGAAGCAGTCCGGTTAGCGACGCAGGAAGTGCTCCTGTCACCCCACCAGAGTCTCAGTCACCTCTGCACTTCTTGGCTGACCTGGCAGAACAAAAGTCCAGGGAGGAAAAGAAAGGTAAGGGGAAGCCTTGCAAAGGGTGAGGGGTTTAGACTGTGTTATGTTGTTAAATAGAATCAGTCCAGTTTTATCATTTAGTCAGTGCTTCTTTAATGATTTCTTCTAAATGATCCATTTGATTAGTGTTTTTCACCTCCAGAAAGTATGTTGGCTTTTAGTAACCTGTTTTTGCCCCTGCCTCACTCCCACTGCCTCTAACAGAAAACAAGGAGTCAGTGGTGCTGGGTAAATCGGTGAAGGAAGACAAGGAAGGGGACAGTCTGGAGGTCCTGCAGCAGTGTAAGACCACCTCGCTGGTGGCTAACAGTACGGAGCAGGGATCCACACTCAGAGATCTGCTTACTACCACAGCAGGGAAGCTGAAGCTGGGCTCTACTGATGCAGGAATTGCCTTTGCACCAGTCTACTCTACTGCCTCACAGGTACACAGATTGATACATTCATGCTGTAATGAGGACAAGGATTACTGGTTTGGAAATGAATTAATTATTTGCTTTGTTGCCTAGCAAAGCATACCCCACCTGAAGATGTGTAATAGTATAGAATATTGTCACCTGTTTTATCTACTAATCTTGTCAGTGCCCACAGCACTGAATAAATGAGGTTTAAAATAATCATTTTTCCTCTTTCCTCCTTTCCTTCTAAAGACTGGAAAAGGTGGGCGGACCATGCCAAATATCCTTGATGACATCATTGCTTCAGTAGTTGAGAATAAAATCCCTGCCAGCCGCCAGAACATCACCACCAAGCTGTCAATCAAGCAAGAGCCTGTCACCCCAGGCAAAAATAACAACAACAACAACAACCCCACCCCCGTTGTTACTGAGGATGCCAAACCAGACAAGAAGAAGTCAGCACCTCTTACTGTGGAAGTGCTAGACGAATCCACCAATCAGTATCCAGATATTTCACACTGCTGGTTAAACAACAAACGATTACTGTGGCTCAAAGACCACCGCAACCAGAACAACTGGAAGCTGTTCAGAGAGTGCTGGAAACAAGGACAGGTACAGAATAGGCTTACTAACAAGGGCAGCGGCAGTGCTCATAGTAACAATGCTGTACTAAAAGTACTACTTAGTAATAATATTAATGTTTTCGTGTTTGTCCAGCCTGTGTTGGTGTCAGGGATCCATAAGCGACTGAATGCCAGTCTGTGGAAAGCTGACTCTTTCAACCAGGAGTTTGCAGACCATCAGGGAGACCTCCTCAACTGTAAAGACCAAGTGGTGTCCAACTCCGGGATCAAGGAATTCTGGGATGGATTTGAAGACATCACCAGTGAGTTGATCTGTGCTTGGTTTCACTGTCCTTGTTTGAATAATTAGATAGCTGCTTTTGCACATCATTCATATGAGATGGTCTGTCAGTCTGACTGAGACTTTCTTACCTATTAAGAGCGACCTAAGTCCAAGGATGGAGAACCTATGGTCTACAGACTGAAGGACTGGCCATCTGGAGAGGAGTTCATGGCCCTCATGCCTTCAAGGTACGCACACACACCTGTGCTGTTGAATCTTAAGTTAACAGCCCAAAAACACAAATGCAAAAAACTATGCTAAAAAAAAAAATGCTAATGATAATCCAAATGTATTTCATGGGTACATGTTTTCCAGTGCACTACAATATAAAGTGTTTGTGAGCCCATCTTAGAAGACATGTTTTTGCAGATATGATGACTTGATGAAGAACCTGCCCCTGCCAGAGTACTCCGATCCAGAGGGCAATCTCAACCTGGCCTCTCACCTGCCATCTTTCTTTGTCAGGCCAGATTTGGGGCCAAGACTTTGCTGTGCCTACGGTAGGACTTCTCCTGGCAGCATTCATCTTTTCACTTTAATTTTTTGTACATAAATGCTAATATAAAATGAGCAGGAAGATTTGGGTTTGAGAACTTAATTAGCAGTTAATGAGTATTTTACCAAGTTTGAATCAGTTATATTTAGAATATTTTCACTGATTTTCACCTTGCTGTCAGACAGCTCTTTCCATTGAAGCTGTTATTTCCATCTATGCTCCCTTCATAGTTACACTATATAGACAAAAGTACTGGGACATCTTTATTATTGAATTCAGGTGTGGTATGGAGTTGTTTTTCAGGTGTTAGGCTAAGTCCCTTACTTTCAGTGAAGGGAAATCTTAATGCTTCAGCGTACCAAGACATTTTGGACAGTGCTATGCTTCCAACTTTGTGGCAACTTTGTGGCAACTTTCTGGAACGGAGATTGTGAGCCAGGTCTTTTCCTCTCACAGAAACACCCCAAAATCTTGTGGAAAATATTCTCAAAAGAGTGGAAGCATTTATTACTGCGAAATGGGGGCCAACTCGATATTAATCTATGTGTTTAGAATTAAAAATCCTGTTGATGTAATAGTTGGCTTTGAGATATAGATATAATAGCTTTGAGAATAACTATAATTCAACCTTGAAAAGCAGGAGTTCCTGTTCTACTGCTGCCTCCATCAGTTAGTTTGTGTTATTGTGTTTTAACACATTATCCATGATCCAAACAAATGTGTTAACTAACTTATAAGAATCATTTGACAATTGTCTGATCAATAAATATTCTGTATCAAGCAGAGTTAATGTTCTGCCCCACAATTTTACTACTACTGCATTATGCGCTTTTACTGAAAATCTGTCTATTACAGAAAAGCAAAATGTATAACTAACTAAAGACAAATGTGTGAGCAGTGAGAGCAGTACCAAAATTAATATATGAACTAAAAGAAAAAAATAAGAATTATGTCTACTCTCTAGATAGTACTCTAAGAACCATTTTTATTCTGTCCATCAGGTTTTACATTTTTCCCAAAAAAAGTTCTTGGCAGATAAAATTCCTCTCTGCACTTCTTCTAATAAATTAGGTGTTTGTTTCCCTGTAGGTGTAGCTGCATCTCAGGACCAGGACTTTGGGACTGCCAACCTCCACGTGGAAGTCTCAGATGTCGTCTCAGTCCTGGTCTATGTAGGAGTAGCCAAAGGCAATGGAGTCCTGTCCAAAACTGGTGAGGCTTACTTGTATCAGTTAAATCTAACATCACAGTTTTATAGGTTAGTGTACACAGGAGGGAAAGAAAAGAAACTGAGCAGTGAAGAGACAGGAGGATGAATGGAGACTGGGTTGAGAGAAAGTTCCCAGACCTCGTCATCCTCTTAATCTTACTTGACATAGCCAAAGATAGCAGGGTCCTGTCCAGTGCTGAAACAAACACTCATAGGCTGCTTAAACCTTTCAGCTAAATGCTGCTGCCACTGTTCACTGGAACTGCTGAACCTTTATGAAAGAGTGATACCTACGTTCTACAACCTTAGCCCCCCTTTCCTCTTCACTGTTCATAGTAATTGTCACTGGGATTTTACTTAAGCACTTGCCATCCTTGGAAATATCCATATCATTTTCTTGTAAGAGATTACTTAAACAATTCAATTCAGTTTATTTATGTAGCGCCAAATCACAACCGAACTTGTCTCATGACATTTTCCCGTGTCTAGACCAAACTCTTTAATTTAATTCTTGGTACAGAGAGACTCAATTAAACCCCCATGAGCAGTCATGTGGCAGGGAAAACCTTCCCTTTAGAAGGCAGAAACCTGGGAGCAGACCCCAGCTCTTGGTGGGTGGCCGTCTGCCTTGTTGTGTTGTGTGAGAGAGAGGAGAGTCTGATACAGCTGAAACATGAAAACTCGATTAAGTAATCTCCAGATGGGATAGCAGAGACTTCTTAGTTTCTTCTTCTGATGTCCTCAGTTCTCATTTTCTCAGTCTCTGAGAACAGCCTCTGTTCTCATTTTCTAGCCTTGCTTCATTAGAAAACTTTATGCATGCATTTATGGAAATGAAGATTTGCTTTCTTTTATATGCATCATATCATTACAAACTAAATAGTTAAGGATTTTTGACAATCAATCCATTATTTAAAAGATTAAAATAACAATTGAATACAGCCTCAAAGACATGAGTGTGTGTCTGTGTGTAGGAGTGTTGAAGCGTCTGGAGGAGGAGGATCTAGATGAGGGGGTTCGAAGGAGGCTCAAAGACTCCAGTGAGACACCGGGGGCACTGTGGCATATCTACCTCAACAGAGACATGGACAAAGTCCGAGAGTTCCTGCACAAGGTCAGCACTCTGACAATCATACTGAACTAAACTAAAATAACTTCAAAAGAAAATGTGGTGAACTTGAGTCTAAATATCGAACTCGCTAACAACTTACTCTATCCAATCATCAACTACCTCAGCTGTGTAAGGAGCAGGGATTGGACATGTCCTTGGACCAGGACCCAGTCAGAGAGCAGAGCTTGTACTTGAGCAGGAAGCAGCGTCAGCAGCTGCTTGATGAACACGGAGTTCAGGGCTGGACTGTAGTTCAGTTCCTGGGAGACTCTGTACTTATACCAGCAGGGGCCATGCACCAGGTAAACACAGTATTCACACATGCACACTGTGCGCACACTCACACAGATCAGCACGTTTGAAAGATATTGAAACAATGTCTGCCTAACGTTGGCTGAAGTCTACAGTGTCCAGCTGCAGTGGATCACTGAACCCTTTTTTTGAAAATGAAACAGTTTATCAGTACGAACCAATGGGCTTGAAGCTGTGAGCCACAGACAGATTTGGGAAGTCAGAATGTTTTGTGAGATGGACTAACATTTTGTAGATTTTTGTATTTTGATTATATTGACTGAAATTAAGGAAGATGTAGAACACATCAGGCTTATTCTTTAAGTGATGTTTGATTAAGGTAAAGAGTTTCTGATATTTGTTTTGCAACTTCTCAACCTTTTTACCCTTTTTTATTACATAAATTAAAACCTCATTTTTGCAATATTTTCTTTGTAAACGGTTGTGATTCTAGACATTATCACAATACTGTAGTTCATGTTCTTATGCATTTTTTACATACAAAATGAAATGTTGTTGACCTTTGTAATGAACTCCAGACACATTCTGGCACATTCCTATGACCTCTTCATTACCTGAGTTCAGGGATGCAGTGTTCTCACATCCTCTCTCCATCCTTTCTCTCAGGTGCAGAACCTCCACAGCTGTGTTCAGGTAATCAATGACTTTGTGTCTCCAGAGCACGTGGCCAACTCCTTCCACCTGACCCAGGACCTCCGGCCCAGTAAGGAGGAGGTTAACTACGAGGATAAACTACAGGTGATGAACCACTGAGTTTTTATTAGTTTAAATTCAAACTAATAAAATCTAATTAAAATCTTGCTAAAATTCCCTCACTTATTGATAGTGTTAATGTGAGTTTGGCTGTGCTCCGTCACTGATTCAGAATCAGTCAGTATCCTTCCTCCTGGCTCACATGTAATGTGTGTGTCACAATAAAATAAATTAGACAGAATGGCAGTCAGTGAGGTTCTCTGGACATCAGGTCCCTCTGCTCTGGATGCACTCCACACATTCATTCTCTCATAGACACGAATGTAAATAGGTGTGAGTCGCCATCCATTGTGTGTGTGTGTGTGTGTGTGTGTTCTGGTCCGTTTTACTCAGCAAGACAGTGAGGGCAGGATTATTATCTATAGGAACTGCAGTGCAAATAAACTCATGCTTATTTTATTGTAAGTGAACATTTATTGCTTTGACCTCAGAGCTGTCCATGTAGATGTGTACAAAGACTCTGGTAGCATCATATCTAATAAATTGTAGATTTGGGCCTACACTGTGTACATGAGCATCAACAGATGTGCAATTGGTGATGTAGATGGAAGAGCAGCTGAACCAAACTTTGTTTCCCGAGTCAGTAAGAGAAATGAAAAGTTATTGTTTCTTAACAAATCTAATAAATGATTCTTTTTGAATGGGTTTTCACTGCCCATACTGTTGTATAGCTTTCACTAAGGGCTGCCTCTGTGCATACACTCCATATGAGACAGTGCTACTGTGTCACTACAGGGAACCTCTGATGCTCTGTCACAGTCACCTCACTGACCAGTTCTTCTACTCACGTAGTCCCATTGCTTCCAAACTCCTTCCACAGCACAATGGTGGAAGCCACTTTCTCCCGACAAGTTTCAGTGGTTTATGAAATGTGTACACATTTGCCCAGCTCTGTGCCTGAACACAGCCCATACAGACACCTGCACAGAGTTTCCCCGACTCCACATGTCGGGTTCTTGTTCAGTGCACTGTTTACTGTTGCAGTTCGACCTGCCGCAATTGGCTGATTATTCCATTAGTTGATGGAAAGAAAACTTGCTGCTGCAGTGAGATCACTACAACACAATGAAAGGTTTAAGTTTCTGAAAGCATTGTGTTTAATCATTAAATTAAGATTCACATCAATACAACAGACAGTAAAGAATTCAGTGTCTGCGTTTTGTGCTTCTCAACATAATTTAAAGACAATATGGGGACTGGTATAGGCAGAGTGAAATGTCTGTGCGGTTGGGATCAGGCTGACAGTGATCGTAATAAAAGAAACTGTTGTGGAATAAGTGCCAGTGTGAAAACTTTCTCGTCATCCTCAGGTGAAAAACATCCTGTACCACTGTGTAAAGGAGGTGGTGAGTGCCCTGAAGAGGGCCAGCTCTGAGGAAGATGATGAGGAAGAGAACTCGTGACACCTCACTGGCCTCATTCACGCCTTCCAGACAGGGACACGACTCCCATCGACACCTTGCTGTCCCCACACCCATCACCTCTCATGCAGGACTGTGTCACATGACCATAAGAGGTGTTCGGGTCAGAGCTGGTCATGTGACCCAGGGGACCTCGCAGTGTCAACTGCACACAAATCACACATCCAGGTGGCCAGTGAGAGGCACCTCCATCATCACCCCAGACCTTCAGTGCCAAGAGGAGACAAACACAAGACCAGAGGGGCCACTGGACTGACAGGGATTAAATCTCAACAAGCACACCTCTTTGTGTTTCATAGACTCAGTGCACAGGGAGGACAGAGGAATTCTGGGAAACAAAGTACAGCATGTTGTTTGGAAGTCTCCACTGAAACGGATGTTTCCTGCTAAGATCCGGTTTCCATGGAGACTGTGCTGTGAGCTCCTGTAAATTCACAGGTTTGATGGCAGCAGGAGCTGCAGTGATGATGGAGACGCACTGTAATCTGCTGTGGATTATCAAGGAGGTTTAATCCCTGTCTGTTGCAGCAGCACCACATAACGTCTTGGACAGAAATATCTTGCTGATCACAACAGCATCACCAGCAGCAAGCAGCATCAGGATCAAAACTTTCATCTCTGCTGTTTAAAAAATCAAGGAAAAAAAAAAGATTTGAGGGGAAAAAAAATGCAAAACAGAAATCTCAGATGTTTCAGCCAGCAGGCATTGAGATCTGCTGCTCCCTCGTTTGTTGTTCCTGTCATTTGTCTTTTCTCGTCCTTTTTTTCTAGCTGTCTGTTGCTGTTCTGTTCTTAATTGTCTTTTTCATACGAGCATTGTTTTATTTGCTCTGTGAAGATGTATTTATTTTATAGCTCTATGATATGCGATGTTATTGAGACAAAAGCATTAATGTAAATGTGACTTGTACAGGTTTTTTTTCCTTTTGCTATGTGATTTTCAGTTGTAATACGGCTCTACTGTGATGGAGGACACACACACACACACACACACACACACACACACACACACACACACACCAGCTAATGCCTGTAACTTTGGGAAATGTTGATGTTCTACAGTCCTCATGCCATAAATCCATTTTTTGAAAATGAACTGCCAAATTATTGTAAAGACTGTGTAAAGTTGTATTATGTAAAGAAAGAACAAAATGGCTTCTACACGTCAGCATTTTATGAAAAAGTATTTGCTGTAAAATTGAGACATTTACAAAAAAAGATGTAATTTATTTAAGAAAAGAATGAATTGTCTTGTTTTTTGTTTTGTTAAGATTTACTATGGTGAACTTTTGAAGTTAAAAGATAAAATAATTAAAAGGTTTACTATAATGTGTAAATATATACATATATACATTCACTGAGGTATTTTTTTAAAACATGGCTTGCTTCAATTTCAAATTTTAAAGTGCAAGTGTTACATGCTTTGTACATTGAAGTTCAAAAGGGTTTTACATTTTCCATTAAAATGGATTTATCAGATGTTTGGTGTTGTGTTGTTCATCATCATATCAAAAAATTGCTCTGAGAAAAGATATTGTCCTTGAATTTATGTCAAAGTAATCACCAGCACCATAAAACAAGAGTGCTTTTGTGGAAAGTACATCCCAAATACTTTAAGTAAATGTACATATCTACAGCTACAGGTAATGCTCTTAAAACTGTGAGAGTAAATGGGTGTAATTTGTAAAAATGTAACTTGTGCTATGTGATCATTACCACTAGGTGGTGTTGTTAGTCACGTTTGAGGCGAAGGCTACCCTTCCTTCCTACCATCCAACAGGTGCTCTGAGATGCAATATCCTCTTAAGCTGATGGACAAAAAGAGACGAAACAAAATCAAATTAAAACTCAATTCATAACAAATCAAAACGAGACCGAGAGTTTTGTGGTGAGGCACCATTTGGGATTGTAGTGATGGCCACTGCCATTAATCAAAGCAGCCCTCTTTCGTCAACATTTGGAGGACGCTGCCAAGCTGGTACGTCTCTTAGTGCGTCCTTGAGGCTAGTTTTGCCCTACACTACACACTGATTCTAAATAGGTTTTTAGCATATAGCATCTTCACACCGGAAAAGTATATTCAAAGCAGACAGTGTGCATTCTCAATTTTTAAGTATCCTTATAAGCTATATAATTTCCACAGAACTTTGATGTAAACTATTCTCAGGTGCATGTGCACAATTTTGTAAGTCACATTGTTTTGAAGGAGGCTGAATCTCAAGTGTTTTGGAATTGTATGAGTTTTTGCCACATTTTCTCCAACCAGTCATGTTGGATGTGACGTAATGAATTTGTCCCCAAAATAAGGAAAATCCTCTTGGTCTCATCCCTTGTGTTTTTCTTTCACCATAGCAAAGTTAGGCAGAAGACTAGAATTCATTAAACAAGGATTGATTATTTTAATACTACAGATAATTTAGTAAAAATCTTAAAAAGCCTCTGCTCTCACTGGAACTGTGATGTGTGGAAAAACTTTTCCCTCTTTTGTTTCTTAAATGAACAGTTGGAAAACCTCATACAGCTAAATGCATACAGCAATAAAGTGCTGCCTGATTTAAGGAATCTAATCGAAGTAAACCTTTGTGATGAAAACATTCTTTTCCTGACATGATCTTCCATTAAAGATATAGATATAGACAGTAACTCCATTCTAAACGGATAATCCCGTTGGTATCTGAGAGAGTTGCTGTAAATCTTCAGTGTCACTGTGCCACCTTCAGATTTAGCAAGCTCTCACACGCAGTACTCAGGCTTCACCAGGAGAGGGAGCCGCAGAGCAATCTGGAAATTCCGATTTCTGAGTTTTGTTTTACTCATTGTGAGACCAACTGTCAGAGCTGACTGGCATTTCTGAGTTCATGTTTTGTATATATGCTAGTATTGAACTGAATTCCAGCTCCCAGATGAATTAATGCTGCGATTTTGACACTCGAAATACACCTGGAAGGACTCAAGGATTCAAGGAACTTTACTGTCATACCAGCTCACATTCACATGTTTATGGTACAAAATTAGGACTGAGGTCCCGGGAGCAGTAAGTAGACTATAAGAATATAAAAGTACAAGGTAAATAGAAATATAAGCTAAACAGAAAATAGGATATAAAACTAAACATTTAAATAAGCTAAACATTTAAATAATAATCCAAAGCGGTTCTGTCAAAGATTTCTTGAATCAGCCTTAATTTTAGACTTGATATTGTTCCTTCAAAGGCCAAAACTACACATCCAGTCCAATTTCCATACTTCACAAGAGAGCTGATAATCTTCTGCAGATACAGGATGCCCAGGCATCCAGCTTTCACTGTGTTGAAGAGGGACATGTGATCATGTGGCCTGTGGTTATAAGCAACAAAGCAATGAAAAATGATCCATAGTTTAGTCCTTAGCAATTGTAAATAAACTGTATGATCAGATGCCTCTGCTGGAGGCAATAAACGCTGGATGTCTGCAGATGATTGTCACAGACAGAGATGGAGGAGGCAAGCAGAGATTCATTGTTGGGTGTGTTACAACTCTCCATCTCCCCGTCTCTCCTCTCCCCCCTCTCCCCCCTCTCCCTGTCTCTCCTCTCCCCCTCTCCCTCCCACAGCAGAAGGCCGTCCACACTGAGTCTGGTTCTACTCGAGGTTTCTGCCTGTTAAAAGGAAGTTTTTCCTCGCCACTGTCGCCAAATGCTTACTCAGTGTGGGGTATTGCCCTGGGACCTGTTTCTCTCTGTTTCTCTTCTTCTTTTTGTTGAATGTGTTGTTTACACACCTGTTAAGTGTCTTGAGATAACTGTGTTATGAATTGGCACTTTAAATAAAATTGAATTGAATTGACAAGAGAGGGCAGAAGTATGTGCATACATACACGTATTCTGTTTATTTATTTTTAAGAAAATAAGATTTTTTTAAGAATTTTTAAGAAAGGCTAAGATGTGGTTTCCCTGAAAGTGTAACAAACATGTACACTGGCGACGGCATCTCTAGTCTCCCACACAGCACACACTCCACCCAGGGGCTGCGGTGTGATGTCATGAGTGCGACGACAGCGTGCTGCTCTTCTTCTTCTTTTTTCCTTTTCTTCTGTGTTTATTGACAGATCACAAACCAGCTTTAAAGGTGCATACCCCACCTGCTGTATCACAGTTTGTATATGCTGTACTTGTTTTGTCAATGAAAACAGTTTGTCTTTGTATTTTTTGCCTGATATTAGTGGTGTACAATTTCATTATTGACTGATAGCCAGTAATAGAAGTCTACCATTATCAGACTCATCTATTATTAGTGCGGTATATATCCCCTGCTGCTTTATTGTAATTTGGACATTGATGCTGAGCTGCATGTCAGTGAGGAGAACTGTGTGAGGAGTGTTGCTAAAGTAAACTCTGGCACTGAGAATTGTCCAAACATTGCCAGTCGATGTCCAAAGCTACTGTATGTCTGGACATAAGCTTAGTCAGTTCTTACCACTAATGCTTTGTTGTATCTGCTGCCAACAAAAACTGCATGGGATGTATAAACAGATAGTTTGTTTTAAATGTAAAAAATGTATACTGATATTTATTTGTCAGTAATTTCTTAAACTGTCAGGTTCAGAGTTTGCCTTCTTCAGCGTCTTTCTTTGAGTTAACATTCATTTAGCAGGCAGTGACAGACACTCGGGCTGATTTTCTACCTGATTTCCTCTTTCTCCTCTGCAGTGACTTATTTGCTTTGAAACACTGGAGGTCATGTTTGTGCTGTTGTGTATATGCATGCTTGTGCATTTGTATGAGTGTGTGAGTGTGTGAGGAGACAGGAGCCAGTGCTGACATGACTAATGCTGGGATCAGCTCCCATTCATACCTCCAAAGCTGAACTGGAAACACACATGTTATCCTCCACTGCTCTCCATTATATAAGTTCAAACTGTGCCCTCTGGCACAGTGTGTGTGTGTGTGTGTGTGTGTGTGTGTGTGTGTGTGTGTGTGTGTGTGTGTGCGTGTGCGTGTGTGTGAGTGACAGGTTAACTGGAGTACACTGAGGCAGAAGTTCACCCAGTGAGTTCAGAGAGAGGTCACTCTGTTCTCTTTCTCATATTCCTCCTCTCTGTCTTTGTTTTCCTTTCTGTTTGTCTCTCAGTTGCTTCACTTTTTCTTTCCCTTCGTTTATTCATTTATTTTCTACTTTTTCTCTAACTGTAATTTTTTCTTGTTTCCACTTTCTTCCTTCCTTTCCTCCTTCCTTCCTTTCTTCCTTTCTTTCTTTCTTTCTTCCTTCCTTTCTTTCTTCCTTTCTTTCTTTCTTTCTTTCTTCCTTTCTTCCTTTCTTTCTTTCTTTCTTTCTTCCTTTCTTTCTTTCTTTCTTTCTTTCTTTCTTTCTTTCTTCCTTCCTTTCTTTCTTCCTTTCTTTCTTTCTTTCTTTCTTTCTTTCTTTCTTTCTTTCTTTCTTTCTTTCTTTCTTTCTTTTCCCTCTCCTTTCTCAGTATTAATCATTCCTGACCTTTGTATCTCTCTCAGACTTAATGGCTTTTTAACCGGATTCATTATTTGCTGACTGCTTGTTTCGCCCCCACCATCAGCACACACACACACACACACACACACACACACACACGTAAATATTTACTGCTTACATCATATAATACATATAACACCAAATTTTGCACAATTATTTTATCTCAAATATTTTTCAATAGTATGTTGTAATACTGAAGTGTGTATTGTGCTGCCACTCAGTAATTTAAACAGGACTATTTCTATGCTCACACCATGCATGTGTGTTAAGTCTGTGTGTAAGACTGGTGCCACAGTGACTTTCCTCCAACACAGATGCACTGATGTCTCTTTGTGTGAATGTGTGTGTGTGTGTGTGTGTGTGTGTGTGACTGGTTGCAACAATCAGTGTGTACAAACAGAAGTCGTTCTTCCAAGTGAGACGAGGTGTCATAAATCGAGTGTGTCGACAGCAGGCAGCTTCCTGCTGCTCCTCCCTGTCTGAGCCTGAAGCAGAGGCACAAACAAGTGACATCCAAGATAAGACAATCCACCACATGTCCCACATTTGCTTGCAAAGAAGGTGAGACCACACGGGCCGCCTCAGCTGTGCATAATTGTGATTTGGATCAGAGCTATATCTGCTCTAACTATAAGCACAGAAAGACAGCAAGCATAAATTCAAAGCCTCAAATAAGACATCAAATCATCTCCAAGAGGGGGCAGTGCTGTTCCGAAGGAGGGAGGATACTGCCTGTGACTGGAGAGTTGCCGGTTCAATTACTGACTAAAAGTGTAGAACTTGCCCATTCTCCATTACCAACACTGAGCTCCCTCAGTGAGTTCAATAGCCTCCAACTGCTGCAGTGGAGCTGCTCAGACCAGGCTCTGGTCACACTGGGCAGGTTCAAGTTTAAATGTGTGCAACTGCATGTCCCAGAGAAACTTCCCCAGACAAGTAAATATTAAACGTGAAGTACTGGTGAATATGGTGAGGAGCTCGGAGTAGAGCTGCTGCTCCTCCACATCGAAAGGAGCCAGTTGAGGTGGCTCGGGCATTTGTTCCGGATGCCCCCTGGACGCCTTCCTGGGGAGGTGTTCTGGGCATGCCCCACCGGGAGGAGGCCCCGAGGAAGACCCAGGACACGCTGGAGGGACTATGTCACTCGGCTGGCCTGGGAACGCCTTGGGGTCCACCTGGAAGAGCTGGAAAAAGTGTCTGGGGAGAGGGAAGTCTGGGCATCCCTGCTCAAGCTGCTGCCCCCACGACCCGGTCCCGGATAAAGCGGAAGAAGATGGATGGATGGATGGATGAAATACTGGTGAATAGTCGGAGGAAATACATGAGAATCATAATCAGCTTTACTGGCCATGTGAACAAACAGCTGTATATATAAACATAAACATAAACATACATATAAAGAGCATCAGTGATCAACAACATAAATGACATGTCTATATAGAAGACCAGTTTAATAATCAGCACTAACAGATAGAATATAGATTGCTACATAACGTTTATACAGCCTGCAGGGAATAAACTGACAAAACAGAGCATGATGATGTGTAAAAAACAAGCTGGCACATCTGGGAGAATATGATGAGATGAAAAATACTTAAGTTCCTCTAACCCCTCTTCAAATGTCCTCTTGTCTCTGTCTCACAGAAGGTGGAGGGACAACGTCAGACAATGTGGAAACAAAATGCTCTGAAACTTTGACTGTAAGCATTGCAGATGCCTTTCGCTGACACATTTACGGGTGACCTCAGGCTGAGGTCAGCGATGGTATCAGCTGGATCCTGCCTTCTTCACACCATTCATCACACGCACCAACTCACAGCTTTGTACCCTCACCACCAGTGGAGGGTGCAAACCAATGACTGTATGCAGAGACAGGCAACATGACAGTTCCCCGAAAATGAAGCCAAAGCATCTTGATCGCTCCCTGGTGTCAGGCTCCAGTATAGGTCAGAACCCTCAGTGTTAACAGAGGAGACTCTGACCAAACTAAACATTCACGTACATGTCAGATAAATATATAGATAGGCCTCACCGTGCTGAGGTGCTTGAACCGTAATAAATGAAATTAGAAAACTTCTGAAAAAGATAGAGTTGGTTTTAATTACTTATAAGATGTTATAAAAAGCATGCGAAATGTCACGATTGACGTTTGAGTGCAACTGTCAATCATTGTTCCACTGCCCAGTCACTACTGCACAGTCACAGGCTTCAAATGCACAAGATGGCATATGGGAAATCATCATGAATCATCTTCAATGCCAGTCTGTTATGGATGTAAGTGTATGTTTTGGTGTTGCAGGGATATTGACACTGTGTGCCTGATTTATGTTCATCAGAGAGATGGCCTGTGGAAAGAGGCTGCCCTTTTGTCTGGTTGTTTTCATGCTCCCCTAGCAGAGGGGAGAAGTTCAAACAGGTTGTGTCCAGGTAGTGATGGACTGTTTCCTGTTTGTTGCCCTTAAACGTGTGTGATTATCCACTTTAAATCTGTTTTTATTATGCAATGATGATTTTCAATTGATTAAACACACCTTGGCCTGCTACAGTACAGTAGTAAAATGCTAATTACAGCAGAATAAGTACTTTAACTTACTTTGGGGACAGCCGTGGCCTAGAGGTTGGAGAAGCGGCTTGTGATCAGAGGGTCACCAGTTCGATTCCCCCACCGGACGGGCAGGAAAAATTGGGTGTGGTGGAGTGATTAATGCGAAAAATGCTCCCCCCCTCCATTAGCTGGCTGATGTGCCCTTGAGCAAGGCACTTAACCCCAGTTTGCTCCCTGGGTGCTTGATGCTGCCCACTGCTCCTGTGTGTGTTTCACTGCATGTAATTTGCTGGGTGTTGCATGTGTGTGTTCAACTACTACGAATTCAGTGTGTGTATGTAAAAATACATATACTGTCAATAAAGCTGATTCTTCTTCTTACTTACTTTTAGTACATTTTACTGATAGTACTTCTGTGCTTTCAGGAAGGAAAAGTTTTGAAAGCAGAGCTTTTATTTGCATACACCTTTTCAGACTGTTACCTGTCTGTATCCTGCCTCCTAGCATCTGTCCATCAGTCAATGTGTCAACATCTTTCAAACTCCACATGTTTTTTGGTATAAATCTGTAGTCTCCAAGACCAAGCTCAGATAACTCTGAAGACAACGCTGTGGCTCCTCTATTATTATACACCTGTTTTCACATGATGAGAAAATGGACACACCTTTTAATGATTTAAGTGATATCTATCTGTTTAAACTTCCCTACCTCTCTGTGACACTCAGAGTGGAGTTCAACATCAGACAGATGCACAGCTCTCCCTCCCTGATTCCACCATCAGATCAGCATGTGTGGAGGTCACAGGCTCCTGCTGTGTCTTCACCAATGTGAACTCACTAAGGGCTTGCTAACAGCTGTGTGTGTGTGTGTGTGTGTGCGTGTGTGTGTGTAGCATAGCTCCATTTGGCTGCATGAGGTTTGCTCCCAGTAAAAGTGAACCACAGATGCCTGTCTGTCTCACTCTGGCAGACAGACCAGCTCTCCGAGACTGATTGCCGACCTCAGCATCACACTCCTGCTGCCTGTCGGTTTAACATTTTGGCACACAAGATGCATAAAATGATATGTCTGAATCAGTGAGAGGCTGAAACACAGAAATGGCTAAAATGTGTAGCTGTGAGGAGGAGCATATTAATTAACATTTTAACAGAGAAGACGTGGCCCTAGGATACACCATGTTTCTCAGGCCTGAACCTTCACGGCTTGTGAGCTGCATTCCTTTTCATGTGCCGTGTTGCAAAAATGGATGATGTAAAAGTGGAAGGGCTGCGTAGCTTCAGGTTGTGGCTTGTCACCGCAACACGATGCAGAGGATTGTAATACGCAGAGACAGGATCTAACGACCTTGAAAAGTCATCGCTGTGATGGGATCTTCTGATTTTGAAAATAACATAACAGAACGTGTGCTTGCACAAGTTTGGTTGTCCAAAGCGGTACCTGGTCAGATGATAACGCACTGCCATACAGCAAAGGTTGGGTCACGTTTGATTATGTTACTGGGCCGACCTTGTGGGGTTTTTTTTTTTACTGGAACTTCACTGTCAGCACCCCAACTTTGACAAATCAGTGATCTGAATGACATTAAGAGAAGTTGGCATTTTGTCCCGCAGCCCTAATCTCAGTATGAATGTGGCCTTTTTGTGAGACTGCAGTCAGCCAAGTCATGCATTACTGGCCCTGGCATTTCTTTTCCTTCCCAGTCTTTTCCCTCAAAATCCCAGTGATTTTGAACTTTTCCCCTCAGTAGACCACCAATGGCTAGTAGAAATATCTGACAGAAATCCTGTCCCACATGCGGAAAAGGTAATAACTGAAACTAGGAAGACTCGTGAGACTCTGCTGCAGTTTTTGCACAGCAGGCTAAATTCTTGAATACTTACGTATTGTGTATATTTTTATACTTGGGTATTGTGAGTTGTATTTTTTAAAATGTGTATTACTGAGACGTCTACTGTCATATATCTAATTTAATGACATTTTATGACAAATGTCTGTTATATGTTCTTTTTTATGGTATGTCTTATAATGAAAACCAAGACAAATTCCCACATTAATAAAGATTTCATAAACATGTCTTTGTGAGTGAGTCAGCAGGGCACACTAAGGTTTCTAAATTGGTATTCTGTGCAGATTTCAGACAAGCCTTGCTTAATCCTATACTACTGTCTCAATCTTTTTCTTTCAAATTTTTAATTAATGTGTTGTTTTGCATTCAAGGTCTTGTTAAACTGTAATTTGAGAGTGTGAACTCTATTGAAACATTTTTCTAATTTAAGCTAAAGAAAACCAAGGCTGGGTGGAGCCCTGAGTTTCATAGATGTGACTTTACATCCATGTACAGCAGAGGAGGGAGCAGAAGAGGTAACAGGGCAGTGGGTGTTGGATGTTGGGTGGGGGTTAAGGCTATATGGAGAGGTCTGGGGTAAGATGGGGGTGAAGGTTTAAGTTGAGGGCAGAGGGGAAAGAGAGGAGAGGAGGCATGTATGTTTTGTGTGTGTGTGTGTGTGTGTGTGTGTGTGTGTGCACGAGGGTTTAAGTGAAGGGCAGACGAGAGGCTGCCTGTGTGTTTCTGTCCTCTGAACGACCCCCGCTCTTCAACACATGAACAAGGCTCCCATCTTACCGTGTGTGTGTGTGTGTGTGTGTGTGTGTGTGTGTGTGTGTCTATGTGAGAAAGACAGTGAAGGAAAGCTGTACAGGTGAGAGCATTATGTATCACATGCTTATGTGTAGTTGAATCACAAAAAAACATATCTGTGATCCATCCTATTGTACTCAAATGTCCACTTTTACACGTTCACATCTCTGTCCCCACTGTCTGTCTTATCTAGACACAATAACAGCTTGTTTTATGTAAGGGAGATCTAATTAAAGCATAATTGCTCACATGAAAAATATATACTTTTTACACTGAGATCTTCCAATACTGCCACACAAAAGACCTGTCATTAAGTTGCCATTGTTTTTTTATTTATCAATCAAGCTGGCATAAATCCAGCCCAGTTTGTGATCTTAACACTGCTGTCATGGTGTCCAGTGTGGTCAGCAGTGTTGTGCATGTGCATGTTCATGTGGCTGTGCATTTACGCAGTGTTGGCTAACGAGTAGTGACCCCAGTGCTATCGAATGTTTTCACACTCGGAGGTTCCGCTTCAGCTTGTCTGCGTGTGATTCAGATCTGAGCTGTGATCATAAAAATCATATTTCTTTAGGTACAGGAGGAAGCACAATAAGATAAAACTCCAGCCATCTGAGATTGGAACTTTGGAGTCAGTTTAGGATTAATCACAGCTAAGTCTGGGCTCTGGTCTTTAGTCAGTTCACACAGTAAAGCTGAATTTTTCTTTTGCATCCTCAAAGACAGGAAGTACAAATCTAGTATGCATGTGTGGAACAACATCCTCCAAGTGGATACCAACAGAACCCAGAATGTTGGCTGTGCTAGCCACGCCCAACGCCCTTGCAAACACACGCACACACAAATTCCTCAGTTCCACTGTCACCTG
The DNA here is from genome assembly GCF_020382885.2 of Scatophagus argus. Taxonomy (NCBI): domain Eukaryota; kingdom Metazoa; phylum Chordata; class Actinopteri; family Scatophagidae; genus Scatophagus; species Scatophagus argus. Next base: position 911,365 of record NC_058513.1, on the reverse strand, counting down.
CAGTGCCTGGCTGGCTGCCATGGAGCAGACTGCCAATTTCACGCTCCACTACGTTTTACCGGAACATTCTGCAGGAATCTGTCTCCAACTGGCAGCGAGGCCAAGACGGACAGGTGTGGTGGAGTATTTGTGGGTGGCTGCGTGTCTGTGTGTGTGAGACAGGGAAGGACAGCATTAGTAATTGAGAATATATGCGTGTGTTGTAAGGTTTGGTTATGAATGAGTGTGACAGACAGAAAGTGAGGGTATAAATCTGATGTAAGCTGGATGAGATTGCAGTCTGAGAGCATATTGTCACTTCAAAGATGAAATGAAAGATGAGTACATTTTCAGAATAACCTTTTAACCTTGTTGATACAGCAGTCTACAGATACATCTGATTCACCAGAGCTCCTGTTTGGATAGTAAGTTTTCAGTTTTCCCACCAAAACAAGCTATATATGTATATGCAATAACATATTCGATAAAAGGATTATTTTTTTTATTTATTTTAAATCCTGTATGGTTTACCTCCATTCTTTCAGAGTGTGAGTACTGTATGTGGTTCAAGTTTTATATGTTTAAGTTAAAAATGATCCTGGTGTCTTGCTGAATTGAAGAGCAAAGTTAACATTAGCTGTCGTGCTAACTGTGACAGTCGTATGTGATAGTGTTTACTTAGAAAGTGAAGGGAATCCAGAGTGGCTTCCTGACTCGTGACTTCCTGCCCTCTGCTCTGCCTGGTCCTCACCACACAGCTCTCAGTAAAGCCTTGTGAAACATGCACATTTTTCACTGAAGTTGAATATTTTCAGCTTGCCCTTATGACTCCAGTGATGTAATTCACAATGGCCATTCGCTTCATTCACATTGCCCACAGTGCCCGTCTTTGTATTGACTTTATATGCAATCCCAATGTGTGAAAAAATCCTATATGCTTTCTATGTGAACAAACCATAATGGGACACCAGTGAGTTACCATAAGCTAACAGATGACTGTAATGCCTTTAAGACTAGCACAGTTCAATATTCACAGCTTGTTAGATAATATTAGCAGCCGTGTTTTCAATGTTAAACAAATAAAGCTTTACATTCATTCATATTACACATCCACACTCCACGCATACAACAATTGTAAAACAGAAAATGGATGGAGGCATTTTTTTAAAATCTGGATCAGGTGAATAAAAATTTGTGGTCATTACTGATGGTTACTCAGCGATCAAAAAATTCCAGGTTTTCTGCAGGACATTCCTTGTCATGCAAGAGGCGACTTCCTCTGACCAGTCCATTGTCTGCATTGCTAACTTGGCTAAAATATTGACCAATGTGATCCCAAAACAGTACCAGGTACCAGGTACAATCCATACCTGCAAAATAAAAAGCCTTGAGTATGATCAGGTAGAGCTGAGTCATAACATTAGTGAAAAGACGAGCAGCAGAATGTGTTGACTACACTGAAGGACAGAAGGAGAAATGGGAGGATGGCTGACAGTGATGTTTTGCTGCTATGGCTTAGGCAGTGAGCCGCTATGAACTTTGACCATGGGGGAGGTGACTCAAGTTCAAATGTTACATAATATCAAGGGGCTCCTGTAGACTTGGTGGACACACACACACACACACACACACACACACACACACACACATGCATAAAGACATTACACCCTAAACAATGTATGTAATGTAGCTTTTATTATCTACTGCTTACAAGCCTGGTTTTCTCCGAATGCTTTGCTTCGCTCCAAATGCGGATTAAAACAAACCTGTAATCTCAGGTTTGATCCTGGGTACTGTTCCCCACTATACACGCCTCGCTACCACATTCGCTAACCACACATGTGAACCCCAACCTGTGATGTTAAAGTCTTGTGATTTGAATGTCCATCATTTGGTGCAACCTCCCTCCTGTGGTTTGAGTGTATGCACTTCCTTGATAGGAAGAAAAGGTTCCCAGTAAGTGAAGTCCAGGAAGCAAATTGCATTTCCTTTAAAACCTAATTGAAAAACCTAATAATAATAATAATAAAAAGTAAATTAAATACAAAAAATGCCCCCCCATTAGCTGGCTGATATGCCCTTGAGCAAGGCACCTAACCTCCAATTTGCTCCCTGGGTGCCTGACAGTGGCAGCCCACTGCTCCTGTGTGTGTTTCACTGCATGTAATTTGCTGGGTGTTGCATGTGTGTTCAACTAAGGATGGGATAAATGCAGAAGAAGAAAACATATATACTGCCAATAAAGCTGATTCTTATTTGTTATTCTTTATGTGTGCTTCTTTCAACCTCAGTAAACCCACATGACACACTGTATTCAAACCAGAGGTACAGTGTTGTTTATGGTTGAAAAGTTCAAGAAAATGTCACAATTCAAAACAATAAAAAATTATTTCAGGGAACATTTGACATTTGATGTTCAATTTTATTTGTTAACCTCAATTACATCATTTAATCTTCTAACAGGACTTAAATTTAAACATTTCCATAAACAAACAATGTGCTTATGTGTGGAACAGAAAGAGGATCAGAGAGAGAGCATCTCCCCATCTCCCTGGATGAACTGCTGCTGAACTTTGGCTGTGGTGAGAAGTCACACACACACACACAAATACACATGTTTGCGTGCACACACACACACACACACACACACACACACACAAATGCATGCATGTGCATGTTCTGGGATTCCCTCAGTGGGACATCTGCCTATTTCATGACCACAGTCATTTTGTGTGTGTGATTGTTACGTACATGTGAAGTGAGTATTTAGGTGCACAGCAAATGGTAGTTCCTGTTGATGGAGAGGCTTTGACCCTGCAGTGACCACACATCATTCATCAGTTAAATATGTCCATGTTAACAAAAACACAGTGAAATGACATGAATTACATAAACAAACTGGTGGACTAAGTCAATTGTTACAAAAGGTTGATGTGAACATTTTAGACACAACAAACAATGTACTCTGCCACCCTATGAGCTGTCCTGTGGTGCAAAAGAACAACACGTGGCTTCTGAAAATCAGACAGCTTTTTGCTAAGATTTAAAATCACAATCTGACTCCTCCTAAACCTACAAATTGACAGATTCCTGGGATAAAGTATGCATTAAAATGATGCAACACGTCATCCTGATTCTGTACATGGACTGATGTCCATCAGAGAAGAAACAAAACTGTTTCCAAAAGTGTTCAACAATTCCTCTCAGACTAGTAATTTATTTCATGATTGTAAAAAGTCAAATTGTTAACCGATATGTTTTAAGGCTCTATATGTATTCACTGACTGTCACACACCCTCCACTGCACATTTGTGTGTCAGTGTGTTGTGTCACAGAAGTTAGCCTTCACTGCATTTAGTGCTGCTCAGCTGACATGTAAGCGCAGCCGTGTATAATGGGGAACCATCACATAGCAGGATGGAATGTGGACTGGGGCTGTGTGTTAAACACTGGGATGATCATCCAGGGGTCACACAGGGGTTTAAGTCTAGAGGTGGCGCAGTTCTGTTCTTACTCACAAAAACCCATACTTACTTTCACATACAGTACATATAAATAGCAAGACAGAGACACACACAGTTTTAAATACACGTCCATGCACAGCCACATAAACACAACCAGGGAGAGACAAAACCTACCTAATTCATTTTAAACCTTGTTAATCTGTCTGAACACACACACACAGGCACACACAAACTCGGCAGTGGAGGTAAGCTGCATGCCAAACATACATAGCCCTGGACAAAGGTAACAGAGGGACAAAGGTAAAGTAGAGGTTAGAGCATGGATGGAGAAAAGAGAGGCAGTTGGACAGATAGATGGATGGAGGAATTAAATCAGGAGGGGGTTTTGGAATTGGAATTGAAGTGCAGGGAAGATGAGAGAAGAGAAAGATGTATGAGAAGGGGAAGAAGAGAATTAAAAATACACAAGGCCGCCACTGATGATGGAAATGTTGCTTTCTTCATCTCTCTTTTTGTTATTCAAACACTGGGGCTTCATTACACAAATGTATTACCACAACGCTCAGTGATATTTGTTGGCTTGTCCGCAACGGATTGCACTCACGCAGCAGTGAGTTGAAAAGTTCAGTGATATGAAACAGGAGTGTTTTCTTTTCCCTCACAGGCTGCATCGCTGATGATTTTAAAAACTACTCTGTAGCTATTCTGAATCATCAATGACCGCTGTAAGAGTGAGGGTCACATGGTCCTGCTTCTCTTTAGCCAACCCCACCGCCATAATACAGTTTCTCATCAATATCATTGTCTAGATAGAACATAGAATCCTGCTGTGCTCTTTTAGCTTAACAGCAGCACCTGAGGATAGAAAGGTTCTAGTTCTGAGTCATTTTGGATTCTGACTTGAATTTCTAAACCCAAATCAGGACCATCACTAGAAAAACATTTCCAAATATTTAACTTTCTTTGCCAGAAATGAAACAGAAAAACTAAAGTCTCACACTCATTTCAAATGGACTAGACTTGACTAATCGCATGTATGAACAGATGCATTTTAGTAAAAGGGGGGTCTTAAGAATGAAAATAAGGCAGAGTAGGAATGTCCAATGCTGATCCACAGCCGAGATCAGGACCAGTTTAAATAAATATGTATGTCAGGTATTACAAATCCAGATGTTACCTCTGGACAGCTGACTCTGTTCCTTTAAAACTAAAAGCTGTGAGCGAGCGACCTGCTGAGTCACAAAATGCGTAAAAACAGCGGTGAGTTTTAGTTCATGAGGTGACAGTGAGCAGCAGCGAATGGTGCTTTTGTGTCTGTTTTAGTGAGACTTTGCAAATGAAAACATCAGTATTTTATTCACGCTCAGGTGAGTGTTTGGAGCTCCTGCTCAGACTGTCCTGCAACAGAGCACTGACACTAAATGGTTATTATAGAAAATATAGAACAGTGCAAACTATTCTAACTAAGCCGTAAAACACATCTAAATGGCCTTATTCAGTTTAAGCAGATTTGTAATATGCAAATGAATAATGACAGAAAAAATTGTGAAAGATAAAATGAAAATAAATATTGGATTGTAAGTGAAAATACTGATACTGATAACACAGCCAAGTTGCCACGTGTTTGTTACCTGTTGTATATTGTTCTAATTACACATGAAGCAGAAGGAGCCAGAAGGAGCACGTCCTTGGCAATGGCTGCAACAGCTTTGACACCATCCTACCAACCATCAAATTGTCTTATTTTAGCAACTATTTTCTAGTTGTGATTGTGGCGACTAAAGCTGACATTATAAACAAGACGTCAGGAGGGCTTCCAAACTTATTTGGGGTGACAAAACCACATATTTAAGGTCCAACATAATCTTTTATTAACACTAAACGTGTTTTTAGGGCCTAAAAATGTTTCAACTAGAAACTGTCCTGGTTTAATTTCCTGTTATGATAATATAACGCAGTAATACAATAGACCCGTCTGTATACTGAACCTGTCTGCACTGTAAGTACGCAAGACCAAAATGAAGACTGATTTATCAATTGTAATGCATTAATACCCTCTTGATATATCTCTTATTTTTGCCCCTCTTGTATCATTTTAAATTGTAATTCATTCGCATTTTTATATGACTTTTAATCAACAATTAAAGTTGTATTAATTTATCCTGGGGATGAAAAACAGGAGGAGAGAAGGAAAGGGGAAGGAAATAAGGTGAGGATAAAAGATGGTCAGAGAGAGGGAATGAAAGGGAGCTGGGGCAGCAGCGAAGGAGGGATGGAATAGAAAAGAAGAGAGGGGTGTAGGCAGATGAGAGGTGAACAAAGAATAAATGTGTCTTCATTAAAGGATTGGTAGGTGGAAGATCTGAGGCCTGTGGTGTTTATCACTACACCTCTAGCCTCTTGTCCTCTCCCTCTGCTCTTTCAAAGCTCCTCACATGTGTGAAGGGCGTAAAATCACTTCCTGGGTGGATCGCTTTTGACCCCACGGTCTCGGTGGGAGGTGGAACTGAAGGCTGGGCCTTTCACAGGGCTAAAAGGTGACCGCTATCTGAGACAGACATGGACAGATGAGAAGAGGAGGAGAAGGCAGTTGATGGTTCCAGCTGGAAAACTTGTCAGAGAGGAAGACAGAGAGTTCAGGAGATAGAAGGAGGAGAACGAACACATTCTATCAAAAACTGGTTCAGGGGGACATTAAAATAAAATAAAAATAATAGCTATATAAGTATTGCATAGAATAACACTGTTGATACAGAACCTTAATAAAAGCACCTTATGGGCTGAATGTATGATCTGCATTCATTCTTTGGGTGCAGTGATTGTAAAATAATTTGAATTGTTTCGTAGTTATTTTGACTGATGTGATGATTCAAATTAGCAATTCTAATTTGCTCTTCTAAGCCCTATTTGTGAACCCTCTAAAGTCACCCCAACAACAGCAAATACGACACACTCTCTCACACACACACCTCCACCCTGTGACCCACAGTCAACCCCTGTCCTGCTAACCTGTATTTATTGGCCATTAAAGGCCATAGTTCACTCCAACCCTGACAACTCTGATTTATAGGCAGATTCATCACACCATGTTACTACAGCACACACACTTACCGCCCACTGCAGGTACATGAGACGTGGATGGATGAGTGGATGGATGGATGGATATGTAAAGGGATGACAGAAAGATAAACAGCCTCAGAGAATGTTACTGAAATACTGTAATACGGTGAATTAATATATCCTACAAACACATGAATGATAGCAAAGGTATATATAGAAATCCTCTGATGCCTGCTTTTCTTTCAAACAAGTACTGTTTGAGTGCGCTTGAGTGTGTGTGTGTGTGTGTGTGTGTGTGTGTGTGTGTGTGTGTGAGCTCTAAGTGGTGAGCCATTAGCCAGGAGTCAGGTCGTCTGGTTACTTCTATTGTTCTCTACTTCCGGTGGAGGTGTGTGTTTGTGTGTGTGTGTGTGTGTGTGTGTGTGGATGCATGGACACGTATTCCTGTAGTTGTGGGGACAAAAAGCTGTTTACACAGTCACATTGTGAGGACCTGCCTTACTAATGGGGACAAAACACAAGTCACCCACAACTTGAATCATTTAGGGTGAGGACTTCCTTTAAGCTTAGGTTGAGTTAAGGTATACAAGTAATGTTTATTGTTATGGTAAGGTGGTGGTTAAGCCTCCAGGAAATGAATGGAAGTCTATGAAATGTCCCCAGAAAGTGATGGAAACATGGCTGTCTGTGTGTGTGTGTGTGTGCATGTGATGGAGTTTGTGGATTAATAAATATTTAACCTGCCTTATTTTGTTTTATGCTATATGTTCTATGCTGTATTATTGATGGTATAATTACTAAGGTTATAATCATGTAGAACTGGTTGTTTGTCTCAGGACTGCACACTCTGAGGGAGACAGAGGTATCATGCATAGTAGGAGAAGGACACCATATCTCAAGTCACTCTGACCGATGGGCGAAGACACTGATACACCACCCCTCCCCTCTAGCTTGAGTGGAAAGGTTTAGAGACTAACAACTAGTGTTATCTTAAAGTATATATAATGATGTACTTCCTTGAGTGCTTTAGATCCCACTTGGCGTTTGGCTGAAGCAGACTTGTGTTCTGAGGTGGGATCTCCAAAGATCTTTGTTTCTAAAATAAATAACTCTGTTTTAAGGCTATTCAACGACTCTGTTTTAACTCTCTCACATCAACCTACTCGGGGAAGCAAGTGGGCTTCAACAATTTGGGGGCTCGTCCGGGATGTGAGGAGTTTTTTGATCTGACCTAAAACCAAACTGCACACCGAGGACACAGCGCTGTGGTCGACCTAAAACAAAGGTAAAGCAGAAACCTGTTGTAACGAATTCTGCATATTGAATACTCTTAAATAAGAAGGCAATCTGTGTCTGCAAGTGTGAAGTTTCCAAATTCAGAGTCTGTTGAAAATTCAGAGGATAAAAAAATAAAAAAAATAAAGTGTGAATGAGTGAAAAACAAAGTAAGGAACTGGAACAAAAAAAAGAAAAGAAAAAAGAGGTTAAAAGATCAATTGTAGATCTTGTCCTTGGTCGTGGCGGACCCCACCGTCCTCTGACGAGGGGACGGAGCCAAGGAGGCAGCTGGGTTAGAGTCCCGGGGAGGTGAGGACCCCCGAATTCTGAGTTAGAAGAGCGGTGTCTCTTCAAATATTGGGTTAGAGTCCCTAGGAGCGGCGTCTCCTTAAAAGCTGAAAGGATAAAAGTTCCAGAGTTGGTGAGTATTGAATAAATGTGATATTGTGTGTATGTGTGACATGTCTGGGTAATTGGGGATAAAATAGATAAAAAATAGAATTCAGCGGTGTCTTAAGTGCAGAGCATTACAACAGTGTCGTGACAAAACTGTTCAAAACAGACAGCGGAAACCTCACGGTGTCAACGAAAGCTGCCTGAGCCGCGGAAACCTCACGGTGCCAACGGAAGTGGCCGGTTTTTGTCACAAGGGTCAGTTGCTCGGGTGAACTCCATACAAACTGACTGGCTGTTTTGCTCTGCTCACTGAATAAGACTTGTGGCTCGGGTGGACCCCATACACACCGGCTGACAGCTGAATTTATATTTGAATAAACTATTGGTTAATTAATTACTTAATTAATTAATAGATTGGTATAACATTTTTAAGGATGGAGGGTGAGTTTAATAAGGAGTTACATGACGGAGGTTGTGGACCTGAGGGTCGGTGGAAACCTCTGTCAGCACAACTAGAAAATATAATACTGGCAGGGACAGGGGTTACTGAAGAGAAAGAAAAGGAGAAGAAAAATGGAGGGGGTAAAAAAGAAGGTAGAAAGATGAATAAAGGAGACAGGGAAAGAGTTAAAGGACAGAGTGTCCTTGGGAGGGATGTTATGGGAAAAAGTAGCAGAGTCGAAGGCTAAAAAAATAGAAGCCAGGAGGCAGGAAGAAGCAGCCAGTTTATTAAAAAAAGGAAAATGGAGGAAGGAAGGGAAAGCATATGAGGAGGAGAGGAGAGAATGGTCCGAGTTGGCGGTCTGGTGGCAGGGTGCTGATCATCTACACAAAGAGAAGAAAGAAGAGCGGAAAAGCGAGAAGAAGGAGGCCAACACACTGGTCCAACCCCCACCCTACGCTCCTCCACTGCATCATGTGAGTCCCCTCAGGAAAGGTACCCAACAGTGAAAATAGAGAAAGGACAACTTTTCGTAAGTATACCATACCCAACACCCACCGCCTCTGCAGCCAAATGAGTGTTAGATAAAGCCTCAGTCTCAACGCAGTCACTAGAACAGACAGATAACGAATCAGCAGTGTCAGAATATCGCGCACTGCCAAGACAAGGCCATCGATAGAATAGTACACACCGTACACACACTCCTACCAGGCGAGGATGAAGCGCCCCATGAGCAGCATAAACACCCTATGACCTTGAAATAACACACACACTCAACTACGATAATTTTCCCCTTAATCACCACCAGCTAGGGAGTCAAATACAAATCATTTGGACTAGGTGATGTGCAAGCAATAGTTGATAAAATGCCCCAGTGGCAGAAGGCGGAGGATTGTGGTTAAACAACTTAGATAGTCTTACTGCAGGACAGACTCTGGCGCTTGGAGACTTTAGAGCGGTGGCAGCCAGATGCATGACGGGAGCAGACCTGAGGGAGATTTAGGAGGAGGCTAATACGAGACGCTCTACTGATAACACACCATTTACTAGGGTAAGCACTGACATAGGCAAAGCAATGAGAGAGAAGTATCCATTGCCCAACGTTGCAATGGTTCCAAAATTACAGTGGGCGCCTGAGCAGCACCCATGCGAGTTTCTAGATAAATGTAAGGACACGTGGATCAAACACACAGGTGTCCACCCAGGGCCAAAAGGGGTACAAAGGGAATGGTACAGACAGGCGGTGTTAGAGGGTGTTCCAGAGGAAGTTAGAGAAAAAAAAAACATTTAGTGCATCACCTCACTTGAGCATAAGACGAACAGCAAAAGGAGCGGGACACTATTAAAGAGCTTCAGGGTCAATTACTGAAGCTACAACTGAACGAGGCCTGACAAAGAAGGTAAATGACAAAAAGAGAATAGAAAAAAGTGAAGCTGTGAAGGTAATGGTCACTGCTGAGAATAATGATACTCCTGATTTGTTTCCTGTTCCCTCTTGAATAGAAAAAAAGCTGCCCGAGATACCCACCATACGGCAGAGGAGGAGGCTCCGGGGGCTGGCCACAGTGGGGAGGAGAATGGACGAGAGGACGTGGGGGAAGGGGCGGACCGCCAAAGGGACAGCCGGGAGGAAACGTGTGCTACTACTGCAACCAACCAAGACACTGGGTGAAAGACTGTTCCAGTATACCGCAAAGGGCCGAGGTTGAGGCGATCCACCACGCCCAGGCCTGACGCAGGCACTCAATCACCAAGCAGCACCTACAGTATCCAGTATCCCATGGTGAACTGGGATGACTGGGAGGAGTGGGGAACACACCACAGAGAGACCGCAACAGCAGACCCAGTGCTGTCTATAAAGTCAATCTATTGGGGAGAGATCTCCTAATCAAACTGGGGGCGTCCACACTGTGTAGCCTGGACAGACTCATAGTGACATTGCCAGCTGAGAACCACAGGGCAATACCTCCTCCAGTCTGTGGAAGAGCAGTATGCGGACATCTACTGGGCTCTGTTGCAACCTGAAACGCCTGAGCACAACGGCATCCTCTCGGCCTACCTGCAGTGGAAACCCTGGATCTCACTGCTCGAGCCCTACATCTCTCCTCCTGACCCAGCCCACGTGACCCTCTTCTATGACAGACTGCAAACTGAGTGGTATCAAGACGGGTTCCAAGAACAGCTACAAGGTAAAAGTTGGCGAATACACTCCACCAACATATATGTGGCACCAGAGGGAGTTGCAGCAGCAGTCACACTCACAGCAGATCAACTAGATTGGTATATGATGTCAGAAGAGGCGGTTCCTCACGTCTCACTAGCATTACATCCTAAACATCATGGCAAAAGAACTGGGAGGTGTGGTTAAACACACTCTGGCTCAGACTGATTGGACACTCACACAAATCCCTCATCTTCACTACTAAGCTAAGACATATCACATTGATTGAAATGCGACATGGCTAACCCTCACACTCCGCATGGAACACCCCTATCCTGCCAGTAGAAAAGAAAGGGACAGGTAAATACAGAATGGCACATGACCTCAAAACCATTAATAACATCCTTTCTACTACTACGGTGCCCGTGCCTGATCCATATGTGGCTCTGACTAATCTGGATTCATCTCATTCATGGTTTACATGCATTGATCTGGCTAATGCATTCTTTTGTCTCCCATTAGCAGAAGAGTGCTGTGACATTTTTTTCATTTACCTACAAGGGTTGACAGCTCACACTGTCACCATGGCTGTTCAATCAGGTCCTCATATAGGCTTTAAGTGACTGCATTCTGCCAGACAACACCACACTCATTCAGTATGTAGATGGTCTCTTCCTGGCGGCGCCCACAGCTACTGTCTGTCTTACAGCAACCAGCTCTGTCCTGCAACACTTAGCCAGAAAAGGGTTTAAGGTAAGTAAAGCCAAATTACAGATATCTAGGAAACAGGTTTTATTCCTAGGCAGAGCGATCTTCCAGAAAGGAGCAGGGATGGCTCCAAAAATTGGCTACTGCCACTGAATTGGCCTTACCAGACTACACGTTGCCATTCTACCTTGATATTTCTGAAACAGAAGCAGTTGTTAATGGCATTCTGTTCCAGAAAAAAGGGGGAGAAAAAACAGTGCTAATGTACATAACTGCAATAAACAAATCCATCAAACACGAGGCAGAAATGAGGGAACAATGCAGCAGATCATGCAGCAAAGATGGCGGTTGGGTATCAGGTTAAACGAGAACTAATGTGTTCAGAAGAAGAGATGGAACTGAACCAGAACTAACTGACATTATAAGATTGCAAAAGGGGGTCTTACCACAGGAGAAAACGCTCTGGAAAGCCCGAGGAGCTACGGAGGTGGGAGGACTGTGGAGGAGTCCGGATGGACGTCTTATTCTACCCCAGGCATGAGAAAAACAGCGCTAGAGGAGGCGCATGGAGTAGGACACGTGGGAGCGGCACAGATGCTGAGAAACCTGGAGAACTAGTGGCATCCTCACTTGAAAGATATGGTAAAACACTGGGTAAGAACATGTGAACTTTGCACCAAGTACAATGCCAGACCGACCATCAAAACTCGAACCGGGTAAGTATCCTCTCGAAGTATGACCAGGGAAAGAAATTATCATAGATTACACAGATATGATAACCGCAGTAAGAGGGTACAGATATGTTGATGTGTGTGGATGTGTATACAGAGTGGCCGGAGGCGTGGCCAACAAAAAGGGAGGATAACAAGTCGGTGATTGAGTTTTTGATTAATCACTACATTCCTCGACATGGGTTCCCAGAGAAAATTCGATCAGACAATGGGACTCACTTCAAAAATCAAGACCTCCAGCAGGTGGAGGCAATGCTAGGGCTGAAACATTCATTTGGCACTGTTTACCACCCGCAATCACAGGGCAAGGTTGAAAGGATGAATCAAACAGTTAAGCACAAATTGGCAAAAATATGTGCACAGACTAACCTGACCTGGCTAGATGCTCTACCCCTGGTGCTCATGTCCATTCGAAGCTCCATTAACCAGAGCACAGGGTTCTCTCCTCATGAGCTACAAACAGGGAGAGCTTTTCCAGGTCCCATGACAAAATTGATTGGGATTGGTGAAGACAAACAAAACCTGACCATAAGAGCATATTTTAAAGAACTGCAGGCTTTCGGTTCAGCTTTTGCCAAACAGGTCACGGACCGACATGAGGGGGCGCACGAGGCTTCGTCGCCAGAGGTGAATTGGGTCCTGTTGCGGGTAATCAAACGCAAGTGGTCGGAACCAGAGGTGGACTGGACCGTTTCAGGTGGTGGAGAGAACTTCGCATGCAGTCCGACTGAAGGGTAAAGGAGACACCTGGTACCACTGGAGCCAGTGTGCAGCAGCGGAGGAACCGCAGAGGTCCTTCTTCGAGGTCCACCAGGACCTCCAGGCAGCAAACACTGACCCAACTGGGTTGGGCGTGAGTCACACACACAAAGGGGCAGAATAATCCCCGTGTGCTGACTAGGTGACAGGGCAGTCTACCCCTGGCACTGAAGAACAGAAGAGAAGACGTCACGGGAGGAGGTGAAATAGCGCTCCTCTCCTGCATGTGGCGTGCCAAGCCACCAACCTCCAAAACAGACACCTCTGAAACCTATGAATACAACAATCAGAGAACAAAACAAATTGACCAAGCAGGTGGTATCACTCATACAGAGAACAGAGTTGATTAAAATCTTCTCATTCAGGGATATTACCAACACTTGTGGGTGGCAGATAAACTTTCCAATTGGGCTTTTCTATATTACATATACGTTGGATGAAATCCGAAGGTGAAACGGTAAGATTTGAGAATTTAAGAAGTTAAGATAGCACGTAAAGATGTCCGACTGTCAGTTATCTTTCTTCATTGTTTGTTGGTTTATTGTATGTGTGGCTTTCGCTCTTGCTCTAATAAAACTCTCGCTGTGCGGTCATACCAGACTATAAACAGGATAAGTTGTGCAGCCTCGTGGCTGCTAGAATTGAGTCATAATTCATTTAATATTGTATCTGTGCTATTTTAAGTGTAAACTGTTGCATAATCAACTTCAAACCATTGACAGGGTAAAGAAAAGAGAAGTGATGTATGGTAATGCTAAATGGCTAGCAGGACTCAGCCTGCTGGCCGTGATGATTGTAACTTTAATATTACTCTTGTGTGAATCCACTGACAACACCACATTTGCTTTAGAGCCACAAACCCACACCTACCCCTGACATCTCATCCAATGACATTGTAGCTATTGATTATACCACACTAAAACCCCTAGATGTAATACAAATCTCCACAGGATACAGAGATAGTAGCCTCTGGAGGAGTGGATGACAAATATGTTTGGTCAGTGGTTTAATTTTGTCACTTATGGTCTCTATTGCGACTTTTGTGGGAATTTTAGTTACTTGAGGATGTTGTTGTGTACCCTGTATTCGAGCTCTCACTGTTAGATTCATCACAGCCACAGTAGAGAAGGGTAGCGCCCCTGTTCCAAGGCACATGATGCCGTTGTTGCAAAAGATGGACTCCGATGGGGAGGACGAACAGGATAGGGTTATCAGAGAGTTTGAAATTGACATTCGTAAGTGATCTCTTAATAGAGATCAAAAGGGGGAATTGTGGATTAATAAATATTTAACCTGCCTTATTTTGTTTTATGCTATATGTTCTATGCTGTATTATTGATGGTATAATTACTAAGGTTATAATCATGTAGAACTGGTTGTTTGTCTCAGGACTGCACACTCTGAGGGAGACAGAGGTATCATGCATAGTAGGAGAAGGACACCATATCTCAAGTCACTCTGACCGATGGGCGAAGACACTGATACACCACCCCTCCCCTCTAGCTTGAGTGGAAAGGTTTAGAGACTAACAACTAGTGTTATCTTAAAGTATATATAATGATGTACTTCCTTGAGTGCTTTAGATCCCACTTGGCGTTTGGCTGAAGCAGACTTGTGTTCTGAGGTGGGATCTCCAAAGATCTTTGTTTCTAAAATAAATAACTCTGTTTTAAGGCTATTCAACGACTCTGTTTTAACTCTCTCACATCAACCTACTCGGGGAAGCAAGTGGGCTTCAACAAGTTCCTCACTTTTTCTGTACATCAGAGACAGGAATTATTTCCCTCAACAGACACAAAGACCCCAAATGTGCCAGTCCTACCAATACAGGCACAACTGATCGGTAGTTTTACTACCTCTCCCACACTTTCTCTGTTCCTCCTCCCTTTCCTGTCATGGTCATATGGCCAAGACTATGATCTTTGTCTAACCATCCATCCATCCATTTTCTATACTGCTTATCCGTCAGGGTCGCGGGGGAGCTGGAGCCTATCCCAGCTGACTACGGGCGAGAGGCGGGGTTCACCCTGGACTGGTCGATCTTTGTCTAACCTTACAAATTTATTTCTGTTAACTAAAGAGGAACTACATTCAGGACAATATGTATTGTGTGATTGTTCTTCTTGTATGAGTCTGCTGCTCAGTTCTCTGGTCCCTCTCTGACTAAGGCTACATTATAAAATGCAGAACACTAAACATGTTTATAGCTAATGAACAGAAAAGTTAATGCTGCCAGACACAGACATGCCAGAAAGCAAAGGTAGGGCTGCTAGCTCAGTTACAACACAGACACCACACAGTAAATCTCTCCTCCTACAGTCATTGCTGCTCCATTTTTTAAATATCCTGAGAGGAAGGGCTCCAGCAGCATTTGGTGGTAGGTTATAGTCATGCTTTAAGACAAAACTACAGTAACCCAGACAGGATTGTGATGTCCTACACTTTTGCCCACCTTCTACACTGACTGAAAATGACAAAATTCCAGATCTGGCTGCAGGTAATGAGGTTAATGTTCTCTGCATTAAAGATGTATTATGTCACCCACCTGCATCCCATCCACTATCATTCAGAATGATCTTTTATTTTATGACTCAGATTGCAATCTGATGCATAGCATGCCTCCTCCTCTTCAGTTAAATATTGGGGCTTTTACCATGTAGTCAAACAGAGTTGTTAATGGGACAGAGGAATGGAACATTGTGGAGGCAGAGGGTCCACCAGGTTAGTATCACATACCTGTCTCTCAGCATGGACTAGTGCTGCTGTTAAAACAGCAGTGCACCATGTGAAGGCATATGTGCTTTTTTCAGGGAATGGGAAGTGATACTCTGATTGGTTTAACTCATGCTGCATCGAAAACACACCTATGAGTAATTTAAAGATACTACCACTTTGTGCCTTTCACCTTACTTTGTGCCCACATTATGCACTGTTTAACTAGTGCCATGTACTATATCATGTGCTTGAATAGGGCCCTTTTGGTTCTTGAGTTTTTTGTGGCTGTATGTTTTCTGGAACTATTTGGTTGGAAAGTGCATTTACTTTTGCTATAGCTATTCCTAACTAATATTCACTTTTTCTCTCTCTTCACATGGTTTATTGCTCAAAATTAAAATGAATCTCTTTCCTCCCGTTCAATTTAATTCATGCGGTCTGTCTTTGCTGTCTCCAGCCTCCAACCTATCATTTGGATCTGCTGTCTTAACTTATCCGGTGTCTTCATCTGTTTGTATGTGATAGGCAGGAGAAACACATACGCATATGCCTGCATGTGCAAATACACACACACACACACACACACACACACACACACACACACACACACACACACAGAGTTAGGCATGCTGCTACTTTAAGGTTAGGAGGTGAGCAGGGTTCATGTGCAGGCCAGATGACAGTGGGAGAGGACTGTCACAGCGTCTGCCTGTTACCTGTGTCAGCAAAAGCCCCTGGGCACAAATGCTGATTTCAGTTCAAAGACTCCATGGGACATTTTGTTGATTCTTGCTTTGCTCGACTTGCCACGCGTGGATGCACTGTCTCATTCTTCTGTTTCACTCCCTTGTATCATAAAGTGTGACCAGCTGTGATATTTTTGCTTGACTTGTCGGGGACAAGACACATTAACATCACATCACATCACATATATTGCCATATATTAGTGCAAATAGCCTACATCTAATTCAATAAAAATTCTGGGTTCTGGGATCTTCGAGGAACTAACCAAAATGCCTAATTATGATGACCATTTGGTTTTTGTGTCTTATCTCCGGAGGATTTGGGATGTTTACACTATCAGACTCAAAGGATTGGGCAGTGACAGGCTGCTTTTTATTTTGAACTGCAGTGTACCAATGACAGTCTGAGAAGCACAGATTCAGACAGCCAGGGTTTCATACATCATGTGCCTTAGGAACCAGTTCTGTCATGTACATTGAAACCAGGGGTATCAGAGAAGAAACAAGATGTAACTCTCCATCAGCAATTAGCAAGATAAGGTTCACTATTTTTAAAACAATGGTAGAGACATGTTATATTTTTGGCTGCAAAATGAGAAATGGTGAATCTTTGTGTATTATCAAAAGATTGGAAAACCTGAGAGCTAACGTTCCAGAGAAAACAATGGTTTGTAGTAGTCATTTTCCAGCTGCTGTTGTGTAGCATCAGCAAAGCTACACCAGCGTAATGATGCATCTTCTTAACAACAGTGTTGCAGGATCTCTGTATAAAAGTGGCTATGCACACATGCATATGCATGCACAAACAAGTACACCACTCTACAAAGAAGACAAGACCGTCCTTTGAAGGTGACAATGAAAGATAGCCAGGCGCAGAGCAAACACTGAGACTATGATTGATCTTGGGAATACTCAGAGACAGCCAACAGAAAGTGAAACTGGATGATAAATGTGTTCACACAAATGTGCATTTGTGGGTGGCTTTGCATATATATGTGACCATGTGTGTGTGTGTGTGTGGGTGCCTGTGTGTGTGTCTTTGTGTGGAAGAACATGGCAAACTGCCAAACTAGAGCCCTACTCAGACCCATTATCAGGAATGAAACCATGAATCCAGGTGTTTCGGGATTGTGTGTCAGCCCAGCTGAGATAGTTCACACCATCAGAAAGTGTCTCCTGTGACTGCTGGTGGTTAGGTTTCACTTGCATGGTCACTTTTAATAATTTGATCTGAGGGGTAGCTGTTAATGCTGTTAGGTCACATTCAGAACAACTTTACACTGCATGAAAAAACTGAGCCCCCTCATTCATTTTAATGAAAGCAGTCTGGCAGCACAGCAGGGGTGTCGCGGAGGGCTCCAAGAAAAAACACACAGGACTGTCTGGCAAAAAAGTTAAACCAGGCTGCAGCCCAACATCATCCAGCAATTATGACTAATGTCTCAGGAGTACCTGGCACAAGGCCCCCACACCAACACGAAGCCATATGTTGCTTTAATGCACATATCTAGCTGTGTTTGTTGTAGTTCTCTTTAAACCTGACCTATTAATTTAACTACCCACGGGCCCAGAAACTAACTCCTCATGGCCTAGCACACATAGGTCTGATAAATGGCAAAATATGTATATGTCCATGTTTGTCTCATGCACATGCTCATAAATGTGATGGACATATCACTTATCATATACTCATAGCATATACCTTTTCACACTGCCTTTAGAAAGTATTTAAATTTATTTTTAAAACATCATTTTTAAACAATCAGTAATATTCTAAATTAAAAATGGTTATGTGCACAGAGAGCAGTTTGTGAGAGTTTGAATTTATGACAATAGGTGTCTGAAAATGTCTGGCGCATCTACATTTACTGGTTTTAAAATCTGGCCCATTTGAATTTGTAACTGATTAGCCCAGCTAACACAATCCCAAACAAAAGCCCAAATCACTTCATAATATATTGACTACCTCTATACTTATGGTGAGACCCCTAACAAAGGTCACTACAGTCCAGTAATATGAATGGCTATTTGCTCATTCAGACTGAAACAGCCAGTAACATCACTGGGTTTGCCCTGCTTTTCATGATGGACATAAACTTTGTGATGGAAAGTGGCATTTTGAAATGAACAGTAACTGAGAAAATGTCATGAAAATGAATGCTGACTTGGAAAAACTGCACTTTAAGAAGAAAAATTTCTTTTTAAAAAAATCACCTGCTGTAATAAAGATTGAGGTACTGCCTCTGCAAGCAAGCAAAGGAAAATGATATGTTTGAGAAAGTGCACAGTGTGCATAGCTTCTCTGGTCAGAATAGCTGTCTTAGCTGATTAGAATGGACGAGCTCAGCTGTGGGCATGCTGTGGCAGACCTGTCATGCAATGACAGAGGACAAGATTATCTGTCGAAAAAACCCAAGCCAGTTTAATGGTGTTCTTTGCAGGAGCACTGCATGACCTCTGCGTAAAAAGAGCAATTGCCTGTAGTTGTTACATGGCTCACTGACCTGACATCACTAGCTGTTTAGCCTGCTTGATATCCTTGGGTGTGGGTGATTGGGTGATTGTATCATTGAACAGTTTACACACAGTTTTGCCTCTGTTTGGGGCTTTTGTTGATGATTGCCAGAAACTCTTGCTGAAAGGAAAACAAGGGACACAGTCCTATTGTACTAACTCAGCATTATGTGTAGCATTTTGCCTGATCTTTCCAGCTGCTTTGGAGATTACTTGTTGTGTTTTCCTTTCTTTCCCTGACTGGTGATTGGTCACTTTCTGTTTGTGGATATCTGCCTGACAGCATGCCGACAGTCTTGTTGCCATAATTAATTTGGTTTGTTTGCAGACTGCATTTAGCGCATTGTTTTCTTCCAAACTGTTTTGAAAAAGTCAAATAGTGCAAATGTGTGCTTGACTGATTTCACCTCATTAATGACAGGTAGCTTTAGCCCTGATCTTTTCCAACTACACTTACAATGTGCATCTAAATGTTACACAAGAACTCTATCACTTTCCTTAAATTCCATCATTCTGTGAATGAATGCAGGGTTGAATGCTGTAAGCAAAATGGCATGATGACAAGATCTTGTTAAAACATACCATCAGTTTCTTGTAAAATGTGTGACCCTTGTTTAGCAAACACTGTTTTGCTGACCATGTGTTCAGACTGGAGGAATTTTCTAGAAGTGCTTATATTGCAAAGATGCAGACTTGAGCACAGCACCAACTATGGGCCAGTAGCAGGCTATGTCAGTATGATAAAATCTGTCAAGTTTAAGTTAAAGTTTCAACTTTCAACTCAATTCAATTCAGTTTATTTAGCGCCAATTCACCCTGCGATTGACTGGCAACCAGTCCAGGGTGAACGCCGCCTCTCGCCCGTAATCAGCTGGGATAGGCTATACAGCCCCCCCGCGACCCTGACGGATAAGCGGTATAGAAAATGGATGGATGGATGGATGGATAGTGCCAATTCACAACAAAAGTTATCTCATGACACTTTTCAATTAGAGCAGGTCTAGACCGAACTCTTTGATTAAATTTTACAATACAGAGAACCCAACATCCCCCCTTGAGCAAGCACTTGGCGACAGTGGTGAGGAAAAACTGCCTTTTAGAAGGCAGAAACCTTGGAGCAGACCCTGGCTCTAGGTTGGCAGCCATCTGCCTTGACCGGTTGGGTTGAGAGAGGGAGAAGGAGAGAGAAAGGGGGAGAGATAGACAGGCAGAGAGAGAGAGAGAGAGAGAGAGAGAGAGAGAGAGGGAGAGGGGGGTGGGGCATGAGAGAAAGAGCACACAAACAGAGATACGTAGCTAAATCAAGTACACCAGAAGTACTGGAACTCTGGATAATGATAATGATGAAGTATATAAAAGGTACTATGGTGATTATGATAACAAAAGCAGTAGCAATAATAATAATGGTAGTAGCTGTAGTCATAGTAGTAATAGAATTAAAACAAATTCTGACTAAACAGTAGTAATTGCAGTAAGTGTCAAGCAGGACCGCAGCAGGAGGTCCAACCACGATCCATGGGAACCTGCAAGATGAGAAAGCACAAGGACTCCAGGGAAGAAGTTGGGTTAGTGATATGCATTAATGGAACATAAATGTGTGCAGAAGGAGAGGGAGAGGAAGAAAGAGCTCAGTGCATCACGGGAGGACCCCCGACATTCTAAGTCTATAGCAGCATAACTAGGGGCCGGCCTAGGCCAATCCTAACCATAGGTTTTGTCAAAAAGGAAAGTTTTTAGTCTACTCTTAAACGTAGAGAGGCTGTCCGCCTCCTGGACCGAAGCCGAAAGATGGTTCCACAATAGAGGAGCTTGATAACTAAAGACTCTGGTTCCCAATCCACTTTTGAAGGCTCTAGGAACCACAAGTAGCCCTGCATCTTGGGAATGTAAAGCTCTGGTGGGATAATAGGGTACTCTCAACTCTTTAAGATATGATGGGGCCTGACCATTCAGGGCTTTATATGTGAGGAGGAGAATTTTGATCTCGATCCTGGATTTTACAGGTAGCCAATGGAGAGAAGCCAGTATGGAAGAAATATGATCTCCAATGTTGATTCTTGTGAGTAATCTTTCAGCAGTGTTCTGCATTAGCTGGAGAGTCTTTATAGATTTATTGGGGCAACTTGATAGAAGGGAGTTACAATAATCCAGGCTGGAAGTAATAAATGCGTGGACTCATTTTCCTGCATCTTTCTGGCTCAGAATGTGCCTAATTTTAGCAATACTGCGGAGGTGAAAGAATGCAGTCTTTGAAATGCGTGTTATGTGTGAGTATTGATCAAAAATAACTCCGGGATTACTTACAGTGGAGCTTGAGACCAAGGCTAAGCCATCTAGAGTTGTTATATCATTGGATAATTTGTTTCTAAGGTGTTTCGGGCCCAGAAGAATAACTTCAGTTTTGTCTGAATTTAGAAGTAGAAAATTCCAAGTCATCCAGGTATTTATGTCTTTAAGACATGCCTGAAGTTTGGCTAGCTGATTTGTGTCATTTGGTTTCACTGACAAGTGTGTGTCATCTATATAGCAGTGAAAATGTGTAGAGTGTTTCCTAATAATATCATCGATAGGGAGCATATAAAGGGTGAATAGTATTGGCCTGAGCACAGAACCTTTGGGAACTCTGTGACTAACTTTTGAGTATGAGTATGGATGATGCATCATTAACATGAACAAATTGAGATCAATCTGATGAATAGGAGTGAAACCAGTGCAATACAGTTCATAAAATGCCAAATAAATATTCCAATCTGTGCAATAAGATGGAATGGTCATTGGTGTCAAATGCAGCACTAAGGTCTAACAATGCAAGGACAGAGATAAATCCCTCATCTGATGCAAGTAGAAGGTCATTTGTGAAGTTTTTGTGCCTTTTGCTTTAGTATGTGAATCTCAGTATTATACCATGGCACTAGTCTCTTTTGCTTTATATGTTTCTGTGGTACCGGGACATGACAATAAAATTGCTTCTTTAAATTTAGCCACAGCACAATTAGACAGGTATCTAATATAGGAGTTTTTTTCTTGGTGGTATGTAGTCAAGTAATACAAACTCAAAAGTTATTAAATAGTGGTCAGATAAAAGAGGATTTTGCTCAAAGAGTGTGAATAAGACAGTGAATGGGTCATATGTACACACTGAGAGATGCTGATTGAATCTAATAAAGAGATAAATGCTGTGCAAAAGGCTATCGTTATCATTGTCCACATGGATATTGAAATCGCCCATAATAATTACTTTATTTGTTTTAAGGAGACAAGAACTAGACTTGATAGAAATTAAAACTAAGAATAAGGCTTTTGAATGAATGATAGTTGATTTTAGGCTTTGGATTGAATGATAGGCTTGGGTCAAAAATGGCTGCAAACCCCACCTCCTTGGCCAGTGTCTCGAGGAGTGTGAGTATTAATATGACTTTGAGTAGATTTATTTAGGCTGACGTATTCTCCTGGACAAAGCCAGGTTTCAGTAAGACAAAATAAATCTATATTATAATCTAATATTAATTCATTTACCAGTATATCTTTATATGTTAGAGATCTAACGTTTAACAGTCCATATTTATGTATCATATTTTTTGTAGCTGTGGAGATGTTGGTGTTAACCTTTATTAGATTTTTATGTATAACACCTCTTTTTGTATATCATTTAATTAATTTAGGCGGTCGGGATACAGACACAGTCTCTATGGATTTTGGATGGGTAACTGTTCTAATGAGAGTGCAGCGAGGCATGTAGGACTGCAACTCTGTCTCCTGGTCTCAACCCTGGGTTGTCATAGTTTTGGTTTAATAAGAAACTCCATCAGATTTCCAGATATGAGAGCTGCTCCATCCAAAGTGGGATGAATGCCGTCTGTCCTAACAAGACCAGGTCTTCCCCAGAAGGTCTGTCAGTTATCTACAACATAATAATATAACTGCCACATTGTTTGTTGCCAGCGATTGAATGATGGTGTGCAGCAAAACATGTCATCACTGGTCAGATTGGGTAGGGGTCCAGAGAGAACTACGGAGTTAGACCTTTTTTGGAAAAGTACACATCTAATCCAAGTTCATTTTAGTGACCTCCGACTGGAGCAGCCAAGTGTCATTACTGCTGACACGTAATACTATTTTACCATATTTACGCTCCTTAGCCAGCAGTTTTAGATATGATTCAGCGTTGCCCGCTATGGTCCCAGGACAGGTCCCTAACTTCACATTTCTGACTATAAATTTGCCAATTACCATGTTGACTGATACAATATAATTGCACTGATCCACACTAACCTGTTTTTTATTTGCTTTATTAGGACACAGGGGAGTTTGAGGCAAGCCTTGGTAGGCTGGTGATGGATACTGCCATGGTTGTTTGTATGTTGAAGTTGCTTAGGTGCAACAAATCTTGACAAAAAATCTGTTTGATTATGCATATGTTGGATTATCTGTTGGATTTCAATTTTCCAACATGTTGACTGTCTGTTGTGAATACATCTTTACTAATTTGGTGAAACTGATCTAAAAGGTCTCTTTTATTTATTTACTATATTTTGTAAAATATCTGTGTGACCCTAACATGACTGTTAACTATTAAAAGCTAATGTTTAATGGGCACTTTTTTAACTGTAATTTTAGTTTTTCTACAGTTTATATTGTGAGTTTACCAACCTTTTTTGTTTTTACAGAATTGCTTTAAAACAACATTTTACAGGTTTCATATGTTTGGCACTGTGCTTTTAAATATGTTAAGGCCTGGAACTTTTTCTTCTCTTTCAAAGTTTAAATATGGTGTGTTCAAATAAACTGCAGTTTAATTTAAAGTCAAAGAAAACATGTTATTGGAGACACCTAATTTTAAATTAGTTATCAACTTAAAACTTAAATTAAACATTCAAAACTATGCTTATCAAGTATATCACAGCTAAGTGACAATACTCAATCCTGAATATTTATACGAGACTGACAGAAATACACCGTAGGAATCGTTAAGGAGTCTGTCCATCACCCATATACCCAAACTGACATGAAAAAGCGATGCTCCAAAATACCTGTGGGGGGATCTGCTCTTATTGGAAAGTATTGTGAGACAACTTTTGTTGTCATTTAGTGCTATATAAATAATTTAAATTGAATTTAATTTTGGTTTGGGATTCTTTTGTCTTGCTCGAGAATGAACTCTGATGTGTGAGAAAGGTGTTCTGTATTTTTAGCTAAAAAAGTCTCCTTTAGAGTTTTAAAGAGCTATTCCATGGAGCTGTTTTATGTAAATAATACTCAGTAATTACTAATACTCAAGTGATAGTGCAAACAAAATTTCCTAAAACATTCTTAAAATAAAATGATTCAAACTCCTTCCTCCATACTTTTTCCTATTCACTCAGCTGGTGTACCTTGGCTGAACTGTGAGCTTACACCAGACTTGTTTTCCATCTTAAGGCTCTCTGTCTGTCACCAGCCTGCCCTTACACCTTCAGTACATGTAGCTAAGTGCTTGTCTTTGTGGAAAGTGCTTGGATGGTAACCTCTAAATGCATTCCAGACCTGGCCATTCTTTCACGCCTACTCTGTCTTTCCCTCCTTGCCTTCCTTTCAACTTTTGTTTCATTGTGTGATGGTCATTTGATGTTCACCTTTACACCCCCTCTCACACATTCCCCCTGCAACAGTGACTACTCAAACTTTCCCTTTATCGTCATTCTTCTGTGTTCCAGGTACTGAATCACTGGCTCAATGGCTGTAGTGAACCAAGATGCCAATGATGCTATCTATGTTACATTATTATTAGTAGAGAAGGTGTCACATAAGGGGGGATGTAGTTTGATTTCTGGATCTGTCTGTCCACCATGTATTAATGGATGGATTGCAGTGAATTGTGGTACATACTTGGCCATTTCATTATGAAATTTGATTATCCTGGTTTATACTTTATTCTTAAATCAGATTTCCTTACAACCACACATAGATACAGCCAAAGTGAGATGTTCTATGGTAATGTGAAGTTTTAGTAATCAGACAAAAGGCTAAGCATATTTCAAACTTGATCTTGATAATTAATTTCATAAAGACAGAACAGTCATTTGATTTTGTATCCTTCAACATTTTCTGAAGGAAAACTACAAAACGCTACAAAAAGCTACAAAATTCAAGGCACTGTGTGTGTGTGTGTGTCTCTTCCAACTGGAGACGTCGGAGTCTATCCAGTCTGTCAGTGTTTATGAGGCAGGGTGTTGCATTTGGATGTAAATGACATTGAGGAAATGTTAACAGCACTCGAGCTCAAATGTTGTTTGTGTCTTTTATTTCCTTTCTATTGTCTTTTAGATGTTTAATTGTCCCTGGGCTCATCAAAGTGGGGAATCCCTGTAAAAGTTAAGAGATATGACCCTCATGACCTCTTCATCTGTTCTATTCTGTCTTCCAATCCCTGCTCAGCTTACTTCAAGTTTAAATCAAAGAGCAAGAATTCTCACATGGTTGCTACTGTGGAACTTTCATATGATAGTATTATATTTGCATTCTATCTGTTTCAAGGAATCCATGTATTTGATTCAAGACTATAGCAGTTTAAGTTAAAAACCACAACCAAAACTGGAGGTTATATGTTGCAGCTATAAAGCACCAACTCCCTCCCAACCACATAAGTTGTATAAAATGTATGATATTTATTAAATATATTTTAACAATTAACCTTTTTCTATTTGTGAGTGGGGTTTGTCCAACACTGATGTTGGGTGATAAAGTCTGTCAGAGATCCAGTTCATCCCAAAGATGATGGATGGGGTTGAGGTTCCATCCAGACACACAAAGTACCTTTTAGTGTCTGTGTGCATGGCACAAATTCAGGAAATCCCAACCCAAAGCTCCAAACCTGTTGGGACTTCATCTCTTTGTAAAAGGCCACGCTGTACAGTTTATTTGATTGTCTGATAATGATATGGGTGTGTTTTCATTGGAGGTGCATTAAAGCTTCATGCATCCACTCAAATGTTAATGGATAAGTTCTGTGTCAACAACATTCATGTCCTGTTAATGAGACCAAGCTTGAATTTCTTCTTTTATGAGCAGCAGATTTTATCACTGCAATCAAGCGTTTACATACACATTAGTAACCAGGTCTTTCAGAGAAACCAGGTTACACAGGTATTCAGAGAATCACAACTTGTGACGCCGTTACAAATATCTGTTGTTTTAAATAATGTACTGCTGACTGACTGCTGAGTGAAACAAGTTCAAGTTAAGCCACCATTACAACTTCACACACTTGAGTATTCATTTTGGAGAAATAACTAGCTACCACTGCGCCACTCTTATGTGTATGTGTGTGTGCATGTGATTATGTGTGTTATCACTGCCTTTTGGATGACCTTTCTGCTATCATTAGTGTCACCCTCACCTTGGTCTTAAGTTGTAACTCCCCTGGTATCCTAAGTATTCCCTGAACTTTACTGGGAATAGCTGTTACTGGAAGTACAGGCTAATGCAGAAAAATAGACTGCCTGCCTCCCTCCACAGTCCCTAAAAGAGTTCAGAGCAATGTTGAACTTTTGAACTTGGCAAAGTATGTTTGAAGGCAAAAGGCATCCTGGAAAATCTGCAGGTTGTAATCCCTGAGGACTTTGACAGCAGGGAAACAGGGAGAATTTACTCTATGTGAGACCAAAGGAACTGCTTTCTGGACAATGTGGTGTAAACGTCTTTTTGTAAATGTCTCTTTATAAATACACTCTTGCAAAGATTTTCCTTGGCTTGTACCGAGACTCAGCAGTGTTGGAAAAGCACAGAGAAATATAACTAATAACCACTATTATTCAGCATCCGTACAGCAATTAAGAATTTGTATTACACAAATTTCCAGTTTCAGAGAATAACAAAACAGCTGTCAGTTTTTGGTCTGGCTTTCATTAATGATGGTTTAAGAAACCAACCTGGTTAATTCCACATCACATATGATTTTTATTAAGTTAACCCTATTAAAACATTATTAATAAGGTTCAGGAAAGAGACCATGACAAATTCTCTCACTAATTCAACCACCCTGTCCTTCTCCTGGTCCCTTTCATAGGCCGGCGCTGTGGCTCTGCCTCACAGCTTGAAGATCTTGAAGATCTGAACCAGGATTGTCCCAAGTCTTTCTACTTAGAGTTTCTTTATTATACCAACTGCATGCAGTATGATAAAGCTGTGCCTTGTGCCCACTCACAGACTGTGGACCTGATCATCATCTTAATTTAGCAACTTAAGCGTTTAGTTTACATACCAGTGCTTTGGTATGTATTCCCATTGATAAGACTCAACAATAAACAATAATGGCCAACTCATAATATTGATATTTGATGACTTAGCAATGAGACCCAGCAATCAACCATCTTTCTCCGGAATTAGTCACCCAACCTTTAAACGCAGAACATAAATATGATAGGATGTAGCATGTACTGAGATTTACCATTTCTGTCATGGATGAGGATGAGAGGCCACTATGCCTCATCTGTCAGGTAGTCTTTTGTGATTATTGAACATGTTCATGTCACAATAACAATCAAAATAATGTTTTAACAATAACAAACCCTAAGTAAGGTGCACCTAATCACTTCTGGAGCTTTCATATAAAGATTCCTATTTATCAGATGCTTATTTTTATACAATAACTAGATCATGTCAAAACAAAATCCAGCCTAAACGGTAATCTTATAAATTCAAACAGTGTAACCTATTGGGAAATCCGCTCTCTCAAGGGCAAGATTTAGATATATGCAGGATACACATCAAAGAGGGAGTGTACTGTTTCTCATTTAACAGTACCTGGAAAACACTTGCTATCTGAGTTTACAGTTCTCATATCTGTTGGTCAGAGATCAGGTGTCAACCTGACCTCTGGGTTTCTTAAAAGATGTACTTTTATTGCAGGTTGTTGGCTGGCCCATGACACCAGTGCTAATGACTGTATCTTTGTGATAAGAGGATGAATAAGAGCACGTTTCTGAATGGCAGATGCGGGTAGTTGTGATTTCTCAGCCTCCTGACACCAGTCTCATGTCTGAAAAGGTAAAAGCTTTGAGGATTTTTAATTAACTTGCAGTTTTCATAATATTACGAACTGCCATACTGAGTTTCTCAAATACCCCTTTAAAAGAAAAAAGACAGAAAGAAAATAAAGTAGAATCACATATACATTTATATACACACATATACATACAATTATATACATCCATCCATTTTCTGTACCACTTATCCATCAGGGTCATGGGGGTCTGGAGCCTATCCCAGCTGACTACGGGCGAGAGGCGGGATACACCCTGGACTGGTCGCCAGTCAATCACAGGGCTGACACACAAAGACAGACAACCACACACTCTCACCTAGGGGCAATGTAGAGTAGCCAAATAACCTAATGCATATTTTCTGGAATTGTGGGGGGAAGCCATGCAGACACAGGGAGAACATACAAACTCCACTTAGAAGGGCCCAGACCGGGATTCAAACCTGGAATTCTCTTGCTATGAGGCGACAGCACTAACCATAACACATATTTGGCTTCTCAGTAACCTTGAGGTAGGTTGTTCCAAAGTTCTTGAGCCATGAAAGTTCAATACTTAACCAGTGTTGCTGGAGCTGAAATGTGCTTAACCAGTGGCATGGTCTTTTAAGGCAGCAGCTGCTACTTGCATCACCCCAAGGTACTCACAATTTGAATCAGTGAACACAAAGAGGTTCAATAGGATCTCTTCAACCCATCTGAAGTCAAGTGTTCATGGTCCTCAGTGAAAAGCTGACACGTCACATAATGAAGTCATTTGAAAGTGTCATATGCTACATTTTGGACAATACGTATTTTAAGACAAGAATGGCGTGTTTCTCCTCTGTATTTGTCGAAATACTGTGCTTTGCAACAAAATGCTGGAAGAATGGATGGACTGCATGTCTGCCGGTAGGATAAACAGTACAGCAAAATTCAACCTGGAGTTCGCATGATCCTGCAGGATGTCAGTGTTCCAGCTGGGACGATTACAAGTGCATTAGAAGTTGATTCATAGTTTGATTTAGAATATGGGTAAGTTGCTGTGTCATAGCTACACATTACAATTTCCCTTTTGGTTTTCACCATTTGGCATGGAAATGTCCAATCTGACCAGTGATGACATGTTTATGTCATCATTCAATCGCTGGCTGTCCCCCAAACGATGTGGGCTTTGTAGATAATTGGCAGACCTTCTGCGGAAGACCTGGTCTCATTGGGACAGATGGCATGTATCCCACTTTGGATGAAGCAACTCTCTTTACTTCACAGCTACAAAAAATTTGTAAATTAAATGTTGACTGTTAAACATTAGATCTCTATCATCTAAAGCTATACTGGTAAATTAGTTACTATTAGATTATAATAGAGATTTATTTTGTCTAACCGAAACCTGGCTTCGGCCAGAAGAATATGTCAGCCCAATTGAATCCACTCCCTCCCAGTCATATTAATACTCACATTCCTCGAGACACTGACCAAGGAGGTGGACTTGCAGCCATTTTTGACCCAAACCTATCATTCAATCCAAAGCCTAAAGTCAACTATCATTCATTCGAAAGCCTTATTCTTAGTCTTAATTTCTAGAGTCTAGTCCTTAAAACAAATAAAGTAATTACTAAAGGCGATTTCAATGGACAATGACAACGATAGCCTTTGCACAGCATTTATCTCTATTAGATTCAATCAGCTTCTGTCAGTGTGTACATAGACTCACTCACTGTTTTAATCAAACTCTTGACTTTATGTCGACATATGGCATTGAACATTTAATAGTCTTTGAACAAAGTCCTCTTTTTTCTGACCATTGTTTATAAACTTTTAACTATTAACTTTTGAATTTGTATTACTTGACTGCATACCACAAAGAAAAAACTCATATACTAGATACCTGTCTGATAGTGCTGTGGTTAAATTTAAGGAAGCAATTCTATTGTGATTTACTTCAGTATCATGTGGGAACATTACAATACCAAAGAAAAGTCTTACACCAATTGTAATCTCTCTCAAATCGACCATTTTGTGGACAGTGCTGGAAGCTCAATGATAACAATAGACTCTATCGCCCCTCTAAAAAAGAAACACATAAAGCAAAAGAGACTAGTGCCATGGTCTAATACTGAGGTTCACATACTAAAGCAAAACGTGCAAAAACTTCACAAACGACCTTCTAAATGCATCAGACGAGGGATTTATCTCTGTCCTTGTGCTGTGAGACCTTAGTGCATTTGACACCAATGACCATTTTATCTTATTACACAGATTGGAATATTTAATTGGTATCAAAGGAACTGCATTAAGCTGATTTCAGTCTTACTCATCAGATCGATCTCAGTTTGTTCATGTTAATGATGCATCATCCATACTCATAAAAGTTAGTCATGGAGTTCCGCAAGGTTCTGTGCTCAGGCAAATACTATTCACCCTTTATATGCTCCCCATCAGTGATATTATTAGGAAACACTCCATACATTTTCATTGTTATGCAGATGACACACAATTGTTCTTGTCAATGAAACCAGATGAAACAAATCAGCTAGCCAAACTTCAGGCATGTCTTAAAGACGTAAGAAAATGCATGACTTCCAAATTTAGACTCTAGGAGTTATTTTCGATCAAAACATGTCCTTTAACTCACACATAACACACGTTTCAAAGACTGCATTCCTTCACGTCCACAATATTACTAAAATTAGGCACATTTTGAGTCAGAAAGATGCAAAAAAATTAGTCCATGCATTTATTACTTCCAGACTGGATTACTGTAACTTCCTTTTATCAAGTTGCCCCATTAAGTCTCTAAAGACTCTCCAACTAATCCAGAACGCTGCTGCAAGATTACTCACAAGAACCAACATTAGAGATCATATTTCTCCCATACTGGCTTCTCTCCATTGGCTATCTGTAAAATCCAGGATAGAGTTTAAAGTTCTTCTCCGCACATATAAAGCCCTGAAAGGTCGGGCCCCATCATATCTTAAAGAGTTGAGAGTACCCTATTATCCCACCAGAGCTTTACGTTCCCAAGATGCAAAAGTTATGTCTTACCACTCATTTACCTCAGCACATTTGTAACCAATGGATTGCATGTGTATGTGTGTATGTGTGAATCTGTAAAATGAACTACTGACAGTTGATCAAATTTAGACACTTTGCATGCATACGTGCGTGTGTGAATTTGAAGGTGAGTCATTGAATCAATCCAAACACTGCATTACTTTCACCATCTCTTAATGGCTCTATTATCTGACAGGAAGCAAATGAGATGTGACTTACAGAGTCCAAAGTTAAAAGTAGCTTAGCTACTATGAGTTTCATTCTGAGTGAGGATCTCAGCTAATATCTTGAAGAAAACAAGTCAGTAGGAATAGTTCAATCTCATAACTCCATCTTCAGTACATTGTATAATACAGTCTGAGCTTCTTATGATGGCCATTGCTGATTTTTGTTGGTTTTAGGCCAGCCATCTACTAGATGTT
The DNA here is from genome assembly GCF_020382885.2 of Scatophagus argus. Taxonomy (NCBI): domain Eukaryota; kingdom Metazoa; phylum Chordata; class Actinopteri; family Scatophagidae; genus Scatophagus; species Scatophagus argus. Next base: position 879,941 of record NC_058513.1, on the reverse strand, counting down.
TTTCATCTGCATACCTCTTGTATTAGCTGGTGTAATTTCCATCTTGACATTGTCCCCAGTGACATAATGGATAGATGGATGAGTGGATAGATATTTAAATTTGGATGTGCAGACAGCACTGGGGTAGTGACCCTGATGCTGCCAATGCTGCTGACATCCCAGTAAAAACCCAAGATGTCACAGCCTGAATGAGCTGATTACCACACTTAACCACGTGTGTCTACCAGATGCAACTTCACCACTTCTGTCACAGTTCAAAAGTTTACTGGTAGAATTTCACAAGTGATGTATCTTGAAGCAACGGTCTTTTTTTCTGCTAAGACTAGTCCAATATTGTTGAACATTTTGTGTTGAACATGTTTCTAACTAATTTATCACTGATGTAGTAACAGATATGTTAAGCCCGGACTTTACAAGTCTTTATTTACTAAGAACAAAACCATCTGATCTTTTTTTCCCCCATATTTCGTATATATCCATATTTCCTGAATAGAGTACACTGTATTAGTTTCTAATTAATAGTCATCAGTGAAACCCAGAGTCCACTGGGTGCAGGACAGCTAACTTTCACCTGTGGCTACAATTTTCTTTCTACTAAGTAATTAGTAATTAGTATTTGTAGTTTCCCTTTTGTCTGTGCTACATTCTTCACTGTATTTCAACATTTAAGGCTTTTTATTTGGGAAAGAGAACTGGATAGATACAAACAATGCTGTATTACTGTATAATCTGACATAGAAAATTAATTAAATATGTGTAACAGTTATATGTAAGGCTTAATGTGCCTCTTTAAAATTTAAAGCAAGAATAGTGGACAAATCTTGATTAAAGTAGCTGTGTGATAAAGTAGTATTGATGTAATAAGCGCCACTGTCCCAGGGTGCTGAACTCTATCTGACCTGCTGAACTTGTCAATGGTCTCTCAGATTATGCATAATCACAGTGAGCCACCAACAGCCATGCTAACGACGACATTAGCATCTCTTATTGGGCACTCATACGACTCCACAGCAGGGGCTGAAAGGCAAGCAGACTCGTTGCAAACACAGTTTGAGGAATTAACGCTTTTGATGACTTACACTGACTTTTTTTTTTTAACCCAGGCAGCATTCGCCAGTTGACTTTCAATGACTTTACTCATCAGACCAAATAGCTGCCCACTGAAGTTAAAGTGCATCTATACTGTGCTTGATTAAGTGCACATGTTGCATTGGGAAATTTCTGCTGACCATTTGTTTGAAGTAAACATCTGCCCATACAGTCCCTACTAAATTTGAAATATGAAAGAATAAATGAGAAAAGGAGCACACAAGCAGAGATGCATAGCAGCATAGCATAATAATGACAACGAAGTATACAATAGGTATTATGGTGATTATGATAGCAATATTAGTAACAATAATAATGGTAATAATAATAATACAGCAGAGTAGTAATAGAATTAAAATAGCTTATGACTAAACAGTAGTAATCACAGTAAGTTTCGAGCAGGAGGTCCAACCATGATCCATGGGAACCTGCGAGACGAGAAAACACAAGGACTCCAGGGAAGAAGTTGGGTTAGTGATATGCATTAATGGGACATAAATGTGTGCAGAAGGAGAAGGAGAGGAAGAAAGAGCTCAGTGCATCACGGGAGGACCTCTGGCAGTCTAAGCCTATAGCAGCATAACTAGGGGCCGGCCTAGGCCAGCCCTAACTATAAGCTTTATCCAAAAGGAAAGTATTAAGTCTACTCTTAAATGTAGAGAGGGTGTCCGCCTCTTGGACCGAAACCAGGAGCTTGGTAACCCACTGCTCTTGTGTGTGTTTCACTGCATGTAATTTGCCGGGTGTTGCATGTGTGTGTTGAACTAAGGATGGGATAAATTCAGTAAAATTCAGTATGTGTGTATGTAAGAATATATATATACTGCCAATAAAAGTTGATTCTTCTTCTTCTTCTTCTAACTAAAGGCTCTGGTTCCAGATCTACTTTTGAGGACTTTAGGAACCACAAGTAGTCCTGCATTTTGGGAACGTAAAGCTCTGGTGGGATAATAGGGAACTATCAACTCTTTGAGATATGATGGGGCCTGACCATTCAGGGCTTTATATGTGAGGAGGAGAATTTTAAAATCTATCCTGGATTTTACAGGCAGCCAATGTAGAGAAGCCAGAACAGGAGAAATATGGTCTCTCATGCTGGTTCTTGTGAGTAATCTTGCAGCAGCGTTCTGGATTAGCTGGAGAGTCTTTATAGATTTATTGAGGCAGCCTGATAGGAGGGAGTTACAATAATCCAGCCTGGAGGTAAATTACTATAATTTCTGTGTAGTTTGAGGAAGAGCACTGTAGCTACAGAATAGCTAGCATGTAAGTTTTGCAGGAGTTATGAAGCTACGCTGTAACCATAAAATGCATAACTATAGACCCCCCATTACTATTGTTAGTTTAGTAAAACTAACAATATTATATAATAATATGTAAAACTAACAATTGTAACAATAACTAATATTAATTTTCTTACATAAAAGTTATTTATCTATAATAAACCTTTAATTTGTGAGAGTCATTTGTTTGAGTCATTCAGCCAGTGCTTTGATCAACTTCTGTGTGAGAGAAAGTAAGTGATCATAGAAAAGAAGCTTTTTTAATTTGGCATATTTGATGTGAATCAGAAGGGTAACTCATGTTTTATGTCAGAATCAGAATTCCTTTATTTATCCCTGGAGGGAAATTCTTGATGTATGTAATTCATGTAATTCATGTAATGTAATTCACATTTTAGATGCAACCGCACAGCCCTGCAAACAAACCTGTATGTTTATCTTCCCAGTTCTTTTGCATAACATTTCCAGTTTTGTGAGCAAACACAAAAGCATCAGCAACCTGTCTCTTCAGTTCTGAAATTATTTTGATCAAGTAGCATGTATGATGCTAATCATTATGTTAACATCATAGATAATAGTGCTGTAAAGTGTAAAGAATAGGAAGAATGAATCAAAGAGGGGAGAGGTTAAGCATGTAATGATTTGCCATGCAAAACTCAAGAACATTCTGAGGAAATTGCTCCAAAACCAAACTATTGTACTACTCATTTCTTCTTTATTTGAGGGAGGGTATAGTGTGCTGCCATTTTTCCTAGCATTCATCTTTTTCTACTTAACAAGGAATACTGAAATGGAACACAGAGTTACAATAAACCATGTTTTGTTTTGGATAAAATTGGTCGTAAGCATATTTTCATCTATTAGTCCACCGAAAAAACTCAACAATCCATAAATAGCCCATTGGATCTAATTTGCACCGAAACAATCATGTACCGTAGTTTACAATATACAATGCATGTTACAGGGATATTTGACATCGTGAAATCAAATACAAACAAATCCTTTGGCTTTAGCTCCTTTTCTCTTTCCATTTATTTCTGTATTTGTCTCTGCTTCCTCCAGTCTCCACCCCTCACTTTTTATCATGTACTGTTCTTGGCAACAAAGTGATTTGGTGTATAAAAGTGCTGCCTTCAAAAACAATACTTCACTGGCTATTACAATGATTTACTTTGGACCATGTTCAAGCTTGAGGAGCTAAATGAAAGCAAGCTAGTTTCAAACCTCTTTCAACACTGTGTTGTAAATTCACTACAATGGTCACAAATTTTAACGAAAATAGCCTTGGCTGTGCAAAGTTTTGTCTCCACTGGGTGATGGTGAACAATGGAGGCAAGCAGACGCTCTTTAGAACGAGGAGAGAAGGCAAAGTTCATAAAAGTTCATTCACATCGTTCGAGGGCTAGACCAGCGGGGATAGGATGGCCGGACATAAAGGTGTCAGTTGCAATTTACTATTACAATTTGGCCATTTAGCTGAAACTCTTATCAACAGTGACTTACAATAAGTACAGCAGTTCGGCATTTGTGGATCCAATAATCGCAAGTAGCACAGTAATAAACAAGGGCCAGGGACAACAGCACAATGCTAAGAAGTCAACATGTAGTGGAGGGAGGCTGGGTGTAAATCAGATGGGCACCAGAAAGAGAAACAACTTGTGAAAGAGGCCAAAACACATCTGCCAGTAAAGCTGCCATTAGCCTGTAGGAGTGCAGGCTCTCATTCACCAAGCTAAGTGAAGACCTTTATAAAGATTTGCTAATGTGTGCATTCAAAATGTTTCATGTTACTGATAAGACTGGCAGCACTTTAGAACATTCAGTGTCACTCTTTGTGTTTACAGGCACTTAAGTAACCAGGTTGCTCAGAGATACCAAGTTACACAGGTAATCTGAGAACCTGTGAACATGTTCTATAGTAACTTGAATATTGTTAATCTGCATGCACATGCAGCAGATCTTATTTACTGACCTTGTTTTAGAACCAAAGCATACTGATATGTCATGTGTTAGTTAGTCGAACCTCACTTTCTTTTTTTTTTTTTTTTTTTTTGACTTTCTGTCTGTGTTGGAGCATACTGACATAACTTATCATATAACACACTTAATTCAAATGGAACATAAATGAAATAAATTTCACTTAAACCATCTTGATTTGTCTCTCCACAATCACCTCTGGTTTGATCTAAATACATTTTCAATTCAAGATATGACAAAATCATGGTTGTACAAGTTGTTTTTGCCCTCTGCTGATACCTGAATCCCTTTCGTTTCTCTGCCACTTCAACTCTTTCCTTTCCCTGCCTTTCATGTCCTCTTGTCCCTTGGGACATGGTTCTCATAGGACATGCTGGAGACCTGTAGCCCTCTGTAGTGTTGTCAGACTGGCCTCCACTAGCCTCAGCATCTGTGTCCAGTGCCAGTCCTGTGTTCAGCTGTGTTCTAGCTGTGGAGCCCAGTTTATTTGAACCCTGTTGCATGTGGTGACTCCCCTGTAATCCAAGGTTGCAGTCCAGGTGCTATGGGGACACTAACTCCATGGTTAACTGAGCTAGAGGTAGCTGCAACTACATCAAAAAATAACTATAGCACACAAGAAAGTGAGCAGTAAATGGTGGTTAGTCTGGTAAGTATTGGGTGCACCTGGCCATTACACCAACAGGGACTTTAATGACATTGCATTCTAAATACATAGACAAATGCACAGATTCCACTCTTCGGGGAAGGCTTTCCACAAGATTTTGGAATGTTTCTGTGGGAACTGTTGCCATAAAGTTGGAAGCATACTGTTGTCCAAAAATGTCTTGGTATGCTGAACCATTAAGATTCCTTTCACTGGAGGTAAAGGGCCTAGCCCAACCCCTGAAAAGCAGTCCCATAAGGAGGTGTGTCTGGATACTGTTGTCTATATAGTGTAGGTGTAGGTGGCCCACTGGCTGATATGGGTGTATTATACTACTATTGTAGTATACTGTACTATTAACATTTTATTAAAATACATTCTATTGTCAGTTTTCAGCACTTTTTTATCAAACCTTACTGTACCCCCCCCCCCCCCCACCCTGCAAGTAGGCTAAGGCGCCGAAGATTGTTGGCTTGTTTGTTTGGTATGCTGCAGGAGCTAAATGTGGAAATGCTATGTGTATGTATTTTCAGGTCGTCTCAGTGAAAAAAATGGCTAAATCTTATGCTGCTTCTTGTTTGTTAGTGCAGCAAACAAACAAATAGTAATGTTGCTCACCAATCACTGTCCACAGTTTCTTGCAGGATATGATTGATAATTTATTGGACAGTGGAAGAGCAGCAGAGCAACAACAACAATTGCACATTTACTGTCAGACCAATCTCAGAAAAAAAGCTGAGAACCACAAACCAAAAATAAAAACTGAATACCAAGAATAAGCCACAAAGCCAATGATAGCAATACAGTCATGTTAAAAAGTTGTAGTTAGTGTTTGATGTTTATAGTACCACATTTGATTGTTTTTTTATAAGGGACAAAATGAATATCTTTGTACGACTTTGTTTTAGAAATACTTTTCCACTTCAACCTTTCCATCACACAAATCATTAACTCTGCCGGCTACACACCCATTTTTTAAACAAAGCTGTCTGTTTAAACAGCTACTGCTGTTCACTGACCACTTCAACATAAACACCCTACAGTAATCCTTTAACTGTTTGTTACCCCAAATTTGAGCAAAGAATCTTATCTCTGACTCTGCAGTAAATGTGTGTTCATGCTACTGGCCTACTTCCACTGTTCCACCGAAGGTCTTTACTGGTTCAGTGCCCTGAATCTGAACTGATCAGTATGAACTCTGTTTCACCCTCTGTCTGCTCATCTGCCAGGGTCATCAGCCCTCTGCTTTGCTTTCCCTCCTTCTATGGATTCCAGATTTTTCTGCTATTTTCTCTTTCTTCTCTCTCACAACTTATTGATTTTGTAAGGATAATGGAATGTGTGTGTGTATGTGTCAGGACCACACAGCCTCTGTGTGTGCAGAATAAATATGGTACATTAACAGTCATCGGCAAACCTGTTTTCAAGTAAGATCTTGTCAAACAGTCAGATCAACATAAGATAAGATAATCCTTTATTAGTTCCATAACTGGGAAATTACAACATGAGTACTGCTGTAAACCTATTTATTAGTTACCTGTTTAAGCCCTGTACACCCACTGGATCCTAAAAACCTTGATTAAATGCAGCCTGAAATACTGTCTCTATTCCATTCTTCATCCTTGTCAAAACCTGGTGCTTAAAATACCTACAATACAACCCAACCGTTAACACTTTGACTTGAGTATCTTATTGATGAAGACTCAAGTCACCAGCCTCAAGAAGATGTGAGAAACAGACTGTAGAGGTCTGATAAGCATTCTTATTTCTAATTCCACGGCACAAATGTTCATGTGTGATGTTTGGAAGTGTTACTAGGGTTATTTTTTCCCCACACTGACTTAGTTGTTTCCCCCTCCTTCCAGTTTTTATACCAAGATAGACTAACCTGACTCCAGCTCTGTGCTTCAGACAGATTTAAGATTAATCTCAAGCTTTTCCAGTCTAACAAAAAAAGAAGCAAATTAGTGTATTTCTCAAAATGTTGACACATTTTAATGTTACAATTTACCCTTTTATTTAGAATGAAATGAGAAAATGCAAGATTCACAACAAAACATCTTTATTAAATAAAAAGCCCATACAATAAGTCATTTAAATAACAGGGTAAGATACAAAAGTTATATAAACAGACTCTACATATGTACATAATCCTATAGATACAAAGTTTTCCATGTTTGTGTACAGTGCCTCTTGTTTAGTTTGTTCATATCTTAAAAAAAAAAAAGAAATTATATACAAATCCAATGTATTAACATCATAATATAAAATGTAAAATGCATTAAGTCATCTACAATATGTACAGTTTATATAATGCCATAAATCCACATGAACCAAAGTCCAAAAGAATTACAAGTAGTTTATGTGTGACTGCAGGATTTGATTATTCCTAAAAACTCCCAAAGTACATCAATCATGTACAACATAATTGAGATACTTTTGGGTTAAAACACAGATGATTTGAGACTATTGGAAACCTCAAATTTCAATTGACAATTCTACCACATCTCCATTTAATTTTGTGCATATCTGGTAAACTTGGTTGGCAGATTGTCCACAGGATAGACAGTAGGTCCTGTTTTCATAGTGGGTGGTCCATTTAAAAGAGTCCAGTGACATTTTGTGACCACTTCCACTAGGAAGATCTTCAACAGGACCTTAGCAAACTCCTTCCCCACACACATCCTTGATCCCCCTCCAAAGGGGATGTACTGAAACCTGGAGGAATCAGTGGAGGGTTTGGTCATGAAGCGCTCTGGCTGGAAGTCTTCCTTATTGGGAAAGATTTCTGCAACATCATGGGTGTCACAGATGCTGTAGATGACATTCCACCCTTTGGGAATTTGGTAACCCTGAAATAACGAGAGAAAAATCATCAGTAAGCAGATGGGTAGATGCGACTTTTGAGTATGTTTCTCTTTTAATCAGTTTTGTTCATAGATGTTTGTCAACTTACATTAAGTTCAAAGGTCTTGAGGGCCACTCTGAAGCCTCCTGGAACAGGAGGGTTGATTCTTAGAGTCTCTTTAATGACACAGCTGGCGTATTTCAACTGCTCCAAAGACTCGATGTTCAGATTCTGAAGGTCCATCCCATGCTCCTCCTGAAGACAGACACAAAGACTAAAGTGAGGACAGGCAAGAGATTGTTATGAACCTATTTTGAACTATAGTTAGAATTGAGGACCGGGATAGTACAGATTGTTTACTTCAGCACAAACAGCGATTTTGCATTATGGTAATTTCAAAACAATTTTTACTTGTTTCTTAAAACTGGAACAACAACTTCTAAAACTAGTTGCACAGTGTAAATACCTTGTCCATCAGTTCCTGCCTCAGTCTGTCCAGAACTTCAGGGTTCAGGCCCAGGAACATGATCAGAGAAGTGGCTGTGCTGGCTGTGGTTTCATGGCCCCCAAACAACAGCTCTGTAGCAGACTCCTTAATGGCCTGGAAATAGAAATATAGACTCAGACTTAGTTTTGGCCCTGACCAAAAGAATGGCTCATGGGGATGATAGAAGGTACTTGGGAATTTATCTCTCATGTAGCTTGGTAAAGTCGATATGACGTGAAGGTGTCACTACCTGCATGCTGAATGGGTCCCCATTCTTCTTGACGCTGTCTATGAGCTGCTGCAGAGCATCTCTGTGTTTGGACTCCTTGTGTGACTCCTGCACCTTATTCTTGATGTTCTCCTCTATCTTGGAGTGGATGAAGTTCCTTGCCTTCAAACCCTGGAGGACAGGAATGTTGGTGGAGGAGTAGGGATGGACATAAGAGAGGTGGAATGAAGGGTGATGGAAAGAAAGAAGGGAACAACAAATGAAGAACAGACGGTTACATTCACCATGTACATACATGCAGGCACATTAATTCAACCATTTCACATTGCTGCTTGCCACTTGTGATATGCTAGTTCTGACTTAAAGGACCATATCAAAGTTTTTGAGTGTTTTAGCTCATTTAGTACAATCCATTTCCATTACATGCAGCAATTGGTTATCATGTCGATCAAAGTTTGATCCATGTTTAAAACTAAAAGTGCTACAAAATGATAAAGTGTTTCTCTCTTACCCTGTACAGTCCGCTGAAAGGCACGTCAATGGGAAGGGAGAACAGATTCTTGATCATTTCCTCAAAAGCTTCTACCAGCTGCTGCTCGTCAGTCTTGATCTGCTCCGGCTTGAAGCCGAGGAGGATCCTCATGGCTATGCGGAACATCAGACGCTTCATCTCTGGGTAGACCAGCACACAGGAGTCTTTGGCCAACCACTCCTTCACTGCAGCCTGCACCTCCTCTTGGATGACTGGAACGTAGAGCTCCAGAGCCTCCCTGGAGAAGGCCCGCATAATGGCCTGGAAAGGGACAGGAAGGAGGTTTCATTTATGAAAACAAAAGTCCATCATGTAGCATTACTTTCCATCCAAACCAAATGTCTAACTAAATGACCTACAAGTTAGTTTTTGGCTACTGCGGACAGGATAGACGGAATCTTATCATACTGTCTTAGTGTCATGCATAATCTCATAGCAACATCAAATTTATTATGAGGAGCCTTCAAAGCCATAGGCTGAAACAAGTCCATCTATTTGGAAATGAGTCAAATAAAATAAATGAAATAAGTCAGTAAAATGAGTTATTTCAAATTATATTTCCAAAGCAGGTTCAGTCCACTATGATACTGAAGTTTCACATGTCACTGAAAGTAAAGCAAGGAGTGTTTCAAATGAATCGACTTACCTTCTTCTTGGTCTTGTGTTGGGCTCCGTGCACATTAGACAGTGTGTCCGAGCCCAGGATGGTGCGCACAGAAGCAGGCCACTGCACGGACACGAGCCTGTGCTCCCCCAGCAGAATGTGCCGGACGTTATCCGCTCCGGTCACGCGCACCGTGGGATTCCCGAAGAGGTGTGTGCGGTAGATGTAACCGTACTTCTGCCTTTTCATTCGCAGAAACTTTCTCCTCTGCAGACACGGACGCCAAAAACCAAAACAAAACGATACACACAAAAAACAAACATTAATACACATGGCCACATCTCGCGAGAATAAAAATATACACACAAAACGAAAGCTAAAAGTAATTAAGAAAATCAATAAAATCAACATGGACTATTTCACTTCAAATTTACTTTTAGCTTTGACTTCTTAAAATGGCAACGTGGATGCACTGGAGTTCTCCAAATAAATAATATCTTTAACCCCGGAGGAGCCATAAGCGTCTCAAATCAGTGATATTTGTTTATCACAACTAAAAGCCATGAGAAAAAGTTAGCCACACTCCTCACGGTGCCTGGAGCATCCTGTCCACGTGTGCCCGACAGGCTTTACGCAGAGTTTCCGCATGAAAGCACAAGCCGGCAGCAGTGCAAAGCGTTTACCTGGAGGATGAGCTGCAGCGTCTCTCCAATGAAAGGTAAGCCCATGGATCCGGGAGGCAGCGGGCTGGGGCAGCTCGGGTCTCTGCCTCTGATCATGTAAACCTCCCACAGCTTCACTGCCACTAAAAACAGCAGGATGGGAAGCACGATGGTGCACAGGAAGGTGGCCAGCAGTGTGTTCAGAGCCATGTTACTGCAGCTTCCGTGACAAGCAGCGTCTTGTTGGGGGGAAAAAATGGTGCAGCTCAGGTGAAGCAACAGAGGCTCTGGGCTGCTCATCCAGCGCTTTTATAGGCTGCCAGGACTGCGGGCAGCCTGTTACCTTCTCCTCCCTCAGATAAATTAGTTCACTCAAAGTTCATCTTTAATTGTGGGTGTCGTTCGGCCCCGCCTCCGGCCTGTACTGGCTGACGTGCCTCACCATTTGTTCCAAGGGCCGCATCTTTAATCCCTACCTCCTGTTGCACACAGACAATCCGCGGCGGATTTCACTGAGAAAAGGTGATGATTCCCATCGAGACAATGGATGCGCGTCCCAAGACGCCTTTGTTGGCAATAAGGCAGCTAGTTTACACAGTCATTACCTTGGCTTAAACCCCGTTTGTAGGAGAAGTAATCATGCCTGCCGGGCGGCCTGCATTCAAGAGCAAAAAGCTTTTAAGCAGTACATTTTCAACTGCTTCAGAAAATGGAAAAGAGGCTCAGGGTTGAAGAATGTCCTAATCCCTGTCTCCCTGTGGGTTTCACCACTGGCATTCAAAGTTAAACCTTCTTCTTAGTTTGCTTCAGTTTATAGACTGGATCTGTGCGCAGTTTGTGCGTTGTAAGATTTCATTTGGATGCACCTAATTGTCATTTTCCAATGGACAGATTTCAGCATGTGGCTGTTTAAAAAAACAAATCCAACAATCAGCTGGACCCTCCCCTCGTGCCTTCATGATGCGTCAGTATAACAATGCGGCAGAGACTATGAGAGATGAAACCGTGATAAACACCACTGGGAGCTGCCCTCTGCTTGACTCTGCTGTCTTTGCTCAGTCTGTCTTCAGCTTGAACCTCTTCCTAATCTACAAAAAAAGACTTTAACCTGCTCTTTTTCCGCCCCGCGCGCATGTGTGTGTGTGTGTTATAAAAATGATATCTCTCTCAGTGGGTTCAAACTTGGGTCAGCAGAGACAGGCGGAGGGTACGTGCGCGCGCGCACACACACACACACACACACACACACGCATGCACGCAAGGTTATCCGCGGGCTACGCCGCACGAAAAGTAAACACCGAGCAGAGAAGGAGTCATCAGCCGAGTCACCACATCCTCACTGTGCATTTGGACTCGTGTTTTTTTACGACCTGCCATAACTGCAGGACGTGTGTGTGTGTGTGTGTGTTTATGTGTGTGTGGCAGGGCCAATCGGTCAGTGACAGTGAGACAGCCTGGCTGCTGCTTTTACAACAACGCATAACATGGATGGATCTGTCTGTTCCGGCTAACTGTGTGCGTTTTTTAAAAGAGGGCGCCCTCAGGTTCACCCCGGCGGGAAGGCACCACAGCTATCACTACTGCAATCACACAAAAACCTGGATTTTTTCAAATCTGATCTCGCGTTATGGCTTGGATGTGAAATTTCATGGCTTTTCTTTCGACCTTTTGCTGGTTCAGAATCAGAATCAGAATCGTCTTTAGAGGTTTCACATCACTAGGGATTTGACTTGGTGATTGGTGCAAACATAGAACGTAAGAAAGAGAACATATAATAGAATAAAATAGAATAAGGTAAAACAAAATAAAATAAGTAAAGTAAAATAAACATGCTTCTGGAGGTAGTCCAAAGGTGAGGTAGTGCAGGGTGGAAGTAGTGCAAGTAGTTGAGGTAAACAGTGCAAGCTTTTGGGAAAGAAGCTACATTCTACAATGGAAAAGCTCGTGTGTCTTTTCTGAGATTGACTCCTATATATTTTTTTTTAACTTGGTATGCCATTTGGCTACTTTATAAACAACAAAAAGAGTTTTAAATAATCATCTGCAGGTCCTAGGGGCCCAAGGTAGCTTCAAGGCCCAGTGACTGACGTACACGTCCTTTTACTCTGTTAAACATCTGTTAAACATAGTGTTACTTGATCATATCATATATTCCCAAGCAATATTTAGATTAGCACAAACCAGCTGACAAAAAGTAAGCTTTTGTTTGGCTAATAAAACAGCAACACTTGGTTTTGTGCATCTGTAATTTCCCCATAAGTTCCTAGAACGTTTCTTGGAATCTGGTTCAGATCGTATGTTTTGAGACAGTCTTTAGATGAGTTTACAAGCAGTTTCCTTTTTTTCCTTGTAAGAACGGCTCCATTCATATAAAATTCCCAGAAAGTATAACTGAACAGCAGCCAAAAGACATTTGAAAAATCTGAATAATTACAAAACTACTACGCGTCTGCGGTGTCCACAGCTGCTTTATGCTTCTAAGTGAATTTCCACATGCTTCTACAGATCATTTTTATAAAGCACCTGATCAAGAGAGCATGTAATACTGCATGAATATTTTACGCTACAGCTCTGTGCATGACAACAACAGAAAAAGCTAATAATAAAATACAACTATTTTCATGACATTATTGTGTTTGTTTCACAGTATCAGACACTGAAAAACCGAATGTGACATCAGCCACAATGTTGCTGTGCAGGTCCTTGTTTACTCTCTGTGTTCAGACAGATCACAGTGGGTGAGACATCTTCCAGGTGAATGGGTTTCCAGCTGCTCATGCAGTAGCTGGTGAGTTTTTCTCATCACAATGTGAATGTGTGAAACAGGATTCTGCTGTTCAGGTGTGATAAAAGCAGGGAGGAGGAGGAGGAGGAGGAGGAGGAGGAGGGGTGGGTGAAGGGAAGTTCAAGTGTAGGGAACGATTCCTAGGACTTCGCCTCACCATGCTGCTCCACAAACTCACTGCCGATCACCTGCAGGCCTCCATCTCAAGCGCAAATCCATGCCTTCAGTTTAAAAAGAAATGTACGGCTTTACCCTTTTCATTCAGCTGTACTTAAATGCAGTACCTGAGTCCACGTGCTACTGTTTCTGCTGTGATAATAAAAGCTGAGCTGTTACAGCTTACACTGATGATAATTCAGTCAGACATGTGTTAATGTGTCTCTGTTATCACTATACACTACTTCACTGCATGGACAAAACATGCAGTTCAAAAACACACACACACGCTGGCAGAGAGTGCAAAGTCAGCAGCATGTATTTGAATGTCTCCTCCCTCAGCTCGTGAGTTGGCTGACCTGCTTGTGACCCTGACATTTCCATGAACTCTCTGTGCAACCAAGTTCACTGGCTGTCGGACAGAGATAGAGAGGATCACTTAAAAGTGCTGAAGACAAGGGATCTATTTGTTCCAATATCAAAATCAAATCATTGTTGAATAATTTAATAACAACTACACACAGAAGCCAACAACTCTGCAGTTCCCCTCAGCTCTACAAAACATAGCACTTGTTTTGTTATGTTTTGTTGTTTTTTATATGCTCTGCCACTTTACTCTTTCGGTTCACTCTTGCCACTGTTGTTTTTAGCTGCAGCATCAGCTGTTGGTGAAAAAAACAAGACTTCCTCATACTTGCACACACTTGCACAGGCATATTTATGCTGCTATATGCTAAAACTGGCTCCTTTATATAAATGTTTAGTTTTATATTCTTCTTATATTCTATTTTTATTTAGCTTAAATTTCTATTTTATTCAACTTTTTATCTCATATTTTTATATTTTTATATTCTACTTACTGCTCCCGGGACCTGAGTCCTAATTTCGTACCATAAACATGTGAATGTGAGCTGGTATGACAATAAAGTTCCCTGAATCCTTGAATCCTTGAATCCTTGAAAAGGCGCATAGCACAATACCCGCACAGCACTGACCTGTGGTGAACACAGTGGAGCATTTAGCTGAGGCAAATATTTCCCTCAGGATATGATAGAAACCAAAACAGAGCCAAAGGAGAGTGAATATTGAACTTTCACAAGGTGGCCACAAACATGACTCGAAATTAATGACAACATTGCTCTGTGTCTGCTGAATACTAATACTAGTACTAATTGATTGCCGCAAAAATTGAAAAGCCACAGTATCAGGGTTGTTATCCCACACTCTGGAAAGCTCCTCCAGAAGGTATTATAATATCATACAGACTGAGTAGTACTTTGTGACGAGTAAATTAAACTTCATGTGTAAATTTGGCAGAGTGGACTGTATACTTTCTGTAAATACAAAAAAAATAAAATATCAAAAAGCCAAACAGTCAAGTCAAGTGGATAAGCTGAAACTGAGGCTGAAATAAGAAGCTAATGTGGCTTGGAATAAATAAGGTTCATTAGCTTTGAGAAGATAACAAAGCCTGACATAGTGTAACAGTGTAATACTGGTCAGAACTCATGAATGTTCCCCCCAGGTCAGTGGAGGTATGAGTCTCCTCTTCCTCTTCCTCTGCCTGCTGTATTGTTGAAGTGAATGTAAAAGCTGTTTACTGCCCTGTTAAAGCGTTTGATCTTTGTACTAAAGTACTTGTCACTCCCGTTGACATCCAGGAAGGAAATCACTGTCCCCCACCTCCCCTCACTGCATTAACAAAGGAACGCAGTATCTACTGTTTTCACCTGCAGCAAATGTGCAGTGCAGTCCCAACAAGACTGTGCTTACGATGAACATGGGGCTGAAACCAGTCCAACCTCTGAGCAGGACTGAGAGGAGCAACGACAAAGCATCCTGCACAGACATTCAGTATCACAGGGACTAGTACTGTTTCACTGTTCATGTCAGCATGATGTAGTATTTCTGACAATTGCTGTTTGGGTTATTAGTGACCTTCAAAATACAAAAAATGCAGCTTTTTATATGAACACTTCATATATATAGGAAAAAAATATTGATTATTTATGCAAATACGCACCAGGATGCTGTAAATAAAGACTGACACGCTTCATGTGTTGCCTTTTTCAACTCATGTTAATATATTTTGATTTTTTCCTCCAATTGAACGTGTTGTTTAGTGCATGTAGTCCTACTCAGCTCTTTCAGATCGTTACCTTTAAAAGGGCCATATCTTCTGTGGCTGTGGAGAACCTCTGAGAATCTAGAAACTTTAATTCGAGCGGTTTTCTCGAAGTTTTCTGACTTGCAGTGTTGGAAAAGTAAAATTGTAAAAAAATAAGAATAGTAAATAATAAAAAGATAATAAGAAAGTAAAATTACAATCAAAATTTTAAATCTTAATTTTACCTGTAAAATGCATGAACAGTTCTTATATTATTATGTATTTTATTATTGGCTCATTATATCTGAGGTTTTATTGTGGAAGTGACATTTTACTGTAGAAGAAGAAGATGGTTGAGCTGGAGCTAATTTTGAATGCTTTTATGTGTAAGCTGATCTTGAATTGATCTTTGTGTGTAATGTTTTACAAAATAAACATTAACAAAAGATAAATAAATGAAGTGCAATTAAAAACTGCAATATTTTTTATTTTCTGAAAACTAGGGGGAGCTTAAGCATAATATAGTCAAGTAAAGAAGCTACTTTTCACCACTGGCTGATGATCCTTTGAGTAAACACAATGACTACACCCCTCATCACTGGTTGTATCTGTCTCTCTGTTATGGCCACTTCAGAGTTTTAATTGTAAATTTGCAAGAAGACAAAAGCAAGGACTGTAGTAGCATATATGCACACACACACACACACACACTTACTGTGACAAATGAATATCTCTCCTACAACAACTTACTGACCCCCATCTCCATCTTCCTGTCATGCTCGGACTCCTTCGCGCAGACAGGAGTCATTTCAGAAGTTAACAAAGTTGATGCACTCTGTTACTCTTATGCCTTAAAGTTGGACCAAATATACATCACTCTGACAATGTTTGGTCAGTTAGGGGTCATTTTGTACTCTTGAGAATACTAACCTTGATATTTGTGTGTGTCCAAGCAAATAGTTGTGTGCTGAGAGATAACTCCACCTTCACTTTGTGGATGTGGTGAGTGTATGCAGAAGAATTGTAACAGTGGGAGAATGTAACAAGACAGTGGAGCTCAGAGTGTGCAGTAACAAACACATTTGTGTGTGTGTGCGTGTTGGCAGGGTAGCTGCTGTCCAGTGAAAATAGAGCTCTCCAAATATCTCTCGCCTCATTACATCTGTGGCGACAGGGATCCTCGCATTCAATTGCTGACCCAGGCCAAAGTTCATTTGCTGTTTCCCAGTTAGCGTGTGGTGGGATACAGCGAGGCTCTGAGGGTGAGATACAATATGACAGAACACCCTCGCAGAACAAGTGATGCTTCTGTCTTTGTGTGAGTGTGTGTGTGTGTGTGTGTGTGTGTGTGTGTGAGAGAGAGAGAGAGAGAGACAGAGAGAGAGGAGGAGGAAGAAGGAGGGAGATAGCACCGATATCTCAATTTTGTGACTGGTGGGTCAATTAAAGACGAAGCACCATCTGTCGGCACCTTTGTTGCACTTCAAAGGATCAGTACACCAAGGTAAATAAAAAAAAGGTCTCAACAACATAATTTTTTTTAATTACCTATATAATGGACAAGTCAATTTGGATAGTTATAAGACGAATGCATGATAAACCAAGCTGGAGGCATCTCCAGTGTTATCTAGTTCTGTTTCTTCCCAGTAAAGTTAAAGCAACACACTGTGTGGAAACACAATTAAACACACTAAACCATTTGTGACAGCTTCACTGAAATTCGTCTATTTTAGGGTTTGGGTCTGGCTGTTACCTTCACACGTACATTGTTTTATTTGTTGTGGCCTTTGTGCATGAACTAGCAGAATCTGCAGTTGTCCACACATAATCAAGTGGCCTGGGAGTTGTTCACACCACTGATGGACCTCCACGGATACACAGAGCTACTTAACTGCAACCTGAACTTCAACAGAATCTTGACTGAGCAGGGAATTAAAAAAAATAGAAAAAGAAAAATTTCTACTGCTGGCAACAGCCAACTAACAGTCAACTCAAAGGCATACTATGCAGAACTTGTCAGTTGCTGATTGTAAAGCCACCAGTCAAGGGTGCAGTAAGTGAGAAAGATAGCTAATTGATGAGTCTCATTTCCAAGTTGTCAGCTCCCAACATTTTGGGTTGGTATTGATGTTGTGGCTCAACAATCAATCTTCTTTGTGCAGAAGTGTTGCTCAGAAACATCCCAAACACAGCAAAGTACTAGGAAAATAAAATCCAGACAGAGGACAGCGTCTCAGACAGATACAGACACCACCTCATACCAGTGTCTTGCTATAAATACAAAATAATAATATATAAACAATACTTCTATTAATGGACACTTAAACAAAAATGACTTCATATAGCAAGAATAATGGCCAATGAGGGACCACATAATGTTTACATTTTTCAAAAAAAAAATCTATAATTTGTCTTGTTTTCCCTGTTGTGCTGAAGACAGTGACCCTCAGAGCCTTGAAGTATGCACCATGCAACTATGTTTTTTTTCCCCGTTACATTCCTGTTCTAGAAATGATGGCCAAAACTACAAAAATGAGGCAATTATCCTTTTATTTCCACAGCATAATGATTACTAAGGGATAGAGATGCAACAATTAGGTCTATGATATATTCAATTCAGTTTATTTATATAGTGCCAATTCAAGTGCCAAAGTTATCTCATGACACGTCCCAATTGGAGCAGGTCTAGACCAAACGCTTTAATTAAATTTTGTAATATATATATATATATGATAGTAAATGAAGAGTCTTTGAGTTTTGGACTGTATGTTGGACAAAAAAGGCGATCTGAAATCATAACTTTAGGCTCTGGGAAATTGTGATGAGAATTTTGCACATTTTTTTCAATTTTGTACATTTTATAGATGACACCACTTATCAATTAATTGAGAAAATAATCAGCAGATTAATTGATGATGAAAACAGTTGTTAGTGCCAGCCCTGTTAAGGAATCCTTGGGTTCTTTTGAATATCCATGACAAATATCATGGCAATCTGGACAGTATTTGCCTTGAAAACGCTGGGCAGTGTTACTCAAATACTCTTGACTTAGCTGCAGTTGAGCAAACAGATGTTTAACAATAAGCAGACCTTACTGTTGGATAAACTTTTATTACAGCACACAAAATAAAAACAACTAATTTAGGAAAACAACATCTCAGTCAGGGTGTCTTACTCAGAACAATGATAAAAGTAAAGCAAGAATTCCTTTGGATATCAAAACGTACCCTCTCTCCTCTTCTGGTCCCATTGGAGCTGATCTAATCATTGGCATACAAGCAGATTCATAACTTAAAAACCTGAAGCTTCCCCTGTGCTCTTTTGATTTGGCAGCACTGATTCATTTTGTACTTGATTTAGATTAGGTGTCGATATTAATCTGTTACATTCAGACATTATGTGACACATTATATATTAATAAACATTTATTAAATCTCACCTGCAGAGAGAGAGAGAGAGAGACGAGCCATTTCTAATTCCGTTGATTTTAGAAAACAAGGGAATTAGAAATGGCCAGATTTTACAATCCTGTTTCCTGGAAATTACATTTAGAAACTACTAATAAGCAACAGCATATAAGTTTTGAAGCGCATGTAATGCTGAATTCTCTAGACTTTTTATTAACATTATGTTAATAAAAAAATCTAAAACGTTTTGTTCATTAACATATTGATCGATTGAACGTATCAATTAAATGTCTGTGTAGATTCTCAATCATTCAGGTCATAGAGGAGCTTAAGTTTAGTAACTCTTCTACATATCACATTTTAACAACGTATTATATATTTGTTTTGGGTTTTTATGCTAAAATATCCAATCAAATACAATCACTTACACCAACGACTGCATTTCTAAACTGCATTTCTAGGAGACAGGCTTGTGTTGTATATGACACAGGTACATGTGTGGTACAGGTACAGGTGCTCCTGTTATAATTTGCTGTCTTAAGTCAACTCAGCATTCCCTTCATATTTACTTGTTGTCTTGATAAAATCAGTATAATCTACACTTTAGCTCAAACTCCAAAACCAAAAGTCAAGCCATACTCACCATTCATGCTGACTTTCTCATGTTCACTGATATACTGTTTTCAAGCTCTATTGTCCAATCATTTCAACATTGCACTTTCTGAAAATTTGCAGTTTAGTTACTGTCAAAACTCAACACTTCTTGCACAGTGGTCTAACATAATGTCTTCAGCTGTTTTAAGAACAGATTTCCTGCTTCTTTTTTTTCCTGTAGGCTTTAAATCTAAACACTGTACAGGCAGATTTGAGTTGCATTGACTGTAATAAAGAAAAAGATCATAAAAACAACAAAGCCATGAAGGTAAACAGTATTTATAATAAAGAGATAAAATAAAAGCAGCAGAGTAGAGGTGAGTATGACATGACTGCTGATGTACTGATGAAAATGCTATGTAACAGGGTTAGCATTACATCTATCCTCAATATTTTACTGCCCTCAGTTGTTGCCCAGCTTTTATTCAGGACTTTGCCATTATTTAAATGCACTTATTCTTTTATTTAAAAATTTATGGTAAAACGGATTATAAATGCATGACAGGAGAGGGAGAGCTGAATGACAGAGGCCCTGTATGCACCTCCTAAGAAGGAGAACAGCAGGTGTGTGCACAGAAACACTTAATTTCGAACTGCCCTTTATTATGGAAATTATCTATGAGCAGTTGGAATCTTACTCCTTTACATTGGAATGGTAAACCGGGTCTATGCAACAACATGTTGTCACATTTTTGTATCTTAATCATGCAAGAGTGGGGAGAAGGTACTAAGGAAGTCCTCACATTATATTCGGCTGTGTTCACAAAGCAATCAACAAACGAAAATTCAAACTCTTAATAATTACGTATTCATGGAGATGCATATCACACTGTCACCCCCCGTCTGCCCCATTCTGTTTGTAGCAGACAAACCGCTGTAATATTGTCTTTACAAAATATGCAGTATATACAGTGGCATTTACAAGCAAAATTTAAAAAAGGCAAAACACTAATTAAAAAGAAAGAATAGTTTCAGTGCAAAAATGCCTGCTGAAATTGGAGCACAGACCTAAAACATAACAAGAATAAAAACAGTCTTAATATAAAATGTTTGTCATCAGGAGTCATGTGTGAGTTTAGGTAAGCATCAACTTCCCTAAAGGAACCAATTAATTATTGCTGTGCTTTGTGGATATATGTGGGTATGAGATTCTAAAGCTTCATTTCACCCTGAGGAACAAAAAGAAAGAATTTAGAATGCAAGTTATTGAACTGTTAAATATATGTATATATTATCACTAATAACACGTTTCTCCAGTGGGGGGGGTTGGTTTCTTGCAAGCATGAATTAAGCAGTCCAACTGGGTTGTAAGACAAAACTGTAGTTTATATCACATAATTAGGGTCCGTAACCCTACAACAGACAGGATTTACAGAGGGACGAAGAGGGCATGCACTGATGTCACTTTTACCACCTGACCATCCTCACCACCACTGAGTAGCCAAACTTATCTGTAAAAGTTTTGTACAAACAAGGGTGAATACATTTAACAGCATTGTGTACAACATGCCCGTTTGGTCTGTGAGTGTTGAAATGTACTACGAAAATACAGACCCCATCACCTGGTATTAACATGTGATCATATGCCTGCACATTTCCACCTAGTATTAAGAGGCGTTCTCATATACACTATATAGACAAAAGTATTGGGATGGGGCTGTTTTTTGGGGGTTGGACTTGGCACCTTACTTCCCGTGAAGGGAAATCTTAATGCTTCAGCATACCAAAACATTTTGGACAATGCTATGCTTCCAAATTAGTGGCAACAGTTTGGGGAAGGCCCTTTTCTATTCCAGCAACACTGTGCCCCAGTACACACAGCAAGGTCCAATAAAGCCTGGCTGGATGAGTGTGGTGTGGAAGAACTTGGCTGGCCCACACAGAGCCCTGACCTCAAAAGCCATGAAACACCTTTGGAATGAAGTGAAACGGAATCTGCAAGCCAGTCCTTTCTGTCCAACATCAGTGCCTGACCTCACAAATGCTCTACTGCATGAATCTAAAATCTTGTGGAATCTGTTATAGCTGCAAAGCTGTCTATGTACGTAGAATGCAATGTTACTGAAGTCCTGGTGTTGGTGGTCAGATGTCCCAAAGTTTTTGTCCATACAGTGTAGATTCTGTCCTCGTGGTGGTTGCTTCTCAACATAGAAACTAGGTAGATTGAACAGATGGATATGTGAACAAACATGGTGTGCCCCACCACAACTTCAAAAAATGTGGAGACTCTTGAGGAACTGTTAAGACGTGTAACGTTGGAGTAATACGACAGCCAAAGGCATCTGTGGGATATCCGCTGACTTCACCATAGACTGTACAGATTATAGCTCCTGTGGTTGTGGGCCAATCAGATATTGCATTAAATCAAAGAACGTTTGCAATGAGTGACTGTGAGGAAAGCTATATAAACAGTTTTTTTTCCTAGATCTGAGTGCAAAAAGAATTGAACCTTTTTACAGGACATGTTTTGATACTACCTTGTACATCATTATTTTGGTTGATATGCAGCCCTAGCAGTTCTGGACTAGCATTAGTTTGCCACTAGCCTACATTCTGTTTTTCTGAAAATTAAGTCATGGTGACAAAAAAGTATAGAATATAACCTAACCAGACAATGAAGAAGTATGCTAGCACTAGTCCTAGTAAAGAGCCTAACTACACTAGTACTAGTGCTAATACTAGTGCTAGTGCTAGCTTAGCTAATGCAATCAGTCTTGCGACTTCTGTCTTGCATGCTGTAGCAGTGCTTCTGAGTCTTTTCTCAATTTTAAATGTTTCCAGACTGGACATTTCATTTTGTAAAATCACAATACACGTCTGGAGGTGGTCCAGCTGATCCAATGTTAATACCAGTTGTCAGTTTCCTGTGACTAGTGATAGTGACATCACATGAAAAACGACCATTAGGACTGTTTCATCCATTGTTCACTGACACTCCATCTGAAAATTCTCATTAGCTCCATGTAGGCTTTACTGATCAAACCCAGATGTGTCTACCTGTACAATATAATACAATCCAGTACCATGACCTGCATTTTTTGGTAAACGTGTTTGTTTGTCCAACCTGTGTATGCACACAAGAAGGACAAAAGAATTTAAAAACATTCCAGATTTTCACCTTCATTTTTGAACGAAGTCTAACTACAATCTGGGCGTCAAAAACTCAGCCCAATAACCATGCTCCACAAGGAAGGTTCACCATATTTTACTGGCTGTGACACTCATGTGATGAGTTCAAGCAAACACTGAACTGCTCCATGTTCAGTCACTGCGCGGCTCTGTCTCAGTGGGTTGGTTTCAATGTAAAATGTGAGGCAGAAAAAAGACAAACGACAAGCAAAGCCAAAGTTCAACAAAACCTGACTATTTTCATGAACATCAGTCTTTAAGACGTCATCATCCATTCATCTGCTCTTCTATCCATCCATGACCTCAGTGGTACTTGGTTTTGGGTAGACATGCACACACCATAACAGTTGAGAAGTATTGAGAAAATGAGTTTAACTTGGTAATTGTCAGAACTATCTATGGCAACATTTCCATATCAGTAATTCTGTATTTCTGTAATTCTGGAAAGTAGGCAGATAGTGAAAATTAAGGGAAAATAGAAAAATGTTCTTGACATTTGAACATTTGACACTTGAAAGATGTTCTTCAGGTCAAAGCAAAGGTTTCTTGGGTTTCTTTTGAGATTAGACTTAGTCTACAGAAACTACCCTGACGGTTGTCTAAAGCCAGTTTAAGAACCCAGTCATATAAGAAAATGGCACAAGATGGATTCACACATGCTTTTGAAAAGAGGGATGTTAGGGGTAACCATAGGTTGCAGTGGAGCGAACAAGCCTCAACATCAAGCAACTGGTTAATCCAATTTTTATCAGGAATCGGAAAAATTAACAATGTTAACGTTATACTTGCATGTATGCAGCCAAGTACATATGTGAACTGACAGTAAATTAGATCATACAGGAAATGTGTTTATAGCCTCCATAACTAGGAGACTAGTTGTGACACTGTTGCACAACAGTCAGACCAAGAGACTTTACAACTGTAGCTGAATCTTTCTTGAAATATCTGCTTTGTAAGGATGGTCTGCAAAAATTTAAAATTTATATACATGTGTTTTTTTTTATTTTAAGTTCCAACAAATTTTAAGTTTTGGTGCAAGACTGCATTTCTATTGACTGCAATCTAAAATGATAGTATTTTAAAATAACAGTATTGTATGATTACTCAACATGAGGCTTCATCAAGACAACAGATGTAAAGCCCACATGAATAAACAACTGGGTAATAGTAATTGGGTTTCTTTAATGTAATGTAGATGAGAAATCTGGTTTCCATATTAGGGGTAGAGGATAAGAGAAAATTGATATATTTCTCCAGCTAGACGTTTTTACTGTGTTTCAGAAGGTATCAACAGGTTTCTCATTTTTTAAACTACGTTTAAAATCCAGACACATCTGCATTTTCAAGCAGGTGGGGAACAATTGTGTTAAACTCTTATTATAGAGCTTTCTCTCTCTCTCTCGCTCACACACACACACACTATGTTTTTTCCTTGCATTAAACTTGTGAGCCATGTTAAATTGTTGCACAGTTGGATTAAGTGGAGATGTTGGCTGGATTAGTCATTATTGAGCTATAGCTTCCACAACCAGAAATATAGGATTTTTTTTTAACAGTATAACCTGATTAATAGATTACCAATAGCCCGTTCAGTTTAACATATCAATGTTGTGATCTTTCAGAATTAAATACCAGGAAATACATTCCATCTTCATCCAGGGAGGAAAAAAGTGCTCTAACATGTCTTGATGTTGAATGTATAATATGGGTTTCTGACTGGACAACAGGAAATGGTTTATCCCCTCCACCTGTGGTGAAGCTATTGGGGACAATTTAACTCAGTGTCCCAGTACTTGTGTCACTTCCTCTGCTGCACCAGTGTCCCTCTGCAGCTACAATCATTACACTCTCACAAATGTATAAAACATAGTTTGTCTTATCATAGCCATTAAAAATACACTTTACAAACATTTTACTGTTCACTCCTGTGAAGAGTGCAGTTTAGTATGTGTGTCTGTTATTTACATTGAGCATTAAGTTTGGTTTGTGTGTGTGTGTGTGTGTGTGTGCTGCATTTGCAAGGAGTGTGTTCCCTGCATGCCTTGTACACTGTGTGTATTGCTGTGCCTTCATGTGATGTGTTTGTATGCAAACTGACTGCCTGTCCCTTTTGTGTGTCAATGTGTGTGCAAATTCCCTGTGTGTGTCAGTGGTGTGTTGTCTTGGCAGTTCAGTGTGTGCACGTAACTGCATGCATGTTCCATTCTTTCTATCGCGTTGTGACACACATGACTCCGGTGTGTGTGTGTGTGTGTTTAGGAGGACATGCCGTTGACCAGGCTCCTCAGCTGTTTGACCACAGTCTCTATCAGCTTCTGTTTGTCTCTGTCGTTCTTCCTGAACTGAGAGAAGATGTTGTTCTTCTTACTGGTGTCCTTCATTCTAGACACAGAAAAAGACAGACACACAAAGAGTGTAAAGACAAGAGCTTTGAGATAAGTCCCACACATGTATTCTGTCAGTGGTGCAGTCACTTACTATTTATGAGATCCTTATTGTTAAGGGCTGAACTATCACTTACTGCTCTTCCGTCAGTGACACCAGACACAAGATATATGTCAGAATTCAAAATAGAAGAATAAATGGACTGGACTGGTCACCTAACCCGGAACCCTCTTGCTGAGAGGTGACAGTGCTAACCGTTGCACCACCATGCTTTAGAGGCCCTTTGAGCTACAGCCCTCGTATGAACGACGCTAAAATAAAAAGATTATGAATATAGTTTTAAAAAATGTTTATTATCATTATCAGCACAAAAGATCTATACAATCAGCAGAGTTTCAAGGTGAACACCCAAGGTTAGTATCAGTTCATCATTTTATCCTATTGGACATTTGTTTGAATTTTTTTCATAAAATTAGTGTGTGAAGTTTTGAGTTACAGCTAAAAATATGTTCTGTGAAGCCACAGTGATTTTTGACCACCAAATAGTTAATCCTTGAGTCCGTGTGGACATTTGTGAAATCAAAAGAAATATCCTCAAGGCATTCAGGTTTATGCTATACTACTGGTTCTGCACATATCAGCATGCATGGAGAAGCTCAAAGAAAACCAGCAAGGAAA
This sequence comes from Scatophagus argus, assembly GCF_020382885.2. Classification (NCBI taxonomy): domain Eukaryota; kingdom Metazoa; phylum Chordata; class Actinopteri; family Scatophagidae; genus Scatophagus; species Scatophagus argus. The sequence continues at coordinate 854,283 of NC_058513.1, read as the reverse complement.
CTGCACCTACCCCCTGTAGACTCTGAGCAGTAGTTAGCAGCAGGAAAACAGCAGAGAGTAGATGATTTAGAAGAACAGTTGAATAAAAATTATATCAAAACACAAGGAGAGGAAGAAACTAAAGCAGCCACACTTATATCTTGGGTTGTCATATGTTTCATGCAAGAATTATTGTAATTAAGTGCTACTGATGTGAAAGAAAATGTTAAATGTCAAGAGAAACTTTCCTTGAAAAACAGAGTGCACACACCATTTTTCTTAATGCCATAACAACCCATGAGGTAACAGCATGGTTTTTGTTGCTCCTCATATATAATCATGACACCTGTTATGGATTAATGCAAGTGTAATCTTGGTACCCGTCACTGTATCTTGCTTTACATGTGTCAGCAAAAAGTTTCCCATCCACATGGGATTTTCTAGAAATGTGTTGTCTACTGTTAAAGTCAAATATCCTAGGGTTAATGGTTCAAGAGTTTTTAGGCCATTCATTTAGCCCATTCATTTCATGTTGCCCATTCATTCATCACTCCTTTAAAAAATGATGCTGAAATATCATCATGAAGATCCCCAGCAGTGTGTACATGGCAGATGCACTCACTTCTCCAGCAGAGCCAGGGCAGTGGCTGGGTTCACCCTCAGGTATTTGCAGGTTGGCTGACCATAATCTGCCAGGTAAGTTGACCAGTCCCACACCATGAACAGGTCCAGGAGCTACAAAACACACACAGACATAACCGCACTTAAGAGAAATTCAGGGAGAACCGCAGAGAGGAACAATGGGAGACTGAGGCTTGTGTCAAAACAATTTCAAAGTTCATCTGTATATAGGAAATCACACCAATTCATTGTACTTCACATTTAGTGATAATACCTATGTCACTGCATCATTTTAAGTCCTTTGGATGCTTCTACAATGAGGCACAGAAGGCTCTTAAAGCAACAGTTCACCCTAAAATCAAAAATACCAATTTTTCCTCTACCTGCTGTGCTATTTTAGGATAGCAATAGCATACATAGGACACACGCATATACTACATTTACAAATATAACCTATTTGTACATAATCTATACTATACACTGCAGTGATTACTAGTACTTGACAGAGAAATTGTGTAATTTTATGCACATTTTCACTGTATGAAAGTTAATGCAGCAATCATGTTCAAGTGTTTTAGATTGAAAAGCACAAAGGACAGAAGTCACCCTCAGTATCTCTAGTATGGTTAAGTGGATACACCCTATGCCTGTACTAATTACAGAAACCGGAAAACATACATGTCAAAACCCAGAAGAGTGAGAGCTGCGCTAGAGCAAGTCAGAAACAGGATTAGATAATGTGATGATGGCAAACACTTGAGTGTCCTGAATTATACTGTGTCACTCTGAGATGCAAAGAGAAGAGAGAGATGTAAAGAGTAGAAGCGAGGAGGGAGGGGGGTTCTTCCGCTACATGATGAGTGCGAACAGGAACGTTTAAAATGACCCCCCCACGACCCCTGGTTAACTGATGGAGATGATCCCCCAACCCCACTCACACACAGTGTATGCTAATGTCATAGGGTGAAACAGCTGGGTGTTTGGGTCATGTTGAAAGAACAGCTTAGTGATAATAGCATTATTCAGCTGACTGAGAGACTCAGACACACAGAGAGGGGCTTAGCAACAATGCCATTATTTTCACCTGGAACTAAGTGATGATGATATGTATGCATGTAGAGAGTGTCACATTTTAAGCCTCTTTCAAACATTCACGGCTACCCTGAAATTTTCCAGACATCAACCGGAGGCGCTGTATATATGAACACAAATGCCCGACTTTACCCTGCCAGCTACCTAACAGAAAGTCCATTCGAGCCCTTGTGTGAATAGAACAAGTCATTGTACAAAAAATTCACAGCGGGTGAATGTGTTGATGATGTTGCATGGAGAGCAGCTCTTTCATGCTATTTTCTGCTTGCCGTTATAGCTTTCTGCCATTTGGTTGATATTTTGGGTATGCCCAAATACATATAGTATTGATATCAACACAAAAATAGACATTATTATGGAAAGTCCATCTCCTTCTCCTGTACAGTCTACCACAGAGTATTTCCAATAGGTGACATTGCATCTGATATAGCAAATCTGCTGTTTGGATCTGATTCTTCAGTTAATATTTGAAAACAGTCGTACTCTGAAACTCAATGAACTCTAAAATTTGGAACAGAATCCAAAATTTGATTAATTGACTTTAATTAACTGGCACAACGAATCCATCAAGAAAACTCTGGTTTATTACAACTTGAATTTCATTTTCAAAAATTTGGCCAATGGTTCTGTCAGTTATAATAATGCAGTTGTACACACACTGTTTTCCGTGCAGTGAGGGATCATTAGTAACATTTCAGGTGTGGTGTAATCAGTACAACAGATGTTTGAAAGGGAAACCAATATTGATATGTTCCAATAACAATGTACTAGGCAATTTTCACATTCTAACATAAACCAACACTGAACATCCTGCACATGTTTAATAAGGAGCTCTATTTGCTTATCAATCAGTTGTCACTAAGATACATATAAAGCTGGACATTGACCACATTAACAATAAACTTGTCAGTACTCTCTGATGGACAAACTATGCAATAGTTAATAGACACAGTAACCTCAATCATATCTTTGGCATTTCCAACTGACATTTCTTGTTATTTGCTGGCTAAAATCTGTGATATATTGTTGTCAGTATCTGCCTGCTGGAAAGGCTGAGGCACTCACTTTCAGTATGACTTAAAAATTAAGTGGTTTAGGTAATCTGGATATAAGCAGTGTGGCATCATGAATTATTTTGTCTTTAGTGTTAAAGTTAGCTAAGTTAGTTAAGTTAAGTTTTATTCACATGAGGTTTAGTCATGTTCGATAACTTTCTTCCTAACTTTATAACTGTCAGTAAATCAGTAAAACATCTATGAAAGGCTGTTCAGTTCTAAAACTGATGCACTCTGCAAAGATTTATTGCGCACTCATGTTTGGTTGGTGTTAACAGGGATGCCCCTTTCAAGTGGCTAAGGCTCAGGAGATAGAGCCTCCACCAATCGGAATGTCAGTGGTTCAATACCTGGTCCCTGCAGTCTATGTGTCGAAGTGTCCTTGGGAAAGACACTGAATCCCAAATTGCCCCTGAGGGTTGATTCCATCAGTGTGTGAGTCTTCATGTGAATGGTTATTGCTCCTGATAAGTAGGTGGCACCTTGCATGGTATCCTCTGTCACCAGCGTACGAATTGCTGTGTGAGGGGGTGAATGCTATCTTGTTTTGTAAAGCACTCGCAATGGTCTGTCAGACTACAAGAGCGGTAGTCTGAGTGCAATTCAATAATTTTAATACTGCTCATACCAAGTCCTGAGCCGGCGTGAACATTTTCCTACATGCATATGATTATATGATTGAAAGAATTGCACAGATTCACGGATACAAGTGGTCAAAATGGGCATTTAATTAATATGACTGGCCTCAATTATTGCTATCCCAACCTGGATCAGGTGGAACATGGGTTGATATCATTACAAAAATTATGACAAATGATAAAAATAGCCTGTGACAGAATTTTATTTTTTTGTATAATTTTTGTGTTTAACAAAAAGAGCCTAAGAACATAATAAACATATAAATGAATATATATATATATCATTTTTACACTGGGTCATGCTTCATGATTAGATTGTAAAAAACATGATAATGATGTGTCTAAGTTTAATGCTTGCTGTTGTGTGAAGCACCAACTGCATATACAGCCCACACATGTCGCTTTCATGTGTGTGAAAGTATCAGCTTATTTACCTACCCTACTTTCTGGTAGGTGTTGCTCATTTCACTGACTGCGCAAGTGTAAGAGACAGTGTAACAATCTATAATGAATGTATACATCACAAAGCCAATTTCAAACTGAGCAAGTTTTTTTTTCATGCACACATTAAGAAACTAGGCACTTTAAAAAAAAATACTGTGTAACTGAGCACAGTTTCAAATTGAAATGTAAATCTATTTTTTAATGACAATATGATTTTTTAAAATTACTTTTAATTTAGTAACTAATATAAGACTAATAATCACTGCGATATAGAACATTTATTTATCAATGATTCACCGATTTCAGTGTCAGTCAGTTCGTTACTCAGGCAGCAGTTGCAGCAGTTGCAGGCAGAACACAGTAGCACACAAACTATTATTTTTGTTTAAAAAATATCCAAATCTTTTTGCGTCCTTGTCTGACGTCATATCAGTTGCCCTAAATATCTGGCTTTCAACCAATCTAATTGGTTACAGGATAACAATCTAAAAAGCAGTTTTAGCCACTAACTCAGCAGCTGTAAGACAAAGGGAAAGTATAAAGATGACCTCTGTGTAACCTTAACCTGCAGATGCCTCCCAACCCCTTCACCTGAGGCTAGGATTAACATGTCAACCATGCAGCCTGTATAAAGGAACATGGACACATCTTGACTAATGAGTTGCATCACAGGAAACTAAGGTCCGCTCAAAAATTCAACCAGGTTGAGCGGTAGCTAATCCGGAGTTGATTATAGCATAAACATAGCTAAGAATCTATTTTAGTTACAGTTCAGGTGGCTTTGAGTTGAAAAATGATAATAACAAAAACACTTCAGATCATAATGGAAACACATGACCCCAGTGCTTCTAAACTCCTGTCCTTGGTTCCAGTTAACTGAAAAAGGCATGTGATGGCACGTCATTATGTGATTGACCTCTGAAATTTTGGGCTATTAAAATGATTTCCACATAAAAAGGGGAGGTGGCGTTGTAAACAGTGTTTGGCAGCAAAAGTTATTAAATTTATATATATATATATATATATCTATATATACACTATGTATACAGATCTTTTGCATTTCACTATTTATTGTTATTTTATTCTCTTTTCTTGTGTATGCCAGATGCCAAAACAAATTCCTCGTAGGTGGAACCTACCTGGCAATAAAGGTTTCTGATTCTGAACCATATGAATAAAATTAGGAAATTAATTGATTTTGTTTGGTATGAATATTTTGTGTGAAATTAATCCATCTCATGTGCCATGATTGTTGTGTGATATTTTCTAAAGGGTTAGTCAAAACATTAGTTGTTGCACATTATTCCCCGGGCACCCACTGCATGCTGCATGTGTGTGTGTTTCAATCAGTGATGGCTTAAATGCAGAGGAAGAATTTTGGTGTATGTAGAAATATAGTGACAAAATAAAGTTTGACGTTTGAAGTTATTCTTATGATTTCACCTTTCCAGGCCCTGCCTCAATTGTCCTGTTGAAGCATCAGTTTGAGTTTAAGTTGAGTTTAAGACAGGGACTCCTTCAGCTTTGTTTTTCAGCAACTGTCTGTTTTCATGTCACGTGTTATGATTTAAAAATAGCAAATAGAGGGGGAAAAGGCACATCTACGTGTTATTTTGATCTACTTCGGTCTTACTACTGTGGTCAAAAACTACTGTAAAAGTGAAAAATAGTCAAAAAGTAAAAGTCTTACTGCAGCTTATTCAACAAATCTCTCAGTATAGCGCTGTGACCTAGACTGCATACAGAGCCAAGCCTTCACCTCAGGCTCAGATTAACAGGTCAACACAGAAACCTGTTAATGAGACCCAGCAAAACTTTACATACCACTAGTCCTTACAACAAAAACGGAGGCAGGGTTTCGTGCTTGTGTGTGCAGGAATAAGAGTTTTCCTGAGTGGGTGAAATAGGACAGGTGAAAGGTTAGAGTTGTATCAGAGGTGAAGCTTGCGTGCACACAGTAAGTGCTCTGTACATGCACAAAGTGGTCCTCTTTCTTCTTTTGCTCAGCCAGTCTTTTAAACTCAGTTGAAAATTCAAACGGAATTTGACACACAAGCTAAAAATTAATTTATGACTGATAGCTTAGCTATCACTGACATTCCCCAAATTATTCATTTTTAAGGTGTTAATTTACTTAATTGTAATTACATTTTCACAAATAAAATAGTAAAGGCAGGAGTCATTAACTACATTTGTCCAAGGGCCACAATTTTTCTATAGCTGACAGTGTGAGGGTTGGCCTTAATAAAAATATAACAATGTTTAGGGCTCAGTTGGTCTATTATTGTTTAATAGTTTCACTTTCTTATGAAATTAATGTTATTTATTTTAGCCTATATCAGTGTGAAAAAACATCCATGATGTTGACTAGATACTTAACCAGAAAATGCACTGAACCATACGAACCACGAATTACTCTAAATCTAAACAATCATCTGACTTCCACGCAGTGCTTATTGTTTTTATTGTTGTGCTGATATTATCAGGTAAACACATAGTTTCTCATTTATATGTGCTGTGTTTCCTGCTCACTGGTGCATGAATTGACCTGGATTTGAAGGGACACAATGCAAAATAATACAACATTAGCGTATAAAACAGAGCCCTGTTCTCTCTTCCTAAAAATAATAATCATAACAATAATAATAAAATCAGCAGTTATTTTAGCAGCAGTGTAACTCTATGCTCAGTGCATATAGAAGAAACACTGGCTGGGATTTCATTTATGTCACAGCCCCTGAATATAAAATACTTAGAATGTTGATCTTAACAGCTTTTTATGCGTCACTGGCAGATTATTAATTAGCTTGAATTAAGAGTGTGGTGGCATGCCAACCTCAGTGTAGTGTTGTACAACGTAAGGACTAGTACAGGAAAAACCTAGAAAACACATTACACATATTCATTTCATTGAAAGATAATATCAAAGAGAATGACTGGACAGATGATGATGCACAGACTGCAACAATTTACACCAGGACTGTCTCATTATTCTGTATACAGATGTGATTAGATGAAGAATGATTGATATGAAGAATATAAAAACCTTCAAATTCAACTATGAGATTTAAATGAAATAACTCACACATGACCAAAATTGCTGCAGGTAATGAAGCTGTCCCAAAGCTTGTGCTGGGTAAGTCTATGTACACAAGTGAATTCATTTCTTCTACACTAGGCAGTGAGACACTTTACCTGTCGTAGGTCGATGAAGGCCAGCTGAAGCGTGTCTCCTTGAAATCCAGGGACTGGCTCAGAACTGGCGAACACTGTAAAGAAAATAATGAAAAAATAATGTAGTTTAAAATTTATTTTTAAAATTACTTCGTTAAAGGCCCTTGATGAAGGAAATAAAATCCAATACCTTCTTGTTATGAGGTGACAGTGCCAACTGCTGAGCCATTGTGCTGCCCTATTTCACTTTCACCATGATTAAAAAAAAATCTGACAAATTGGGACCCCCATCAACTGAAAGTTACAGTTATGATAAAGTAGGACCAACCTGCTAACCAATTCAGCCTGACCAATACTGGATTTTTTAATATACTGTCAATAAAGCTGATTCTTCTTCTTCTTCTTCTTAAACCAAACAAAAAACATGATGGATGAGTTGAGTGCTTAAGGATCCCATTAATTTCAAATTGTGACTTAAGTATGTACTGAGCAGGATTTTAAAAAAAAATTGCTCTCTTGAGACACCTATGAGAAGGAGCCATGATGATGCAAATTACCTCAAACACATGTTTGATATTTTTGGACTGCATCAGTCATCCACATGCCACCACCTGAACAAGTTGTTTCTTATTTCTTATATTATTTTTAAATTATTTGATTTAATGCATGTCTAATAAAATGTTTCCAACAATGTTAGTACCACATGTTTAAAACAATATGATATAACTAAATTGGGGTGAACTAGTGTATTTTATTACCTTGATGAGTAATATTTTCCAAAACCTTAGAATTATTTTTATTGTGCGTGAACCATGCATCTTAAAGCATCACTGCCTCAACAACAGAGCCAATGGATTCCCTGAAGTCAGCAGTATGATGATCTGATAACCTCGCCGTTTCTTTGTGGGTATTCACAGTATCGGTATTACTTAAGAACAGAGCAGAAATGTAACATGATATTGTGTTGCTGTAGCTCACTGGATCATCTGACACAATGCTGAACTTTGGTTGACCCCAAGAACACACATACACACATTTAGATTTAAACATTCAGCTAGAGATGACACATGCACGCACACACACCTCAGCCGTGAGAATTTAGACAACATAACAGAGCAACAGCTTTACTGCTATCAACAAATTGTATCTCAAAGCCCTGTAGCATCATCAACATTAAGCATTATTGACCATACTGAACAAAAAAATGAATAAATAAATAAACTCTTCTTTTTGGGTTTAAGGGTTTAGGGTTAAGCTCATTCAATCCTTTCTGACTATCTATCAGGAGTTTCAAATCAAGTACTCTTTACGGGAGTATGGATGACCCACAAGGGTAAATACTGCCACAAGCTTTCCAGCCTTGGGCTGAAAATATGATTGGAGATTTGTTTGTTGTTTGTTGTTTTATACTTTCAATACCATCAAATGCAGCCATTGTGTTGTTTTAAACACATGGCATCAAAAAAGTATCAACACCTAAATACTTTTGACAAGCTAAATTGTCACAAATGCTATTAACATCATACAAAAAGAGATTGTTAGAATCTGTAAATTGATTCAGATTTGTAACACACAGTTTTCTGACTGTTCCCTGCTTAGAATGTGCTTTTTATTTTCAGTTTGATCCAGTTGGATACAGGATTCCATTTCTTTTTTTTCTTTTTTTTAATTTATATGAAGTCTTTCCAGCTCTGCAGATAGAAAATAAACATGTAAAATCAATAACAATGAAAATTGCATTTATTTTTACTTACATTCACACTGAATGACATCTAAGTTGAATTGTTGAATGGCCCCCATACTGATTTGTTTGAGTTCTGTGTCCAGCAGCATCTGCATCAGTGATGTGGACAGATGCTTGCAGGCTGACATACAAGCTGTCTGGGCCACTTTACCCTGCACAGAGAGGGACAGCCACAAAGAGGGAGGACAATGAAGGTGACAGAGGAAGAAAGCATACAAAAGAGGAAGGAAAAATGAACAGTACAGGAAAGATTAAGATGGAGATAAGGAGGACAGCGAATAAGGACAAGAAGGAAGGGAAAGAGGTGGTATGAGGTCATTGGAAGAGGTTAGCATAAATGAAAAAAAGAGACAGATCGTGTACAGAAAGGATTGGGATATGTGAAAGTGTGGAGGTAGGACAGTTGAGTAAAGGGAGGAGAGTAAAGAGGTGCAAAAGACATTGTGGAAAACCATCAGCAAGAGAGTACATAGAGAAAGAACAGAAGGAGGGTTTGTGGGATGAAGATAAAGGAGTAAAAATAGATGTGGGGGATAAAGAGCAAGAAGGGCAAAAAATAATTGGCTGTTAGCTCCACTGTGAATTCTGGATAAACACAGAGATACAGGTGAAAAGCAACAAGTACTTTACACAATCTACTGTCTAGATCAGGGGTCAGGAACCAATGGGTTGTGAGCAATAAAGCTTCTTCAAAGACATATGATTATTCAATTTTCTTCCGTTTTCAAAAGCTGGTGACAACAAATTAGGTGTCAATCTGCTCAGAGAATTTGAAGGCTGCAAAACCCCATGTTGACAAAGTGGAAAACACGTAAATGACTTCTGTAAAACATGAGCCATGTATCACTTGCATGACCAGTGAAGTGTAAGATATACAGAAACATAGCTATCAATCAATTTATTCTTGTTAAATGTCAATTGCAGTTTAAAAAAAAAGTTTTGGATTACATTGGATACATTGGTGTACTTACACTATATAGACAAAAGTATACAGACAAACCTCTATATGGGGCTGTTTTTTAGGGGTTGGGCTTGGCCCCTGACTTCCATTGAAGGGAAATCTTAATGTTTCAGCATAACAACACATTTTGGACAATGTTATGCTTCCAACTTTGTGGCAACAGTGTGGGGAAGGCCCTTTTTCTATTACAACACGACTGTGCCTCAATGCAAAAAACAAAATCTGGTGAGGAAGAACTTGACAGAGCCCTGACCTCAACCTCTTCAAACACCTTTGGGATGTACAGGAATAGAAACTGCGAGCCAGGCCTTTTTGTCCAATTTCAGTGCCTGACATCACAAACGCTCTACTGCATGAATGGGCAAAAATTCCCACAGAAACACCCTAAAGTCTTTGTATTTAGAATGCAATGCCATTAAAGTTAGCGTTGTTATAATGGTCAGGTGCTACAATACCTTTGTATATATAGTATATTCTATACCAACTTAACTACATCTGAAGTAAGGGAAACCAACAAATATTCAGATAACAATTAATTACACTAGAATTGCTGTGATCAGTGTAGAATAAGTCTTGACAATATTTCCCTCAAGATGAACTTACATGCAAAATTACACTTTTGAACAGTTGCAAATGATCTTGGCAGCAAAGTACCAGCTGATTGCAAACAAGACTTTTTAAAGCAAAGACAGAGTCACTGCTGCTGAAAGGCACAAGACAGAAAACTCAAAACTACTTATAAAAATCTACCTTCTCTGCACCATGTGTCATGCCTGGTTTTTCGTTATGCTTTCTTTTGATTTCAGTCCATGTGCCATGTTTCATGTTTGTCTTGTCATGTGTTGCCATGTATTATGTTCAAGGTTTTTGTCATGTCCAGTTTTATTTTGAAAGTGTCTCTTCCCCTGTGTGCCCTGTTTTCATGTAGCTTTGCTTTGGTTTTCCTGATTGCTTTCTCCCTCCTAATGTGTGTCACTTGTGTCTCGTTGTGATGTCTATTTAGTCCTTGTCTTCCCAGTCACCTTGGTCAGTGTGTCTGCGTTTTTGTCCCCACGTCATGTCAGGAGCTATCTGCCTTGCCTTGCATTACCTAGCCTTGTTTAGTTTTGCCTTGCCATGCCTTGTTTTTGCCTGGAGTTTTTGCCACGGTCTTTTTGTTCATCCTAGGCCACAGTAAGTGTGTGATTTTGATTTTGCTTGTTTTAATAAAAGACAATTGTCACCTCGCCTGCCAGCCTTTTTGACTCTGCATTGTGGTCCTGCCTTTCTGTGCGTCAGCGACGCCGACCCAACCTAACACCATGTCTCCTAATGTTTACTTTAGTGCAGACAGAAAGGTGCATGAAGCCTGAAAGCAAACATTTTTACTGATGCGTACTGCCAATACAAATTACAATGGTAACAATGGCAATTAAGACAGAATTCATGAAAAACAGACAAGACTAAGACAGAGCATGTGATTATTTGGTTCAACAAAAGTTGCTGATGAATGTGTTTGTCACTTTAAAGGATTGGAGTTCTCTCATGAGTAGTTGATGAATGAAAGAGAGATACTACCAATACCACCAGAAGCGAGTGAGTAAATGAGTCAATGTAGTTTGCATGAATGCAAGTACAGAAAAGGTGACACCAGTTTGATGAGTTGTTATTTTAAGTATACTTTTATGTTTTGGTATTAGAATGGTTGTATTAATGATATTGCCCTGAAAACATAAACATAAAACATAAAAGCAGATGACACCTACTTTGTTTCTCTGTAGAGTGACGAAAGATTGATTCACTTACAAGTCATAAACAACCTGACAAAATCATGAAATTAATAAAAAAAAGACAAAAGTAAACTGTCATATTGCAAACTGCAGTAGTGACATTTACTTAGAGAAGAAGTACTAAAGGCTTCCATGAATTGGTTTTGTGTTTACAGGCATATAATGTACAATTCATCTAATTAATAAAATTAGATCTTGAATGGTAACTAACAACCTTTAAAAAACAAAAAGGTTCCCAACCCCTGACCCAGCATAATAAGGACTACTGTGCGATGGAAATCCTCACACATAAAAGTGAATTCTTAATTACACTGGACAGCATTTAATTTTAAGAGATTTTTATGTCAAAAACTTTTACCATACCATGATTACCAATGAAAACATGCTTTGATTATGAAGCCAAATTATCAGTGGTTCATAAAATCTCTCACTGAAAGGTATGAGACCATTTATGCTACTGTCAACCTCCTAATGTACGTTCTTCGTACAATATCACACATACAAACCTAAGTCCAAAACAGTTGGGATGCTGTCTAAAGCATAAATAAAACCAGAATGCACCAACACCGATTTTACTAAGTGTTCCTGAGTATGTGTAATAATATAGTTTATACAATCACGTGTTTCACAAAGTGTTGAGCCTCACCCATCATTGCTTGTGAAAGCCTTTCTTTTCAAGAATGTTCATTTCATACCCAGTCATAAAAATATCACATGTTACTAATGAACCTGTTCACCTGTAAAATGTTTCAAACGGGTGGTTTTTGAGGAGTACTCAACTTTCCCTCTTTTGTTGGCCCTGACACAACTTGAAATGTGTTGCTGGCATCCATCAAATGCAGAAGGAGTGTGTGTGTGCGCATGTAAGGTTTTTCAAATGAGTTTATGTTCGAAAGAGTTAGGAAATGATCGCATTCTGTTTTATTTAGATTTTATGTAACGCCCAACGTTTTTGGAATCAGGGTTATATAACAAAAACCACACATAGCGCAATGCATGCAGATAAGGTACAGCATATGTTCAATTAATAATTACACATAGAGCACTCTACATTCTTCCACAGCATCATGTTCACAACTCCAACGCAAATAAGAATTGTGAGCGTTTCCATTACTTGAAGTGCTCTTGATTTTGCTTCTTTTGTAAGCAGATATACTGTAACATATTATCCACCTTGAAAAAAGCCCTCTAGTAGGACTGTTATTTACAATTATTTTCATTTTGGGGTTATTTTCTTATTATTTTCACAATCAATCATTTAGTCAAAAAATTATAAAATTTTGAGTCTAACCCCCAAATACTGTTCATTTACTATCAACAACTACTACAATAAATTTTCTTTTGATTGACCAATTGATTTATCGACTAATCATTGCAGCTCTACCCTCAAGTGTTTGAAACGCTAACAGTAATTTTGAATGGATCCTTAAGTTACAACTAATGTTTGTGGCAAACAAACAGAAGTACAGATCAACACAATCCATTGTCACATACTCATGCAAAAACTCTCAGGGAAACCCAGGGATGATGTGGTGACCCCAATATGAAGGATAATGCACAGACAGCAGTTGTATTGAAATACAGTTACAGAAGGAAACACCCCTATTTAAAGCGATACTGGAGAGACAAGCAGTGATCCCTGTAATAAAAGATATGTTAGTAAATACCAGAAATCACTGATTTTTTTATCCGAGGAGCCATAGAGGCTTGATATAAGAAAGTCAATGTGAGCGTTGACTTGCATTCAGAAAAATATATGTATGGCTTTCTTTTGTTTGAGCCCCACAACATCCCTTTTAACATCCTTCATGCTGACAATTGACTAGCAGACAGACAGCAGTGATACATGGTGCAGCAACAGTAAGGACTGTTCATTCATTCTAAATGAGTAGCTATCAGAAGCACTGACCTACATTTACAACCTAAATTCTAATATTTGTTCCATGAAATTGTAATAATGTATTTCCAACAGTTTATTTTCATCATTTCGTAGCATTTCTCTCGGCTGCACCGCTTCCAGTACGTATGTGGCTGTTCGATTTTTGTCAGATTTCGGCCTCTATGTGTTGCCCTGTCAGTCTACTCTGCCCAGGGCCTTCAGAATCGGTAGTGCTGACCCACGCAATTTAGAATATATTAGCCAATGACTGTTTCTTTAACTAATGAGGTTTCAGAATTCTCGACCAATCAGCATTCTTCCATCCTCTGATTGGTCGGTCAGAGCAAAAGTCACAGCCAAGTGCGACTAGCAGTTCTGAACTGCTCCGGGTGATGTACATGGCACAGTTGTGGTTATAGCGTAGAGGTATGGAGTTGTCTTAACTGTGTTTCTTGTTGTATCAATGATGGTAATTATCCTCAACACGCAACACGTTTTTTATTTATTTATTTATTTTTTTTTTACAATTGCGAAGTGATAGTAGAGGTGGACTAAGTCAGGTATGTCCCCACTGAAGGCTCAGGTACCAAATGCACGGTCCACCACTACATCACACCAAGTAGTTTCCCATTGCATAAACTTGGTTTTCTTTTATTGTTCACACACAGATATGTGACAAAGAAAAAAGCTTGGAACTCCTCACATAAAGAAGTAACTGCTCGCACTCAAAGTATGTCCACACTGAGTCAGCTAAATTTGAAAATTAATTCTGAAAACTCTTTTGGCCAACCCTTTTGATACCTGAAAACTGAGCTTTTTCAAAACTGCTAACTGGTGTAGAGTATGAAGGTTTAAAAACAGTGATGTGGGTCTGGTTGGGGGCTGCATAGCAGTAAATTTAGGAGGATGACTTTCAGTGAGGTATTAGCATGCTTTAAATAAACTAGATTGTGTGATGTATCATCCAACCACATCTGAAGAGAAAGGTTTACAGCTTTAAAACTTTTGACTCTTGCTTCTAAATGGCCACACTCAAAGCCAGATAGAAAAATGTTGTCATAAAAAGGGCTAGACATTTTTCTCTTTAAGGCATTCATGATGTTATGCATACTTTCCCAGCTCCAGACAGCTGAGCAATCACTGTTAAGTGGACATGTTAGTGAGACTGCCTTTCAAAACGCTTTGCTGTCATGTCAACTTCTGTCCTTGTTCACACAGAGGGGCACAATCTGGTTACTTCTAATTCATTCATTCATTTGTACCATAAGTACAGGTTATCTCTAAGAAGTGAGAAAATTCAACTTAAAACAAATCAAGAAAATAAAAAAATGAAAGTTAAAAGTAACATAAAAGCAAGACAGCTTCAACTCCAGTGTTATGTAAAAGCTGAGAGTCACACACTGCCCATCTTGTAGCTGGAATAGCAGTTCACAGGCTTACTGTGAAACGGTGTCTATGTTGTTGCCATTACAAAAAAAAAAAGGTTATGTTATGTTATCAATAAGGACTGGAAGAAATTACATCTCATTCTGCGTAGTACAGAAAGTGAAGCCCAAACATGTCTAATTTCTTACACCACCACCAAGGTAGTGATGTTTCAAGCAACGCTGCTCTTCATCAGCCTGAGTAGATTTCTCAATGCATTAAACATGTTTTGTTCTCTCTCAACCTGTTCATTTTTGGTTTGCATATGCAAATGTGCATACCTTGGAGTCAATGTGTTCAACAAGAAAATGGTGAATGAGGTGTAATTACCAAGGTCCTTGAACACAGGATTCCTGATGGCCTGATATCTGATTCCAGTTGAGCATGAAAGGTCATTCTGGAACTTATGTGTGGGAACAGTATGTGTGACAACATAACTGAAGACTGAGAGATGTGGTTGTAAACTCAGATAAAGTTAGTAAGTAGAATTTTGAATTGAGATTATGTTGTCACGCGTGATGACAGCTGCTACTGTGCCTATTCTTAGAAACTATACGTATTTTGCTCTTTTACTCTCATCTCTTTTGCTCTTAAAACACGCCTTACCCTTCAGTTAGCAACATACAGCACATAAGTAATGCCTGCTAGTGAAACCATGTCTTACTAGAAAAAAAAGACTGATGAGGAAGAGGAGGTTGAGGTAAGTGAATGAGCTTTCTTGGTCAGCATCTTGCAGTCATTAGAGGACGTTCCCCTCTGGCGTTAGCTTTCAGCTGTGAGGGTCACTGCTCAGTCTTCCCTCACTAAGGGTTACAGATGGCAGAAAGCCAAGAAGCCAGGAGTAGTGAAGCTTCCACACTTCAACATCAGCATGCTTTTCAACTTCCCTCTGCCTGTAGAATGGCAGGATAATGTTGTAACAGCTGGGCAGGAATACTCACCGACATCGACGCATGGTCATTGTTGTTATTCTGAGCAGAGACACCCCAAAACCAACCAAAAATAGAGGGAAAGAGGGAAAGGACAGGAAAAGAAATGTGGCAACAATAAATGGACAGGAGGAGGTAAATTCAACGAGAGTTATCTTGCAGGCTCAACAAGTCAACTTAATAAAGGAATAAAACAAAAAAGTTCCATTGCTGTTCAATACAGGGGGTGTGAATGGGAAGATGAAGACATTCTAGAAAAAGAAAACAAAACAAAAAAACAAATAAGCTGGAACGCTTTCAAGACATGAAAGAGATGTTGGAGAGAAGAGCAGGCAAGAATCCTACTGTGAGTGGAACTGAACAGGCTGTAGCAGTCAGGTATTTGACCCAAAACACACACTTACTGACCAAGTTCTTCGCACTTTGCTATTACCAGGTAGTAGTTAATGTACAAAAGCAGCCTACAAGTCAGTAACAGCACACTCACCATGCATATGGACAGATGACCAAGGCGCAAATACTACTAAGTAATTAAACAATTCGCTTTCAGACAGTACATACATTTTAAGAAGGATGTGATGAAATTATAACAAAACAGCAGAAGACAGTTGGGAATTCAGGGAAAACAGAAATAAAACAAAAAAGGGAATTATAACATCCCTATTACCAATGAAAACACAATCAACACTGCCACACATCAATTGCCAGCAGCTAAAATTTGTCTAAAACACCAAGACAGCAATGTCCCACAACTCCAAGCGAAAAAAATGGCAGGTTTAATGGGTAAGAGGATAACAGATGGATCAGACTCACCGGGAGGTGTGTGAAGACTTGGAAAGTGGAACGCAGGAAGTTGATCAGGTCCATGAGGTATCCGGAGGCACGGCCATCTGACTCAGCCATGCCCCATTCATAGTCTGCTAGCTGGATAAATTCATCGATCTTCTGGTTCAGTTTGGTATAAATCTCTCCCTCCGCAGCGTGACGAGCATCCTGGAAAACATATTTCATTAGGCCTCTTGAAAGGCTTAATAGGACTAAATGCAGTTGTCAACAATTTTTACCAGCATTCATTCAGCAATAGACACAAGTTACTGTATCTAATCAATTTCATTTAGTTCATTAGCAAATTTTAACTGTTATGCTAGCTCTTACGCTAATATTAGCAGTTTGACAGATCACGGCCATATCCCTCCAACATGATTAACTGAGTCAGCTCCATGTGACTATTAATGATCTAATACCAGCCTGGATTATTTTTACTTCTTCATAGATGACTTTAACTGTATCTTGCACAAATAAAATTACTAAAGCCATTGCCACAATGGTCAGTTAAAAAAATAAATTATTGAAACTGATGCACCAGAACAAGTCAGTCTTTCATTCGATGTAGAATTATTCCTGGTCACGACCTGGCAAGGAATAATAACCTGATTATTTGTCACCACAAATAATCAATTTCACTATCCTTTTTACGATTTATAATGGCTAAAAGCTTAAGCACACACACACACACACACACACTGACAAAGGAGCCATCTGTGAAAGGCCAACTCTCTCTGCAAGCATTTGAATCAAAACATGATCAAGCACAGGAGGGAAGATTGTCAATGTTGTTTTCACTGAACTAACCTGGGGCTCAGAAATGGTTAACATCATGAGCACTTCGGCACAAAGTTGTCCAAAACCAATGCATCCAAGTTAAGCTGGATAAGTCAATCTCAAAGATTCAACTCATGGAGTTGTATATGTTCATGGCAATAAAATATTAAAATAATATGCAGTGGAGGACCTTATATTTAATATAATAATATAATTTAATATAGGATGTATTACATAATACCCCTGCAGTACAGTTAGGTATCAGGTTTAGGAGTGTTATGACAGTAGCAGATAATGTAGTCTGAAGCTTCTGGCCTCTGAGGTGAGAAGCAGCTAACTCCACTCCAGGTATTCTTCCTTTTCTAACTTAACCCAAAAGACGCTGACTCAAGTGGCATCACTTGAGGACATTTATCAGATTTCACACAGTTCCCTCTGAAGACACTAAGGCTTTATACCAATTTTTCTATACATGCAGTGGTTCTCCCTCACAGCTGGAAACAAACTTTGATGATGAAAAATCAGTAGAGTAATTCGGTAGACTTAAGTTTACCAACGAGAGCTGACTTAAACTCTTGCTTATGTTGCTTTCATTTAGCAAGCTGTTTCCAAAGATACTTGGTAACATGTATGGCTGAGCTCACAGTGCTTTCAACAAGAGCAGACAATACTGCAGCTCTTCAGGTCCTGAAATTGTCATACAGCAGCAAGGACAAAGAAAATGATATGCAATACAGCACCCTTAGAGCCCGTTTGTGTAATGTCGAAAGTAATTAAAAGTAGTAACAAGACACGTCGCTCCAGCAACAAGCTGTAACACAATTAACACAAATACAAAATAAAGAAACAAAGCGGAATCCATATCATGTTGACATTTTACCTTGAATGTGGACAAGCCATAGAGTCTTGTTGTGTGAACTGTTTCGGGAGAGACATTGGTGATGTTTGTTATAAACTCCTCAAGGTACCTGCAGGCCTGCTCCAGGTGGGTGGTGTTAATGATGATCTGCACCAGCTAAAGAAAGACAGTTACAAATTTAGAGTAAATGATGAATTTCTTGGACTAAATGATGTATGCGTTTAGTAACAGCAGTGTTGTTCCCACCTCAGTCAGTCCTATGTGGGGTTTCTTGATAAGGTTTTGCAGACAGCTGCTGAGCGTTCTTGTCAGCAGTAGATTGGTTGATTTTCGCAACATGTCATCGATTTCTGTTGAACTGGATACACAATTTCAGATATTTTACTATTGCACAACAAAAAGACCAAAAGTGAGTGAAAATGAAAGACGCAGAAGCGTTCTAGTGCCCACCTCAAAATATAGAGAATCAAGATATAGTAACTGCTCAGTGAGACCAACCTGCGGTGCAGTGATTCTGAGAACTTGAGGCTGGCGTAAATGAATTCTTTGACCTGTGTGTAGATCTGAGGGACCGACTGGGACATTGGCAGCTTTTTCGGAAAGTCCTGCTGCTCACGCACACACACACACAGACAAAACAGAAAACTACAGTATAACATGATTGGACTGTTGTGTAACATAGTTTTATTCCTTCACTTTTGGAGAAATGTCTTTCCATATTAGCATGAACTAGTTTCAGTGGCCACACTTTCACCCGGTGTGATAGTGCTGTCGCAGGAGGTTAGGGAGGCTAAGAGGGTGTGGTTGGATGAGTGTTCTATCTATCTATCTTCTATCTAAGTGTCTATGTACATGCACAACTGAGTAATGAAAACCTTCTGTGGATGGCGAAGTTTGTGAGTTTGTTACCTTCTCTATTTCAGCATCATGGAAAGGAAAGCGGCTGACCACCAGTTTATACTCCTCCTCTGTCTCTACTGGGATGGGACTGTAGTTGTCCAACTCAAAGATCTCCCTGTAAAAAATAAATGAGTATCAGAGCTTTAAGAAACTCTCTTTCACGCAAATGTACTAACATACACAGTTTGGTCAGTTGTTTTCAGATGTCATGCAAAAAAGACAATATACTGCTGTTGTATCCATACTCTAAAATAAAATACACTCTATAGTAAGTTAAGGTCACAAGTGTCATGGAGACTTGTGCATGACAACAATTAGATATTTTAACAAGGAAAAATGACTGAAAATAATAAATTGCCCAAGCTGGAACAATAGTGACTTAAAGTACGCAGAGCAATGAGGACTCTGTGCTTCATAGAGATGATGATATTTACTTTATGAACGAAAATTCAACACTTTCCTTTCATTCATCTTTACCTGGTGGCTTTTGTGATGACTGAGAGAACACACTGAATGGGATAAAGCCGGGCTCAAACTTAACACGAACTTAACAGATCTTCACATGTCTCATCTCAAACATGTACACACTAAAAGATTTTAAAAATAATGGCACATTACACAGGATAACGCTATCGTGGCAATGTTGCTGTAGTAATACTCTCCAGTGAGAAAAAGAAAGGAGAAAGCAAAACAAGCCTGTGTGAGAACATGGCTGCAGAGACCGGACCTCTGTGAGCTGTCTGGGAAGTTTAAAACTGGATCTGTAAACCCCTCATATTACCAGATGATCTGGGCTGAACATCAATCCAGGCTAAGGTTCCTGATCAAATTTCTTCTTTGATTGTCAGGAGAGGTCAATCAGGGATAAATCAGCCCACAGCTCAACTGTAGTCTCAGGCCAATTTAAGAAGGTTAAGAAACAAACTTGGAGCACAAAACATAATCACTGATCAGTGCTCATTTGTTAAAACCTCCAGCAAGTAGTATTAAGAACAAATTCATTGTGAGACTGAAGGGTTTCAACTTGGGGCCTTAGGGTCCAGAAATATTGCTGGAACTGTGATCTTTCAAGAGTGATTACTCTTCTCTGTGCACTAGATGAAGTTAACAGAAAAGCTCACTTCTGCTTTTGGTGTGATAGAAGCAAAATAAATATATAAGGATTTGCTGCTGCTTGGTTTAACAGTAATCTCACATATAAAATGATGAACAGAAATACAAGTACAGCCACATATCAATAAAGCCCACCTGAAAACCAGTGCCCACTTCTTCAGCAAAGTTTCATTGTACTGGTCTCTGACCTCAAACAGCAGGTCAAACAGTCTGTTCACTGGGAAACCATAACCCTGTACACACACACACACACACACACACACACACACAGGAAGCAGGAAATCAAGTATGTTAATCTCAATTGTTCCACATAATTCAGAGTGACAATATGTTAAGATGAAGTATGGCTCTGAAACAACCTGTAGTGTGTCAGCAAAGATGACTATGAGGTTCTTTAGCTCCAGGACCAGGTCTGGGTCATCACAGTATGACTGAGGACAACAAACAATAATCAGCAAACAAATCTCACAAGTTGCAAGTGGAGAAAAAGAATCTATGGCAGCATTAACAACAACAGATATGGTAATCATTTATGAGGAAATGTTGAAAAGACTGGTAAAGCACTATGTTGTTTTAGTCACGAAGAAAAAACAAATATTAATAAATAAAATAACAAACAAAATGTCCTTTGCCACTCCAAGGCACATAACTACTAAAGGTGATCATCAGTTGAAATAACGATTGACTGTTTGATAAATGCGTGGGTACAGGTCCTCCAACCTATTGTATCAGAATTTTAAGCATAACCATTTTTTTTAAATTTTGTTTTTGTTTCTATTTTTTAAAACAAGACCTGGGTAATGGGATTGAGACATGATTAATACAAATGAGCTGGTCCTCATCTCCAAAAATACTTAACTGAAACATACTGTTAAATACTAAACAATACTGCATTTCTCTGAGCTTTGTATTGGTGGTCCAAGTATCAACATAATTTAATATTGTACAATATTATTAATTAGTGCATACAGTTTTGTGGTCACCAGTTGTAACCCGGAGTACAACAACATTTCAGTTCCTTTATTACCATGTCTAATACATGTGGCCATGAAATAAAGTCATAAAGTCATAGAATGTCTGTTGGAGCAGTTTCCCACTATCTCACAAAATTAAAATAAAAACCTGTCAGAAATGCTGCTAAAATCTAAACCACAAAGTTGATGGCCGCAGACTAAAAATTAGGCTGTTTTGTCTGGAATCATTCCTTATTTAGTTCAAACAATATTACATTTACTTCCCCTTATTTTCTAACAGTATGAATTCTAAGAGAGAAATTTAGTTACTGTAAACTGTGTACATGAAGTGCTAGAATAGAAAGCTTGATAGGCATTGCAAAGTCACTAATGGGGAGGGGCCTAGACAAGGGTCAATCAACACCAACAAAGTCCATCCATTTTTCTGGAGTACAGAATGATTTATGACCCTGAAAGCAGCACAGTTTAGTCGCTTAACACTGACACAAGGATCCTGCCACACACAGGAGTGTGTAAATCAACAGAGCAATTGAACACAGCCTGAGATTTGACATAAAGCAGAGGCCGCCTGCCTCTTTGTTTACTCAGACACATACATACACACACCAACAATCAGCTGGAGACTGGACTAACAGCAGCAAATCACAGCAGTGGGCAGAGTGCACCTGAGCAGTTTAGACAGTTTCACTTCTATCTACCATGTTTTGATCCATGCCATATATGAATATAATGTGGTCCTTTAGTCATGCAATGTATATTAAGTCTATTGTTTTTGTTTGTGTTTCTATTGTTATCATTGATGATGAACAGGATGGGTAAAAGTTGTGTTGTGTGGGATGTGTTTATTAAAAATTCTGTCAGAGCCAACGGTATGAACACCTTTAATTATTGTGCCTAAAAGTGAGGACATTTTACACAGAATTAGAAGTGGACCGGCTAATGGAAAGGTTTGTGAAAAAGACTTGCAGTGGTTATAAGGGCAGGACCCCGGCAGTGTGGAGCTGCCTGTGTCTGAGTTGTGGCCCTGCAGAAGAGCTGGAGGCCACAATAGAGACCAGGGCCTTTGTTAAGTCTACTCACCCCATGCTGTGTGGGCCATTCTTTGGCCTGTTAGCATAATCCTCTGGGTCATTTACAACTGACTAGAGCCCAGCGGTCAGGATTATGCCTTCTTAATCTTCTGTTATTGTTGCAATCTGTTTCTCATTACAGCCCCAATGACCTCGTCTTTGGCTGCATGCGTATGTGTGTTTTGACCTCTTTGCTTGAGAGTGACATCATTAGTGTGTTTGTGGGTGCACTGAGGTGCACTGACCTCCACAGTGCTGTGTGTTCGTGTGTGTGTGTGTGTGTGTGTGTGTGTGTGTGTATGTGTGTGTGTAAACCAATGAATGAAGTTTCTTCCAGGAAAATAGATCCACAGCAGGCTCTATTATCTCTATTAACTTTCAACAGTCTCTTCATTCACAAACCACTCCCTGCTGGCTGTGTGTGTGTGTGTGACAGAGAGAGAGAGAGAGTGTGTGTGTGTGTGTGTGTGTGTGTGTGTGTGTGTGTAAGCATACAGAGTGTGTGCGGAGCACAGCGATGATCTTAGACAGAGCCATGTTCCACAGTTCATCAGTGAAAGCTCTGGTCACCAGCCCCTGCGTGGCGTGGAGGATATGGTCCTCTACAACAAAGAACCTGACACAGAAAACACATTCACTCACTCATTTCAATACTTTATTTATCTTCACACTTAAAAAAACAAAACTGAAAAACAAATATGGTTAGTCATGAAGGGCAGCAGATAGTAATGTAAAAGACAGTGGGATAAACACCTTACCCTACAATCTGATTGAAGTATCTTCTGTAGCCTTCCACTGTCTCGTGCTGGACACACACACACACACACACACACACACCTGAGTTCATGATTTTACTTAAAACCACTATGTGCAGAAATTTGTCTATATAATGTTTCAAGTTATTCCAAGCTATTGTAGGCCATACTGGTAGATGTAAAAGAAGTTCATGGGGGTAGAAACATGGCCATATACCTTTATGATGTTACCACTAGGGGCAACATAGTTTCAAAGTTTACATGGTGTATAGGATTTAATGCCCTCTAGTGGTGTGGTTGTATACTGCAACTAACTGAATATGCCTCGTCTCAGCCTCCCTTATGGTAGTCACTAAAAACATGAAAGGACCTCTCAAGAGTCAGTGCTCCTTTTGTCTGTTCTGGGCTGCTGCAGAAACTCTGTAGATATAAGAGGCTCACTGTGAGGTAGCGAAAACACCATTCTTAGTTTCAGGTGATTACACACTAATGAAAATATAATTGTGAAAATTAGATTACATTTCTATCAACAGATCCCCCTAAATCCCATGACAAAATTAAATAATCGGAAAGGTGTGTTTATTAATGCCGTATTTGTCACTTCACTGGCTATCAATTTTCTGTGGATCAAAGATTCTTCATTCAAAACATTTTGCTCTCTAGAACAAAATGAAGTCTTGAATTTTCATGTCTGCTATAGGCTACAAATTTTTATAAATGGACATTACATGTTTGTTTCAGGACATTACTACTGTATTAGGCATTTAGTTAATGTTGCTCACCATGTTAGCCTGTGGCTGCAGAACTAGTCGGGCCTGTTTCTTCCTTTGTTTCCTATAGTAGTTCTCAAATGTTTCCCGGTCACCCTGCAGACACAAACAAATACAACAGACAGAATGCAGCTGATCCAGTGGCAAAAAGTTAAATGGACTTGCATTTAATTAGTGCCTTTCTAGTCTACAGACTGCACTAAGTGCTTTGCTACACTGACCCATTCATATACTGATGGCAGCGGCAGCCATACAGGGTGCAGACGTGGTCTGATATAGCACCTTCTATCCAAAGTGGTCCCTGATATTTATATGCCATGATATCTCTATGAGGCAACCATTGTGAGAAACTTTGGGTTTATTATCACGGGGGAGGACACTTCAACATGCAGCGGGAGCTGGGAATCAAACCATTGAGAATTCGTGGACGACCCCAGCAGCAACCACCATGAACTGAAATGTTCTGCTATGACGGACCTGGACTTCAACCAATGACTGTATAATAAAGATGGACCACATGACGGCACCCAAAAATGAAGCCAAAACATCTCACTCACCCTCTGGTGGCTGCTGGCTATGGAATGGGTCATAAATACCACCACCTCCATGTTAGCAGATGGGATACTGGGTAAAATAAAAACTCATTCGCACCTTTTACATAGTCCTCATCACACAGATGATGTTCAAGTGTTCCTTTTTACTGATAAGTTTGGTTTTAATTAGTTATAATTATCAGCTGGGACCTGCTTGTGGTGGATCAGGTGGGTGTATAGGTGGGACCTGGATAATGCGTGTCTCACAATGTACCTGATCACTACTATGCAGACACTGACTCTAAATGTTGTCATCAGCACAAGATGGCAGTGCTCATATCAGAGACATTTTTTGTACAGTGAGAGGAAGCGGAGATTTGTCATCCATCTTTGTGTACAGTCAGTGATTTCAACCTGTTTTTGCAGGTGTCATTTGAGTCTAACAATGTATGCTGCCTCATTAGAGCAGAAGTCCTACAAAAACATTGAAGAGGTCATTTATTCATCATAGTAAATTCTGGAATTATAATGCTGCTACACCACATCATTGCTATGATGTGGATAAGTGTGTATGTATGTGTGTGACAGAGTGAAACCTACCAGCACAGTGTAAATGTGCAAACACCTGTAGACAGGTGAGAAGTCCACCAGGTCCTGAGCCGTAAGAATCTGTCAGATACAGACACGCATGACGAAACATCATTAGTGTCAAATATTTCTTTAACATTTTCCACTTGACAGTACAGAATATATCAAGCTCTGAAAACAAGTAGGAAACAACGAAAATAACCTATCCTATCCACAGAAAACAAAAATAGAGCTTTTAGAATTATCTTTTGGAGTTCCTAGATTTATGCTTGAAACGGTGCTCTTATACAACATGAAAACAGACTCATGTTTTCATTCGGACTCAAACATCCATACGCAGTATACTGTATGAACTCACCACAGAGAAGACCATGACATTTATTTAACAGAAAAATTCAATTAAATTTACATAACGCCAAATCACAACAAAAGTTACCTCATAACACTTTCTAAATAGAGCGTATGGTCAACTCCACATGCAATTCAAACACTCTCAAATAAAAATAAAACACAGTTTAAGAAAATCATCATCACTACACCCAACAACACCCAATGTTTCTTCACCTCTTCCTCCGCTTCCTCCTCATCTCCTGTGTCATCATCCATCAGGCCGTTGTGAGTATGTGTTCGTCCATTGAGGGAGTACAAAGGCTTGG
Organism: Scatophagus argus; assembly: GCF_020382885.2. Lineage (NCBI taxonomy): Eukaryota > Metazoa > Chordata > Actinopteri > Scatophagidae > Scatophagus > Scatophagus argus. The sequence continues at coordinate 828,753 of NC_058513.1, read as the reverse complement.
CATAGTGGCCCATACTGGCCTGTTTGGCAACTGTACTGTTAAAAGTCCTGTGCTGCTGTGCCTAGAGGGGCGGACAGGCACACACACAGAAAAATGTTGGATATGACTCAACGTTTATGAAGAGACTAAATTTACTCATCTAGTAATCATAATCATCACTACTTGTAGCCCTATATTGACCCTCACTGCTGCCTCCACCACATCTAACAGCTCTCCTAGGAACCCTACCATCTTGCAGATCCTCGCACCCTAACATTTGGGAGGGTAATTCTGTCCCAATATACCGTCGCTCATGGACCCATGGCTACGATGCACAGACACATCGTCATATTCTATGTTGCTAGACATCTGATCGTCATTCTCTGAAGGCAGATATTCTCCTTCAGAGTCAGAATCAGGGAATAGTTGACATAAAACATCAACTGTGATTGATTTCTCTGCATTTTGCGTGTTTTTGCAATGTTTTCCTTTGGAATTTTGGAAAGGAACATTTCCGCATGTATTCCAGTTAGCGCTGTAAGTAAGGAACTTTCAACTTTGATTTCCTCAGATATTTTGAATGAGAACACGCCGTGATTTTAGGTTACTAGTAGGGAGGAAGATTTGGAGCTATATTTAGTACAATCGTCTGTTTAATGCAGTAATGCAAGTCTACGACTTCAGCACTTACAGGGTTAAAAAATACAAACTCTCATACCTGTCTCATGGCAGTCTCTCCAACCTTGTCAGAGTGTTTTCTGATGCTCTCCAGGAAGTCCTTGAGGTCTGACATGGAGATTTCCTTGATCTCCTCTCTCAGTCTGGGCAGGTTTTCAGCCATAATCTGACAGAACCTGTACTGACTGACCCTGGAGGGGGAACAGCACAAGTATGTCCACTTTATAAAGAAATGCTCAATCTAAACAACACTATGTAATTGTGTATGAAAACAATACATTAAAGTAGGGCTGGGCGATATGGCAAAAAAGTTATTACAATATATTTTCCCATACTGAATGATATAGATTTTTATCATGATTTCTTTTTCGCCCTGGCACTGCCAGTTTGAAAGCATCTGGACTGAAACCAGAGGAAACCAGAGATTAGTGTTATTAACATATAAAGTAAACGACATGCATTAACAAGAGTGATTTAGAAAATATAAGAACAACCTGCACTTACTCAAACCCTTCAATTTCATAACTGTCATCTGGGCTTTATCGGTCATACATCTGTAAATAGTTCTGCCCTCTACAAGCTAAAAGGGACTACAGTACTAGCTGTTGAACATGGTGAAGCATTTAACATCTTTAAATTACAAATTTAAATTTAAATTTAAAGCATTTAAGACGAATTTTCCTAAGGAGTGTCAAAAACACAACTACATGTGCACAATAACGTTCTGGGGGTGTTAAATGTGTAAATAAAATACTTATTTATTAAAAAAAAGATTCACCATAAAATTCACCATAAAACCTTGTTTACAGTTACAGTTCTGCTGCTACCAAGAGGCCAAAACTGTAATTAATGCAGCTTTAAATCTAAGCCAGCGTTACAAAGAGAAAGGTGGTTTAATATGATGGGTCAAGTAGAAAGATGTTTTTGTTTTTTCTTTTTTTGGACTAATATTTCAGCCAATATAGCCATATACTGTACATTTTGCTAAATGCATCACAACAATAATATCTGGTTGTATAATTTTACATATATATACATATACATCAGCAGCATTGAAGTGGATAATACTGCAGGTGTGGTTTGAGATAGTCCCATGGACATCTTTACATCTCTAGGTGTTTGCCATAACTCTGACAGAATACTGATGAGAAAACTGTTGAGAATCCAAGCTGTATACAGACTTTTCAGAATCATGATGGTATAATCCTACCTGGGGATGTAGACCTTCTCCAGCTGCTCCATGGTTTTCAATGCAGCATAATGTCTGCAGAGACAAACAGTATAGCTTCTGTAAGGATGCAGTCACGGCTATGGTCCTTCACACACAACCACTAAAGGACAGGTTGATAATTTTTCAAATCTGTCTTTAAATAATAATCAGGACACTGAAACAGTTTTTGCTTGCTATATTTATTCCTGCTTTTCATATTAGCCATTGAGAGATCACTTCCTAGTGCATTTCCATTGCATGTGAACCAGGACAGAATATATTCCAGTTTAACTTTATCTACAGCAGCCTGAGTCAGTAAAATTAAATGTGCATCTTCTCAAGCAACAAAAGATTTTTTGTTCTGTTAAAGTAAGTAAATGTGCTAAAAACCACATTAACTCCAGCAGAGAGGCTGCAGAAATCTAAATTAGGCTGATGCTTCACTGTTTTTTCAGTTAAACTTGGAATACATTTTTTCACACAAAATAGGGACTTTGGATTTTGTCTCCTGTCACACAAGGAAGGGCTCCTTTAAGGAGAACTGTCCTGATATTACATATAACAGTTCAATAAAAGAATGGATAAATGGAGTGAATCAAAGTTGTATAAAGCCTTTAGTGTCTCCAGAGTGAGCTGTGTGAAATCTGCTAAAAGTCAAACTAGAATAAACATCTCATGATTGTATGCCTCTGCCAACTAGTCAAGTTGCAGCTTACATCACTTAAAACAATTTTTAAGTGCAGAGGACTGAAAGAGAGCTTTGTCACATGGTGCAAAAACAATATCAGCAAAAATAAAATATCAGCAAAATCAATGAGCCTGTGATGGACTACAGCTGTATGTACCGTAAGTTCATTAAGAAATTCCTTGCATGGCCACTAAAGACTACAAATTCTAAAATGTGGCTGGCAACACAGAAGATCCGTACAATCAGCAGAGTGTCAATTTGGGGACTTGAGATTAGTATAACTAATTCAGTATCAGTAACAATGTCCCGTTCTGTTCCTGAGTTATGGTGTTAAATAACAGACAGAACAGTGTTTTTGCAGAATATTAAGACGTCAGAGTGAAGTTAACAACTGACCTTTTAGATATAAAATGTCATCACATTTTATCTTATTAGACATTTGTGAGAAACTGTAACATAATTAGCATATGAATTCTTGAGTTATGGCTAAAAAAAAAAAGTGTTTTGTGAGGTCACTATGACCTTCCAATCTAATCAGTTCACCCTTGGGTCCAAGCAGCCAAATTTAAAGAAATTTGTTCACGGTGTTCTTGAGATTTTGTGGTCATAAGAATGAACACGAGCATGTCAGTAGCACTGTCACACTGTGAGTCATTTAATGTCAACAATTTTGATCTATTTAAGTTCTATTACATTTGTGATGTGCAATAATAAAATACTGGAGCACTCTTTCAATGGGCAGTAATAACTGAAGAAAGAATTACATCAAGCAATAACTGATTCAATGTAATAATATATAGGCACCTGACAAATGTTTTAAGATGGACTTGACCAGACTAGTGGACTAAAATATCCCAGAGCAGTGCTCTCTACTTAAGATTACCTATTAAAGGACCAACTGCTTGGATTTTAAAGACTAACAGGGGAATCAAACAGCTACGTGTTGTATATCTAATACAATGCATGCAGTGTAGTGTGATATTTTATTCTTAACGGCTATTCAGCCACCTGTTATAAGGATATTGTGGTCTTTCACAGTGTGTACACATCACAAGGGTTCAGCCTTGGGTCAGTGTGCTGAGCTCCCATCATTAGGCTGATAGTCAGGCTGTGAAGGGATCTAATTGGTCGGTCAGTGAGTGTAAAATGTGTTGTATACACATGAACAGAAGACAGTCTCATAAACTCTACAGTGAAAAGGTTTGGAGGACACAAAGACTGCAAGTGGCCAAGTGGGGACACTGAACAGAATGTGACCTGGACATCAGCACATAAAGAGCAGATAATAATGCCCACCTGCACCATACAAACTGATCCCAATATAAGGTATGTATATAGGCTATGTCATTAGTGTTTCAAGTACACCCCACACACACAGATCCAACAAGGTGGCCAGCATGGTCTAATTGCCTTGGATTGGCTGTGGCCCGTGACAGAGGTGCAGTGAGGGGGCCTTATTGTGAACAAGGGCACACTGAGGGTCAATTGTCCTGCCAGTAAATGGCCTCTTCCGTTGGTACACGGTAATGAACAAGAAAGGGTCATTATTTTCCTGTCCAAAGCGAACTCGACTCCCCTCTTTAGATAGCCACAAAAATACAGCCAAACATGAAGTTCATGGGGTGAAACTAAAGTTAAATCAAACTGAAATAGCAGTGGATGAACTGAAAAGTCTGCATATATTTAAACATTTCTTCAGAATGAACAACAAAAACATTAAAAAGTTTTGTCCATTCTTTTTTCAACACCTCCATTTACTTAAAAAGTAAGTTAATGCCAGGTTGCAAAGTAGTCTTGAATTTCCCTCTGTGTTCAATGTTTTGCTTCTGACCAGAGTCAACATCACTAATACTTTCTAACTAGAAAAATAATGACAGACAAGACCCTCAGACCTTACAGATTACTCATGAACTGAATCAGATATATTTCTGTAGTGGTATGCATAAATTTATTTAATTTTCATTGTTGCTTTCATTGTCTGATATTCATTGCAGGATCTCTTGGGACATTACACAGTATGTAGGCTATTCATGTTGTGTGTACTCTGGTGCTTTTAGATGCTTTTGGGTTTATTGAAATATTGAAATATTGAAATATTGGATGGTTTTGGTTTAACCTATCTGTATAATTCCACAAAGGAAGGATGATGTTAATGGCCAGAAATAAAAATAAAACTATTAATTAACTCATCTATTCTTGGCTCTATGGGATGAAAGGTATGTCTGCTGAACCTGTGGTCATAAGTCTCTGGACTGAAAAGGTAGTTGCAAAGTAATGATGACACGCTTTTTACCGTGCAGCGGTAAAGTTACAGCTGGGTATGGTCAGGTGGTCTTAAATACTTGAGAACACACCCAATCAAGACGCCGCATGAGGTGACAGGAGGGGGGAACATTTTCACTTACAGGTCCCAGAGATAAAATGCAGCTGCAGAGTTTGTGTATGTATGCGTGTGTGTGTGTGTGTGTTCGATGAAGTATTTTGTACGAGGAACAATTAAAGTTTTTTTATTAAAAGATGTGTATCTGTCTTGCTATGAGCATTATCTAACTAAACATTACTACTTTCTATGTGTATGTCAACTTACAATCATTTATTGACTGAAGATATAAATTCGAACAAGTTGAATATGTGTAATATTTGTCTGCTAAATCATATTACCACATTGTAATATGTGTGTGTAATACTTAAGCACACAGTTATACATCAGTCACATCGTGTTGAAATGCTTTGTGAAATGGATACCTTTTGGACTCCAGTTGCTCCTTTAGTTTGCTGTACATTTCTAGCACTGCAAGTTAGACAAGACGGGAAAGATGATCAGAAGTAAGGACTGTTGGATCATTCCACTTCTTATCTTTGCTCCAAAAGAACAAATTTATAATGCATACAAAGATACACAGGTGTACAAAATAAATACATAATACATCAATAAAAACTGGACTAAAATTTTGATGAACCCAAAATGATTAAGTAAGTGTATCTGGTTAAACAATTCTTTAACAAATATCTTTGTTAAAACTACATGAGAAAGGAAAGGAAGCGTGATAACAGCATTCTGCAACATTTAAAGAATTACAAAGCCACTTCACATAAATCCATTTATTTGTGGTGGCCCACTAAAATATCAGCACTGCCTGTCACATGCTAATTTTCTATTTATGGAAATGTGTACCCTCTCATTTTCTCTCTCTCTCTCATACACAAACGTGTTTCCTTCAAGGACTGTAGTTAGGTGGACTGCCCAGGAATATATGAGTGCTGCTGAAGTATATTGTCAACCCAAAATAAATATTTTAACCTCCAAGAGAACAGTGCCATGGACATGGACCATCCCTCCTCACTCTATCCTTCTCGTCTACTGACTATCACACATGCTCTGCAGAGTAGCAGAGAGACAGAGAGAGTTACCTCTCTCAAGTTACCACTTGCAACTCTCACCATATATACTTCTTTGCTTCATTTTGCACTACCCAGAGCAAATTTGTGTCAACCTGTGTCTTTAAATTGATTTTATGTGCAATAGAATTGTGATTGACAGGAGTCATTTCCTGTCTTTGTGGCCTAGAAGTAAAAGTCACAATCTATTCTTTAATAGAATGTTAGTCGACAGCTGGAGGACTTCAAGTCTCCCAGTTGTCCAATGGGCATGAAACTCTTCTGGTTGAATCTTCAGTACAACTGGGTTAGACAATGTCTGCCTCTATGATCAGAAGTCAAAAGTAGAAGGTAGAAGGCATGAAAATGTAAGTGCTGAAATCAACCACAACTCCTAAGATTCATTTGAACTGAATGATCAGTTTTGGCCCCAAACGGCAACGTTCTGTTTTGGGCCTTCTCCTTAGCAATGACAACCAAGGTCTATGGGTACTGGAATAAGCAGAACTGATTTTCACCTTTTTTTATCCAGTTGCTCACTAGTCTCCCAAGTGTATGAAAGTGTAGTGCTAAACCACTGAAGTACCCCTTTAATATGATGGAAACATTAGTATAACGGCCTTCTTCCATACTGTGTGAAATGAAAAGATGAATTGAGGCTGTTAGAGAGAGAGAGAGAGAGAGAGAAAGAGAGATTCTCTGGTATTATATCCGCCCTGTAAATACACTGACTGAGGTGCAACTTCTCCTGTTTAATGTACGGTACGATGCCACTGTCTTCAGCTAGAAAGTGCGCCCAATATCATTCTGTACTGTACAGTGGTTTCGATCGTTTCGATAGGCTACGTCATTAAAAATATGCCTCCTCAATACGGCTCAACTGCCGTTCTGAAAACTGAATAGCGAGTGACAAAATCCAAAATGTAAGATGTGTTTATTGGGCATCTTTATAAAACATCCTGCTGAAGAAGCAAGCTGACACAGCAGACACAGTGAGAAAGGTGAGGCAGGGCAAGCAGGTGTGTGTCAAGTTAGAGACACAAGATGTGTATAGCGTACTAAGTACTATGTAAACAGTATGAGAATTAACACGAAAATGAGGTGAGGAATGAAGCAGAATTTAAATGTTGAAATAAGAAATAATCCATATAATAGAAATAGGGTGATAGGAAGAAAGGAAGGAAGGAAAGGAAGTTAGGAAGAATGCTCACACAAAATGCCCAAGATTTCAGCCAAGGGGCCTGAACTGCTCACACTGACACACAAGGTACCTGGTATACAGAGCTGTAGCTTCTCCACAGTGGTGGCCATGTTTCTCTGCTGGATGCGACAGCGAATCACCTCCTCTGTCTGGGCTGTCACCTGAGGGAAGAAACACACAATGGAACGAGACAATGAATAAGAGGCCATCACTGTTAACTACTGGGTTAAAGAACGGTCACGTCTATTGCAGCACTGGCTTTGCAGTTAACGAGCATGCATATGTCCTGACAGCAAAAGGATGGCTTTTGTCTTCTGCACATTCATGCATACATGAATACGTTAACTTACCTCCCTCCCGGCTTCTTGTAGTCTTCGATTAGTGTCTGTCACTTGAACCTTTCAAAACAAACACAGACATCATTTTAACTGTACAATGTCAGTTTCCCTTTTTTCCCCCCATAATTCATACAATTTTTGGCTTACTGTCAGGCACCATTTTAACTGTACAACGTCAGTTTCCCTTTTTTTCCCCCATAGTTCATACAATGTTTGGCTTACTGTCAACAAATCCCAGGTGTCTTTTTCCTTTGTGCAATAGACCTCCATTTTTGTCCAAAAACTATCAAAAACACATTAGTGAGCCACACTGTCATACTGGATCACATGATCCTTTACCACCAAGAACACTACATTATTTTGACTAAATCACACAGCATGTCCTGCTGCACTACTAGATGTGGATTACCTCGCCACTGGAAATAGTCGTCAGCAATTGCACTGTTTCCTATTGTTTGAGTAACATTTGCTAAAAAATACAATGGGCATTTCAGGGAATTACTGAACCTTATTTAAAAAAAACCCATAAAGCTGTATATTTATGAACTGTAATGATTTCATATATTCAGCACGAACCAATGAGCCTGGGACTGAGAGCGACAGAGAGAGTGCAGCGATGTGAGAGGTGGCCTGAATGTGATTTCTCGACAAAAAGAGAAAAATGTAAGAAAACCAGCATCTTGCAAGTTGCTGTCTGTAAATGAGTTTTTCTTTTGATGTGATTAAGGTGGAGGTGATGTTCACTCGGCACTGGCATGTTAATATTTCTGTGACAATTTAGGCTTATTCCACGACATTCTCTTCAGGAGCACTTTCTTCATGTTTTTTTTTTTTAATACTATGTAAATACTGATACTGGTTCAGCCATACACGCTGTCACATGTCTATCCATCTCCCCTCTCTCTGTCTACTCCCCCTCTTCATGCCCTCTCTTTTCCCTCTCTACCTCCCTCACTGCAGCTGCTCAGCCTTGTAATCAGCTCATTGTCCATGAAGAGGCAAGGACAAAAGCAGGCAAATTCAGATTAACCAGGCAGCGGGGACCTGAACCCATCATTGGTGCACTGGGCCTTTCATAGGGTTTAATGGCTTGTGACAGGCTCTTTCTCACAGATTCAGTGACAAACTTCTCAATTCTGGATGAAGATTTTTGAACTCTCGGCTCTTGTCAAACGGCTGAGAGCCATGACCCAATTGACCAGTCGGCTTTCTGATGACAATCCTTTCAACAGTGAGGTATCCACACAAGGGGGGGCTACATCATTACTGCCTCTTCTATCATTCAGCTAGGGCACCACAGCAAGAGTCCTTGAGAGAACAGAGACAAGTGACGTTTCTTGACGGTTATCAACAACCAACAACATAATACTACAATGGTCAACTATCAGCTAGTGCAGTCTATGACCCTTCTATTATGAGACAGTGTCTGTGCTCATTAGCTACTTTGTCCCAGTACAGAAGAAAGTTCTCATTAGCCCTACCTAGAAGTGCTAAGTCAAAGGCAACTGGATTTAATATAAATTCTTATATTATATTAAATTCTACTTCTGATCTGGAAGGCTTCTTTCAATGAGTTTGGATGAGAAGTAAAACAATTTCAGGAATTTAAGGTGTGACTACCTTTACCTCTTTGCATGATGTAATCAAAAAGACTTTATTTTGCTTACAGTACAGTTTTACTTTCAATCAATTACATGATGACGACAATTTCACTCATACTGTTGAAGATGGACCCAGCAAATGTTAAATATCTTTGCTTGATAAATATTTATCAAGATAGCTGAAAACTAATCTTCCATTGATAGTTGATTAAACGACTACTCATTGCAGCATAGAAAGAACTCAAGTGTCGATTTAAGAGAGGCTCCTGGCTAGCACTGAGCTCTAGCTAGCTAGCTTTAGCTGCTTTTCTTCTGCTAGCTTCTTCAAACTTGGCACATTCAGCTGGGTGATGGTGTTTTAAGTGTCTGATAAGGTTTGCTGTTCTGAAAGTTTTCGTGGTAGTCCCCCGTGGTTTACCCTGACATTATTGCCTGCGCCGCTATGCGTACAACGTGTGGCGCATCTTAAAAATGGACCGGATTGGAATCAGAGATGCAGGAGACTGAGTGGGCAGTTTTCAGTGTGCTCAACCGGTCAATCGGTGCATCTGTAACAGCAATCATGAAAAAAAAAAATCCTGTTCCAGTGTAGGCTGCACAACGGTAAATGTGCTTTCTATGTGCCATAAACCAAACCACCATTTTTCTGGGAAAAATCCCACCCATCAGCAGACAGAATATTACAGTCAAAGTTAGGCTTAAAGGGAACCAAAATAAATGGTGTAATGTGTCAATCGCCATTAAACAGTGCAATCGATATTTATTTACAGACGACAAGCTTAAACAGTTATAAAAGTTGTGGATTTCCACTTTAACAATCTAGTTGGCAGTTAAATGGAGATCAAATGCACAATATATTTTGAGATTTTTGCAGCTAATGTGGGCTACAGACCAATCTGTCCAGCTATCCCCTCTTCTGGACTATACTTCTATTTACAGTAATTTCTTTTACCATAAGTTTCTCTGCATCAGCGCGGACTTTGAGGAGCTCTGTGATGGCATCCACAAAGCCTTGGTGGTGGAAATTGCACATCTTCTCAATCTCACGGTCATGGTTTCTTATCCGGGCATCCAACTTTTCCATGAAACGCTTGTGGGCATTTGGCTGGTCATCATAAATAGACCTAAGAGAAACAACAAGTAAAAAACAACAGATGAAAGAACAGAAGAAGGAGGATAAGGAAGAAGAAAGATGGCAAAAGGGGAACTTTCAGAACGTGATGGAGGTTCCTCATAAAGGCTGCACTCAAGTTGTCACAACATGTTTGCATCGGTTTACTGCTCTGTGTTATACTAGCTGCACGTTGGTCTACATGTGTACATTTATGGTACTTATTATTATTATTATATTATTATTGAAATTATTATTATGTATAATAGACATCAAATACAAACTCCCAAGATTTTTGCTCTTAAAAAATACATGTTTTAACTCTGGCCCTTAACAGATATCAGGATTTCCACCAGATCACTGCAAGCTTGACGGCACACTGTAGCTTAGGAAGTAGTTTGAACATACATATAGACAGAAGGAAACTATAAATTCATGTGTAAAACTAAAAAAACATGAAAACACCATAAAGGAATACAGTGTCTAAAGCAGGCACATTAGAGCAAAAAGAAGAAAGAAATTAGAGCACGCAGCATGCAGAAAAGCCCTATACTGTGCGTGTGCATACTGAGCTACAAAACTGCAAAAATACTGACAACCAACAGTACTGTGCTAATATGGAGACCCTGGTGGGCAGCTGTTTGCACATTATTGTGAAGAACCCTGCTATGAATCACTACTGCTCATCCAAAAACCACACACACACACACATTTCTCTCTGTCCTATCCTGTCCTGGCTTCAGGTACAGGCACAGATGGTGTGTGCATATCTGAGAGTGTGTGTATGGGCGTCTGTGTGTGAGTGAGAGAGAGAACTTAAATGTGACTGTAACAGCAGTGAATTGTGTGTCTGATGGTGTGTGCCCATAGACTGTACAAGATTTTTTTATTTACATGCAAGCACTATACTAACAGTTTTTCTCCCCACAGACATTACAGTATTTCCCTGCTATTGCATTAAGGGGACACCTCTATGTCTAAAAGAAATTATTATTTTTTTTTATGTTACATAACAAATTCTTTCCTTTCAGAGACATTTATTATGAAGTTACAGGCCTCATTCCACTCCCTTTTCTTTCTGCTAAAGTCCTTTAGTATGCTCTGCTATGCTATACTTACAGACGATGATGAAAATTCTAATATTACTGGCGAACTGGCAAACCAAGCCCTGAGCACAGTGGAGTGCACTTTCTCATGGCATTACTATAGTTACTCTCACTGGTTGCCCCTCAACATGAAGCTTGAAATGAAGATTCTGGAAAGTTCCTGTGGTACCAGTGGATCTATGCTCCCAGTCATATAAGGCTTGCTGGCTGGACCTCACAAATATGTTGTTGACCTTAAATGCCAGGACCCCAGGCTTCTCAGGACGACGTTGAACAGTAAAACCTTAACTATTTAAAAAAAAAAAAAACTTTAACTATTTTAAACCTATAATACTAATACTACTGATTGCACTAGAGGTGTCCCTTCCATACTAAACATTAATTTATTTCTCCTAAACCTACAGTTCCCTAAATTATTCTTAAACCTGTGTATTTGTGTAATAATTTAATTCTGAAACTATGCTTCAACTTTTTGTTTTTGTACATGTTTATGTTACTGTACCGATCAGAGGTACTGACCCTTTTCAGTAAAAGTTACGAGAATGAGTATGAATCTGTTACATTAAGAAGATAACAGGGCCATAATGTGAGTAACAAGATTTAAATCAGTTGATGCAGCATATTAAATGTGGTTGCAACATTAAAATACCTGGAGTCTACCTGCAGCTACTGCAGATGTGTATTTAAGCTTAAAGTGAATCTTTGAAGTTGTATTCAAAAACAAGCTTTCATGGACACAACAAATGTTACAACAGTTCGTTCTAATGCCATAAAACTGATGTCTTTATGTTTTATGTGTTTTTGATGTAGAAAGCGTCAGGAAATGCAGAAAGAGGATCCCAGACAGGCAAAAATCTATAAGCCCTTATTTCAGTTGGAGTAACAGCTCCATCTAGTGTATATGAATTGAAATGCTACAGTTATACATTTATGATAAATAACATTGTTAATATGGTTAAATATAGGGTTACAGTATGATTTCTGAACATCTCAGACATTTATTTAAGGATGACCTTAAACCATTACAAAACACAGGGCAAGAGGCGGGGTACACCCTGGACAAGTCACCACTTCATCACATGGCTGACATATAGAGATAAACAACCATTCACGCTTATAATCATTTATAGTCACCAGTTAACCTAACCTGCATGTCTTTGGACTGACACAAGGAAAACATGCAAACTCCACACAGGAAGGCCCTGGTTTGAACCAAGGACCTTGTTGCTGTGAGGTGATAGTGCTGCCCCTGTTGATTCCTGTCACAACAAAAACAAATATTTCACCATGCCATCTCAAGCTATACTACTCACAGATTATAATTTCACTATTGCCAATGTTTTGACCATATACAGTACACTCCATTCATAATGCTTTATATTTTTGTTTACACAAATGTAAGACAAAAGCTTTTCATTTTTTTAGATAAAAATCACAGATGGAAAACAAACAAAAAATCTGATGCGACACAATCATCTACACAACGAGTGCAAATACTAAAATGTTGGCAAATTTAAAGGTGTCTGACACTACCTCAAGCACTCTATCCTTTGCCAAAGTTTCATAAAGATTTTGTACAGGAACATTTCAGTACAGGAAAATTTCTGGCTCAAATTTTGATCAAAATGAATACTGATGGTAGTAACAGAGGTAGTATTCTTTACTCTGGCAATGATTTTATGACCATAAATATCTACAGTGCCTTCACTACATGGACTGAATATCACTTTGATCAGCTATTCTTAAATTCACACTAAGAAAAGGTGAATTCACACAATTAGTCATAAGAAAATCAGTTGCCAATTATTTTGATAATCAATTCAGCCATTTTTCAGCAAAATAACAAACTTTTGCTTGTTCCAGCTTTTTAAATGTAAGGATTTATTACTTGTCTTTGCCATTTATGATAGCAAATAAAGAGTCTTTGGGTTCTGGACTGGTCAGTGCTAGCCACTCAAGGCTCTGGGAAATGATCAGCCTTTTTGCAATTTCATGTATTAAATATTTAATTGTGAAGATATTCAGCAGATGAATGAGTAATGAAAATAATCATTAATTGGCAGTCCTAGTGTAGAGTGCACAATGCACTCAAAAAAGGCCTTTGCAGTGCTATACACATTGTTAGGTTGCTCATGCTGGGTCAAAGAGGCTGCAAGGTTTAATTCAAAACATACCTACATCTAGAAAGGCAAACACAGCATGGTGATATGATACAAGGAGATTAAGTTTAAAATTGCTGAAAGACAAACTGACAGTGATGGGAGTGGACTCACACTGTGTCATGGATTACAGACTCACAGGGAGACCTCGGTACATCAGGCTGAGGGATTGCATCTCCAGGACTGTAGTCAGCAGCACAGAAGCACCACGGGAGACAGTACTCTTCCCTATCCTGTTCACCCTATATACACCTCGAACTCCAAATACAACTCGGAGTGATGCCACATGCAGAAGTTCTCAGATGACACTGTAACTGTGGGGTGTATCAGCAATGGACAGGAGGAGGAGTACAGGAACCTGGTGCATGACTTCGTGGCACGGTGCAGGTTTAACCACCCACACATCAACACCTCCAAAAGCAAGGAGATGGTGGTGGACTTCCGGAGGCCCAGGCAGAGCAAGCTCTATTTCCTGAGGAGACTGAGGTCCCTTAGCATCTGCCGGAAGCTGCTGCAGATGACTGTGATAGCCAGCATCCTCTTCTATGCTGTGGTGTGCTGAGGAAGCAGCATTAAGAAAAAGGACGCCTCATGGCTGGACAAGCTGGCGAGGAAGGTTGGCCCTATAGTGGGGCAGAGCTGGAGTCCCTAACATCTGTGGCAGATGAGAGCATTCTGAACAAACTCAGACTGATAATGAACAATATCCATCACCCCCCTGCACAGCACCTTAATTAAATAGGCAGAGGAGCAGGAACACATTCAGACACAGGCTGCTGTCTCCGCCCTGCTTCACAGACAGGTTGAGGAGGTCTTTTGTCCCTCAGGCCTCAGACCCTCCCTGGGTGGATGGAATTAGACTGGGTCACTGCATGCTCCATATTGGACTAGTCCTTAAAATGACACTAAGTGTTGTCATTAGGTGTAGATTTGGATACACTTTATGACAACACTTAGTGTCATTAGGTGTAGATTTGGATACACTTTTGAATTGATACTGGTACTGATAACAGTACCCAACCATACCTTTTCCCCATATATTACTCTCTGTTTAACAACAACTCTGTTAAAAAAGTCATTGAATATGTTGTAACAACAGCATTGCTTCAAAAGAAGAAGCTGTTCTACTCTGCACACTTTGCTCAATCTGGATAACTGGGCTAAAATCAAGAGACTGATGCAATATCAGTACAGTATTGGGGCTCTCTGATTGGCTGACAAGTCATGAATATAGCCTTTGATTTGGCATTAAGGAATTGCCAGTGGACAGCAAACAACAACAAAAACTGTTTTCAACAGCAAGCATTGCCTGTACTGAGTTTTTACATAGATGCACTATCAGGCACAGAAATTTGGCAGTGACTGATTTAAAATGAGTAAGAAGAATGATCAAAATAAAAATGTTCAAAAGTAACAATTAGTACTTGGTAGTACAGACATTATTGGTCGGTACATTTAAAAGTTAAGTTCTATACTAACCATATGTGTTATTACACTTTCTAACAGTGTCATGAACAATTTCCCTTTCTTTACTTTCCTAACTGATAATGAACAATATCCATCACCCCCTGCACAGCACCTTAATTAAATAGTCAGAAAATACCAAACATTGTGTGTTTGTAATCAGATTCAACAAACAAATAATCAGAACAAAACAAGCAATGTGAAATAGGCTCATCAAGAGAATAACTGACAGATTAGTTGATGTGACTGATAAATTAAAGCAACTGTTAGTTGAAGTCCAGCTTCAGTGCAATCATCTCACAACATATGATTGGCAAGCTGAGCCTGCAGGGCCTGAATACCTGCATTTGCAATTGGATCCTGGACTTCCCGACAGGGAGATCACAGACGGTCCGGATCAGGACAGCATCTCCAGCACCACCACACTGAGTACTGGGGCCCCACAGGGCTGTGTTCTCAGTCCACTGCTGTTCACTCTGCTGACTCACGACTGTGCAGCAACACACAGCTCGAACTGCATTATCAAGTTTGCTGATGTCACGACTGTGGTGGGTCCCATCAGCAATAATGAGTCAGCTACAGAGAAGAGGTGAAACAAATAGCAGAGCCAACAACCTGTCTCTAAATGTGGATAAGACAAAAGAGATGGTTGCTGACTTTTGGAGTGGCCAGGGTGACCACATTCCATTGACCATTCATGGATGTTCTGTGGAGATTGTCAAGAGCACCAAATTCCTTGGTGTTCACCTGGTCCCTCAACACCAGCTCCATCAGCAGAGAGGCCCGGCACCATCAATACTTCCTGAGAAGGCTGAGAGAAGCTCATCTTCCACCCCCAGTTCTGACCAGCGAGAGCAGGTGCATCACTGACTGGTTTGCAAATTGCATCATCTTGGACTGCAACTCTCTGCAGCAGATAGTGAGGACAGATGAGAGGCTCATCGGAGTCCCTCTCCCCTCTATCACAGACATTTACACCACAAGGGACATCCACAAATCAATCAGTATTGTAGATGACACTTCTTATCCCTCATGCACACTCTTTGCCTTACCATCTGGAAGGTGGTACCAGGGCATTCGATCCACCAGACTGCGAAATAGTTTCTTTCCCCAAGCCATCAGACAGCTAATCTCCCAGTGAGAGGACTGACACAGTCATACATATTCCGCACAAACGCAAATCCAAACTTGCACACCTCTGCAATGTGCTTCAACAACCACACTCAAATGGCTTGTTGTACTACACTGTTTTGTCTATCCACTGTGTGTCAAACTGTGTACAAAACTGTGTATATCTGTGCATATGTTTTATTTCTATATTTTATCTTTACTCTATATTTCTATTGTTTCTATTGACTTGAGAGTAGTCTTTTGTGTAGCACCATGTAGCATCCCCGAGGAACACTGTTTCAGTGATGTTATTGTGATATTACAGAGCTGTAATGACAAATAAAGCTCCTTGAATCCTTGTAGGTATACCTCTTAAACTGGGATTTATGGTGAGCACAGAGAAAGAGAATATTTTTCAAAGTGCATCTAAACATACCAAATTCACTGAGAGACCTAATGTTTTTGTTATACATATCGAAATACTGGCTAAACGAGAATTACCCTAAACACCTCGCACCCGACAGGCCCACCCACCCACACAACAAAACTGTCAAACTTTAATGGAAAAATCCAACCATGTGTTGAGCCAACCTGTTAACCACCTTTATGAAAATGACAGAACTGTGGTCACAGGTGCTTGTAACGGTTTTCATGACTTACAAAGTATTGAATGATAATCAAATTCTGTGGAGTCCCAAACTGTTAAAAAGTTAAATTAAATTGAACAGGGCATCATGAAATAAAAATTCTGTCAACAGACAAAATATATCATAACAATGAAACAGCAGAGGTAAACACACAACAGGACCAAACGTTTCTGTTCAGATTAAAATGAAGTTTACAGTAAATAAATGCACCACTTCAGCTACTTCAGCTGAGTACAATTTGGAGGTAAAAGTACTGACTCTGGTGCTACAGACATTTTACACCAGTGTAACTTTTACCAAACTTCTCTCAGAGATGACGGAAGTGACTAGATGCAAGGATGGCCAAGTGATGAAGTAATTTAAGTTGTACAAAAAGTTACCAAATGTGGTGTAACGCCAGCATTGTTTCAAAGCAGGAAGTTATGACAGTGCAGTCAGTCACATTCAGGAGGAGATGTGAGAGGAAAAAGTCACTGCACAGTCAGAGGAGATCAGACAGCTGCCTGTCAAAGAATATTCACCAGATCGATGCACACTTTTCCTGAGTACTGAGTTAATTTGAGTGTGGTGGAGTGATGTTAATGCGAAAAACGCTCTCCACCTCCATTAGCCGGCTGATGTGCCCTTGAGCAAGGCACTTAACCCTCAATTTGCTTCCCGGGCGCCTGATGCAGCCCACTGTTCCTGATTCTTTGATTCTTCTTAAAAAAAAAAGAGTTAAGTGAAAGTTGAGTATTGATCAGGTGGATGCAGCTGACTACTGTCGGTATAGCCAAGCAGAACAGATCTGTTTACACCAGTAACTGTATATAGTCCCAGGTATACTTGTGCCTCCCTAAAACATCTTGTGCATTCCACAGTCTATCATACAGACTGAATACAGGGGCATATGGTCAAAAATATTATTAGCCCAAAAATGCCTTACAGTGTTGCGCTATTATTTTCAGACCACTGTGCCACACAGATTGTCTACTGACAGGTACAAGCAACAGTATGAAAATCTTTCTCAATTATGGCCCCACCATCAGCAAATTGAAACACAAATCACAACACCAACACCAGCATGCATTAAATAAGTCTTTTTGTCACCGACCCAAAGTACCACAAAGTGCAAGGCTGCACTAAGCTAAGTGTATTGCCGGTCATTTCTATTTAACACCAGCAGGTTTAATTTCAAAATCCATTTTTATCTTGGAACATTATTTTTTTTGACTGTTTTTTTTTTCTATTCAACACCTCTTTTCTTCTTTTACAATCATGACAATCAGGCTCCAGCCCAGTCTGTTGCCCTGATATATCACCCTACACAAACTACAAACAAGCAGGCGGAAAAAGAGATGGCTAGATAAATGAAAAACATTCATCAACATCCAGAGTTCCATTAGTCCTTTTCAGGCTTGAGCAACCATTCACCAAAAGCACGTCTGACGATATTTTATAAGGAACTCTAGGTCATTACTGATAAGCACTCGTGGAAATCTAACACAGGTGCAGAGAGATTTTGCACTTCTTATTTGCATATGCTTTACACAACCACCCACCAGGGTTTCCTATTACAAAGGTCTCTTAACATCCCAACTGCAATCAACAAATCAAATGTCCTACCTGCCAGTCTACCAAATTACCTGCCTACCTCTGGGTAGCAGAACAGAAATTTCAATAACTTGACAGTCCTAACAATAGCCGTGTTTGTTTTAGACATTTATTATGATATTGTTAGGAGTTGTTTTACATGTGAATGAGATTGAGTGAATGAGGTTGTTGGATATGGTTAATGATGACAATAATGCATTGTGCTCTCACAACCACAGTGACTTAGATTGAGGTTGGATATTCAACAGACTTTAACAGAATGTCTGTCGAATATCCAACCTAAAACTCACTTCACCACAATGAACAGCCCTGAGCCAAAGAAAGATCACCGCTGCAACAGCGACAACCAACTCATTCGGCTAACCCGGTTAGCACAAAGCCAACACCCAGTCTGGTACAAATATGATGTTTTTCTTATATTGCAGATGTAGGCCAGATGCCTTAAAGAAAGCCCCTGTAAGTTGAACCTCCTGCACTATGGCTGATATATAAGCTATCAGTCACCTGCATAGAGTAAAGAAGTGAAATGAAAAGTGAAGACACTTAAAAAATAAAATGTATGAAGACTGCCATTGGGAAACTTTTGTGTTAGAGAGGTATCCTTTTTTTATAGTTTGATCAGCAAAACTGCTATGAAGTCCATTCATGTTCTTAAGCACAAGGAACAAATAAATGTACAAACGCATACAAGTATACACAATGTGTCCATTCCAGACCATACAGATAAAGAATACGGATCTCAGCACAATTTTAACATAGAATAATAGTGTGACATCGACATCAGCTCCATTCACTGACCACGTGGCTGTGAAATTCATTAGTCATTACAGCTGCATGATTTTAGAAGATCAACTTAACTGTCAACAGAAAACATCCTGTGTTTCCAATAGTCTGATTGTATAGAGATTTTAGTTCAGGAAACACAGAATTATTTCACCAGCTAACCTACACTCATAACAGAATGACAGCGTTCATTACATCATAGAAGAATCACTGAGACAAGCTGAGAGTGACAACTAAGGTTAGCTTTAGGGCATATATTCATTGGTTTCTTCAGGTATGCTACAAGAAAACCACAGCCTACAGGCATGTCTAAGAGACAGGTGTGAGTGAGAGATTCAACTGAGATTTAAGTCAATTTACACACACTAGTCAAACTAATGTCATTAATTCATTACGGCCTTGGGATCAAGCTTTGTTAAGAACGTCGGCTTAAACAATTTACCTTCCCATTTCACTGCTGTCAACCTCTTCCAGTAACCACACAAAAACACTAAGGAGTCAAGATGACGCATAAGTCTGTGTTGTAAGGTAACATCGTTACCATAATATTTCAAATTTCTACTAACGAGTAGAAATTATTAGCACCGTTAGCCAGAATTAGCTGCTTAATGATAAGATGTGGTGACCCACAGCCACACCCACAAATGATGTTTACATTTTGACAGGTCACTAGCCGTCCATCAATGCACAGAACGTGGAAAATCCCATATAAACGCAGGTGTATTGTAGCTGCATGGAAGTGAACAGTGGCCAGTGTTGGCCTGTGAGCGAACAAGCCCGCTAGGCTCAAGCTTCATTACGAATCCGTACAGCCTGTTGGCTAAAACTGCTAATGTTAGCCTACCGGTGGCTAGTGTAGCTAAGCTAGCTCGTGAACAAAACGTGTGATAACGTTGGAAATGCAACCAAACACAGACAAACGACAATTGGTAATCTGTTTCTAAGAAGCCATATATTGTTACCGAAGAGTGGGACCAACACAAGCTGTGTCGGTGCTCTCAATTTCCTGTAAAATCCGCTCGTGCTCCGTTATACACTCCAGGGTTTCATTTTCCGCCATGATTGTTGTGTGTATTACGGCTGTCACTGCAGCTACAGTAATGAGAGTAACTTGCAGGTCAGTATAGGGTCTGGCCTGCGGGGGGCGCACTACAGCTGTCAAGAATTCAATGTCAGCAGCTTAGTTTCAACATAATTACAGTAAAGTGATCACAGCAACAGAATTGCACATCCCCAAACCTTCACCGCAAAAACACGGGGCATGGCAAACCATACTGTCACTGCTGTCATATCGGTGGCTGTTGTCCCCACTGTAAATTGTAAACCTACAGTAATTAAGTTGGTTATGTTTTTATGTTTTGTTTAAAAGTCAGTCTAAGTTGGTTCATTATTAAAGCGTTAACCCACTTAAAATCACATTACCTTTACTGACAGAGATCGGATACTTGTATTGTGTTTGCTAAAAAGGACTATGGTAATAGTTTACTTCCTTTGCTTACACTGCCTTATCTTACATATTATATTCAGTTATATTATAATCAGTTCAAGTCTTTTTGAAGGATTATTATAATTATACATCATCACCTGCCTATCAAAAAGTTGTTTTGGTTGTTTTCACCCTAAAACATGCAGACAAGATAGTAGCTAATATTTTTTCATCTCTAAATGTCTGCACATAAGTCAAGCTGATCCACATATCTGTGGAGATTCTCAGTCATCCAGGTCATATCCACTCAAAGAGTTAAAGCAAGGCGTCTGGATTTGGGAAGATTTGGCTTGAAGATGTTTCGCTGCTAATCCAAGCAGCTTCAACAGTGGCTAGATTAAATTAAAAAAAAATCTTGAATATTGCTTGAGTTTACCTTAAGGTGGTTCCCAAAGGCAGGTCCACAGACTCTAATTCTGCAAAAATATTCCCAAAAGCTTTCTCATCTTTGTTCTCCTCTTCGCTTTGACTGGGAGGGTCAGGTAAAGCAGCATGGACCCTGTCAGTGGCCATTTCTCTCTTCAGATGCTAAGTGAGAGGACTAATTATGTGCATATGTGAAAGAGAAGGAAACCAAGAACCGAGTCTGTGTGTGTGTGTGTGTGTGTGTGTGAATTTGAGGCCACCTGCTATGGTCAGCAAAAAAGAGTGAGCAACAGGAAAATGAGACCTTGTGATTCACTGGACTTTGAAGCCAACAAAAGTAACTTCAGCTGCTCCCTGTGCGTAGACCTTCATATCTCACTCACTCCAAACTCAGAAAAAACGTTGAAGAAGCCTGGCTTCCTGACTTTACTCACCCCTGCATATTTAAAACACAGCAGTCATGGTAGAAATGAGATGTTGATTTTTGGATCCATAATGAATCAATAAACGAAATTCTAAAAAGTGAAATTCTCTGTACTGAAGTTCTAACTGTCAGAAAGATGTAGTTTCATTCATATTTAGACCTCTGGTAATACACAACATGCCTGAGTTAGAATGTTTAGCTGTCAGCTTAGAGTGAAAGAAGGCTTTAATATCTTTCTCTCACATAAAACATACATCAAAGGTCAGATGATATCTTTCTCTCTTCCACTTCTGCCTTCCGCTTTTGTTTTCTCTTGTCTTGCATTTTAACTGTTAGGCTGCATATGCTGGCAGTGGTGACAAGAAATATTAAACTTTAATATTGAAGAAATGCTAAAATTTTTTTAAAATACTGACAACTTTCCAAAAAGTAGGGGGACTTTTGAAACATAGTTTTAAATATAGGTCAAAACTGAAAAAAGAGACTAAGATAGCTTGACTTGTAGTCTCTTATATGAGTAAAGGTGCAAAAACACTGGATTCTGCATGTGGCAGGTGTCGCTGAGTGAAAAGGGGGGGCGTATTACTAAGCAGTAGTTGTAAATTAGACCCAGGAGGCATGCAGGTTGCGGTGCTGGTTAAGGTCGATGCAGTGAGGAAGGTGCACACCTCACTCCATGTTGGTGTGCAGGGGGGAAACAAGAAGGAGAAGAAGAGGAGGAGGATGTGGAAACAGAACAGTCCCCACAGGTAGTGGAGGTCCCACGAAAGTCTATTAGAATTACAGCAGGCAATCACAATAATTCATTTCAGCTACCACGGTCTGTGAGACCAAATCATATGCATCAACATAATCAGTGAAGTACTCACAGAGGTTGCTGATCTAAAGGTGAAGTTTTTTGCTGCTTTACTTGTTTTCAGAATCAGTACATCATCATTTTGAAGGGGTGATATGTGGCAAGTGCCTCTGAGTGAAAAGGGGAGGTGTGTTACTTAGCCGTAGCTTAGGTTGCCGTAGGTTGCAGTGTTGGTTAAGGTCGATGGAGTGAGGAAGGTGCACACCTCACTCCGTCTTTGCGTTCAGGGGGTATGCATGCAGGAACGATGGCAGGCCTGAGGTTGTTTTTTTACGAGAGTCGTGTTTATAAGCCGGTTCTTGTCAATGTGTTCATTGCTTGTATGCAGACCCACTTTCCTGTGGGGTTGGAGGTAGCTGGTAGACTAGCTGCTAGACTGACATATCAGGTATTTTAAAGTTCTAGGATGTATTTTTATATTTTGTAAAGTTTTTAAGATTGTTAATATTTGTTTCCCTGCAGATCATCTGTGGTCATTTAGTTGTCACGTTTATTTTGGGCTTTCATTTTGTCCCGTCCACCCTGGCAAGTGAGCCGCTAGCAGGCAGAAGATATAGATGTTTTGTTATTATTCTGCCTTCTTCCCCCCACTATGAATAATTTTGCTGTGAAAATAAGCACGTGGGTCTACTCTCTCTGACTTACTGATCACTGTGTGCCCTGAAGTTAGTAAAATTTAGTCCCTGCCTTGTTGAGGACAACTGGAGATTTATCGGTGAGAAAAGTGGATATATTGATAAACTGTCAAGATAAGCCTTTGTAATAAAGATTATATTCCTTTTATCTCCACTGTTGTCGTTACTTTTGCTAATCAGCTACAGTGGGAGTAACATGCATTTCACGTAATGTGTTTATTAGACCCTCTTTGCCCAGTAAGTCTTTCAAAACCTCGCACCACAGATGAAACTGAGGCTTTTTTGCATTTTAAATTGTGTACTCTGCAAGTCCAAACTGAAATTACAAAATACTCAGACAACATTACTGCCATATCTTTGGGGTTATTGTGTCAGAGTTGACAAATGTCCTCTATAGCCTGAGAAGACATTTTACATCTATTTTCACAGGATAAGTAGTACCTCTCATGACTAATAAAGTGACTTACATGTGTAAAATTAGTAGAGCAACTTCATTCTCTTTAAGAACAATTGTAATTATTGTGAAGGCCCCTTTCAGAGACATATGTTGTTATATATAATAGAATTGTTTTTTCAGAATATTGGACGCATTAACACAGATGTTGGAATCTAAATCTAAATCTGCCAACCACAGCTGTCACATATTTTTAGTGAAGTCCATCAATTCATTTATCTCTTATCATGATGCCGATAACTTTGAGGTCGGAGGGCTTCAGAGTAATCGTTCTCAGTCATAATTCATAACCTGATAGAAATGTGTGGCAGTGCATTTATCTACCGAGACTCTGCCCCTGGCCTGTATTTTCTTATTTTGTTGGGTTCAGGTTGTTTTTTGGCATGCAGCTCGCAGGCATTAACAGCTGCAGATTGTGAGGTAGCAATGTAACAATATAGGAACCAGCTTACACTGTTGTCTCTGTCCCTCTGCTTTCAGTGTGCCATGGATGTAGACAGAGCTTCTCAAAGTCAAGGATGCTTCTTTGGTAGGTCGGATGTCTCCAGCATGGGTCCTGTACAGACTCGACAAGACTCCTTCCTGGTATACAGAGAACTCATGTTCATGTTCAGCCTCAATAAAAAAAAAAATCTCTCTGTAAGGGACTTAGTCCTTTGTAGACTCATGTAGCATGTAGCATTCTTGAAATTCAGCCATTTGAGGAACTGAGAGCGGGGATATACGACACAATTGGGCGGGAAGAGTGTGCTTTAGGTGCATTCATTTGGCACCTTCCAACATTGTTGTCTGGAGGCATGGCTTTGTTTACTTGTGATTCAGAATGTAACCACCATAAAACAATGGTAAACTGTCTCTCTCTCTCTCTCTCTCTCTTCCGCCATCTCTCTCAAAATACTCCCAGAAACCCTTTAATCATGAAAAAAAAGGAAACCTGAGCAAGAGCAAAGGAGAAAGGATCTGGCCATTTCTGGAAACAAACCCAAGATTGTCTTGTGACAGCACTAACACACACACTAACAGTGTTGTAAAGTAAAAACTATATTTTCCTTTGAAATGTAATAGAGTGTAAAGTAAAAAAAACAAACAAAAAAAAGAACATAACAACATATCAGCTAAAAAACAAATAAATACAACACATAGTCTTCAGAATTCCAATTATAACAACCTGTCATGTTTGTCCTTTGTAATTTATGATGTTTATTGCATGTATGTTTCTCTCTCTCCCTCTCTCTCTCTCTCTCTCTCTCTCTCTCTCTCTCTCTCTCTCTTTGATCCTCTCTGTCCTGTCTACCTCTTCTTTCCCCCCTTCACCCAGCCGACTATCAGGTTTCTTCCTGTTAAAAGGGAGTTTTTCCTTGCCACTGTCTGCTTGCTCGGGGGTTCAGGCTCTGGGTTTCTGTAAAGCATCTAGAGACAATTTTGATTGTATAAGGTGCTACATAAATAGATAAATTGAATTGAATACAACAAATACTGTTTATTTATACTATGTGTCCAAGTTTTTGTTTGCATGTGTACATGTGTTATTATAATGACCCAGAGACAGGTGTATCCTTATATTTGTCAAACATTTAGTCCTTGTAAGTTGTCATAAAATATTATTTGACACATCTGTCAAATGTCAGTCTGTAAGTGAACCACCTGATGGGTATAGATAAAAATATTTTCTTAAACTGTATTTTGAGTAAGGCAGCAAGCCTTACTCAACCACTTTCTATTTCCTGCTATTCTCTGTGAAATGGATTGGCTCATGAGGAGTGTGGACGCAGCAGTTAACAATAAAGCCTTTACAAAAGCCCTGACTATGAGTTTCCTTATTACTCTACCAAAACAAGAAGTGGGTCACACACACACTGACACAGACACACACACACACACACACCAGCAGTATAGGAAATGTGTCAGAGTTGCGGGAACAGACAAACAAATAGTTTGATGCTGCACAATAAGGAAGAAAAAGGCAAGATTGAATGGAAAGATATGACAGATGACTTGAAAGCGCATATATAACAACAACATACAACTTAACTTCCCTTGCTGTCCCTCGCAGACACACATGCGCATACACAAAATTAGCTTCTCTTGCCAACCCTACTGGCTGATAGGATTGGAACTGTGTGTTTCTGGTTATTTTTAGACAACAAAAGAAATCTGGCTAATGTCATGGAAACTTCTTCTCTGTTTATTTTGGTTAAATGTTCCATCAAACAAATGAAACCATATTGTCGGCATTATTTTTCCCTATAAACATATTCGCTGTTGCAGATTAGTTGCACATGAATGTAGTTTATAGGAGAGAGGGCTGTTGAGAACAGTGCTTCCTGATTAGACAAATCTATAAGGAGAATTTGAACCTTGTCTAACCATTTAAAAATTGTCTGTTCAGAATCCTTACAGTAAACATTTGGGGAAAATGATGATGTATTTCATATCAAGTGATAATGTTGTGCGCATTGTCCCTTTTGAAAGAGGATATATGGATCACAGCATTTAGGGTCTTCTGTGAGATGTCACTGTGCCCATTCTTCTCTCCATGTGCTCTTCCTTTCCTTGCTCTGCCAACTTCCTGACAACTTCCTGCGTTGCAGGCTGTTCTACATCTGCTGACCTCTATTGTAAGTTACACTCCAAACAAATAACACTGAAGGACATCCTGGAATGAAGACAGTTCACCGTTAACCCAGGAAGCTTGCCCAGATGTTTCAGACAGAGCAGCGACCAATTAGACCGTATTTTAAGTGTCAGTTTCACAACCAAATACAGTCCTGATTCCAAAAGTTTGAACACTGTGTAAGGCACACATAAAATTAGACTGAAAACAAACTACAAACTTACTAACTAGTTAACAAAGTGTTCCTGAGTCTACATAGTAATCTATCCATCCATTTTCTATACTGCTTTATCGCCGGGGGGACAGGAGGCAGGTTACACCCTGAACTGGTCACAAGTCAAACATGCACATATAGACAGACATTAACACATGTTCACACACTCACACCTAGGGGCAATGTAGAGTAGCCAGTTAACCTAATGTGCATGTCTTTGGGATTGCGGGAGGAAGCCGGAGTACCCGGAGAAAACCCACACAGGCACAGGGAGAACATGCAAGCTCTCCACAGAAAGGCCCAGGCCGGGATTTGAACCTGGAACCCTCTCGCTGTGAGGCGACAGTGATAAGCACTGCACCACTACCCTATAGTAATATGTGTTAAACAAAGTGGTGAACCTCACTTCATCCTTCTTCCTTGCTTGTGAACAATTGAGCCTTTGGGGGATGATACTGATGGTCTGACAAATTAGTTGTTAGGAACATCTGTAGTAATTACATGTTACATCAAAATGTTATTAACCCCTTGAATCAAGTTTCAAGGTTACCTTTAAATTGTTTCTCAAGAGATCATAAACCTAGTAACAAAGGCACGCTTGTTGAGCCTGAACTAAAATAAGTGAACTTCTCTATACATTAAATATTCAAGGATTCAAGGAACTTTAACAGCTCACATTTACATGCTTATGGTACGAAATTAGGACTCAGGTCCCAGGAACAATAAGTAGAATATAAAAATATGAAATGAAAAGTTGAATAAAATAGAAATATAAGCTAAATAAAAATAGAATATATAAGCTAAATACAAATAGAATAGAAAACTAAACATTTAAATAAGGAAGCCAATTTTAGCATGTGCAGCATTAATATGTAAATATCATGTTGTTAGTGTGAACTGTTTCACCAACTGTTACCACTGGAATACTAACATTACCTAGTACTATTCCTCTAATATAGTACAGCAATGTCGCTGACATTTGTTTGTATATATTATTTGTAAACGGAACTTGTGGTTCTCCACCCTCATAAAACAGTTCATGAAGCCTGTGAAGCAGCACTGACTGGCACTGACCTGCAGAGGGAACCACAGAGAACGTGTTGAACTTTCCAACTATCCTCAAACTTGTCTCACCAGTCCACATGCTCTTGTTTCCCCTGACATACCGTTAATCCAAAAATATTTTTATGTAATATGAATTAATTATATTTAGGTCAGGTGTCCCTTCTCTGATTCTATTCCCCCAGCTATGCATTATTTTATTGCTTGGTCTGATTTTTTTTTCCACCTTTTCTCTTGCTGCCTGTTGCACACTGACAGTTGCACACACATACAGTAGCCTGCAGTGCCACACACACATGCACATGCCAGAACGCTTTCAAAGTTCATTAAACTTATGTAGAAAGACCCCGATCTATTCAGCATGTTATGAAATATCACAGTACTCTACCGTTTTGAAAGATAATATTATTGTTGTCTCTGTATAACTTTGTGTTTACTCCTTTGTGCCATGTCACTTTTTGCTATAGTCAATTAAATAATAAAGTTAAAAGAACTGTTACACTCTATTAGAAGCCCACATGCATTGTGTGATATGCATGCATATTGAGTCATTTTCCTCATAAATCACCTTTATAAGAAAGATGTCTGCAAAACTGTTGACTTGACACATCCAACTGCAATTCCGTTCAATTTTTAACCCATGAGAAGTTTATGTTTAAACATTTATTTCCCACAGCCGAGAGAATGTGCGCAAGATGTGGGTGATATCTATGGAATTATATTCATGCCACAATTCTGAGCGCGCACAGGGAAATTTTGAGCGCGCAAAATTAAAATCGAGCACACAAAAATCGATGCTGTGCTCAAAAAAAATCTTCCTCCGCGCTCAGGCAGACTTCTGCACGTTCACAATGTGACCTTCCCTTCAGTCTGCCTCAGCCGCGTTCGCTCAACTTCACTTGTGCGCTCGTTCAAGTTTGCACGTTATAAATGTGCCACAAAGGTCAACCAATCAGAACACTGGGATGGCGAAAACTTGTGATTGGCTGCTTCTGCTCCAATCACATCGCAGCACCCATGTGGGACGTTTTACCATAGAGTTTTATTAGATCGCAAGGTGAACAACGAAAAGTCTTAGAAATTGATTTCCGCTCCGCAGTCTGGGGGCTACACAATCTTTAGGACATTAAAAATAACCAGTCTTGTTAAGCTAACAGCAAAAAGGACGCGGCTACGTATACAGCACTGTTTAGAATCCTCGTTATCTTGCGGTCTTAGTAAAACTCTGTGGGGCTCGAATGGGCACGTGATCTCACAATGCATTATGTGCCGCGGTCGCCATTTTTGCGGGCAAAAGTTTTTTGTTTAGTTTGTTTGTTTTTGTTTAGTTCAAAAAAAAAATGTGTGTGTATGGGCCGGAATGCACGTATGCCATCTTGGAGTGTGGTATCGAGTGCTGATAATACTTCCACACTATTAATGGAAAATTAAGAACAATTACACTATAACAATTCAATGTGTCACTGTCCTTAAATTAACACTTGTGGTTCAACAACAGTTAAGCTTTAAAAGACAAGTTCAGTTTCAGATCACTGTGAGAAAAATACTGAAAATACTGTCAATTAAAGACTGCCATACTGTATATGATCATTCATTGTGTTATAATTTGATGAAAGATAAAAACTACATAAAGGCTATGCCTGCTTAACATGCTCATGCCTTAAATGACTGATAACGTCCTCTTCAAAACCAGTGAAGAGCAACTGAAGCAGCAGTGGCACCTTTTCCAGTTTGGACGCTGATGATTAGAAGTGATCCGAATGTGGAAATTCTTATAAAAAGTAATGTTGCAACACAGAGGGAAGTTGCCGTTTGTGCTGTCGGAGGTTAGTCATGGACGGTGAGTTGGATTTGAAAAGGCTGCTCTTGGTGAATGTTTGGCTCCGTGAAGAGCTCTCGTCAGCAGGACAAAAAGCTCTGATGGGTCTTTGAGTGTCACTCAGTGTTCAGTTTACTCAGCCACACTCACCACTTACACTGGCACACTCACATATACAACTTGAACACACACACACACAGACAGAGAGAGAGAGATGCATGATTATTGCTCAGCAGACATAAACCTCTCAGAGGCTGTCAGGTGTCTGTCCTGTCTCCTTCAAGTGGACAGGAACCAGGAGGAATGTGAACATATGTACACACACTTTATCTTCCCCCCTCTCTCTCTCTCTCTCTCCCTCCCATTCTCATTATTTCTCCTACACAAACTGCAAAAACAGTCTGTTTGCCTCTCTTGATACACGTGTAAGTGTAGGAGATGGTATTGCAAATCATTGGAAAAGAAACATTCTAAAGAAGGAGCAGCAGCACCTGCCAGATTTGTTATTATTTGCAGTGTAGCCTTTCTGTCTGCACTGCTGTGGACTCTTCTTCACCTCTATTTGTCTGAATGAAAAGGTCAAGCTCATCCTGCTACACAGATTTAACAAACACCAAGAAGGGGAAGTCAAACATAGATAATGGTCTCCCTCTGCCTTTGTTAAGATAGAGTCTAAAAGATATTCAGCTGGTTGATGTTCAGATATAACAGCCAGTTGCATATCAACATCAACCTTGGAAAAAACAAGCAAAAGATAAAATTCTCAGATGTGAAAAATGTGTTGCAGATTCTGCAGATTCCAGTTTTTGGGTCAAAATTTTACATAAGTAAAATAAGACACACACATATATATATATATATATATATAAAGCTCGGGTCCTCTACCAGGAGGCCCGGAAGTTTGACAGTTCGATGAGGTATCTGACAGAGATCACCGATGTTGTGCTGGAAATTCTCGAATCAACTTGAAATGTGATACTACTCTAAGTCAGTACTATGATTTAACTTTGATATGTTAATGATTTAACTTTGATATGTTAATGGTAACCTGCATTTTAGAAGGCAGAAACCTCAGCGCAGACCCCGGCTCTAGGTGGACGGCCATCTGCCTTAAGTTATTGTATTTAGATTAGGGATGTGCAAGATTGACTGACTAGTTGTTTAAATGTTTGTTGTTAGTTGACACCAGAAACTATACCATGAAATATTTATTATAGAAGAAGAAGAATCAGCTTTATTGGCAGTATATATATTTTTACATACACACACTGAATTCGTCTTCTGCATTTGACCCATCCTTAGCTGAACACACACATGCAACACCCGGCAAATTACATGCAGTGAAACACACACAGGAGCAGTGGGCAGCATCAAGCGCCCGGGGAGCATATTGGGGGGTTAAGTGCCTTGCTCAAGGGCACATCAGCCGGCTAATGGAGGGGGGGGAGCATTTTTCGCATTAATCACTCCATCACGGCCAAATTTTTCCTGCCCGTCCGGTGGGGCAATCAAACCTGTGACCCTCCGATCACAAGCCGCTTCTCCAACCTCTAGGGCACGGTTGGAGCTATTAATGCCATTTATTAATTTAATAATTTATATTATGTATTTATTCACAAGGACAAAAAACGCTAAAAAAAAAAGCTATATATGCTATATAGACAAAAGTATTGGAACAGAGCTATTTTTTAGGGGTTGGGGGCCGGTCACCTTACTTCCAGTGAAGGCAAATCTTTATGCTTAACACACCAAAATCTTGTGGAAAGCCTTCCCAGAAGAGTGGAAGCTGTTCTAGCTGCAAAGCTGTCAATCTATTTAGAAAGTGATGCGATTAAAGTCCCTGTTGGTGTAATGGTCAGGTGGCCCAATACTTTTGTCCCCATAGATAACATAAGGAAGGTAAAGAGAAATGTAGGGGTAGAAGGAGTTGGTGTAATGTAGCGGTAGGAAGGTTAGGAGGGGTGGAGGAAATTGGTGTAGAACGGGGAGGGAGGGTTGGAGTTAGATAAGATAGTCTTTATTGTTACTGCACACCTACACAATGAAACTGAAACTACAGTGGAATTGAAAAGTAAGGGGTTAGTGTAAGGGGCGAGGAGTGGGTTAAGAAGAATGAAGCAGTTTGAGCTGAAAAGAGAAAGGCAGCATGTTTTAGTTTCTTTTACAACGGTCTGAAACTGTTAGAACCCAAAAGAAAAAAATGAAGCAGGGTACCTGAAGCTGGACTGAAGGATGAGTTTTGATAACTCCTCTTTGGACATTATCTCTGTGTCTTCTCTTTCTTCTCAGAGATGTGCTTTCTCATGTTATATTTCTTTTTAGAGAGCTCCATCCTTATTCTTTCCTCCTGCTCAGAGAGGTCCGTCTTGAAGCTCTTTAGAGAGAGAAGAACCAAAGTAAGTAATGGCTATATTAGGGTAAATGGGTATATTAATATCTGTGTAATGTCCCTACAAGTAACAAAAACAATGTGTGTGTGTGTGTGTGTGAGTGAGAGAGGGAGACAGCATGTGCATGGTAATCCAGTCTGTCTGTCGTGATTGTGAAATTGGCTGGTTGTTCATTTAGAATGAGGAAGTGAAAGAGAGGCAGAGATGCACATAAACACACACACATAAACACACACACACACACACACACACACATGCAGAGTGTTCAGTAAAGCAGTGCAGTCATACGCCCTTGCAGACACATGTGTGGTCTTAGATAGCTTGTTGTTTTTGAACAGGAGAACATGTGCTGTTACTGATAGGCAAATCCTCTGGGTACCATCACTGACTTCGGTCTGTGGAGAAGGAACTTCCAGACAGAGAGACTCACAAAGAGAGACAGAGGTCAAAAGAGAGTGTCAGGAAAATAACTGAATAGAGTGCGAATAGAGAGACCACATGGACAAAAAAACAAATGAGATCACAGTTTGCTAAAGAAGCAGGCCTCCAGTTTGCCAGGGGGTCTGGGAATGGAAACATTTATTTGAATCCATTTACTTAATTAACAGTATGATGTAGGTTATCAATATTAAATTGATATCCTCTTACAATTACACTTGACACTCGACAGAATTATCTTCCTGATACATAAGGTCAGTGTATCCAGGATTAGATGGTGAGATGGTGTGATGGAGTGCATGCACATGTAAAGTGGAAAGTTCTTGTAGCCATATTTTGATGCAGAGTGCAAAGTTAATTAGGTTTATTTTAATGTACACTCGCTCATTTGTATGATCATCAGAACTAATACCCTGAAAACACTGGTAGAAAAACACAAATGCAGTGACTCAAGAAAAGGAAGCCTAAGACTAAGACCTCTGCCAAAATCCAGATGAGAGAAAATCTGAGTTGTTTCAAATGTTGTTACACTCATTGGAGCTGCATTCAGTTATTACTGTGCTGTCAAGCATAGCGAGCACCAGTGAGTGGTGTGGCAAGTGTCTTTTTTGCCCTGGGTTTCACTTCTCAGGCTGTATACAGGCTACCTTATTTTATTGATTAAGTTTGTTGAGCTATGTGAAACTGAAAGGAAGGCCTACAGATACTACTACTGCAACATGACAGGTTACTTTGTTTTTCAGGTAATATTTGTACCTCCAATTAATAACCACAGTGTGAACATCAATGGGACCAGTAGTCCTCACAGGGACCAAAGCTCAGTCCCGATGAGAAAAACATATGCAGCATGCATATATGCCTCACAATAAGGGCTGTGCCATACACATACTTGAAATTAACACTGGCAAATATTCACCTCTTGTTCTCTGCCATCATATGTGAAAAAACATTCACTTTAAAAAAAATTAGCAATTTGGTTTCAAGTGGAGTTCAGCGTGGAGGTGAACTTTGACTACAGCCACAACCAATAGAAAAGATGTGTGTAATTGACCCCTCAAATGGACTACAGGCCAGACAACTGATTTTGCCCAATGGCACATAAAGCTCACATTCAGCGTTGGCAGGCAGTCGCCATTTGCCTGCATTCACTTATTTTTGACTACACCCTAAGAAGGTCTTGGGTTCAGCTCCTGGAGCAGAACCTGTCTATGTGGAGCTTACATGTTCTCTGTTCAACAAATGCTCCTGATGTAGAATACCTTTTATATCCGTTTGAAGCAATCAAAAAAGCCAATAAACTTCTTCTTTAAAGGACTTAATTTCCATCCCATTTTCTGTGGATGATTACTGGAATCAGCACCGCTTTGATGATTCCCTGGCTTTTTATCTGGCACCATCCTCTCACCAAGAGGAAGTTATCAGCTCAGGATCTCTGACAGTCTCACATTCACCACTCCTACACAAAAAGTTCTACTTGGACACTACAAGATATTGCACAGCATATGATACTATCGAACTAATTTGTGTTACCCAGAACAAGAAGAGTTAAGTGATTCTGTAACTAAAATACAAATTATTCGCTGCATACTGTACACAGAAGTACAGTTACCTACCTGATGAAAAGGCTCTAAAGTGAGCAGTGTGGACAGACACCAGACCCACAAGACAATGAATATATATAAGCTTATTAAATCTACTTTTCAGTCAACCTGTCAATAAAACCTTTTATCAAAGTATTCGTCCATTCAGTTCTTTAGTTTCGACACCTCCTCTTCTTTTCCCTCACACTGTGGTGCAGTCATAAGCAAAGTGGGACTGGGAGGAAGTGATAAAACAGCACATCCTGTTACCCTCATTGTCTCAGATAACACTTTCCATGGATAACAAAAAAAAAAAAAGGTCCATTATTTTCTGACATGAAATCATGCTCTGCTGTCTGAAGTGTAGTGTACAAAGAATATGGAGTTAATATGGAGTTTAAAAACTGTAGAAGTCAAGTAAGAATTTTTCGCTTTCTGTATGATTTTACAAAGTAGATGGTATAATACTACATTGAATTTCATGTACATTTGATTTCATTTACATTTTATGTCCCATCACGGTTGTAACACTAGTAACACTGGTAACACTGATCACAAGCAGCATTTACTTCAACTTCAAACTTTATTTGTCAGTATATTTGCATATATACTATATATACGCCAAAATCCCTCTCTGCATTTAACCCATCACCGATTGAACACACACATGCAACATGCAGTGAAACACACAGGAGCAGTGGGCTGCCATGTCAGGCGCCCAGGGAGCAGCTGGGGATTAGGTGACTTGCTCAAGGGCACCTCCGCGGTTACTAATGGAGGGGAGAGCATTGATTAATCCCCCCCCCTCATTCAAGTATTTTCCTGCTGGTCTGGGAGGAATCAAACCAGCAATCCTCTGGTCACAAGCCGCTTCTCTTGCACATTGTCAGCCCTCTGGCTACTGAGGTGGTTTGTCTTCCAGAAAAGTTGTCGTCCCCTCAAGGTAAATGGCAGCGCCCAGTGGTGAACTGCGGCCAGTTTTCTGGCAGGTGGATACTCCAGATCCTCCTGCTGGTCTGCCTCTCCTCCACACACCTTCTGAGCCTCCAGCATCACCATCTGTTTGGCCTCTGTAGCAATGTTGATGTTTGAGCAAGAACATCTTTTTATCAAAAACAGAAATGATATTTTAACAGAATGGCTTGTCTGAAATTTTCATTGGAAGTGTCTGCCCTCAAATTGCACAAAGTAAATTTATTGTGTAAATAATTTTAAAAAAAGTTGTTGTTTTCATGGTTTTAACGACAAAGTTTTGTTTTCATCATACTTTCCTTCTGACATGCTCAGAAAGACAGATACAGACAGACAACACACTTACACACACACACACACACACAGTCGTGTCGCCATCACTTTTGCTAACATTACACAGGCTTATATTAATTTCCTGGAGGTTTAAATACCACCTAACCATAACAATAAATATTACCTGCTTAATCCTAACCCTTACCCTTACAAACCTAACCCTGTGTAATATGTAATGATATAGGTTGTGGGGACTTGAGTTCCAGGTCTTGACAATGTGACAGAAATAGATTTTTGTCCCCACAACTACAGGAACACGCGTCCAAACACACACACACACACACACACACACACACACACACACGCATACACACACTTTACCAGAGATCAATTGCAACTGTTTGCAATAGAGTGGATTTTTCTTTTGTCAGTGAGGTGTTTCTTGACAGCTGGAGTTAAGGTTCCCTTCATTGTTTTGATGTCACGGTCCTCATCTGTTTCTTTGCTCAAAAATCTCAGAAGCAGGGTCACAGCAGGAACTGCATCTGGTACAAGACAATCACAGGAGCTCACTTTTCAGCTTCACTTCTCAAACAAAGCCAGGGGCCTTTTCCTGAATGTCTACTGGTGAATGGTGGACTTTTTTGGGGATCTCATATTGAGACCCAGATATTTTCAGAGCCTGCTTTGGCTCAGTGAGGCTGTGGCATGTAGCACATGCTGTTTCAACTGGTCTGCACGTCTTGCTGGACTTTTTGTGGCATGGTTGAGCTGCACCTGAATGTCTTTCAGATAGAATGTCTAAGACGACTGCCACTGCATCAGCTACAGTTTTCTGGGCCAAAAGACCCTCGTTGACAACCAGCCTGAGCGTGTGAGTGGCATACAGCAAGTTAAGGAGTCTGGCATCGCTCATTGCTTTGATCAAGTTTTTGTGCTGGAGAACAACATGAACAGAAGTTTTCGGGGTGCCTTGCATTTGCAGCATATCATCAACTGCACCTACTACGCTAGGACGAGTGTGCAAACCCGGAAGCTGTTTTGCTTGTGTGACCGGGGCAGCTCTACACCCCTGACAATATGACAACGCCACTCTGGGAATTTCACCCAGAGAATACACACAGGTTCTTTGATTTGAGAAAAAGGAGCAGAGAGGTGGATTTCCAGTTTCACAACAATGTTCAAGTTTTATTTAAACAGAATTTACCGCATCACATGCCGACTTGGCTTAAAATCCCACTACTAAAAACATACTCTCAAAAAAGGTATGACTGTACTGGAGCATTTTACCAGCAGGAGGGGTGGTGTCAGGGAGACCAACAGGAAGTGGGGGGGGGTGACACCCACACACACACGCACACACACTGCAAAGCAGAAAGACAGGTTAGAGCACAACAAAATATTAAGCATGCAGGTAAACTCAAGGAGTAGGGGGGGGACCCTCCACCTAGTGAGCCACCACCCGTAAGCCTCTGACCAACCCACCTATGCTGGTATCAAAAGGACTCCAAAATAAAGTGCAAGCTCAAGGTTGGTTTACCAAAAAGAATAACAAAACTTAACCCAACTGGGGAGAAAAAAACCTAATGACTACAATAACTTATAAAAAAATAGCTAATCAACAAAGTTGATAAATACACCAAACATATTTGACAAATGGGCAAAAACAGCAGTGCCTAGAGCTCAGCTACTGCACCAGGAGCCGACATCACTTCCCCGTTCCTAATATGAAAAACATGCATCATATACAAGATGTTAAGATAATGTGACTACTGGGTATCTAAGTAACATATCCAACCAAAAAAACAAGAATTTACTCAAAATGCCAAGAGCAGGCATACCCGGGAACTCCACATGATACAGCCACACATACACACATGATGAGCACTGCACCAAACGGAGAGGGGAGCACGGTGACCAGCAGCTTAAGTGCTCCGTCCTGCACCTGTACAGATATAAAGGAAGTGCTAAGTACATATACCAAAACTATTTTCAACCAAAACAACAGAGAAACATACCTCAACTAGACGCCGTTCCTGGCAGTATAGGATCCGGAAAGAATGAGGGGAACCTACCACTGGCTGTCTGCAGCTACATTTAAAGGTGACCAGGAAGTGATCTAACCTCGGCTGTTATGAATCGGTGCTGATTAGAGGGGCGTAACCAAGCTGCCAGTGGGAGGGGAAGGAGCTCTACCTATCACACTTGTGCAATGACTTTCCGGGGAGCAAAATCCTCATCAGTCCAGTTAAACTGATGAGAGACAATTGACCGGGACCGCTAGTCCAAATATCAGCACTGAAGCTGAAGGGCAAAATATCCTACACCAGACTGCTGATGTGATGTGGCTCCAGTACACACGAATACAACTGACAACCAGGGTCATCAAAAGCAACGTACTGGGTAAAAACTTAGGTTATTTGGCTAGTCACTAGATGCGTTCCTCTAGCTTCTCCAGCTAGCTTTTCCCACTGTTTAGCATTAGCAAACTCCTTGAGCTGTGTGTTGTGTTTGTTCTTTAGATCCATCCATCCATTTTCTATACCGCTTATCCGTCAGGGTCACGGGGGGAGCTGGAGCCTATCCCAGCTGACTACGGGCGAGAGGCGGGGTTCACCCTGGACTGGTCGCCAGTCAATCGCAGGGCTGACACACAAAGACAGACAACCACACACTCTCACACTCACACCTAGGGGCAATTTAGAGTAGCCAGTTAACCTAATGTGCGTGTTTTTGGGATTGTGGGAGGAAGCTACTTTTCACCCCTCCTCTTAACAATTTGGGAGAACATGACAACTTTATTTTTGTCATCATCACTTATGCACCTCCTCTGGTCAACTGACAAGATGTTAAGGCTACACAGATGTGGTATTGGGTGCAGCTGTGTCTGTGTAGCACAATATGGAATCTGATACCTGAACAAGGGACCAGTATCACTACATATACATACACTACATATACTGTTATGCTGCTTCATTTTCAGAGGCTTGGTGTTGGTGTTCAAGCTGGATCACAGCCTTATTGTCATGACATACTGGGACACTTGAATAGAATGTTACCAGAATGTTACTGTACAAATACACACATACATATTAATCATCCTGGACATTTTATAATTGTGCTAAGATTATCTCTCTCTGCCCCACATCTTTTGTTCTGAACATTGCTCTGCACCCCCACCCTATCCCTCAACATTCCTTCATCTATTATAGCCCTTTCCTGTCTCTGTGGTCATCACCGTTTTCACAGCCCTTTTCCGGAAACCAAACAAATTAACACTACATTGTTCTGGCCAGTCACATTATAGCTGGAAACATCAGCACAGCAATAGTTTCCTGAAACTACGCATTAATAAGCAAAGCACAGTGATAATGATGTGTGTGTGTGTGTGTGTGAGAGAGAGAGAGAGAGACAGCGAGAGAGAGACAGAGAGAGAGAGAGAGAGAGATTGTGTGTGTGTGTGTGTGTGTGTGTGTGCACATGTGTGTCTGTGAGGACTTTAAACTCAATTCTCTCTCTCTCTTCCATCCACCCTCCCATCCTCTCTCTCCCACCCTCTCTCTCTCTCTCTCTTCCTTTGAATTCCCCACCCTGTCTCTGGCTTTTCACTCTCTGCAGCTAATCACACATCAGTATTCTAAATTAATAGACAAGACAACTTTATTTGTATAGCCCATTTTTACAAGCAGTTTGTCTCAAAGGGCTTAACATAACATCAGCAACATCCTCTGCCCTTCGACCCTCACATCGACTAAGGAAAAACTCCCAGAAAAACCTTTAACAGGAAAAAATGGAAGAAACCTCAGGGTGAGCAACAGAGGAGGGATCCCTCACCCAGGACGGGCAGACGTGCAATGGATGTTGTACAGGCAGGAAAGCAGTTAACAACATGAGAACAACATTACTAAAAAGACAAGTAAAACAAAATCTCAACTGTTTAGTTTCACTTTTGCTACCACCTCAATATGATTTTAACATTTCACAAGACTGAAATTATAATAATGAAATTATAATGAACTGCTGTAACATTCATGTATTTTTTATGTGCTGTTGAAAATCACTATCCTATCAGTTCAATTCAGTTTAATCAAATACTTTGTCCTACAGGCAAGTAAATGAAATAACAGCAACTGTATCTCTGTATCAAAAGATCAGAAGAGAAGAAGATTTTTAATTGGTCCAGTATAACTCTGACTTTAGGATCCGTTGAGCAGTGGTGTCTCGGCTAATGATTGTCAGTTCAGTAGTCCGTGCTTGTTATGGTGTGGTGCTCGTAATAGTTTTATTTACAAGAGCAGAGGCACCAGATCACGATATGCTCACACTGGTAATTTCTGAAAGCAATGACAAACAGCTTTTTTTGTTTTGTATGTTGGAGGACTTGGTGGTTTGTGACTAAACTAAGGTAATCCACAATATTTGACCATCCATCAGCATTTTTCAACAATTACATTCTATTTTAAAAATGGAGAAATCCATTGGGTCCACTCATCTCCTCATGCATGACTATCTCAAGTTTCGGAACTGGGCTGTCTTCGGTTTGCTCATGTTGAAGTACCTGCTCATACACTGGCTGAGATGTTTCTGTCATAGCTCACTACCTGGCTATGTGGTAACTCTGGATGTCATTGGACTGGAGTGGTAAGATAAAAACATATATTAAAACCGAAAGGAATCAGGTATGTGGGTAAAAGTCCAAAAACTATCTTGGGTTGAAGTCTCAGAAAAAAGCTTAAATACAATTGTATATATTGTATATATACAGGAAATGTGGTGATGAGGCCCCAGATGGCCAAACTGGGAATAGTGCAGAGGGCTGTGGTGAACAGGTGATGTGGAGTGGTTGAAATACACTGGAGACAACTGCTGGATATGAAAAGAATGACAGGCTCTGCAATGACTTCCTCCTTTAAATTGGCAAAACAGTAACTCAGTTTGTGCTGAGAAAAAAGGATGCTGTGCATGTAAGAGTTCTATTACGGTGCTAAACAAAGATGAAAATGACACATCACATTGCCAGTGTTGATACAACCTCAGTCTTTGGTTACATTTTTTGCAGTTTGACTGCGTGATCACAATGTCACAAATACTTTTTAACTATTTTTTTCTAATTCTTTGTTTATCTTGTAGTTGCCAGCATGTCCAACCCTGAGATATATGCTGTGTGCAAAGCTGTGGAGATTAGGAGGCGTTATGACAGTCTAGCCTGACCAATGAACCTGTAACTGTTGTATATTGTTTTAAATTCTGTTCGTAGTTTAACAACTAAAACTCCAGCATGTCACTCAAAAAGTTATCTCTTCACAGTGGTGGAAGAAGTAAGAGTCCTGCATTCAGAATTTTGCTTGCAGAACAGAAGCATTAGTATCAAACGTAACAAAAGTAAAAGCACTCATTTATTATAATGGTATATTATATTTGTAATTGTTGCATTACTGTGATCATGACAGCAATATTGCTAGGTGATACATGGGTGTCACAGACTAAGCTGGTATATCTCAGGTCTCAGGTGTTTTTTGTGTTTTGTTCTTTTTTATTTACAAATGATGCAAAAAAAAAAAAAAAAATACATGACAATAATGCTGGGTCCATAAAGGAGGTGAACATAACAGAACTACACTCAAGCACTAACAGATTAGAACTATTTAAGTATTATAAGTACTAATAAGTACTGTCCATTTAATAATAATTCTAACAATAATAATAACACTCATTTTATTTGTTGATTTTTTTATTATTAATTTGAATATGCAAAATAACTATAATAAATTAAGTTATCACATAAATTGTAGTGGAGTAAATTATATAATGTAGCATAACATGGAAAAATTTGAGTAAAGTACATCAAAATAATACTTAAATAAAGGACTTTAGCGAACATACTAACATACTAGTGGAGTAAATTATATAATGCAGCATAACGTGGAAAAATTTGAGTGAAGTACATCAAAATAATATTTAAATAAAGGACTTTAGTAAACATACTTCCACCACTGCATACTTCCTGCACTTGTCTCGACCAGTGGAGGAGCAGTAGGCGGCTCTCTAACATAGCAGTTAAATGTGTGTCTGGTTAATCTCGGGGTAAAATAAAACATTTCACGGCTATCCGCACATGTCAGTGGAAAGAATAGCATCCTCAAACCTTATCTTTCATTGATCTGGGATTAACGCGTCATCACTGAATCCAAACACACAAGCACACATGCAAAACCTGCCCGACACATTGCTGTGGACTGAGGTAGTTTTACAACGGGGCCCACTGTTTACACAGGCAGTAAAAATCAGTGGCATGGTATGGCAACAACAGCACAAGCACGTCATAAAATGACCGGCAGCAGATCGATGAAAGATAATAACCGGATCATTTAGCTCTGTTTCTCTTGATGAGTGGCTGATAGGAGCATGAATATAAAAACATTATCGAGATATGCACTGACAATGCATTTCAAACAGGTATGAATTACATTTAAAGTGCAGCACTAATGTTGCATCACTATGTTCCCTGGTATCTAAGCTTCCTTGAGACTTACCTACCTATTTACCATACCTTGTTACATAAACATAATGGTCATTTTTTTAACATCCACACCAGATAATTCTACATCTACATGAATTTATGCCCAATACCTATGCTGATGTGCCCTTGAGCAAGGCACTTAACCCCCAATATGCTCCCCGGGCGCTTGATGCTGCCCACTGCTCCTGTGTGTGTTTCACTGCATGTAATTTGCCGGGTGTTGCATGTGTGTGTTCAGCTAAGGATGGGTCAAA
The DNA here is from genome assembly GCF_020382885.2 of Scatophagus argus. Taxonomy (NCBI): domain Eukaryota; kingdom Metazoa; phylum Chordata; class Actinopteri; family Scatophagidae; genus Scatophagus; species Scatophagus argus. The sequence goes on along the minus strand of NC_058513.1, from coordinate 787,350 downwards.
TGCAGAAGACGAATTCAATATATATACTGTCAATAAAGCTGATTCTTCTTCTTCTTCTTAGTGCCAACGCACACATCTGACCTTCATGTAGGAGACCTGATGTCATGTCTTGGTCAGACCTAAAATAGACAGTGGCTTTTTCTAATTTAGTTGGCTGGTTGATTGGTTGAACTACAACTGCAGTCTTTCCCTATAATGTAGTTTCCATACACAGATATTCCAAAAGAGAGGTAAAAGGAATGTTATTTTTGAATGTAATATGGGGGCTTGGAGAATTGTCCAATTTCTAACATTTCTGTCTGACAACAAATCAAGGTGTGGGGACCTGCCAGTACTCTTGCCATATTTCCTGGTGTTCTCCTCTGCTTTCCCCTCCATAGTGTAGTGGTCCATTCTTGTCTGTCTGTCTTGTCTGTTCAGCATTTCATCTTCTCCTCCTTCCTGCCTCTCCACCTTGCACACCTGTGGCTCACCTGCTCCGATCAACTCCTTCCCTTAGATGCCAGATAAAGAGACTGGCTCATTTACTCCATCTTCACCAGATTATTTAGTCATAGTTTGTGGTAAACACTTCAAACCAGGTATCACCTTATGGTTTTGCCCTTATTTCCTTGGGGGTTTTTGTGATTCTTGTTTCTTTGTGCTCAGGTCCGTCTCCGGTTCTTTCCCGAACTCACCACACCCAGCTCTTTGTTCTCCCTCATCTCCTTGGATCAGCGCCTCGCTCAGCACCCACCGTCATACCCCAGACCACTCATCTGCCTGACCACACCAATGCATTAGCACCTTTGCATTTTGGACTTAAGAAATTCTTGAACTTTTTTGTGAAACTAACTTTTGATTATTTTTCTTGTGATTCAATTTGCATCATATGATCTTAACTTTATTCTTTGTGTCCTTGTGTGTGTTCTGCTTTGTGACACAAGACACATCTAATTTGTTGGCTTGACTTCAAGAGATAGTTTGTGTGTCTTCACACTGAGTGGTATCAGGGACTCACAGGTAACTATGACATCTCTATGATCTGTGAATGCCTTCAGACTGGCTTTGGTACCACAGGGGAAAGAATGGGATTGGTGTTGCTTGATATCTGAATTGGCAACTCAATACAATCAGATTAGATGTATAGCCATACCTCACTGTGAGAGGAGAGAAGTAAAAACAAACTACTGAGAAGGCAAAGACAGCCTCAATAACAACATCTGTCTTGTGGCTGACAATGGCTACTTTTTCAGATGAGGAAAATGCTGTTCCATGTCAGGATGGAGAGGGGGATTCAAAGGTCTGGAGGTTTTATTTTTTTGTTTTTCTTTTACAAGCTGGGATATGTATCGACTGACATATAGTTCTCTTTCTTAAAGAAGCTGTGTTTGCTGTAGTTGATGGATTACCAATCAGGCAAAGTAAATTAAAGTAAAAAAAAAAAAAAATTCAAAAGAGTCAAAAAATTTGCAGTGTCATGGGGTGGGACCCTGTGTCAGTCTCGTAATAAAAGTAACCAAGTAAAATTAATCTAGTTTAATTACACTTTTTTTATTGTGGTCACATGGTTCATATTCATAAATAATGAGTGTTTAAAGTTAAATGTGCACAAACTATTGACACTCTATTGAAAATAATTAAGACATCAACGATGATGATATGATGAAGCTTCCACAGTCTGCTGTGGAGGCGTCACAGTACACTGCACCGAGACGCACAGAAGCTCTAAGAGGGAAGTGGGCTTGTCAACAGTCAACAAGGGTCCAACAGCACAAGGGCTGACTAACATGTTAATCTTGATATGCCCACTGACAAAGCAGGTTTCATTTCTGGCATTTTTTTTTCCAAATGGGACATCTTAATCTTTAATACTACATGCATTTCAGGTGATTTTGACACATTTGATTTTGAGTTCTTGTCTCTGAATTCAAAGATACACTTTATTTTTAAGAAAAACATTGTGAGAGTATCAGCCTGAGAGTATGTCTTTTACAAACAGTGGTATCGACTTAATGACAAAGCTAAAAACACCTTTCAAACACCTTTCAAAGTTATTTATTCACTTTTTATTTGTTTGCTTTATTGTTCATGAGTCAAATCTATTGATATTTGACCTTGCACACCACATAACATTGTTTATGCATTTATACATTATACATTATATTCAAAACTTATGAAAAATGTGAAGACTGAACTTGAAAATGGCGTGCTATGTAAATAATGATGACTTCTTTTTGGGAATGTGATAGGAATTTAGAAAAAGGCCTTATTAAAATGACTTTTTTAATGTAACAATGGAAAAGTTTCTGTTTTGCAGCAGTCATCAGAAGATATCCTTTTATATTGTTCCTAAAATGTCACTTGTGCCCTAATAGCACCTTAATTGAGTCGGATGTTTGGAACATTTGGCCATAACTATTTATTATCAGTGTGTGTGCTCTGCCAGGGCAGCTTGTTTGAGCAGCTAATCGTTCAGATGGACTCTATCTAAATTGGATGGTGAGGCAGAAAATCCAGTACTCTTTTAACTACCATGTGAATACTTTTAAAACCTCCCTATCTTCCATTTGGATATGGCTTAATTGAAAAGCAAATAGTACACTTGAGTGCACCCATGAATCGGTGAGTGATATCTCCTTAGCTGCCGGAGGAATGAATCTCTCCTGGTGGGCCCCCTCGTCCCCTCTCCTGTTTTCCATTGCTTCAAATGGCCTCCCTCACGCATTATCTATTGGATTATTGTTTTGGGGATTAATGCCTCGATGTGTATCCTTTTCACACACATAGTAAGTGGTTTCTGGGACAACTCCAGGCCTCACTATTGTTGACTCACCAGATGGGACGCTGAACAAAGACAGGCTGATACACTCAATGTTCAAGGTAAATGTGAAGAAGATTTTCCAAAATGGAACCGACTTTATTAAAAAAAAAAGATAAAAATGAAAACTCATAGTGATGGTGATGATGAAAGTTTTTAGAATTTATTACATAGGCGTTTTTGCAAAATTTTTACAGAACAGGTTTCAACAGTACATGTGAACTTTTCACTGGGGATTTCTATTTCTCTCTAGAGACCTATTGAGTTCACAGTTGTGTGACCAGGCTATAAGAGTCACAGTGTCTCTGTAAAAATATATCTTCTGAAAACGTCACTGGAAGTGACCATTTACAGACTGAATTTGCATTCCAAACCTGTGTTGTGTGAAATATATCTCTGTCAATCTCCCTGAAAAAATATTTAACGAGACTAGTGTTTGACATGTATTTAACAAAAAAAAAGTCTCACCAAAATTTTACCATCAGTGCCATCAGAGCAAATAGTCTGGACATAATTCAGTAACACTAAAAAAAATATATATGCGTACCAAAAAGCATCACATAATGGAAATAACAGAGTGAATTATGAATGATGAGACAGCCTCAGTCGAACCTTCAACAGCAAACAATCAACAAACAGCCAACAATCCGTTTTTATGAACTGTTAGAAATAAGTAAACTGTCAGAAGTTTAACGAGCAGTAACAATCCAGATATCTCACACCTGTCCGAGCATAATTAATCATTTCTGGTGAGTATAAAATGGGTAAGCAATGTTTTTTTGTTTGTTTGTTTTTTCTACACTGACTGTAAAAACAGGTTACTATAAAGATTATTATATCCTTTAAACTATTAGTATGCAGTATAGAATTAGAAGAGAGCTCAAGTGTTTTAGTGGCCTAACTCTATCCATACCTTTATTGTAGACTATTTGCCATGATCTTGTGCTTTCTAAGCTCATTATCATCATTCCTATGCGCACATATTGTAGAATACAATAATGTGAGAAATCTAAAAAGTCCTGCCAATCACGTTACACTCGTTTACTGATAAATAGGTGGCAAAAACATGTGAAGATACGCTGCAGTGAGCCAGCAAAGACGGGGTGATAGAAAACTCCAAGTTAGTAAACAGTCAATAATGGAATAATGGAGGATTTTAAATCCTTTACATGATTTTTCTCCCCAAGTATATAGAGAACATTTGTAAAACATCTGCCATGGGCCCTACTGACATGCACATTACTGTTTCCTTTGGAATAGCCTAAACACTAGTTTCACTTCTTTGTTTTGAGCACTGGTGACAGTAGTGTTTCACTTGAAAGTCTGTCCACTCAGCTTTAACTGTCAGACTGAGGACAGCGTTGCTCTGTCTCGTCATGGTTTGTCTTAAAGGAGAAGGAGACCAACTTAACACATAAATGTCAAATTGCTGTTAATTATTATTATTGCCACTCAGCCTGTGAAAGAACATGTAGAAAGTGTATAGTATCTTCTGCTGATGCCACAGCGATGTCATCAGGGTTATTTTAGTTTTTAAATCAAAATATCCGCAGAACAAACTCTTGGTGTGGGGTTTGACAGACACTGGCAGTTACTAGGCAGTGATCTAGCAAAAACATGCTGTTGAGTTTCATTATGGAGAATGTAGGCAACAGGGCATATTGTACTGGTCCCATAGTACAAACTGAAAGTCTGAATATCTCCGCCTCTGCTACCCTGATTTTGTCCTCGCTGTTTATCACCTTGCAATACTACAACATCGGAGAGCCTCTTTAAAGGCCTTCCATACCTACTGAATATATAATTGACATTTATCAGGGTCTCACATACAGGATTGTTTTCTTATGAGATGACGTAAATGTAATGATGAAAAACCTAGATGGATAATGAAATTGTGATCTTGAGGTAGTAGTTAAGAAAGCCAAATAGAGAATGTATTTGTGAAAGCGTGAGAACAAAATTAAGTCTCAGAATATTCCATACAGTCCACTCTCTGACTCTAATATTTACACTGTATTATGATGGTACCACAGTAATACAGTGCAAGAAGGTAATACTGTGTACTGTGTGTAAAGAATTATACTTATTACTGAATGATGATTTGACTATTAGCTATTTTACTTTCTCCTTCTTTTTGTGCTTAAATTGTATCAGATGCTAACCACAAGGTCTCATTGTAGTAACAAAGGAGACTTCAGTTTACTGTTTGAAATAAAGACACAGTCAGAATTTAAAGCTTTCAAGCGAAACAGTGGTCTTAATCAACAACAAAGACGTCAACACTTGAAAGGTTGAATTAATACAGTGGTTGCACACACACACACGGACTCTCACATCTGGCCTACTGTACATTTGTTTATTTAAAGGTCTGAACGTAAAACTGAAAAGCCCAACCAAGAATGAGGGTTACAAATTCACATGTAATTGCATTTCTTCTTCATTATTCATCTGGCTGTCCCTTTTTTTATTTTAGAGTTGTTTACACATGCTGTCTGAATCTCAAAGGAAGCTAATTTTCTCATGACTCTGAACACAAAATTCTCTAGCAAAGCTAAGCACGGCATTGTAAACTGCTTTCTCTTTACAAAATGTTTTATTGCATCAAATTGACATATATTCCACTTGTAAAAAAATGTTACACTTCCAATAGAGTTGTGCTCTCACAAATACAGCTCACTCACATGTGATTTTTACAAAATGTATTAGAACGCAAGAATGTCAACTCAAATATATATATAAATACACACGCAAATGTAAAAATTTACAAAAACCTTTTCATTTATTTCCAAAATGCAATATGTTTGAAAACATGTTTTGTATGCAACACTTAACTCAACAGCAGAAAACTAGGAAAAACATTCAGCAAGTTAAAGGTTTTCTGCAAAAAACAAAACAAAACAAAACAAAGCAAACGTCAAATCTCTAAACAAAATACTAAAACAAATGCAAATATAAAAGTAAGAAAAAAGAATTGTATTTTGGTCTACATCATGTTCTTCATGGATAAATCTTCTGGAGTGACAGATGTATACTGCCAAAGCCCCAACAACATCCTCCACTGCCTGGAGAAGAGGCGTGGCTGCAAAGAGATGGCTGTCATACACTTTACATCACCATGCTAAAAGAAAAAAAAGTTTTTATATTCATCATATTCACAGGATAGCTGCATGTACTGTTTACGTGGCAAGACATACTGACAAACTGTTTTGTGTTTTGAATTTTGAGAAAATGAGCCATAGTTCTGCTTGTGTGCTCCTTCTCTCACACCCCACCTCCTCTCCCTCGCTCTCTCTCTCTCTCTCTCTCTCTCTCTCTCTCCCTCTCTCAACCCAACCAGTCAAGTCAGATAGCCGCCCATCAGGGTCTGCTCCGAGGTTTCTGCCTTCTAAAAGGCAGTTTTTCCTCGCCACTGTCGCCAAGTGCTTGCTCAAGGGGGGATGTTGGGCTCTCTGTATTACAATTTAATTAAAGAGTTTGGTCTAGACCTGCTCTAATTGGAAAGTGTCATGAGATAACTTTTGTTGTGAATTGGCACTATATGAATAAACTGAATTGAATTGAATTGAATAGTTAAGTGTTATAGGAACCTTTTAGTCATGTAGGTTATTTGTAATGTAAATAAGGTGCACAATTGCATTTTTAAAAGGACAGCAAAACACGAGTTTGTATTAAAATAAATAAATAAATAAATCCATGGGGGAGTCTCCCTGGACTGAGCCCCAGATGTCCTCAGGTCCAAAAGAATGCTCCTGCTCAGTGGCTAATGTGTGGCAGGGCCCTTTTATCTACACCACTATCATAATTTCAAATATTTCTACAGAGGTAAATCTCAGCTAAAAGTGAGAAACCACGTGAAATAACATAACATGTCATGAGTTCAATAACCACTTTGGGACCATAGACAGATTTAATGTCAAATGTTTGAACTTTTCTGTGACTGACCAATAAATCCTTACCTGAATACATAATTTTCTCCTGCAGTATATATTAATCCTAAATGTACTGTCTCTTTCCAGCAAGGCTTCCAGGTTGTTTATCTGTGCCAGGCAAATAAAGCCTTGAGAGACATATTTTTGCATTTAGTTTTTAAAGTAAAATTGGTAAGCTATGCTCTGTGTATCCCTTTTACAAGGCATACCAACAGCGATGGCAGAAACAGACTCCCCTTTCCCTGTACAGTGGAAAAGCCTGGATGATGGAGGTAGTTCATTTCAATTCAGTTCATTTCAGTTTATTTATATAGCACCAATTCACAACAAAAGTTATCTCATGACACTTTCCAATTAGAGCAGGTCTAGACCAAACTCTTTAATTAAATTGTAATACAGAGAGCCCAACATTCCCCCAGAAGTATTGGAGCTGTAGATAATGATAGTGACAATGAAGTATACAAAAGGTAATTATGATAGCAAGGGTTAGGGTAGCAGCTGCGGCAGAGTAGTAACAGAATTAAAATAGATTATGACTAAACAGTAGTAATCACAGCAGGACCGCAGCAGGAAGTCCAACCACGATCCATGGGAACCTGCGGGACGAGAAAGCACAAGGACTCCAGGGAAGAAGTTGGGTTAGTGATATGCATTAATGGGACATAAATGTGTGCAGAAGGAGAGCGAGAGGAAGAGAGCTCAGTGTGTGGGAGGACCCCGGCAGTCTAAGCCTATAGCAGCGTAACTAGGGGCCGGCTTAGGCCAGTCCTAACTATAAGCTTTATCAAACAGGAAAGTTTTTAGTCTACTCTTAAACTTAGAGAGGATGTCTGGTGGGGGGGGCATACATACAGTAAGTATGTATATATCAGTATATATTGTTTAAGTTAGTTATAATAGCAGTACATAGAAGAACAACATGGGCAGATGTTGATAGTAGACATTGGACAGACAATTCCAGGCAGAACACTCTCTTAATGGCAGGTTAATGTTAGAGAGAGCTGTGATGTGCCACTCATTCTTTCCTTCATGGTACACCCACAAACACACATTTGTCATCATTACAAGTCTTCAGAAAGCTGTTTGGTTTGCCATCCAGCAGAGCACATGAGCCACTGTTGGTTCTCTTTTAACACAAATCAGTACACAGCCAATTTAACTCTTAGTTCCTCTGCACTGATAGGGATGGACTAAGTGGTCCCAGCTAATAATTCTACTAGCTACAGTCAAAAGTCAGAAAGGTCATAGGTCAATTTAAATTTTGTAACACGCCATTAAAAAGACTTTAGTCATGTGACTTGGGCTTGCATTTGTCAGTTAATGCTTATTTTTCCCCATCGGTGTGAAAAGTTTAAGGGCGAAGATATATCCTTTTTCAGTCATTTCTTTCCATCATTCTTATTAGTTTTTAAACTTTAACTGAAGGTGCTTGGATCTTTTAGCTTTCATTAGATTTCACAGTTGTACAGTGAAGAACAGAAATAGCCTCAGTAGTTAAGATCTATTAAAACATTGAAAGATTATTAGAGTTAAACAGGATGTGAACCACTGAGCGTGTTGAAACTACCTGAGAACATGTTAACATCGCTGCCATAACAATATCTTATGTATGAATTTATTTATTTCTAAGTCCATATGTTTTTTTATATATATATTTTTATCTTATAGCCTTCAGTGGTTTCAGTTTTGTAATTAACAGTACTTTTTTCCTCTCCTGTTTGTTCTATGTGTCTGTTTGCAACACTGTTGACAGTGTGTGGCAAACAGTGTTGTTAAAGACATTATTGCACGCTTGTGGAAAGCTTTTTTTTCCACTCTAATTAGGTAACAGTAAACATCACTTCTTTGATTCTTTGAATCATGTTAACGCTTCCATTGTTATTTTCTGTTGCTTTTATGCGTATATGTATATGTTTTTTTTAACTTATTCCACCAACCAGTGCTTGAATAAGAATATTTGCTATTGTAATATTCCAGTGTTCATGTCTCTCTGTTTCCCTCTCCCCCCTCCTCCCTCTGCGTCTCTCCCCCTCTGTGTCTATGTGGCTGCTGGCGACACTAGTATCGATGTAAGCAGTGTTTTCTCTCATTAATTTATCAGCTCGGCGGAGGACAGAGGCCTCAGTGGAGGGAGATAATGGCTTCCATTTGGCCAAGGTCAACAGTCAACACATTCCTCAGTCGTTCAAATATAACCACACATTAACACACACACACACACACACAAAGAACTAATAGATTGTTAGAGAGCTGTCCTACTTGTGTATGAGGACAGCTCTTGTCTATTAAATAGGTGATACCAAGTCTCTGAGTATAAAAAAAAAAACTACTTTTCCCCAGATCAGCATGCATTTGGAAGCCATAAATCCATTTCACCTGTTGAATATTGTGTCTAATATTTAATAAGTTGGCTCAGTTTTCCAAGAGTTTGATTAGGTTGAAATTTGGTCAGGGTAAATGTAATCATGGTTCACCGTTTCACTTCATTTAATGAAAACAACACCCATTTGAGTCGGCATGGTCTTGAATATTTTTGTACACACAATGATGAAAATGTGGCTTTTATTTTAAGATTTCTATGCTAAAGATAGACTGGTTGTCATTTATGGGCAATTATTGGATATATTAAGTATATCCCATAGCTTACTGTTTGTGGGATTAGTAAATTAATTTTAAAATGTAGTGGAAAATATTTAGAAATACCTCAAAATTGTACTTCAATGCAGTACTTGAGTGAATTGTACTTAGTTATATTCTATTTGGGCTATTCTAAAATTTGACTGTACAATTTTTATTTTACAAATATATGTCATCTGTAAATATTGGCTATTGGTCTCCTTGATTACTGATGAACAGTATCAGTATTGGGAGTGAAAAAAAGCTTATTGGTCCTTAGCTTATTTGTTTAAATAAACAATATGTTTTGAAGTATTTTTCAAGCCTTACATCTTTGGAAAGAACCAGTAGGATGGGAGTGAGAGCCACAGGCAGAGCAGGAACTTCAGCATTTAGGAAACATTGTTGGTTGAACATTGCATGGGATTTATTGACAATAAGACAAATATAAAGTAACAAAAGACTCATTAAGAAATGAGTCTGGTTTGGCTGTTGTTGTTGTTGTCTGCAAAATGTAATTGATTATTTTTACATGAATGTTTTTTCAGTCCAGAAAGTTTTACAAAAAGCTTCTGTCATTTGGACTAAGTTGTCCATGTGTTTAGGTTTAGGCTGCTGAAACACTATGGCTAAGTTTAGGGAATCACGATTTGATATAAAGTAACTGTGCCCGTCTTGTTCTTCAAGTCAGCTTTGACTTTTTCACTATTTAACAAATCACACCATCTTTTCTTGATCTTCACCACAAGCTTCGAAATGACTGAACAGAACATTAGATTGTAAGTAGATATTGTAGGAAAACAAAGAAATGCACTGACAGTAAATGTTTTTGCAGATGTATTCATTATGTACATTTATTCAACATTATAAATGCATTCATAAAAGAGAAATTCCTTTTTATGTTAATAAATGTTATTCAGGCGATATTCCTTTTTTTTCTGGAAACATTTTACACTCACAAATATGTAGAATAGAATGGCACTTTCTAGGAGAAGGATTACCTGACAGCAGTGACATCAAATAGTTTGAATTAACACAAGAACAGCTTCAAGCATCCCAAGTAAAAAAAAACAAAAAATAAATCAAAAAAATCAAAAATTATTCATGAATAATGGTCACATTTGTTGCCTAAATAAATGATTTTAGAACACTACAATATTTGATGAAACTATGTCAACGTCAACATGTTGGCTAGAAAAAACTAATCTGTTTTTGTGTTTTGTCAGATGCTGCCAAAAATGATTATGTGTGCGTGTGTGTGTGTGTGTGTGTGTGTGTGTGTGTTTGAGTGAATTGACCAGATCACACAGGCACTTTGGAATCACACAGCTATCTGCAGAACATTTCACCCACCAACTGTGTGTGCTATGCCTCCAAATGTTGACTTTACCCTGCACAATTTGTGAACCATTACACAATACAAAGGCTGAGATCAATGTGCATACTGTTGGTTTTGGAATAGTTTTGTATGTGTGAGGCCATTGAACCTCAGTAATGTAACTCAAACAAGGTTATGAGAGCAATGAGCTTTAATCCTTTAAATCCTTCAAAATTCCAAATCAGCTCTGCATTGTCTCAACATACTCAACAACAAGTCTCAGTACCTGTACTCATTTCTTACATTAAAAAGTACCACGAACACATCGTATGGCTATCAATCAGCCCACTGCTATCTTTTTGCTGTCTCTGTCGTTCTGAGGATTCAATCAATCATTAACCTAATCTACTTACTGAAAAACTCCCACTCACAGTGTTTGCATGAGAGCTCCATGATAAGCTATTTGAAGTTGAATGTGGTGATGGGACAACCACTGACATGCATTAAACTGTTTGCCAATCTGTGGTGCCTTTGATTCCTCAGGAAACAGCAGAATGAAGCGAAATGGTTGGTTTTGCATCTTTGAACTTTGACAAACAACAAGCTGCTTTGTGTGGTTTTACTTACTAGTTCTGCCCTTTCACAGTTCTGCAAAGCAGCAGTATGGGATTCAGGCTCTCTTTAAAGTGTAAATGTAATGGTTCTTGTTATCTATGAGGTGAGCTGTGGGAGCAAACTTAAAAGGAGTGAGGAGGTCCTCCACTGAACCAAGATATACAACAAATGGATAAAACAAATTAAAAATGTTTCTTTTAAAACACAAATTGTACACCTGTACATCAAAATGTAGTTATTTCTGAAGTTAAATAGGACGGAGTATAAGCTACTGTCTGCAAGATGCAAGCTTCCTGTTCTGTTGATTAAATCTTTCTGTTCTGGTTATAGATTGTTATGGCCAGGATTAAGTTCTACTAATCCATGTGAACAGGCCAACTAGAAATAAATGAAATTAAACATTCTTTTCACTGGTGTGGATTATATAACGCAAGTGAATTCCATGTTACTGGTTCTGATTACTTTTCAGTGTGAAAATTTCATCCAAAATATATGAACCTATCTAACCACAGGCTTATATGATCATCTGTACATTAAAATGTCAATTACATATTAATGTGTCAATAATATGAATGAATGTGTCAATAATCCACCAAATATCCACAATAAATTATATTATAACATAATCATAAACTATATCAGAATATAGAACTCTGAAACTTTGAGTAACTTAATTTAAGTACAGCCTTCTTACAATTCAATTCCACTTTAATTTAGACTAACTAAAATCTGAAAAGCACCTTTTACTTGTGAGGAAGTAGAGTGAATTTTGTATGGCCACCATTTTTTTCCTTTTTGCCGTGGTGTTGATGTATCAGGCGTATCTTTTAATGCTAGTACTGTACTAAAAATTGAAATTCCTGGTGTCCTGTCAACCTAATTAAAGTTATTTTGCTTAGGCAAAAAAATCATATTGACCACAGATTTGTCTTTCAAACTGATCATATTTTTCATAGATTAACTATCCTTCCTGTGCTTATGGGTGCACACATAAAACTCCAGTTTTAGGTGTTTGTATATTTTGCCATTATTAATAACAACAGTACACAAAGCTACCTGCTTGTATGTCAATAGGCTACATCGCTTTTTACAAGCAGAGATTAGGTTTAAATATAGTCTAAAGACTTAACTATTTTCAGTTATATAGGATTTGCTTGCACTTTGTCATTTTAGTCCTGTGGAGGCGGTCTATAATTCACTAAAATTCAAAACTTCACATAAATTATTGTTTTTAATTTTTCTTGCCAAATCTCTGAAAAACAAACAAACAAACAAAAACCCCCACAAAAATCAAATCACAGTCGAAAAGTCCAGCTGAGCTACACCAAAAGTGACAAATTTATTTTTTCCCAACAAACATAACACAATAATAGATTTTAGATAACACCAAACAAAACATAATTCGCGCTACACTGATTATTTAACGGAATATCACATTTGAAGGCAGTGGCCCATAAGAGCATTTATCATCCAAAACGACACACAGTACAGGACTAATTCATCTATAGACCTGCAGCTGCTTTCCAGCGATCCACACGAACAATCAACACAACAATACAGCAAAGGACTACACGCATTATGTACAAAAAGAAACAGCTGGAACAGAGATGACAACCCAGTGTGAAAGGCACTGGGGGATAGTGACATGTGAGATGTTTTACTTCTAGCCGGTATATTAGAGCAGGATCGAGTCTCTTGTCCTGTCTGTCAAAACAACCCGGCTCAACTTTCAGAGGAGTCCTGTCATCTTCATCATCCACTTCCGAACTAGGGGTTCATCGTTAAGTCGGCCTCGTCCTCTATGTCCAGGTCCTGGTCTGAATCGTCTGACACGTCAGAGTCCAGCTGTGTGTGGGGCTGCTGTGCGGACACGGAGCGCACGCGGAGGCCCGTCGGCGCCAGCTCGGAGCCCAGCACCGTGTGTCGGTGCTCCGGGCTCTGCATCCCGGAAGGCTCGCTCGTGTCATCTCCTTTATTGCTCCTTCCGGCGGAACTGTCGTCCTCAACGTCCCTCTTACCCCCCTGAGGATTTTCCTGATGCAAATTGAAATATTTTTATGAGTTAAAGCCTGTAGATGCCCTTTAAATGCAGTTAAGCTTATATTGTTCTTTAATAATAATTCAGTAAGGACTAACGGAAACATTTGACATTGATATTTCACATGTATTTTCCATTCTCCATACCTGTTTTAGTCTTCGCCATTTGGCTCGTCGATTTTGAAACCAGGTTTTAACCTGAAAGACAAAACGGAAAGTTAACTAATTATCTTCCTCCTGTGAGTTTGATTTTTGTTTTGTTTTTTTGTTTGTTTGTTTTTTCAAACAGAGTCTGACTGAGGAAACAACAGCAGGGAATAGAGAAGAAACAAAGCGATAAATAAACAAAATATTATAAGCACTTTAACTGAGTGCGCATGTTCCTGGGATTTACACAGTAAAGTGTTGGGAACTCCAGCAGTTGCCTTAAACTTAAATTGCGTTAATCCAGAGAAGAAAAGCACGACAAGAGTGTGTCAGTTTGTATAATGGCACCGATAATGAACATTCATTAATAATGTCAAACTGTGATTATAGACTAAAATCCGTCTGTAGATGAATTTTCCGCTATAATGCTATTTTTCTAAATTATTTGGAACTCTTACTGATTACAATGCTGCGTGTCCAAGCGGCTGTAATTATCAAAATAGATCCTTGTCAAATAGCTCGACCGGAAGCTGAAACATATCTACAATGCCAGGGTTTCTGCAGTATAAGTGAAAGCCCTACATATTAATTCGATCGCTTTGAAAATCCCTAATTTTGTCACACACATCATCTGATTAAACAAAAAAAAATCCTTCACACCTTGATTGATCATCAGTGAACCTGAAGCACCTCGTTATAAATATATAAATAAACACAACCTCTGTCTATAAACATCAGACATTTTCAAGTCTTTTTCAGTAGAATGCATCTATAATTATAACTTCCGGCAAAGACTTTCGTTTAAAACATACGTGCATTAGGCTAAAGCTTGAATATGATAGGTCTATAGCAGTTTTCACGCGCCAGGCTGCAGCATCATCTCCTGTGCACGCGCGCGCACTGCCCGCGCCCACAGAGAGACCAAAATACTTCATGGGAATAGTCAGTGGGCCTTTGTGATTTAATTTCAATTTATTTATATAGCACCTTATACAATCTAAATTGTCTCTTGATGCTTTACAGAAACCCAGATCCTGAACCCCCGAGCAAGCAGACAGTGGCAAGGAAAAACTCCCTTTTAACAGGAAGAAACCTTGAGCAGGACCCGGCTCACAAGGGAGAACCATCCTGCTGATAGTCGACTGGGTGAAGGGGGGGAAGAAGAGGTAGACAGGACAGAGAGGATGAAAGAGAGAGCGAGAGAAACATATCTGCATACATACATATACTTACATACTATATAATACTAATACTTACCGTAATTCGACACAACAGAACAACAGCGTACTCACCTGTCTCTCGCTCAGCTGCAACATTTTGGCCAGTCTTTTCCTCTCCGGGGGTGAGAGGTATTTCTGCGTCTCAAATTTCTTCTCCAGCTCGATGGTCTGGTCGTTCGAGAATCGGACCTGACCTCCCTTTCTTTTATGTAAGGGCCGCTGGATGAAGGGGGTCCACAACAGAGGTTTGCCTTTAGAGAAGGAAAAACAAAACATAAGTCCCCATCTGGGCTCATCATAATGGATACCATAAAGACGTGCTCTTCTTTTTCACGCTAATCACGCAGAATGGCACAATCACACGTTTCTATGGCAGAGTGACGTGGGAATTAAACGTGGGAAAACACGTCACGCTTAATAACAGCCGAGAAGAAGAAACAGATTGCTGTTTACGCCGCAGCCTAACACTTAACAAGCGGGTTTATTTGCGAGAAGAGAGAGAGAGAGAGAGAGAGAGAGAGAGAGAGAGAGAGAGAGAGAGAGAGAGAGAGAGAGAGAGAGAGAAGTCTAATCAGGGCTGTTTTTGTCTTGTCTGGTTTCCTCTGCACTTAATGGCCTGGAACAAACAATAGCAGAGGCTGAGGCCGCCAAACTGGCCTGCTGCACGCTGTCTTTTAAGGAAGGTCGTGACAGAGTGAAAACTATGGCCAAATATCCGCTTCATGTGCTTCCTGCTTTGTGGTGTGATTATAGGCGATGGTGTCCACCGCCAGACACATGTCCTCTGCTCTCACTGACGCTATACACATCTGCTGGGCTCCAAACTGTTTTGGGATTTTTTTTGGGCCACTATTTTCCAAAGGAAGTGAGCTGATTCTCAAGATGCCCCAAAAGCTTCTTTTTATTATTAACTAGCTGACCTGAATTAATGAGCTAAAGCGAGCCATCTACCTGGAGGAAAAAGCCATATTTGTACTGCTACAGTGTTCACCTTTCCGTTTTACAATTCTCTTTCTGTTACCTGTTTAGGATCCTGCTTTTTAATTATCATGAACATGTTCATTATAAAGATTTTCTAAACATTTGAACTAGTTATAAAAGCCTATAAAATGTACGGATGAAGTGAATGAGATAAAGGAATGATCCTGACGTTTATGTCTACAGATGTGTTGTTCAGATACGAAAGCAGTTTTTATTTTCCATTCCCACTTTGTTTCCCCTTTCATTGTTAATACGCTTTAACAGAATTGTAAGGGCCCAACTATAGTAAATGCTAAAAGAAAGGCCTTCATAGTGATTTAACATATTAACATATATCTGGTGAATCCGGTAGCCTGATTTTTATTTTATTTTTTTTGTGGGATAAAACTGAAATGCATTTTTAATTTGCGCCTTTTTTCCGTTTATTTTGAATATGTTTGTGTGGAATAATTATAAGGCAATAGATCATATTTGTTTTTATTCAGCACAAGGCCTGCTATAGGCTACGTCACCTGAACCTTACCCTTTTTTTATCGTCCCAGGCCCACTTTTAAAAGTCTTCTAAATGAGTCTTTTTATTTTTGATTTTTTTTCTGGTAAAATCCCATGAGGCTTGATGTGCTGGCCTGTTTGCTTTATTTTTTCTCTCTCTTCTCTCTCCGCCAACCATAAAGAAAGTCAGTCACATCCTCGCTGGCCAGGCAGAGGAAGTGCAACAATATGTGAAAAACGGATCCCGGGCTATCAGAGGCCGAGTGTTTCCTGAATATGTCTGTATTGAGGATGTCGATAAAATAATCAGCAGCGTGCAGCGAGCTCCCGAGGAAGCGGCTGGCCGGGGTGAGCCAGGAAAACATTTAACAGCTTCTGAAACCAGATTTACTCCTATCGACAGGCCCACGGCTTCCGCTATGAACGGAAAAAGGCCCGGCTTGTTCAGCGCGGCATGAAGTCAGACGCTCCGCTTGTCACACTATACTTAAGAGGACCATATGCTTCTACCCCCCCAACCACAGCCTAAACAAAACATCTAAAACTATTTCATGTTAACCACTCAAAAAATAAAATGAAAAAAAAATATCTAATCCATATCTGTCCCTGAGCTCTATCCCTTCAAGGCGCACATGTTTAATAGACGCACCGCTGCATCAAATCAAAATAGCCTATTCTGTATGGAGTGCAACCGGAGATAACATGGCACCTTTGAAAACCTTAGGATGATGGCCGCAATTTGAAATAAGCTTAAATGAGTTTGAACAAGATATGTGAGTAATAATGAGTCCTCTATCAATGGAGTCAGAAGCTAGACAAAATAAAAATCAGCATATAGTTAGAATCATTTTGTTCCCTGAAGGGGCAGTTTGGTGCTCACAAGTACAGTATATGAACACATACTCACACACACACACACACACACACACTCAAAGCAGAGAAATAGCAAGTGATTTAGAGCCCAGCTATGTTTTAGTCACCGTGACTTGCTCCTCTGATGTTTCAGAACAATGGGAGTCAGGAAAAAGAGTCAAGGTTGCCATGGACCCCCCCCCCCCCTATCACCACCACCATTAGCAAACTGAATGGATAAGCCTGCTGCTATTGTGGCCCCCACGTATGCCTGTGACAATAACAATGTGACTCATGTGTGCACGGTCAGGCATCACGCAGACTTGAGACTTGAGAAAGGAACACGTCCAAAGTCCCTCACAAAGCGACATGTAACTGCAGACTGTCTTGAGTTCGCTATGCATGCATGGCCAAGCGTGGTATACTTATGCAAAAACGGTTTCGTTGTCACTGAAAACGAGGCTTGTGAAGACAGCAAAGTTTTCATGCAGAGGAACAACTGCCACATCAGCCAAGCAAGTTTGATTTCTTTTGCACTGAAAATGACAACATCACAAAATGATAAAAAAAAAAATATGTAATGTAAAAAAAAATCTCTTGATGCGCAAGACGTGATCAAATGCAAGATGTGGAATCTGGATTTCTAGATTTATGAAAGCTTAAATCCAAATGACTCACAGTGTGACTAACAGTTAAGAGTCCTTCTCTATTTCTCTCTCTCTCTCTCTCGCTCTCTCTCTCTCTCTCTCTCTCTGCTCATATAGATACACAGATAGATAGATAGATAGATAGATAGATAGATAGATAGATAGATAGATAGATAGATTCACACACATACACGGACATACACATATAGACAACACTCACTTGCCCAACTCACCCAGAGGGTCGTGCCGCAGCAGTGCCTGTGCGTACTCTCCCATGGAGCGGTGGTGCTGCTGGTGGAAAGGGTAGATGGAGCTGGCGAAAGTCCCGCTTGAGGCGTACGTCGCCGCCGTCAACGCCGCAGCTGCGTGGTGAGACAGCGCCGGGTGGATCGGTGTGGGTTCATAAATCGGCGTACGGTACGGTGAGATGAGACTTGTAAAGGAGGAGTTGGGCGACGGGAGAGTCGGTGTAGGTATGATCGGAGTGGAGCAGGAGGAGGATGAAGAAGAAGACGAGGGCGAGGTGGTGGTGCTGGTGGTGGCACTTCTTCCAAGAATGTTCTCGATGTAGAATGGTGTCGGGTGAGACGGCTGGATGGGAGTCGGTGCGTAAAGCGGGACGCTCATGGTGCCTTTTGCCGTCGCTGCGCAATGGAAGTAAGTTAACGGAAGGCTGCGTCCCTCCTCTCTCTCCCCACAGCCTTCCCCTTTATCGGCAGTATCTCAGAAGAACTTCTTTACATACTAACAAGCATCTGCTGTAACTTTGGTGCTTTTCATTGAGTCCACCCGAAACACACCAAAGACAGAGCTTGTCAGGGCCGCGGAGGAGACCGTTAAAGTGTTTTGTTGTCCATCAGTTTGCGGTGGTGGACGAGCTGCTGCTTGATCCAACTGTTGTGCTGTTATCTGGCTGCAGGCAGGAGGAGGGAGGAGATAAGTGGACGGCCAACTTCCTGCAGGTGGCCCTTGGGCGTTTCTGATTGGCTTGCTCTCAGCTCCAACCAAGCCACACAGTGTCAGAAGAGAACAGATTATGGTATTTCATGAGAATCAGTTCACTACAGCCAATCATAGCAAACCGAGAGATCTATTGTTTGAGTGATGTGATGATACAAGGATGAAACTGATAGAAGACTTTTGTTTTTAAATGACACCTTCAGAAAACTACTTCTCTCATATTTTAATCTCATCGCTTTTCCACTTTGCTCCTCTTAGAAAGCGCTAAAAAAACGGAAAAAGAGGCCCGAGCTTGAGTCATTGTAACTCATCGTTTTGAAAAGCTGGGGATGTGTTCATTGGAAGCCCAGGGAACTGCTGAGTAAAGCTGGAGTCGATGAGGAACGCAGGAATAAATAACCAAACAATGAAAAATGTTGGAAAAAAAACTTGGCTCCCAGAGAAACATAGAGATGAATCTAATAAATATAAAATACATATAACGTCTCTAAGGTATCGCCTGTAACCCGTGGAAGATTTTTGTTTCATTCATTTTCACAGATTTAAAGTAGATCTGTAAGCAAATTGGTCATTAAGCGATACATCAACGCTATACTGTGATTCTGGAAAAATCAGTGATGGAAGAAGAATTCACATCCTCTGCTCTTATACCGTGTAAAGTGCATTGTCAACTATAGATATTTCGACAGTGTTATTCTGTATATTTTTGGATTATTATTATTATTATTATTATTATTATTACCGTCGTGTGCATGTTTCTCTCCGTTATTTTGTTGTCAAACATAGTCGCAGCATATTACTGATTTTTATACTGTGGCATGCACCCAGTGTGCAACTGTATTAGGACAAAATGAACAAAAACAGAACAATATGCACTGTTACACTTCTGACTGAGCTATTAATCTTTTGAATTAAAAAAAATGCATTTAACAATCAAGCTGTGCGGAGGCTCAGGGCCTCCTGACACCTTTGGCCCCTGGCCCGTGGCCCCGGTGACCGCCAGGCCCCTTCAGTTGTCTATCTATGCTGACACACCCACAGGCACAGGAAATGAACATCAAGTCGTCCTCCTCAGCTCCTCTTAACACTTCTTAATACACTGCCACTGACGTCAGAGGTTTGCTCCATAAACTGTAACTTCACAGACATTAAGTGCAGCTACGCACATCTTATTTTTACACTTTATACACGTTATATTTTTAATGCTGTTTAATGGCGTCTTCATGCAATCAGAGATACAGTCCTGTAGAAGAACCCCCAGGTATTCATATGTAGTAAAATAAATAAATAAATACTGCTGCAGCTTGGAACCCCAAAGCACCGCAAAGAAAGCAGTCCAGCTGACAGGACCTCAGCGTTGGCCCTGCTTTTACGCACAGCCCAGACGCGAGTTAAATAGGTCTTTCACTAATCAAACAGCTTTGAGTGTTATCTTTAACAATATTATACTCCAACTGCAATCCACACCCCGAACGGGGCAGCTGAATGGCGAGTGATTAACTCATAATTTGAATGTTTGCAGTTTTCCTGTGAAATCCATGTATCAGTGCGGTTGAGGTGATATACTTACGATAATGGATATAAATGCAAATGGCCTTAATGGCTCACTTTGTGAATGTTTATCCTCTCACACATGTTTCCGCAAAGTGTTAAACAATAACTCGTAACTTCTCAGTTTCAGAGTTACACCGACCACAAAAGCTGCCTCTGATTCGAAAGGCTCCAGCTGCACGTGTTATGGACATTTTGATTTTGTTCTTTTCTTTTTTTTTTATTACCAGGTGATTCAGTAATGATACGGTCACAAGTCACGCTTCAGCGTCGAGAGGAAGCTTATTGCTTCACACTGATAACTGCGCGCACCAACAATCCAGTGGTTCGATTTTCTGATGTGACTTTAAAGCGCGCGACGCTGACTGCCAACTTTCTAACGGCTGCAATTTAGATAAAGTGGACTCAGAGAACAAACAGGGCTATGAGCAGCCTTGAAGACATGAAAGAAATCACCAAACGGCTAATATTTGGACTGAGACAATCATTGCAGTTCATTGATCCGGCCAGCTCCTCGCGGCGTCAGACTCCTGTCCAAAAAGGCGATTGATAACTTGAGAGGCGCTGCTGCTGCTCCTTGGCAGCTGGCGCCATGGGCAGATCCACGGAGGACACGCGGGGCTTATGGCCAACATTCACGGGGCAGGTAGGCGCACGGGCGTTTTCTATAATGCACAGAGTCTGTTTTGTAACGTGGCTTCTCTGTGTGCACTGGATTCTTCTCTGGGATACTGGGGTCTGGACGCATGGACGGTGTTAACTGGTACCAAATGAACTGGAACATAGGATCACAGATACGCAAGATTTGATTGGTTTATTGTAACGCACAGGGTAACCACAAGGCTGCTCTGCTGCATTGCCTCTGGTACAATGAGATATTTATCTTCAACTTTTTTAAACAGATGGCACTCTTTTTTTTCACAGTTCCAGTTTTTCACTTGTGTAGGGCTGCATAGCCATGTTTAGAGACAAAATGGTTCAATTAAAACGTTTTTTGGAACAGTACACAACTTTGCAGGTATCAAATTCAGAACATATTTTATATTATATATATTAACATATTGACAAAAATCAATGAAGGTACATGAATAAATATAATGTCTGTGTCAAAAATGTTAGCAAATGATCGCATCTGTTTTATTTACATTTTCACAGTATCCAAACTTTTTGGGGACTGTTGGTTGTACAAGTAGCACAAAATGGCAGCAGCCTTACAAGAGCGAAGTCAGCGTTTTGTGGGTGATTAGTCCTCCACTCAAAGTGGGCCGGGCATGGCTGACAGCTCCCACATTCTGCTTTCAGCAATTCACACCATGATCACTTGATAGAGTTTGGTGATATGATGTAGACATTATCACCATACCTCCCTCAACTTGCACCTATGCCATACATGTTTTATCAACTGAACACTGTCTCCTCCTTACTGTGGCACCGGAAATATGGAATAAAGTGTAGCAGTACTGTATCATGGTACAGCCTAATTATACCACTGCACCAGCAGTGTCTGTTCAGGCTTTAACCACAGGGTATGAACTAATACTGTGCTATTTCCTCTCCTGTACGTGATTTCAGCTATCAGGGACTCAAGCTGGTTTTGTCATTTCAAACTGTTTCCTTAAAGGTGTGAAAGAACAAAGAAGACGTAACTAATGGGCAGGAAAAGGCAACAGTAATGCCTAGTAAAGAAATAGTTCCCTCACCAGCAGTCCATGAACTCAGTTAGAAATGATGCTGGCATGAAAGTATTTAGCAAAGAAGAAATGTCATTAGTTTCACTTGAATGTTTATTTAATTTGCAAAAGCAGATCAAGTTAAGTATGGCAGTCTTAAAAAAAAAAAAATCATAGTTAAGAGCACTGATTAGACCAAACAGCACAACAGCTCCACAAACACATCTCCAGGTAAAACTACAAATATATATGTGTTTTACCTGCATGTGTAGTATTCAGCACTGCTACAGTAGGTGGAACTACGTGTGTTTCATCTAATGGAAGACTGTGTCTAGATGAAGACTTCACGGCTACAAAATATATCACAATACTCCTTTTCATCATGCAGTCAATATCAAGTATCATAACATGTCATGATTCCACACTAATATGACGGCAAATAGAAACTATTTTAAAGGAAAAGTTCATCCAAAAATCAAAATTCAGTCATTATCTTCTCAGGCCAGCCCAGCCCCCCCCCACAAAACATTTCTGGAGGTTCACTGTAAAACAGCTTTGCCACATTCTCCAGAACAACTGGGCTCTTGTTTTAAAATAAAAACAACAACAGCAAAACCCCATAAAACAGCTCACAAATGAAGTCTGCAGAGCCCAAACATCCCAAACTGATTTGAAAATTTGACGTCGTTTACACTTTTTTTAAAGCAAAGACCTTCACTTTGGCTGTGAAGCTAAAAGCACATACTCCTTATGAAGTGGTTACACAAGCTTGAACGAGTGTACGAGGCGCTAGGCAAGATCAAAACTCGCTACTCGCTGCACATCTGAGAGTTTACCTGCCGCCTGGAAACCTGCAACAGACTGAAACTGATCTCATCCAGCAGCGTATGGAGGTGTGTTGGAGCTTGTGTACCCACTTCAGGTAAGGTGTGCATTAGCACGTTTAGCTTTGCAGCTACAGTGAAGATTTCAGCTTAAAAAGGGTGCAATTTTTTTGAATTGTTTCAGCACAAATCATACAAAATCTCACGGTTTCTCTGTTGAATATACTCTGAGGCTGGTGAGGCAAGGTGACATCTAGCGATTGTCTTAGATATACTGGCTGAAGTTTGTGGCATGAGCTGACAAGCAATCTTCCCAAACACAGAACATCAGTACACATTTACATATAGTGGAAATAATCTACACTGTGAGATGTGTGCATCATCTGCGACGTTCCTATCAACTGATTCTCCAGGAGAAATAACAAACGAAGATAGAGGTTGGGGAGGAAGAGCGGCTGTCCTTTCCAAATGCAGAATTATTTACAAATTTAACTCAAACTTAAATAAGTCCACTGCATTCCAAACCAACAATGGTTTTGACATTTGCCTCAACTTGTCACCATTTGTTCAGGAAAACTTGACACGTTTAGGTAGAATGTTCTCTGAGGGTGAGTCACGACTAACCAAGAAACTGACATCGATCCCAACATGTTACTTTCACTTTGGGTCCTGTTTGGGGTGTTTCGTCAGATGTCAGCTCCCGGTGGTTTTTTACAGGGCACAGCCTGCTCTGATTGGGAGCAGGGCTGCAGAGAGTGCAGGATGTGTTCCAGTGTCCAGTGCTCCTCGTGCAAGGCGTGCTCCTCCAGGGTGAACTGACCCTGCTTGGTCCGGGTCAGCTCCTTCACATGAGCGCAAGATGACAAAGCTGCAGCACACATGCAGTGATTATTCTCATGATTAACTGTTAGTAGGGTTGTGATTTGTTGGTTTAGTTTATTGACTTTTCCATAAATGCGCTGAAGAGGAAATGGTGAAACAAGACTAAATGAATCTCACCTTTTCCCAGGTCATCCACCAAGCTTCTGACATAAAATCCTCCACCGCACTCAATATCTGTTACAGAAATAAAACAATTCTGCTTGTGTCAATGCGTAATTCAACATCAAAAAAAAAGAGGAAAACTGTAGAGAATGATACTCAAAATTTTTATATTTTTATATTTTAAACTTTTTTTTTTTAAGGAAAAATTTGAGTGTGATTAATGCAAAAAATGCCCCCCCTTTCATTAGCCGGCTGATGTGCCCTTGAGCAGGGCACTTAACCCCCCAATATGCTCCCCGGGTGCTTGATGCTGCCCACTGCTCCTGTGTGTGTTTCACTGCATGTAATTTGCCAGGTGTTGCATGTGTGTGTTCAACTAAGGATGGGTTAAATGCAGAAGACGAATTCAGTGTGTGTATGTAAAAATATATATACTGCCAATAAAGCGATAAAGAGATTCTTCTTCTTCTTAAACACCAGAAATTCAGAAGGTAGTTTACATAGGGGAAGGAAGAAATACTGCAACAGGCAACATGTGCTAACCCAGAGTGAAGAGAGGAGGCTTGAACTCTTGGAGGCTCAGGTTGTACACAGTGACTGGTCTGGCTGGTTTGGCCTCAACTTTGTGGCCTTGCTTCAGTAGGACAGACAGACGCTGGCCGTCCTTTTTCAGTGCCGAGTACCTGAAATGACAGAAAATCTGTAAATGACAACTTACTGAAGATTCCTGTCTTTATTGGAAAGAGAAGCTGTAGTAAAAAAATTGTTATGTGCAGAATTACAGAGAAGAAGAAGAATCAGTTTTATTGGCAGTACACAAATAAAATGTAAAATATATAAATTACATGCAGTGAAACACACAGGAGCAGTGGACTTAGAGCAAACTGGGGGTTAAGTGCCTTGCTCAAGGGCACATCAGCCGGCTAACGGAGGGCGGAGACATTTTTTTCTCATTAATCACTCCACCACACCCAAACTTTTCCTGCCCGTCCGGTGGGGGAATTGAACCAGCGACCCTCCGATCACAAGCCGCTTCTCCAACCAGATATTTAAGTCTATCTAAAGCCCTGCTAGTCAACTCTAGAAGCTGCAAGGTTCACTGCACCCGAACACAAAAAGCATACATGACTTATTTATTTCTAGAGACTAGAAGTAATTAAATATCCTTAGAAACCTTGAGTTTGATTAAACTGTTAATTAAACTGCACCTGACAGTGTGCCTTATGTAAAAAGGCCTTTAACATTTAACCATATTAATTTGAAGTGAAGTTATATGAATGGAAAAATGAAAAGACAAAATCGCTACAGGCTATTTTAGCCATTTGCATCTCTGAGCACTGTAACACAAGGTGGTGCAACATCCAATCAAACCTGCATGTGGAGACAACAACTCTGATCAAAGCAGCAGCTGCATCTTAACAAACTTATTCATATTGCTTTGGATGCCACACAGCTGATCACAGTCGATACCAAACCTTTGACTAATAGTAATTTTAAGTCAAACTAAGTGACTCGATAAGTGGCTTTTGTTGCTGGGTTTCCAGAGAGATGTATGAGGGAACGAATTTTACCATTAACCATCTGGAAAACACGAGCCTGGGTTATGGAATCATCAGATTCCCAAGGCTTCTTCCTCTTAACAGTACTACTGTCTACAGCATACGCCATAGTGTCAGTCTGTTATAGCTGACCGTATCTCGTGAGCAAGGCTCCAGAGCATAGCATAAAGCCGCTGCATTCATGCACGCCGCCATCTTAGCCCAACTTGGGTGAATTTTTATTCAGTATTGTAGTTCTATCAAAGTCCTGTGTTTTTATTTTGTGTTTATTTGCAACTCTGTCGTATGTTTATCAAATGTGCTGTGTTTTTACTTGCACCACATAGTAGCAATTCCAATTTCACTGAATGTATATACAATGACAATGAAGGCTATTTATTGATATATCTAAGTACAGTTCACAGGATGACCAAAATAAAATGGATTTATGCTAAGAACTGTAAATATAGCAACTTTCTAAGTACAGAAGGTTGACAAGGGCGGTGCAAAAGAAAAACTTGTGGAGGGTCCATAAAGCTGCATCATCTTTAGATTTGTTCTGTGTTTATATGAGTGGAGGCTACAAAAGATCTACAAATTAAATCCTGACAAGTTTATTTTTATATACACAAATATCATTGTGATGGCATTTTCTCAGATGGAGACTTTACTCACAGTGGAGGAACTTGCATTATTTCACCAGTGAAAGCTTTCAACTTCTCCTCCAAGTCCAATCTGGTTATGTGTTCTGTGGGCACACATAACATGAAAGAGACAAAAGACAAAAGAAATGCAGAGAGAAAGAGGTATGAACACAGCTTAGCCTGCTGAAGGGGATGAACGATGTAGTTTGTACTCCAATACTTACCAAAGTCTTTCTCCAGAATCACAGTCCCACTGGCATCAAGCGTATCTGTTGCTTTACCCAATTCTCCGACAGCAACATATTTCTGGAAACAAAAAGCAAATCATACCCCACTTATAC
Organism: Scatophagus argus; assembly: GCF_020382885.2. Classification (NCBI taxonomy): domain Eukaryota; kingdom Metazoa; phylum Chordata; class Actinopteri; family Scatophagidae; genus Scatophagus; species Scatophagus argus. The sequence goes on along the minus strand of NC_058513.1, from coordinate 761,184 downwards.
GGAATTACTGAAATAAAGTTGACAAGGCAGATGCGAAAGAAAAACTTGTGGAGGGTCCATAATGGGGGCATTGTGTGAGGAGCATCAATATGCACATTAGATTTGTTTTGTCCTTGTAGGAGTAGAGACTGTAAAAGGTTTACACTTTAAATCCCGCCAAGTTTACTTTTACATACACAACTGTTATTGAGACGACAACATTTTCTCAGATTGGAGGCTGTACTCACAGTGGAGGAACTTGCATTATGTCACCAGTGAAAGTCTGCAGAATCAAACTTTGCCTGACATATCTGGTAGGAGGAGCGACCTGAGACTGAGCCTAATATACTTGGATTCTATGATATGTCTCTTTAATCGGTATTTTCTGAGGTCATTTCAGTTTTCCGTTGCTTCTTAGCTACCCAACAGGTCCTATGTGAAACAGCTCTCTGGAGTATACCACAATGACACACTGTTCAGTGGATAAAGACTGAATTTACTTTTTGAGCTGAACTGCTCAATAAAGTTCTTACCAGTCAATAAATCTGCAAGTTTTTTTCTATGCTTTTAGAATTAACAGAATTGTCCTAAAGGAAATGCAACATTCTTTGTCAGGAGAGCAATTTCGCTGCTTGGTTGAAATAGCACGTCAAAGCTTTTTTTGTACAGTTAACTTACTGTTGACATAATGACAAAAAAAAAACTCACCTTAGAGCCAGCCAACATTGTACTAAGCATCTTTGTGCCGTTTCCAACACCAACGACTGAAAGAAACAGGCAATGACAGAATAAGATGTCCAAACTTTTGCTAGCATCCCCTAGAGGTGTCAGTGTTCATTACACCCATCAGTAAAATCATGTTACACAACTCTAACAACATGCTGATTATTACAATTTTATTGCTGTGTGAGGATAATGGTATTGCTCAAGTTCAAGTTGATGAGAATCACCTAATCATAAACCATTCCTAGCCTTCTGATATAGTTAAAAAACCCAAACAAACATTTTTATATATTTCATATATTTTGTGCTCATGTATCTCGTGTCATAAACCAGGACTGCAGCTGCTACTGAAGACACTGAGGTTATGTCCTTTGTGGCAAACTGGGGATAATTCTGATAATGTAAAGAGTCAGTGTGATCAATTGTAGTCAGAGCAATTGCATCACATTAATTTCAAACTATAAACTAATTAACATAATACAGTTAGGTAGTATTCATCCAGTATTCACCAGGAAGAGTTATATTCCTGGTAGAGTGGAGAATTCTTTCAAACAGCATTTACTCCTTCATGGAAGGAGACAAAGTAGAACATATAGAACAGATTATAGAATTTAAGAAAGAAGACAAGCAAAGACAACTAAATAGCAAAATAAATATCAACATTTAAACATTTAAAATGTCTGGTGCCTACTCAAATTTGCCTTAATGGGGTGTGTTTGCAGCAGGGGGAATTTGGACTTTAGTATTTCTAAAATTCTGGTAATGGCGCTGCAATAAGCTCCAGTGAGTTTGCAAATGGTAATCAGCTGAATATACTGTACTTCACCTAACCCTTCCTCCAAATGTCTCTCGGAGAACCTGCGGCGGCTGCTAAAAAGGCAAAAAATGTCAAAGGCCATCTCTACAGCCACGGTTTCTTTTGTCTGTTTTGGGCGACTATAGAGGACACACAAAGCGAATCATTGGAAGATACGGTGGTGCAGTGGTTACTGTCGCCTCATAGCAAACATTTAAGAGGGCAAGAGGGTTCCAGGTTCGAATCCCGGTCTGGGCCCTTCTATGTGGAGTTTGCATGTTCTCCCTGTGCCTGCGTGGGTTTTCTCCGGGTTCTCCGGCTTCCTCCCACAATACCAAAAACATGCACATTAGGTTAATTGGCTACTCTACATTGCCCCTAGGTGAGAGTGTGAGACTGTGTGGTTGTCTGTCTTTGTGTGTGAGCCCTGTGATTGACTGGCGACCAGTCCAGGGTGAACCCCGCCTCTCGCCCGTAGTCAGCTGGGATAGGCTCCAGCTCCCCCCGCGACCCTGACGGATAAGCGGTATAGAAAATGGATGGATGGATGGAAGATACCCACTTTATTTTATCTTTGACAGAACTGTAGAATAATTTTTAAATCATAAATACAAAACTATGGATTTTGTTCAATGGTACTAGTTTTCATCAGGGATTCTCAAATGAACAGAAGAAGTGATTAAAAAGACCAACAGCGCTTTGCAGTAACATGTGAGCAGGTGAGTACTGTTTAAAGACAAATGTGAAAAAATGTAAACCTATCCTTTAACACTCTTGTTTACAGTTTAGAGCAACCAAAAGTCAAGGTTTTACTACACTACACATAACCTGTGATGGCTGCATCCTTATGAACAGAGGTAACTCTGCCCTGGCATCACTACCAACGGTATGCCCTTGGAGCAATATCACACGGTGTATCACTAGTCGCCGTTTAATAAGAGGCTAAGTGTTTGGGTGGGACTTTCCTTTGCTATCTGCTCAGCTACAACCCAACCAAAGCAGAAATGACAACAGAGGCACGTGGACGCAGATGCGACACGCCGCTTACCCAACACCCCACTGGCACTGCTGTCCAGCGTCCCTCCGTGCCCCATCTTCAGGCACTGCTTCTTCCTCTTTCGCGGATTTGGGTTTTGTACAGCAGCTTCTGGAAGACAAGTGACACAAAAAATATTTAACTGTTAGCTTAAACAAATGACCTTAGGCTTCTTTCGTGATTCTGCCCCATATCCGATTACCTTTGAGTAAAGCTTCTTTGAGTGCATTTAACGCGTCTGCAGATGTAGGTCCTCGTTTTTTATATATCGCAAACAATCCATTTAAAGACTGAAGTTTAGACAGGGAACTGGATATTGGAGCTGCACTGTTACTTATCTTTCCTGCCATGCTTGTTGTATTCTTCTTCTTCTACGTAGATACCAACTGCGGCTTAGTGAGTTGTGTTGTGTACCGCCCCCCCTGCTGGTTGAACGAGTTAATAAAAAAAATCCTATTTGAGGTCCAAGCTAAAGTAACACAACATTATATAGTATTTCATAAAATAACCACGTGTTTTCTGGACTGGGGGGGGGGGTTCAGTTTTTAGTTGGCTGTTAGTTATCCCAACCCTGGACGATGCTTGTGGCTACACTTTGGAAACTACGTTGACCAAGATGCACTGTGCCTGAACACACTTCCTAGTTACTTTGCTGCTTCGCTTCCTTGGTCTGCCAACGGTGCTGTTTACATCAACAATAACTACCGGGAACATATTTGTACTGCATTCGCTGAGGTCCGTGTTTTTTTTATCAGTTAACGTTACTGTTTTTAGACTTCCTGAATTTACACGACGGTTTACAATTTGATAGTCCCTGTACCAGACTTCGAATCGCATGGAGATATTGTAATGATAACGTTACGCGTAACTCGTATTCAAGATTTGAGAATAAAACGCGCGCTTGTTTGTCGAACGTATATTGTAAAATTAAAGACAATACCTTTCCTTTTCTAAATCAAAAGAATCAATATTTTGATTCGGCGCACACACACTATTCCACTGCAGCTGATTAATTCATTTAATTTAACGCCTTTGTGTCACAAAACCTCCTTCCGCCAAACTAGCTAACACTGAAAAATCAGTCGTTAAAGTCTTGTAAATTTCTTATCAACATGTTGTGCCTCTTCGGCTGGATGTTTGCGAATTGAAAAGGTGATTCTTATGGTGTTTTGGAAGATGTTCCTTTATGTTACGGCAAATGTGTTTTTCATCATAATATGCTCTAACTGCTTCCATTTTGATGGCATTTAACACAATAGAGTTTTTGCAAGGTCAGTTCTAGTTTTTGCTTGCAACAACTGTTATAGATTACATTATTGAGTTGTTTTTCAGTGATGCTGTTAGTTAACTGATTGTTGTGAATGAGTGTAACTTGAAGCTGTGTTTGAAGAGTGTTTTAGGTTAGATCAGAGATGTCTTGGGTGGGATATCTCCAGATGATTAGCCCTACTGTCCGTTACAGAGACTTCATGTCAGTGCTTAAAAGTTTTGCTAAGCTTTGTTAAGCTGCTATGATTAGTGGATTTTAATGGGGCATATAACTGGGTTTCATCAGTGTAGTAATGTTACTGTACATTATAAAACAGGGATGTTCTGAATTTTGTAGGATGGTTGATGAAAGGAGATCTTAACATCTTCACAGTTACCACAGTATATTTTTAAAAGTTGCAGATTAATTAATTAATTAATTTTAAGACAGTTTCACTACCTTTTCAAGCAGAGGTCGTGACACACATTAAGCCAACCACGTGCAGTCTTGATTTTACTCCCACTAAATTTCTCAAAGAGGTTTTTTTTTACTGTATTGGTCCTATTATCTTATTGATTATAAATAACTCCTTAGAAAATGGTTCCCTCTGCTTTCAAACAGGCTGTGGTGCTCTGGTGCAACCTCTTTTAAAGAAACTTAACCTTGATCCCTCAGTTTTTAGTAATTTTAGACCAATTTCAAAATTCCCACTTTTGTCTGAAGTTTTAGAAAAGGTGGTTTCAGCCCAGCTTTTACGCTTTATGTGTCAAAATTACTTCTTTGAAAAATTTTACTCTGGTTTCAGAACAGTACACAGAAACTGCCCTCTTTAGGGTGACCAATGTCCTTCTTTTATCAGCTGACAGTTTCAATTTTCAGTTCAGTTTATTTATACAGTGTCAGTTCACAACAAATGTTGTCTCATGACGCTTTCCAATTAGGGCAGGTTTAGACCTTGCACTGTAACAATTTACAGTGAAGTGAGCTTTGTTTGAATTCTTTTAGATCTTAGTGCAGCTTTTAATACTGTGGATCACAAAATTTTAAATGACCTTCTGCAGACCCGCGTGGGCATCCAGGGACACTGCGCTTCAATGGTTTTGTTCTTATCTTCTAGAAAGAACTTTTGCAGTCATCACAGCCCACCAAGGCGCCTAACTGCTGCTGTTGACTGTCTTAGTGATATAAACTGTTGAATGGCTCAAAACTTTGTACAACTCAAAAACAGAAATCATATTGTTTAACCACCCACATCCTCAGAACTCAAAAACTCACTGCCTGAAATCTAGGTGTATTATTCGTCTGACCTGGAAAAGGTCATCCACGTCTTCATCTTCTCCAGGTCACACTACTGCACCTGTCTTCTGTCTGGTATTTTCCATAAGTCCCTCTCACATTAGTTCAGAGTGCAGACGCTTGGCTTCTCACTGGTTTAACAGACATCATCACATCACCCGTATCCTAACCTCCCTCCACTGGCTGCCAGTTCCTTTTAGAATTGATTTTAAGATTTTACTGATCACTTTCAAAGCACATCTGGGTCTGGGTCTGAGTTGTTGACCTCATATGAGCCAGCCCACAGCCTGAGATCCTTGGTTGGGGCCCTCCTGGTTGTTCCAGAGTCGAGGTTAAAGCCTAAAGGTGACCAGACTTTTGCAGTCAGGGCTCCTCGGCTTTGGAACAACCTGCCCAAGGAGATGAGGCTTGCAAGGTCGGTGACTTCTTTTAAGTCACTTCTTAAAACACATTTTTATAGACTGGCTTTTATTTAATGTAATGTAATGTACGTGTTTTTACTGTCTTTTTATCTTATTTGTTTTAAATTTTCAATTTCTTACATTTAACGATTAATTAGTTTGGTTTGTATTTCTGGTTAACTGGTTGTTAAGCACTTTGGTTCTGCTATATAAATAAAGTCATTATTATTATTATTATTGTGTATCCTTTGTTTGTAAATTCAGCCTTTTTTCTCCAGGTCAAGGTGGAAAGAGAGAGGACAGGAAAACAGCGTTATACATGAAAAAGAGGCAGGTCGGCCAGAATGGAGGATTTCAGGAAGACATACCTGTGTCTGTGTAAGGAGAGAGGTGTGGAGCCTCAGCAGGGGGTTGTGGCTCAGCTCAAGGAGAGCAAGGCTGCTCAGGGTTCCAGACTGGACCTGAGCGGACAGAGTCTGTCTGCAGAAACCTGCTCTGTGCTTGCCAGGGCATTCCAGAAAGATACGGTCCTGACAGAGCTGTCACTCAGTGACTGCATGCTCAGTGAGGAAGGTGAGTAGCTATTAAACTCCACAAACAGGTTAAGTATATTCTGGTGTATCTTATGGTAAGTTGCTAAGCACAAGAGCATGTTCCATTTGCATGCATATAAATATATAAAATCATTTTTTTTTTCTTCTACATGGATAACCTTAACTGGTGCAGTGGTTTGGCCATTTACCAGGGCCATAAAAGTGCTGGTTTCTGACAAGTGGTTGTTAATACTACTTGTAACCCTTTGCTGAAACCAGTGTTAAGTAGCTGCTGCAAACACATCCAATGCAATGCAATGTCTAATATTTAAGCAATAAAGCTGCCATTATTCAATTTTCTTTCTTCAATAAATTCAATTCAAGGACCAAAGTCAACAATGCGTTAGTCTGTCTTTTAATACTTTGTGGCTTCTTTACCCTGTCTGTGGCTCTAAGCTCCAAAGCCCATGGTGGGAAAGAGGAAGAAGATATGGATGCACACACAATACATGTTAATAGGACTGACTCCTTGTTGGTGCTGGTTTTGGCTCTGGGATTTGATGACAGTGAGTATAGCATCATGTACAACAGTATGTGTTGTGATCCTTATGTGTCACTGTCAGGTGCCAAAGAACTGCTGACTGGACTGTTTGACAACATAGCTGTAAAAGTTCTGGATTTGAAGGTAATCTGATTCAAAGTCACTAAAGGATTTCCTTTCAAGAGTCATGCATACAGTAGATAGTCGGGTGATGTAAAATATTCTTCACAGGGAAATAACTTAAGGTCCAAAGGGGCTGAGGTGTTGGGAAAGCTGTTGGCACGGAACAAGACTCTGCGTAGGTGAGAACAATGCTCTTCATGTGAGAATTACTGATGGAGACCCTGAGATGTGCTTGAAAGCTGAGGAGGAAGCTAATAAGGGGACCTTGAGTTAGATGATTTTGTCAAATGATTTCTAAGGTCAAGAAAAAACTTTTCTGACCAAATCCTCTGAACTTTACAAATTGTCTTCTTTGTTTTGTATGTTAATTTATAATAAAATTTAAACTTTTCTAATCATTATTATTTTCATTGTTAAACTCAGTGAATCACATTTTAAGACATAATCTTAATTTAAGCAATTCAGGTGAAATTGCCTAAAAAAAGAATGCAAGGCATTTGTCAGTGGTTGACCATGTGCTTCACGTAAATAGCCATACAAAGAAACCATGTCTATCAATTGAATATATGATGTATATGCACTATGTAGACAAAAGTATTGGGGTGGGGTTGCTTTTCAGAGGCTGGACTGAGCCCCTTACTTTCAATGAAGGGAAATCTTTATGCTTCAGCATACCAAGACATTTTGAACAATGCTATGCCTCCAACTTTGGTGCAACAGGTTTGTTAAGACCCTTTTCTGTTCCAGCATGACTGTGCCTCAGTGCACAAAGCAAGATGCATAAATACATGTTTGGATGAGTTCTTAAAAAATTTGACCGGCCTACATAGAATCCTGACCTCAACCCCATTGAACACCTTTGGGATGACCTGAAACTGACTGCTAGCCAGGCCTTTTTGTTCAACATCAGCATCAACATCAGTTCCTGACCTCAGGAGTGCTCTACTGCATGAATGGGGAAAATTCCCCCAGAAATACTCCAAAATCACAGTAATTAGACTGAAGAATTAGACTGTGTCACTGGATGTTTTCAAATTGCACATTTCCTTCATCACTTTATCAAGACAACTTTATTTATTTATCACTTTATTCATTTATCACATTATCACTCAGTAATTGTTTGCGTGCCATACTGTTTTATTGTTTTATTGTGGTGTTGTTTTTAATTTTTTCAATATTCTACATTTTTTTTCTTCTTTTTCATACTTTATATTTTAGTATTTGATCATTTAAATACTTTACTGCATGCTGCTCTATGTTTTTTGTCTTTGTACTGATGCTACTGGATACTGAATTTCACTCAGAATCGAAAAAGTACCTACCTATCTATCTGTCTATCTATCTATCTATCTATCTATCTATCTATCTATCTATCTATCTATTGATTTCTACAACAGAGAACAGTGTCCTGATTAACACACTGCTTAAAACTTGTTAATACTGTTGCAGGCTGGTGTTGGAGTGGAACGCTTTGGGGGTGTGGGATGAAGCCTTCTCAATCTTTTGTGAGGGTTTGGCCTCCAATAGCGTGTTGACACAACTGGACCTACGCAACAATCAGATCAACCACCATGGAGCATCTGAGCTTGCACTGGCACTTAAACGCAACAACGCAGTGGAAGTCCTAGGTGACACACAGTGCAATACAGTGATATTAAGCTGTTTATTTTTTGTGAAAACATTTTATGACTAAGTTGTCAGCAGTTGGACAGGTTATGTCCTGGGAGGTCACGCACGCTTTACTGTGAAATACAACAGTTGGCTGTGCCACTTATTAGAGCAATTTGAGCATAATGTGTAAGTGTGACTACAATTTAAATTGTGATCAAGTATCATAAATGAACTTTCAGGTCGATGTTAGTGCTCTGCATAACTTTGAAGTATGAAGCACCAAGCATATTAACAAATTTATATTGTTTCTCGCTGAAATCCAGCAGATTTAATCATTTTATTACTTCATTTTATTCATTTATATACAGATACTGTATAATGTAATTGTTTATAGTTGAGTTGGATTGGATTAAGTTGGATTTATTTCAGTTGAATTCAATTAAATAAACAGCCAATTTAGCTTAAACTTGATAAGATGTTACCATAGTGTATACGGTACTTGTCATACATGTACATGGGTTTCTTGTAGTTTGGCCAAGTCATGGAATCAGTGATTTTTCTGGTGAACTTAAATGGCCTTGTGAAATTATCAAAATTTGCAGCTTTTGCCATGTGAAAACTCATTCAATAAGCTATTTCCCTATAAAAGTGAATAATCATTTGCTTTACTTATTATTCATGCAGTGGTTGGGAGGGGGGTTAAAGTTGACTGATGCCTCACAACAACCAGGGACATACATGGACATAAATATGTCTGCTTCTGAGCTGAACAAATGTGGAGAATTATAAATCTAATCCATAACCTGGAGATGTAAAGATAAATCCTTGCTATTTTCTGGTGTGTCTTGCCTGTCTAACTGATGGTCCATTCTGGCTTTGTCACTGACTGCATTTGCAGATCTGAGGTGGAACAACATTGGTCTGCTGGGTGGCAGGTCTCTTCTGGAGGCTCTGCAGAAGAACAAGAGCATAGTGCAGCTGGAGATGGCAGGGAACAACATACCTAGTGACACACTCAGAGCACTTGGTAAGGCGTGTGTGTGTGTGTGTGTTAGCCAAATCTTTTCTACCTGCATTACTAATGGTTTTTAAGTATGTAAGCTTGTAAGTTGTACATTTTTTAAGTGATCCCCTCCACACACACCCTGTTAGTTACATATGGTAAGCCCAGAATTTATAAGTGTAGACATAGCCCTGTAAGAGCTGTTGCTGTTGCATGTACAAAGGTGAAGATTCTCTCTTTGGCCCTTTGTGCTGTGCACTGGGCCTCCCTCGGGTGTGTTGTCACAGTATATAAGCCCTGTGTGAACTGAGATCTTTTTCTGCAGCTGATGTAGATGGGAAAAACAATGGGGCCCACAGCTTATGGTGCTACTCTTATTCTCATAGAATTTACCATACGTAGCCAATCTTCTATTAGGCTTTGCCCTCTAAGAGCTGCCACTACTGGGATAATGGCAAAGCTGGATGCGGTCTATGCCCCCACAGGACCACCACAGTTCCAAACACCAAAACTACAAGCACTACAAGCACACAGTGCATAGAAATGAAAATAACACAAACAATTCAATTCAGTTCAATTCAGTTTATTTATATAGCGCCAATTCACAACAAAAGTTATCTCATGACACTTTCTAATTAGAGCAGGTCTGGACCAAACTTTAATTAAACTGTAATACAGAGAGCCCAACATTCCCCCTTGAGCAAGCACTTGGCGACAGTGACAAGGAAAAACTGCCTTTTATAAGGCAGAAACCTCGGAGCAGACCCTGGCTCAAGATGGGCGGCCATCTTCCTTGACCGGTTGGGTTGAGAGAGAGAGAGAGAGAGAGAGGGAGAGGGGGTGGGGTGTGAGAGAAGGAGCACACCACCAGAGATGCATAGCAGCAGTAATAATACCAGAAGTATCGGAAATCTAGATAATGATAATGACAATGAAGCATACAGAAGGTATTATGGTGATTTTGATCACAATAGTAGTAACAATAATAATAGTAGTAGCTGTACAGAGTCGTAACAGAATTAAATCAGATTATGACTAAACAGTAGTAATCGCAGTAGGTTTCGAGCAGGACCGCAGCAGGAGGTCCAATCACGATCGATAGGAACCTGCGGGACAAGACAAGACAACTTTATTAAAAGCACAAGGACTCCGGGGAAGAAGTTGAGTTAGTGATATGCATTAATGGGACATAAATGTGTGCAGAAGGAGAGGGAGAGGAAGAAAGAGCTCAGTGCATCATGGGAGGGCCCCCGGCAGTCTAAGCCTATAGCAGCATAACTAGGGGCTGGCCTAGGCCAGCACTAACTATAAGCTTTATCAAACAGGAAACAGCACCATGGTTTTCCTCTGCTGTGAATGCAGACTAGAAAAGCAGGGTTGGAGCATTACATCCCACATGAGCAGGGATTATAAATACACACTATAAAAATGAGGGGAATAACACATGAAAACCCTATGACCACGCACAGTAAGCAGCGCATGTCTCCACATTTCATCATTGTTGCTGTGTTTGCGTAATTTCAAGCACATTCAATAGTGAATGAATTAGTTTCAACAGTTAACTCTTGATCTGAAAGAACCTGTTATGACTTTGGGTATGAATGCAGGACTCAGTCTCAAGGTGGCTCAGCTCAAATCACCTCTGATAGTAAGGCAGGATTGAGTGAATGAGAGCACACATAGGTAACTTTTTCTAGTGCTTATAGGACAAACATTTTAGGGGGATCTGTGATAGCAGCTTGAAAGGAGGATTTCCCAAGGCGCATAAAACCAGGATAAAAACCAGTCTGGAGCTAAGGAGCGCATGACACAACACTGTCTTTGGAATCGTTTCTAATAATGCTTCACTGGTGAATGCACATAAATAGATCTCTCCTCATAGTCCTCATGACAGGATGAGATGGCTGCAGCTTATGTTTTTATTGTAGGCAGAGGTAGATTTCGATCTACTAACAGTTTGGAAAAAAGTTAACAAAAAGAGAGAGGGCGTGATGTGGGACCCGGAAAAGGCCAGAGAATAACCGAAAAGGCAAACGGTAATACTGAAAAATGCACCCTTTTGAAGGACAATCACAGGAATTTCCTGTGTTTGGGGATGATGGAGACATAAACGTGCACACTAAGACATGTTTCATAGCATCTGAAATGGTCTCATCATTGTTCACTTGTTGAAGAGTGATCGAGATCGAGAATTGGTCTTGAGCCACTTGTTCTCTTTGGCAGTAAGGAAGCAACAGGAGTAACATCCCTCCTTCACCTCACTAGGTGGGTCCACAAAAAATCACCCTTTCCCATGAGCTCTGACACCTTTGACGTCAGAGTGGTCGCTGACGGAGATCATATGACTGTATCCAGCAGGGTAAACTGTAACATTTTTCCTATTTTGTCATCCATTCTCTCATTGACAGCAGACTTCGCCACATTGTGCAGCCCTCTCTGATGCTGTGAGCGACGACTGCATATCTCTCACACCCCAAAAAGTCGTACCCAATGTGGGGCTCAAACCTGCAACCGTGAGATAAAGAGTCTTATGCTTTACTGACTGAAGAGAATTTTGGGAGAACAAATGCTAAAGCTAAAAAAAACCTCATATTCCAAATAAGATTCATGGCATGGGGAAAAAATCTCCACCAACACGCACTGATGGGTTTTAGCTGTGTTCAATTATTCAGGAAAATCTTCCCTCGAAGTCCAGTAGAATCATCAGCAGGAGACAGGATTCTGAGCAGGAAAGACTTTAATGCCGGCAAAAAAGGGAAAAACCGTTCACAAAGCACACTGGGTACACATGAAGGGTCTCTTCTAGAATGACTGGTGGCTTTACATTATATACCTTAGGGTTTGGACCTTTCCACGCCTATTGTCCATCCCTTTTGCCAACTTTATTTTTATTACACCAATAGGTTTCTATTTTTGTCCTGGATTGGGTGGTGGCTTTTACACCATTAGGTAGACCTGCCCTAGGTTTTCTGGGGACTTTCCACTGGCCTTATCTTGCACCTGTTTATTCATTATTTTATTATTATTTTTATGTGCTTCTGTGCACAGTTTACACCATTAGTTCTCCTCTCTGGGCTGCCTTCCAGTTTCGGCCTAAGTTTCGGCTGGCACCAGACACCATTATCTCCAGTCCTCTTTCTGTGCTATTTTTTAAAAATAATTGTTTTATGCAGGATTACAATAAATGCTCTTTTCAGGTTTACAGCAGTTACAATGAGATTACATTGACAGTGTATGGCTACCATAGACAGTGTTTCACTACCATAAAACAGTTTCACAATTACAGTTTTACCTTCTATAGCTTACAGGCCCTTAACCAGTTGTATCCTTTTAATACAGCTGTATCTTGCTTTTCTTTAAATCTTAATGGAAACATAACATGACTACTTCATGCTATCATATTGCAGTGCATACTATAACTTTAGCTCATCATAACTTACATAGAAATTATACCACACTGCTAGTGGGGATATGTGGAGCCACACGTTACGCTCAGTGCTTGAGCATTGTCATCCAGAATAGAACAGAATCTTTATTTGTCTGACACCAAAAGGTAACAGAAATTTGTCTTCAATAGGGCTCAACATCATCATTACACACACATACAAGACATTAAAAGACCTAAGATCACATAAACCTGAACTAAAATCACACACATTGCTACTTAAAAGGACCATTTGTAAAATCATTATCTGCTTATAGAAATTCCTTTTCTGTTGAGGGCTGTGATTGCAGTTGGAATGAATGATTTTTTGTAGATTGCTTTTTTGGCCAGTGGGACTTTGTATCTCCTGCCTTTATGGGAGAAGACTGAAAGAATGATGGGGGAGGGGATGAGGGGGTTCCTCTGTGATCAGGGTGGCTTTCCTGATCACAGAACGCTCATACAGATGGGACTGTGGAGTTTGTGGTGAACCAATTATTTTTCCAGCTCGATCTGTGATCCGGGAGAGTTTTGTTTTCTGTTTACTGGTGAGGAAGTTGTACCAGGATGTGATATTAAAGGTGAGAATGGATTCTATAAGTGACCGGTAGACCGTGATTAAGATATTTTTCCTGACATCAAAATTCTTTAGCTTCCTGAGGAGATGGAGGTGCTGGAGTACTTTATTGGAGATTGAGTCCATCCATACCATAATACGGGCCTCTGCCACAGCTGCAGCCATGAAGAGGGTCGGGACCGCTGCCTTCCCTGTTGTTCTCACCAGCTGAGGAGAAAGAGTCCTGGGCTGAGCAGTGGAAGAGATGAGTAACGAGATGTTGTTGATGGCCACCACTGTCTGTGCTGCGTACGGATGGGCGCAGTCAGTGAGGTCAGCCATAACCTGATCATAAGAGGAAGGTGGTGTCGACTGCCATTGGCTGAAGAGATAGCTTTGGATATCAAAAACTGTCACACACTGGATTCCCTGGCTCAGCTGCCGCTTTGGAGGGCCAAAGTGTGGGTCATACTGGGTGACGCCAGGTGTCTGGCTGGGCCATAAATGTGTCTCTGGCTCTGGGAGCAGGAGCAGGTTGCTCCACTGGCACTGAAACTTTTTTTTGAGTGGCGGCACTCCAAATGATGTCTGGAAGGATGTGAAAGAGAGCCCCACTGACTGGCAGTTGGGTGATAGGGGTAACAGGCGGAAGAGAAGCCAGAGCTGTTAGGGCCTCCTTCTCACTTTCTGACTCCAGATCTTCCAGCGGGAAGAGGGGAGGACCAGGAGGGGAGCCAGCAATGGAGTGAACCAAGTCAGAGGATGTGCTCAGAGCTTACAGAGCTACTTACTGTAGGGCCCAAAGGGGCGTCCACTCCAAGCTGCTTCCCTAGCGTGGGGTAGTAGAGGCATGAGGGCCTGGGGAGTAAGGGCCAGCCCATTCAAGGCTGAGGTGTGTCTCACAGCAAGCATGCAGGTCAGAGTCCATGGTGTAGCCCACTTGGCACAAAGGACAGAGATGGACCCCGCTGGCAGAATGAAGATAAGATCACATCTTCTTATCTTCACTCTAAAGTTAAGTGAATTCATACACTGAATAAAAAGAGGGGGAAGGTCACAGGTCACACAGGGCTTATATACCGTGACTGTGGACCTGAGGGAGGCCCAGTGTACAGCACAAAGGTTCAAAAGAAAATCTTCACCACTGCACATGTGCAAGAGGGACAAACCCAATAGCAACAGCTCTTAGAGGGCAAAGCCTATATGGAGAAGAAACACTGCTGAGATCGCCATGTCGTTTCAAGCCTGTGCCATACAGCTTTGACAGAGAGATTTAGATTTTTAAACAGAAGCAGAGGTCAATACAAGGATACCAATACAAATGCCATGCTTTCAAGAGTACATTTAGAAGTATTTGAAACCCGGACAAACATCATAGGCTATATCAAGAATAATTTAGTCCAAGTGTGACCAAAATGTTTTAATCAAACTGAGTCCACAAAACACAACCAAAAGATTCTTAAGAATGTCATGAAAAAAGAGGCCTTTTCATTTTGTAGTATACAAGCTTGTATGATATCTTGTTTCATCTGGATGCTCAACATTAACATTGCAAAGTGCTTTTCATGTTGCACCTTGTACTCCATTACTGGGAGTATCAAATCCATCTTATCTTACTACGATAATATGGATTTGAATGTGGTAAATATTATCACGCAGTGTTACCTGTCGGCATGCCTTCCTCTGCTCTTGACTCATGTTCCTCTCTCCGCACTTTTTGTCCCTTTGCTCTTGTTATTTAACCTTTTAAGAACAGACCACAACGCATAACTCAGAAAGACAGTCCACCAAGAGAGAGAACCACAATCGGAGCCAGGTTCTCAGCAAGGAGATTAGTACACTAAAAGAAGAGAAGGGCCGGCAGGTAAGCCTCACGCCAAAGATTGAATTCACTCTTATGCACAACAGGCATGCAGGTAGATGAAGAGGATGAATTCTTCAGGCTGTGGGAGATCTCCTGATGTTTACTCTAGCACCACCATTTTTAGTGAAATATCTCAACAATTTTCAATTCATTTCATCCATCCATCCATTTTCTATACCGCTTATCCATCAGGGTTAGGGGGACGGGAGCCTATCCCAGCTGACTAAGGGCGAGAGGCGGGGTATACTCTCGACTGGTCACCGGTCGATTGCAGGGCTGACACAGAAAGACATGCACACTCACACCTAGGGGCAATGCAGAGTAGCCAATTAACCTAATGTGCATGTTTTTTGGATTGTGGGAGGAAGCCGGAGTACTTGAAGACAACCCGTGCTGGCACAGGAGAACATGCAAACTCTGCACCAAAGGGAACCCTCTTGCTGTGACACTTTCTAATTAGAGCAGAGGTACACCAAACTCTTTAATTTGATTTTTTTGTCCAGACACGACCCATGGGAACCTGAGAGACAAGAAAGCACAAAGACTCTGAGGAAGAAGTCAAGTTATTGACATGCATTGATGGGACATGAATATGCATGGAAGGAGAGTTAGAGGAGGAGAGTGAAGCTCAGTGCATCATGGGAGATCCCTGACAGTGTAAGCCTTTAGCAGCATAACTAGGGGCCAACCTAAGCCAGCCCTAACTATAAGCTTTATCAAAAAGGAAGGTATTGACTGACGACCAGTCCAAGGTGTACCCCGCCTCTCACCAGAAGTTAGCTGGGATAGGCTGCAGCCCCCCCCCCGCAACCCTGACAGATAAGCGGTATAAAAGGAAGGTTTTAAGTCTACTCTTGAACATAGAGAGGGTGTCCTCCTCCTGGACCGAAGCTGGAAGATGATTCCATAGGAAGGGAGCTTGATAATTAAAGGCTCTGGTTCCCATTCTACTTTTCTTGACTCTAGGAACCACAAGTAACCCTGCATCCTGGGGGCGTAGAATTCTAGTTGGATAATAAGGTATAGTGAGCTCTTTGAGATAAGGTGGTGCTTCACCATTTGCATGTGAAGTCTATTCTGAATTTTACAGGCAGCCAGTGTAGAGAAGTCAATACAGGAGAAATACGTTCTCTAATATGAGTTTTGGACAGCAGCATTCTTGATTAGTCAAAGAGTCTTTAGAGACTTATTGGGGCAGCCTGAGTTGCAATAGTCCAGCCTGGAGGAAATAAATGTGTGGATCAGTTTTTCTGCATGTTTTTGGGACAGAATATGCCTAATGCAACTGCACTGAAGCTACGTGGAGTCATTATGCTCCGATAAGGGCAAAGCTTTTAGCAGCCGTTTTTAAAAGCATACAGGTGGTGTGTTTTATACTCAAAAGACATTTGGGGCCTTTTTTTGATATGCACAAGAGTTTGAGTGCAATGTCCCTTTTAATTGTTAAAGTGCTGCAGGTTTGGGTTTAAGTTTGTGGTGATACCTGTGCTTGTTCTTCCTGACTTTCAGTTCTTAAGCCTGATGGAAACCATAGACAGGCAGAGGGAGGAAATGGGACACTCCAGCAGGTGAGTTGGATTGTTGCTGTGCATAGTCATTGGCCATGACCATAGTTTGAGAACTTATTTTGTATCCATGGCCTCATGGCAATGATGTTGTTGCTTCTTTACTGTTTGAATAGGTCCACCTCCATTCAGATAAGTCAACTTCAGGAAGCTCTGAATGAGAGGAAATCAGCTGTCAACTCTCTCACTGCCAAGTAAACATGCCATTTTCTTTTACTCTATGTTCACAACATGAAAAACAGCATAGTCTGTATGTAGGTATTGTGTGTAATTTGAATAATTTAAACTTTAACTTTAAGAATTTTTCACCAAAGTATACATATGTACCAATCAGCCACAACATTAAAACCACTGACAGGTGAAGTAATAAAATTAATCATATATTGAGAATGCAATGTTCTGTTGGGAAGCCTTGGGTTCTGGCACTTATGTGGATGTTCTTTGACACTCACTCCCCACCTAAACATCTCTGTACTAATAGCTTAATTAAAGAGTTTCACCTTGACCTGCTCTAAGTGTCAGCAGATAACTTTTTTGTGAGTTCTTGCTGTTTGAGTAAATTGAATTGAATTGTGATTCTGCCCACAAACAGTTCAGCACAGCACCCAAGATATGCTGCCAAAGGTGCTGAGCTAAACATTTTTTACTTACTTTGCCTTAAACACAGTGCCCAACAGTCAATCCCAATTAAAGTACTTGGTCCTGAATGGTCCTGAAATATGTTTCAAGAAAACAAGAGATTTGTTGGGTTAACATGCATAATCAAAAAAAATACAAAATGAGCAAGTAAATATCGCCTGTTGCACAATCATTACTGCTTAAAACAAGGCTATATGGATTTATAAATGCTATAAATGCATAAATGTAAGTTATTTATTGTGTGCTGTTATTAATTATATTAATGTGTCCAAAATTTTGGATCCAAAACTCAACTGTAAAAAAAAAAAAAAAAAACTGAAACAGACAAATATAGAGAGAAAACAACAACACTGACAGCAGCGTGATGAAGGGTGCATCAGCAAAAACAGAGAGGACAAGAAAAAGAGTAGCAACAGCATGGAAAACAAAAACAAACATGAATACAATAACAAAATAACAAGGACAATAATATACACAATCACAGAATGCTACACCAAATAAAAGGGTCCTGAGGTTGCTTTTATATAAACCAAGTGTGAGAGCAGGTCTCAGGAACCTGCTGAACATCACAGCAAAACAGGAAACAAACTTGAATTTGGAAGTAACAGTGAAAAGGAGACATGACCATACCTTGAGACTGTCACCCCAGTATTCAACAGCTGCCTTCCAGTTGCCTCCTTTGAATGAAACTCCTCACTGTTTGCACTGTGTACACTGTGCCTGTCCTGATATCCTAGGTGACAAAGACCAGTTTCCGAAGAAGGTAGTAGTATACTGGAAATGAAATAATGCAGCACGTTGTTTTGGGTGGCCCTTTTGCCTGTCTACATGCTAAAATTAATTATATCCTCAATGTTTTATATGTTTCATTCGTCTTCAAATCATAAATGTTCTGTTCACTAGTGTTGGTTAAGATATAGCCAGCAGCACATGCAGTAACTTTGATCACATGTTGCGCAGACTGCAGATGACAGAGGCTGCCCTCGCCCTCTCTGAGCAGAAAAACCACAACATGGGGGAGCTGCTGACACAAATAAAGGCTGAGAAAGAAGCACAGAGGGAACGACAGACCAGAGAGAAGAAGAAAGATCAAGAGGTATGCACAGATGAGGCGAGATGTAGCACTACAACAGGTCGTATTACTTCAAATGGACAGGAAACCATATTTAAATCAACGTTAGCTTGACTCACATTTTTCATATGTGATTCAGTCTATAGCTAGCTCATGAAATCTTTCATACGTGGTAATACATTTAATCAACCCCAGTGAGGAAAACACCTTTTAAAGAGTAATTAAAGCTTGTGATGATAGGTATTTCAAAATAGCTGTTGATTCTAAAAGGAAGTTCCCGTTACATTTAAATTCCAGCTGTCACTCATTACACTTGTTACCCCTTAGTTTCCTCAGTACATCCAAATGTTGTCACAGCACTGAGAATACCCTGCTGTCATGTACATGTTTCTAGTGAGATTGTAGGATTTCAACGTATTTTTGTAGGTGTCCTTGTTAGTTATAATTAATATTTTTTTGAAGTGACAAAACAACAGAACAAACAATAAATGTTACGTAAACATAGCACTCAAGTCTTAAAAGGAGGAAAAACATAGATATAAAATAGCAAGAAGGACCCATAATCCAGAACTTAACGGAAAACCTTTTCACCAATCCTCTCTACAGCCCTGAGGGAAGCTGATTCTGTTTCTGTACACCAGGCCAAGTTTGTATTGTAGTTTACCAGCAAGTTATTAATGTGAAAAAAAGGTAAAAACGACGTTTCAGTACTGTAACCATTCTATCTCTCTTCATATTAAAGCTGTTTAGATAGTCTGTATTGTACTTTCTCTATAGTTAAATGTGCACAAGTATCAGCAAAATGTTAAACAGTATCATATGCGTTAAGATGAATTTGACAATAACAATCAGTTTTATTGGCCTGGTATGTGTACATATACAAGGGATTTGACCCCAGTTTTTTAATTGCTCTCAACATACTTACACACAGATACATGGTATACATGATATCATATGTTCCACATACGATGGTATATGCACTATTTAGACGACAATCTTAATGCTTCAGCATACCAAGACATTTTGAACGATGCTATGCTTCCAACTTTGTGGCAACAGTTTGTTGAAGGCCCTTTTCTATTCCCGCATGACTGTGCCTCAGTGCACAAAGCAAAGTCCATAAAGACATGGTTGGATGAGTTTGGTCTTAAAAAATTTGACCGGCCTACATAGAATCCTGACCTCAACTCCATCGAACATCTTTGGGATGAACTGAAACGGAGATTGCAAGCCAGGCCTTTTTGTCCAACATTAGCATCAACATCAATTCCTGACCTCAGAAGTGCTCTACTACATGAATGGGAAAAAATTCCGCCAGAAATACTCCAAAATCAGAGTAATTAATGAATGCCCTCATAACTTACTGTAGGTGTTGTCTTCATAGAAAGTGTTACCAAAAAATCTGTTTTGAAATAAGAATGAACTCCTATAAAATACTGAAAATATGAATGGTTAAAATATATCATTGTAGTGGCGTGAATTTTAAGAATTTTGTCAATTATTTCACCGATACTAATTTCATTTTCTTCATTGCTGATTTACTTAATACAATAGTTTTGGGGAGTTTTGGGGGGCACATGTGGACCTTGGCAAGTATAGCTGAAATCAACCTAGTGTTACCATCTCTTTAACACTGTACAGCTTAACATGGCCAAAGCATGTTGAATCACATACAGTAGGAAAACAATTCAAGTCAAGATTGAGTGTTGCGAAAACCACAATAACTGGAATCTGCTCCATCTACATTGTGCTAACCCAAACAACAATAATATCCTACTAAACAATAACACATTATGACAAGCTGACAAACACAACATTAAAATCATTTATGCTTGTTAACATGTTGCTGTCATCAATTCCTCATGTGTTTTCCCTCATAGGACAGTGCACTTAAAGAGGGCAAATTCCTCAGAGAGATCCAAAACCTGACTGAAACCAATGTCCAACTCAGGAATAAAGTAAGAGTATTGTCTGTTCAGAGCAATGTGAATGCACAGACCAAAGCTGCATTATGAGCACTGTTAGCTGTGAGCCTTGTGTGTTAGGTGGAGGAGACGGAGCGGAGGTGTAAGTCTCAGCAGCAGCAGATATTTGAGCTGAAACAGGAGCTGACCAACAGCACAGCGGAACTAAAGCTGAGGCTGGCACAGGCGGAAGGTAACGAACACTCACAGAACTCATAGATATTTCTTATCATGGATAAAAAGAGAATTTCATTTTTTTTACTTATAACTCAGGAAAGATTTGCTGTATGTCTCCCTCTGGCAGACCGCTTGGAACTGGAGAAGCGAAGGTCTAAGCAAGCTCTGGAGGACATGGACAGTCTACGCCAGAAGGAGGTGTTTTCAGAAACTGTCTTATATACATGTCTATTATGTTTTAATAAATGTCCTCAAGTGATGTGACTTGAGTCTGTGTCAGTTGGGTTCGATGGCTACAGGTTTGGTGTGTGGAGTTAAAGCTTACTGGACCTACTGTATGTTACACACTCCCCTTGTCTGCATTAACTGCAACTAGCACAACACACCTTGAATCTTTGAGAAAACACTTTAGTTTTGGGTAATGTTGGAGCAAGTTTAAAAAAATGTATAAAAATGCTCTCTGTGGTTCTGCCAAATTAATTGGGTTTTTTTTGTTTTTGTTTTTTTCAACTTTTTTAAGAGATCCTGAATGTGCCCAGCCAAGAAATAGTCCACTATATACAGTAAATCCCAACAGTAAATATATTTTAGCTTTTATAAAGATTTCACAAACAAGGTATAGCTGGTTGGTTGTTTCACTTTTCTGTATGTATTCCATTAGATGTAGGCAAAAAAGACAAAATACTAAAATTTTGCATTTTTTATACAGGTGGAGCATGTGAATCGACATCTGGAAGAGAGTGAGAGAGCTTTGCAGGAGCGCATCTTCAAACTGGAGGGACAGAGGATACAACTAGAAGAGGTCAGAGTTTAGATTATCTATGTTTAAAACATAACAACTAAATCAATGGAAGGCATACATTTAGCCAATAAAGTAACTATAATGTAACGGTAGTGTTTTCTAGGAAGACTGTATTTATGCTGTGTTATGGGGGGGCGTTCATAGTGCATTATAATACAATGCAATTGTACAATATAGTTTTGTTTTATCATGTGTTCATTTGCCTCAAACAGCCAGAATACCTTACTGTACCTGGGCTATAAGCTAGCAAGCAGCAGCAGGCACAGCGAGTGTTTGGGTTTGTGTGTTGAGTTCAGCTTTATCTTAAATCAGCTCTCACCAGAGACTCTGTCTGATTCTATCTCTTATCCTCCAGTGTCTTTTCTTTTTCTCCTCTCTCTTCTGTACATTCATGAATTAAAGTACATTTCTCCATTCTTCAGCAGTCAAATAAGAGTGAATCATGGTACTTTACAGTGGATTTTGCAGCTCCACCGTAGAGGTTCTTCTCAACTTTCTCTCCTCTCAACCCTAGGCTAGAGATCACCCTATTACATGTCTCTTATTTATATGAAAAATTCTGCAAAAGGAACCAACACTACAACCACGGCCGAGTGCTCCAGTTTAGCGGCTCGAATCAGCTGAGATGAAGCTTAGCAGACAGCTTGCAGCTAGCTGTCCATCAAAGCAGCTTTCTGTTGCAAGGTTGGGCATTTCAACATGGGGTCTTATGCAGATTGACTTGCTTTTTGGCACATCTGCGTTGGATCTATTTTCCAGCACCATACATTGCCACTGAGTGAATGGCGTCTGTAGTTATTAAAGGGGGAATTTCCCTAACTGTAACTTTCCAAACATTACAGTTATTCAAATCCACAAGTTGGTTTCTACTGAAGCTGGGAAATTCCCTTTTTTCAGGATAACCTGGGGATGGAAATACTGGAAAATGTAATTATAAAACTGTTTACACTGTAGGTTAAGCTGTACAGTTGGTGGACATGATAAGATAATCATCTTCACAGTGTGATGTCAACACAATAGAACCATATTTTGGGAGCATTTCTGCATGATGAAATTGCAATTTAATTACTTCAGCACAGTGTAAGAAGCACTGCTAAAATCTCCTCTCTCCCTGTGCTTTTAATGTAAAGTCATGTTATAATCTCCACTTGTTGTAGGAACTGAGTAAAGCCAAAACAGCGTGTGTGACATTGAGGGCCCAGGCAGAGGAAGAACTGGGAAGGGTTCGAGCTCAAGTGCGTCTGGAGGGGGTGAGTTAAAAACTGACTTTTGCGCAAAGCAATGTACAGATGAGGTACTATTCAAGCCTCAGAAGATCACAGAGAAATCCTCAGCAATAAGTCCTGCAACACTCAGTTTCATGCTGACGTGCTGACACAAGTGTCACAAGTAGGAATGGGGTTTCATAACATTTAACACTTACATAATAATATTGGGTTTACCTTGGCGCATTTGTAGTAGTAATTAAAGGCTAAACTAGCTCTAGCAATCAGCTTTTGTTGTCTGAGAAGGCAGTAAGGTGAGCAACAGATCATATGAGATGTTCATTAAATGTGTCAGACACATGCATTGAGCAGCTGTAGCCTGTGCTTCACCAAATACTCACTCCACATACTGACAGTCCTAACTCAACCGTGGAGCTGATCAGAATTAAATGTTGATCTGATGCGAATCAAAATTTAAGTGGGAGATTTTTAAACTGACACGAGATGATAAACTGATTATTTCTGGAACTAAGAGTGACAGTCGTACGGTGATTTGTCTTTACACTTATAAAGAATCTTCATGTAACTGCAGGTTCCAGCTGCAGAGAGCAGAATAACCAGAGGACACACAAACGTTTCATTTTAGTTACTGTATTAGCATTGATTAGCTTCAACTGATCTAATCTGCCAGTAGTGACAGACTGTTACTTTTTAAAATTATTTTGTACATTATTTCAGATCTTTCCTTACACACTCACAACAGACTTTTTTATTGTTTGTTTTTAGTGATTCCATTGGCCTCCTTGGAAAGCAGTTCTGATACTGAATGGATTATCTGTCGGTTGTTCTCCATCATCCTTACTTCCACCTTTGTTTCCTCTGAGCAGCAGGAGCACGTGTCCTCTTTGGAGGAGAAGCTTCACTCAGTGCGTTCATCCCAGCAGGAGGTGCAGCTCCATTGCTCCCAGCAGAAACAGACCATCTCTGAGCTGCAGGTCAAGAACAGCCAACAGAGCATCGAGATGGACAGTCTACAGCGCAGGATAGAGGAGCTCCATCAGGTCAGGACCCACCAGCTGCCTGTTAAACATACAACTTTCTAGGTTCACTGTGTGTAGGCATCGTAATGTTCCACATGTGACTCATCTGTAGGAATTAAAAAGTAGCGATTATGAAAGATCTAAAAATCTAATTTAGCCGGAATGTTGGAAGTGATAAGTGTGACATTGGTTTATGAGATCACTGATCAATGTGGCTGTTCCACAGAGGTCATAGGGGCTGTGAGCTCAAAGCCAACTTGGCCAGCTGAGATATGGAAATTACATGCTGGCAGAAACTGTTCACAAAAGACTATGAACATCATAAGATAAAATAACCCAGTATTCATGGAAAATGCCTGCCTTTCAGAAACTAGAGTCCTGCTGGGGGTATTACTTAGTCAGCTAACTTCTAAAACAGCATCACACAACTTCTCTCAATTTTTTTTTTTTTTAGAAATAGCAATAATCATGCCTGTAACTCACTGACTTTATATATTCATGTGACAAATGCATTATGCACATTTCACAATTTCACAGTGGTGAAGATGAAAGAAAAAGGAGATGGGCTGGTAAAAGGAGGCTTAATTACAGTAGAGATGAAATGGTAAAATAAAACTTAAAAAAAAACCCGAATGGGACTTTTATTTGGAGCTGGACACCCAAAATAATTCCTTACACTCCTTTGTAACTCAGTGACAGCCTGCCAGCTGTCAAAATATATGTGTGATATATGAAGGGTGTTTGTTGCCATGAAAATGCTTTGAGTATTAAGCAGGTGATGTTGTTGCAGGAGCTGTCAGGTAAGGAGCAGGAGAAAGTGGCCGAGGTGAGCCGGGTGAGAGTGGAGCTGCAGGAGCAGATCGGGCATTTAAATGCAGAGAGGGCGGCGCAGGGAGGACTCAAAGAGAAGATCAGTGCTCTGGAGAGAGAAATTAAAGGTCTGCCTTCATTCTTTTTTTTTTTTTGTTATCACCTTGCACAAGTCTTGTTTTCTTTAGCAAAAAATATATTCCAGTGGGACAATTGGGTTTCTGTTGTGTTTTTGTGTAATTTATTCCAGTGCAAATAGGTTTTTATCTGAAGAAATACAATAATACCAGTTGAGGTTTCCTAATCTCAATTTAGTTGAAACAAAAAGAAGTACTCAGTCAGTAATTTGAACACCCAACTGCTATAGTCTGTCAGTTTGTCAGACACTCAACTGGTTTGTTTGGAACAAATTGTTTTGTCCTGTAACTAGGACAGATATTGTATATTTCAAATGCATCATGTTGGAAATGTGTGCTGCTGTGTTTCATACTTATCTCCCCCTGTGGTTTGCTGTCTTGCAGTACTGAGCAGTAACCACAGAGAGGCACTCCTTGACAAAGAGAGTGAGATATCTTCCATGCTGGAGAAACTGCGGCTGAAAGAGGCAGAGATCCAGAGGATGAGGGAGGATGAGGCGCACAGAGCCAGCTACCTGCAAAGTGCCATTCTCACATATGTTCAGGGCTCCCCTCTTGGACACTACAGCAGCCCCAAGAAATGATCCAGGCACCTGAACCTTCAGCTTTAACCTCGGAACTTTTACCTGCTTTCTGCACTGGTCAGAGGAGTGAAGATCAAACCAAATCATGACTGTCTGGACTTGAAAAGACTGGAAAATTAGGAGTGTAACAGTAATATGGGGGAGATAATTGGCGCAGGGGAATATGATTGGAATTATACCTAACACAGTGTTTAGATCATCATTAGTACAGTACAAACTTCACTTCTGCTGTGCCAACGTATTGGCTTTGTTTAAAGGAAGAAGGGTCATTTTAAAATGTAATTTAAACTGACTTTATCAATATTGAATATATAAAAGTTTATGACATCTTGAGATTAATTTTCATAATTTGTCCATCCCTTTCTATCTGTTATGATAAAGTTGTAGTCACTAAAATAAAAGCTGGTATCTGAAAACCGCTATAAAGAACAGGTCAAAGAAAAGCAGTCAAATGATCAGATAGGATGGAAACGTGAGAAATGTTTATGTAAACCACTTTATTGGGAGATAAAAGTAAAGGTGAGCACTTCTTAAATATTGGTAATAGTCCCTCACTGCCCCAGATGAAGCAGGAAGTGGCATTGTTTACAATAGGTGTAGAATTTTCCTGTTCACTTTAGCTTTCTCTTTCAGGTTTGGCTAAATGCTCCTAGACCTCTCTATCCCCACCACAGTTTCTGATTTGGTCAGTGGTTTAAATAGGTCTGATGTTGTGCTTAATAGCGGTTGTCCATTGTGAAACAGGTGACCAATCAGAGGTTTGTAGGCGGGATTAAGAATGGAATGCCATCTTCCTATGAAACTACTTAGTTATTTTACAAAAATGGCAACAAGCGTAGATACAACGATACAGATTGATTTAGGTCCACTTACAGTAATAGCAGCTAATAGCAGATAATCTGACGTATTTCTTTTGATTGGTTTGAAAAACATAGCAACAACAGCCTCAGATTGTGTGTTGACTTAAAATGACATCAGATGGACAGACGCATCACTTGCTACTGATTAGTTAGGGTGAACCAAAAAGATTAAGCTGTCATAAGCCACAGCTATGCATTGAAGTTTACAGTTTTATAAACTGCTCTGCCAATCTGACCATCTATTGACCAGTCCTATACTTTGGTACTTGTCTTATCAAAACAGCCATGCTAAATGCTAACATTAGCATGCTAACATGCTGTCATGCAGATATGCTTGTACCATGTTCGCCATCTTAGAATGTTCAGCATGTTAGAACACTAAAATATAATAATTAGCAACAGACAAAAAATACAGAAGAAGCTAACGGGAAGGTCATCGATTTGCAGATGAGACATTTACCTGATGGCACTGGATAGGTCAGAGGATCATCACTGTCTTTGGGATTCACCCTCTGGCAACATGATATAGACAAAAGTATTGGGATGAGGTTGTTTTTCAAGGCTTGGCCTAGGCCCCTTACTTCCAGTGAAGGGGAAATCTTAATCCTTCAGAACACGCAAGACATTGTGGAAAATGCTTTTCTTCCAGCTTTGTGGCAACAGTTTGTTGAAGGCCCTTTTCTATTCCAGCATGACTGTGTCCCAGTACACAAAGCAAAGCTCCATAAGGACATGGTTGGATGAGTTTGGTGTGGAAGAACTTGACTGGCCCACACAGAGTCCTGACCTCAACCCCATCCAACACCTTTGGGATGAAGTGGAACGGAGGTTGTGAGCCAGGCCTTTTCAACATCAATATCAGTGTCTGACCTCACAAATGTGGTACTACATGAATGCGCAAATGTTCCCACAGAAACCCTCCAAAATCTTGTGGAAAGTCTTCCCAGACGAATGTGAGCTGTTAAAGCTGTAAAGCTGGTGTAATGGTCAGACGTCCCAGTACTTTTATCCATATAGTGTATGTCTCCACAAAATTTCATGGCAATCCAGCAAATATGACTATGACTGTTGTGACATGGCAAAATTTACATCTTTACCTCCTTCCTGTGGTCCTACAAATGTCTCAATAATAAGCGTGTTGTTTGTTTAGCTCAAAACTTCCATGTTATGGGGTGTAATGAACACTTCAGCCTCTAGAGGTTGCTACCGATGCATTTTTTTTTTTTTGTCTTTTTTGTTTGTTTAAAAAAATGTTTACCAGCTCGATGGGATTATTACCAGTTTCTTATGTTATTTCCCTTCTCTTAATTACATGAGCAACACAGTAGTTTAAACATCAAAAAGAAGAAAAGGATAAAAATATTATCAAGGAAGTTGGTTCTGTCCTGCTAAGCACCTCGAAATGTATAAAAGTGTGAGAAATGACCGCTCCAAACACTAACAATTTCCACTCCACATATTGGCCTTTATCTGTCCCATTAACTGAGATGAACTGTACTCACAATGAACTGGAATCATCTTTTATATGTGTTTTCTTTTTCTGGGCAAGTTCTGTTGTACGTATTTCTTGTTCTCATCCAGTCTAAATGAATTGAAGGCGGTGCAGCGTTGTTACAATTGTTACATAAAAAAAAATGAGATTTGGTTCAAATATGCCTTAATATTGCATTTGTCAAACCAGATGGCTGTTCCTCTGCAGCTCAAAAGCAGGGAGCAGCAGACTGATTTACAAAATGTTTTCTGCTATTTTTACCAATGATATTTTAGGAGACCAAAATAAAGTGTGGATGCAGTCTTATGTAATACAAAATACTGTTTGTACATCTTTACATTATTTCTGTTGTAATGAGTATTTTTGCTCTGAGCAAGTGATGCTCTCATTTGATTTTTGATATATACAAAAAAGGTGAGCACATCTTAAATATTAGCATATGTAAATATTGGCATAATATATGCACATATATTAAATATGGTCACAGATTCATCTGTCGTTTTCTTTAACAGAGGACATACAGTGTATGGTATTCAGAGTGTGGCGTCTTGCTGGGGTGGGGATGTATGAGGTCACTGCATCTTGAAAATCCAGCCAAAGATCCTAAACTGTCAAGATGGTTCACATACATTTGGAACCTATGAAGATGTTGTCTGTAAGTCA
The DNA here is from genome assembly GCF_020382885.2 of Scatophagus argus. Lineage (NCBI taxonomy): Eukaryota > Metazoa > Chordata > Actinopteri > Scatophagidae > Scatophagus > Scatophagus argus. Next base: position 733,039 of record NC_058513.1, on the reverse strand, counting down.
CTGTTTTATGAATAGCCCTAGTCTGACTAGCTTGTTAATAACCATATGTTTTCCTAATTCTCCCATTAAGCAATCTGAATGTTATTTGTAAGCATATATTTTTGAATAATGATACACTGCACATCTCCGTCTTTCATCTTTACACCATATAATCACATCGGCGGATTACTTTGGCAAACCTTTAACAAGCACTATACAATACATGCTTACATGCCAGTTAAAACTTTACTTTTCTTAAAGGAGGCCATATGTTAACCGTGTTCTGAAGCACCATCCACCTCTGGACTCGGAGGCATCTGGGATGGACCACCACACACAGTGGAGATGTGTATTGTGGTCAGATGAATTAGAGTTTAAGGTCTTCTTTGGGGGGCAGTGGTGCAGTGGTTAGCACTGTTGCCTCATAGCAAGAGGGTTCCAGGTTCAAATCCCGGTCTGGGCCCTTCTATGTGGAGTTTGCATGTTCTCCCTGTGCCTGCGTGGGTTTTCTCCGGGTTCTCCGGCTTCCTCCCACAATACCAAAAACATGCACATTAGGTTAATTGGCTACTCTAAATTGCCCCTAGGTGTGAGTGTGAGAGTGTGTGGTTGTCTGTCTTTGTGTGTTGGCCCTGCGATTGACTGGCGACCAGTCCAGGGTGAACCCCGCCTCTCGCCCGTAGTCAGCTGGGATAGGCTCCAGCTCCCCCGCGACCCTGATGGATAAGCGGTATAGAAAATGGTATACATGGTTAGTCAAAGTTCTGAAATATTAAGTCCAAACACTGACTTGTTAGGTCAGAAACATGAGATACTATTTCAAAATTAAGAGACAATGTAGACATTCACTCATTTTGTCTCCAAAAGAACTAATTATTCTGACCTGTGTAATTTTATTTTTGTGATTCCTAACATCACATCTACGTTTTCCTTTCTTTGTAGAAATTGGCTTCTATTCAATTCAATTCAATTTATTTATTTATACAGTGCCAAATCACCACAAGTTATTAGAGCAGGTCTAGACTAAACTATTTAGTTTAGTCTACAGAGAAACCCAACATTCTCCCATGGGCAAGCACTTGGCAATGAAAAACTGCCTTTTAGAATGCAGAAACCTGGGAGCAGAACCCTGTCTATAGTTGCCCAAAACCTCTGGATCAAGAGTGGGTTGTTTTAAGGAGAAGTTTGATTACAGCTACTTTAAAGGAGTGTGGTACATAACCTGTTATTAGTGATAGATCGATATTATCTAGTAGGAAAGTGCTAATTAAGCACAAAACTTATTCCAGCATCTTAGTTGGGATGGGGCCTAGGAGGCATTTTGTCGGTTCGGATGAAAAGATCAGAAAAGAGGATGGGAGAAGAGCAGTCTACTTATCTGGTCCTACAGCTGTTTCTAAGGCTCCAGTGTTTGAAGGTAGATCAGTCCCAGTTGAGGTCAGGGGGTGATAACTTTTGTCTTTAATGAGTAAAATTTTGCCATTAAAGAAAGCCATAAAATCATTACCACTGAGGGGTGTAGGAATCCAAGACTCCACAGCACTATGGCTCTCTGTCAGGCTCTATAGTCACATATTATGGTCCCATAGATATTAGTTATTAATACTGACAGCATAAGACCCAAGGCCGTAACCATGACGTCAAATCTGTGAGGGATCTTTACAAAACTAGCACAATTGACAATGGTATATCCTACACAACCTCATTTTATGTTCTAGTTTTCCACCTTTTAATGCATCTGGATCCAACTAAATAAAGAGAGGACAGATTGTGCAGAGATGGCATTAATGGTGCATTTCCAGGGCAGAGCATGCTGCCATATGGCAACATCGCTTGGACAAATCACACACAGAACTGCAGTAATACTTGAACCGGTAGTTGTAATAATAGAAAATTGCTAAGTTTGGTTATGATATGTATTGCATGAATTATACCCCTCTTACACTGATATTTGTATATAGTATATTGGGATGGTATTTTCAGCATATTTGAATACTGGGAGGATGTCTGCCCTGAGTATATATTATTTTTACTTTCTACAGGTTACAACTGACATCCAATGCAACGCTTAAAGAATATGACTATGCGTGGGCTAACGCTCATTTAAGCGAAACCGGAAGTAGATGCGGTGACTCATTTCTCTCTGCTAGCAGTCTTCGATTCTGCTCTGTCTCTTTAAGCACATTCGGTACTTTCCGGAGTCGCTCGGCACTCGCTCGTTATAGCCCCCTTTCACTGCGGCTTCATCGCCGAGCGGATTGGCTTTCCCCGCCGCTATCATCCGAGACCTCAGCGCAGACTGTCGGATCTATTAAACCAGCAGCGCCGGCTCCGTGAAAGCCTTCAGCTCCTGCACAAATGCAAGCTATAAAATGTGTGGTGGTCGGCGACGGGTAAGAGCCTGTTTCCACAAACGGAACACCAGTGCATTTTCTCATGTGTGATTCAGTGAGGCGTCCACGGATGGATGGATGGATGGGAGGATGCTATGTAGGAAAAGGGGCTGCGGCTCAGCGATCTGTCGATCGCCCAGATTTTGTGTGGTCTGCTCGATGGATTTCCTCAGTTGTGTGCTTTGTGATTGCTCGCGGTTTGCCTCCTGCATCGTTGCCTCCGGGTCGTTGTGATTGTAGCAGCGGGCGGCCTCGGGATGCTATGCGGGAACACCTACACGCCTCGTAGGCCACTGGAGGCAGGCTGAAGTGCTGATGCACGCTAAGGAATTTGTGGCCCTGTCAGTGGCAAACAGGCCCCGCTGCCCTCATTCAGCTCACACGCTGCCTTTCTTACTGCATCCAGGCTGCGTTCAGGGTCAGGCAGACTGAAATCTGTGGCAGAATTTTAGTGGTGTATGTTTTAAGATCTTGATTTCATTGCTCTGTGTGCACGAAGAGCAGGAAAAATGAGCTCTGAACGTTAATGTCAAATCTAAGAAAAATCAAGAATAGGCGTAAGATTTAAGCCTTTTTTATGATTAAAGTTAGAATGCTGAAACTGACTTTACAAGTTTAATTGTAAAGAATGTTGACTTTTTTCATTCATTATTACAAAAATCTCAGAACTCTAAAAAAAAAAAGAAAAAGTTTGTGACGTTAATCCCCTTCTTTATTAAAATATATTAATAATGTATATTACAGATGAGGTGTGGAAAGGGATTGTTGGGAAATCTTTCTTAATTTAAATTTCTTAAAACATCACTCCTTCGATTTTCTACATCAAACTATCATCAACGACCGTGATGATGTTTTAAGGGTTATATCACCCTGGGCTTTGAAACAAAGCAGATTGGGGCCTATGGCAGAGAGGGTGTAAAGGTGCACTTGTACACATTATACAGATATGTAGCTAGTGCCAACATGCTGTGTATGTGTGGACTGTGCCTCTTCTGTATTGACTGCATTCGTTGCAGCTATCTATCAAAGTATGCACAGATCATGTATGTGGAGCTCATCTCTGTATGTGTTTTGTGCAACAGCTCACACTCTGACTAATCTCAGGCAGTCAAGTTCATTTATCTCCTTTTTATTTTCCTCTTGTCTCCATACATTTATGGATGGGAATCATAAAGTCTCAATATACAAGTGAATTTTTCACTCAAGTTACCACTTGCAACTCTCACCATATATACTTCTTTGCTTCATTTGCTTCGTTTGCTTCATCCAGAGCAAATTTGTGTCAACTTGTGTCTTTAAATTGATTTTAATATGCAATAGCATTGTGACTGACAGGAGTCATTTCCTGCCTTTGGGGGCCTTTCCAAGAGGTTGGAGAAGCGGCTTGTGATCGGAAGGTCGCTGGTTCGATTCCCCCACCGGATGGGCAGGAAAAAATTGAGTGTGGTGGAGTGATAATGTCCTCACCCTCCTTAGCCGGATGATGTGTCCTTGAGCAAGGCATTTTACCCCCAATATATGCTCCCCGGGTGCTTGATGCAGCCCACTGCTCCTGTGTGTTTCACTGCATGTTGCATGTGTGTGTGTTTCAATCAGTGATGGGTTAAATGCAGAGAAGTAATTTCCCAGCTTGGGATTAATAAAGTCAACAGCTGGAGGACTTCAAGTCTCCCAGTTGTCCAATGGACATGAAACTCTTCTGGTTGAATCTTCAGTACAACTGTGTTAGACAATGTCTGCCTCTATGATCAGAAGTCAAAAGTAGAAGGTAGAAGGCATGAAAATGTAAGTGCTGAAATCAACCACAACTCCTAAGATTCATTTGAACTGAATGATCAGTTTTGGCCCCAAACGGCAACGTTCTGTTTTGGGCCTTCTCCTTAGCAATGACAACCAAGGTCTATGGGTACTGGAATAAGCAGAACTGATTTTCACCTTTTTTTATCCAGTTGCTCACTAGTCTCCCAAGTGTATGAAAGTGTAGTGCTAAACCACTGAAGTACCCCTTTAATATGATGGAAACATTAGTATAACGGCCTTCTTCCATACTGTGTGAAATGAAAAGATGAATTGAGGCTGTAAGTACCAGGACTTGGGCTTTCATTTCTGTCCCTCTTGTTGTTTTCTTGTCTTCCGTTCCTCCTCTCTGTCCTGCTATCTGTCCTAACCAGAGAAACTCAGTGATCTCAAATCAGTCTCATGGCACCCTCACTCCTAATAGTGTCACCACCCTTTTCTGTATCTATGGAGCCTTGCACACAGAATTGCTCATAACCTAATCCATGAGCACAGAGCCAATACCCATCCATGCCACTGCCAATCTGTGTGACATTGTGTGGCTTTTGTCAGTACAGTACTGGGAGGGTGTTATGTGTACTGTATGGTATGTTGTGCCCGTGCATGAGAGTGTGTGTGGCTGTGTGTGTGAGTGAGTTGGGGAGGGGTATCACAGGGGGTTACTGTGTCCCTCAGGCAACATGAATGTAGGCCAGTGTCTGTGTGGCAACAGTAAAAGGCAACAGCAGTCTGCCTTCACACAAAGTCATGCAAACATAGCATAAGTTAAAATAAATGTATATTACTGTGGAACTCTACACTAAATATTTCCTCTGCTGTCCCTCCTCTCCAGGGCTGTGGGTAAGACCTGTCTGCTGATTAGTTACACCACCAATGCCTTCCCTGGTGAATACATCCCCACTGTGTGAGTAAGCCACATACGCTCATGCACACTACAGTGCATACGGGACCGTATAAATTAAAACCATGTGATAAGGATGATAACTGTGATATAAAAAATAAAATATATATTGATGATGGGTTAATAATACATTGATGATAATATGGTTCAGATGTTAGGCCTTGTGGATCTTTAGCCTATTAGTTCATTTGGTTCCCCTTTCACTTTACATTAAGTGTACACTTTTGTACAGTTACATTTACATATTTTGGGGTGTAATTAATTTGCCAAAAAGAGACAAAACACAGTGAACAGTGAAGTTAATAATGAATTTGACTCAGTATTATAATTTATTTTTGTCACATTTTCCATAGATATCACAATAATACCGCTATCATAAATTCATTTGGCCATGATAATTTTTAATAATTTCATATCTCAGGTTTAGACCTTAAACCACAGGCAATACTGCATCAGCGAACAGGACTGATTTATGTTATGTTTAATTAGTGCTATTGTTTGTTCAGTGCTTTTTCAGGTATTTAATTTAAAAAACAGAGCAATAAATAATATAAAAGGCTATAAACATTGAGCTATAAAGTTAATTCTAAATATTTTAGGGTCTTCAACTCAGGTGTCATCACATGACCTAAGTCAAAGTTTCATACATAGGTCACATGATGACAACTGAGCTAAACCCATGACAACTTAGCACACTGATGCAATTGAAAGTTCTGGAAAATGGAGTAGGTGAACCTTGATTTAAGATTTCTTCTTGTTTCTCACTTGATTTTGCAGCAAATGGACCATACCATATGTTCTTATTGTAACGAATTATTTTACTGTATTAGATGTTTCAACCACAGTTGTTTTTTTTTTTTTTGAAGGCAACTTCATTCAGATCCAACCCTTAAAGACCAGGTTGATGTATCGTTTATCTTATATATCTCGTCGAGAGCTAACTAAGAAGATCACTATAGCTCTCGTGTCTGTTCAGTAAATATGAAGCATATACCCTTGTTCTGTCTAAAATAGCCCTACCTAATTCAAAAATACCCCTACCAGCATCTCTAAAGTCCAAAGATCTGAAGCTAATTAACATCTAATGTTTCATTTATTTTCAACACTGACATAAAAACAACAAGATACGGTTTTACTGATGGGAGAGTCTCTGACGGTTGCCAAGCAACCCCATTGTGACATCAAGACCTCAAGAAGTCGCTGCTGGGGAACGAAAACTCAAACTGGTGTATGTGCATGTGATCAACGTGATACCGCAATTTGTTTTTAAACTTAAGTTTTTATACACATTAAACAAATGAGATCTAATCTGTCAATTTGTGAGCTTTAGAGGTCTTGATAAGTCTACTTGGTGACCCGTGGACAGAGCCGAGCCAGGCTAGCTCTTTCCTCCTGCTTCCAGTCTTTACATTAAACTAAGCCAAGCTGAGCTAACCTAAGCTAACTAGCTGCTGGGTGTTACAGAACAGAGAACAGACAGATATGCTACACAGACAGACAGATATACTGCGCTGCGTATACTACATCATAAACAGTTATTAGTATGATATGTAAGTATGAAAAATACAAATATTCCTTTAAACAAAATTTTAAAATGTGCCATCCTTATCTAGATGTAAAAAATGCACAAAATGAACAAGGTTTGATGTTTTCTTACGTTTGGAACAGAACACAGAAGTTCTGTTTTTGCTTCACCTCGCTATACTGAGCATTCAAGTCCCTAAACAAATAAGATTAGCACCTTCCTTCTTCACTGCATTTTTACTCAGTGTAGTATCTGCCTTCCTGCAGCTTTGACAACTACTCTGCCAATGTGATGGTGGATGGGAAACCAGTGAATCTGGGCCTCTGGGATACAGCAGGACAAGAAGACTACGATAGGCTCAGACCACTGTCTTATCCGCAGACGGTATTCAAACCCTTTCCCCCCAGTCTCACACACACACTCAGACATATGCGCTCACACATACGTGCTCAGCTCTATCAGACGCTTGTAAAGTGATAGCTATACAGCATCTGTGCTGTCTTTTGGGTTCAGACTTTCATAGTGCACATCTCGAGTCGGTTGCACCAGCAGTTTCAAGATGAAACATTGTTCATAGTTGGAGTTTGAGTTTCAGATTATGGCAGCACTCAACAATAATCCTGATCAAGATAATCTAGGCGTGCCAGGAATGTTAAATTTTAGAAAGATCTAAATTCCCCCAAACAACACAAAATACATCAAAATGCAAAACATTGTTCCAGGATTATTAGACTAAATGAGGCTGGTTATGATGCATAATCAGATATTTTCCTTTAATTCTAAATTACATGAAAACTACTAACTTACTAACAAGTTTTGGGATTCTACATGAAAAGAGGTATGTAGTTATTTTAAACTAAACAGAATAATTTGTCATGTAGTTACCACAAGAAAAACATGACATCACGATGATCATAAATGTTTTCATTTTTAATAAATGGCAGATTATTAATCAAAACAACTTATCAGCTAATCATTGGCTTCAAAATTATTTAAGAAATACAGTCCAACAGAGAAGTTTTTCAAGAAATAAATACTCTTTAAATGTCAATTCAAAATGAAGAAGCATCTTTTTTGTGGCTCCATAAACACACAAACACAAACACACACTCATATGCACACATAGAGCTCACTCTCAACTAGCCATCTCTCTGGTTCTCTCCCAGGATGTGTTCTTGATATGCTTCTCCCTGGTCAGTCCGGCCTCCTTTGAGAACGTCCGAGCCAAGGTCAGTAAGCTGACTGACCGCCCTCCCCCGCCCTTTCTCCCCCTCCTTGCCGAGTCTGACCACAAGGAGGCACATCTATGGCTCCACCTGGCTCACACTGCTGCCCCACCCGTTCAGACCTCAGTTTAGAACAGTCTGGATTTGAACTGCTGATGTAGTACAGAGACATGTTGTAAAGCGAGGTCTGACCGAGTCCAAGCACTCTGCAGAGGGAGCGTGGCGGCTGGCTGTGGTTTGGTCTGCTGAGCATCATGAGATGCTCTCATATGAAATCACACTTTCCTGACGGTCCAGCTTCTCTCTGTAGAGTCTGTATGCTTCTGGTCTGACCAGATTTTCTCATCATGTGATGTGATTGGAGGTTTACTTTGCCTGAGGATGTTTTGTGTCCATACAATATGCTCCCATTCAGACAGATCTGTTAAAGGCGAACTCTCAGAACTATTGGATGTCGTGGTGTAAAGGCGCTCATGTCCCTGCCCTTTGTATCCAGCTAACTGTTCCCTTTCTCCTCTCTCACTGGCTTTGTCTTTTATGCCTTTGTACGCGTGCATTTGTGTATGTGGTGTCTCAGTGGTACCCTGAGGTGAGACACCACTGCCCCAACACACCCATCATCCTGGTGGGGACCAAGCTGGATCTACGAGATGACAAGGACACCATTGAGAGACTGCGGGACAAGAAGCTTTCCCCCATCACCTACCCCCAGGGTCTGGCCATGGCAAGAGAGATCGGTGAGGCTGCATGTGCCACATGCACAGCTGGATACGTTGTGTGCAAACGTTCAGTCATTTATTACCATTGCAAATGATGAGTGATACATGTGTATTTTGAAATAAGTGAGATTAAATATAGGTAGCAAATTGTTATCAATCAAAAGCGTTGTCAGAAATGTACTTTATTCACATCTCTATCACTAGGCTACTACAGTCATTTCCTATTGAGGGGTGAATAATGAGTGAAGTCTTATGTGCCTTATGTACAGAGCTTGAATCAGGACATGGCTATCCTAGCTTAGCATAAAGACTAAAGACACAGGTAACAGGGCTGGGGTAGCACTGGCCACCCCTGAAATCTGATTGGCTGCCAACAGTGCCACCCCATTGTCAGATTTAGGGTTGACCAAAACCTGTGGTCACCAGCTGTACACTATAACCAGAGACACTGCACAGAATAACCCCCGTTTAAGGCATGGGGTAGAGCCTGCTGAGATAGAATTCTGGTTGCATTACAGTACCTCCCCGACCTCTCTCCTAACACCTACAGTACCTCCCTGACCTCTCTCCAAACACCTACAGTACCTCCCTGACCTCTCTACAAACACCTCTCTGTCTTTTGCATGTCTTTGTACTCTCAACACAATGAATCCAATTCAAGGGGATAAGGTTGCACATTCTTACACAGTCTTTCTCCTAATACGTTTATGTTACCCTGCACATGTGACTGCATGAAGGACATGTGCTTATTGTCAGATTTGACAATAAGCACCCTTTGAACAACCTTGCTAGACTTGATCACAAGAAGCAGTGTCACTAAAGTGTCATAGAGAAATATTTTTCCCATCATGCCCTCTTCCTTCCTCAGGAGCTGTGAAGTATTTGGAGTGCTCTGCACTGACCCAGCGGGGCCTGAAGACGGTATTTGATGAGGCTATCCGAGCCGTGCTCTGCCCTCCCCCTGTGAAGAAGAGGGGAAAGAGGTGCACCATGTTCTGAGGAGGAAACTCCATGAAAACACTACACTACATTACTATGAACAGCAACCACTACTTCTCTGAGAGAATGAGAGCGAAAACTAGCGAGCGTGAGTGTGCACTGCTGAGATTGCTTTCTTTATATTGATGTTTTTCAAAGTGATATTGGTAACAAGACCAATATTTAATCAGATTTTTTTTACCATTACTGAATAGATTCATAGGTCCTTTGTGAAAGACACTGACTGTCCACCTACTTTGTATTCATAGAACTACATCAAGCTGCCATGAGGGCTGACAAAGGTTTCTATTAATTGTCTTCATACTACAACATCTCTTCTTTCTCAGCCATGCTTGCTTGAATTAATGCAGTGTTGATAGAAAGTGAACTGTGAATATGCCTTCAGGTCAGAAGTTACCCTCAGGTCCTGATCTAAGATCAGCATGTGGACAAAACACATACTACTGGCATGCACACAGATATCTATTAGAATTGACAATAAAAACAAAGTTTTCACTAATTTCACTGTTTTCATAGTGACTTCACACTCTATTTGCAAAATTTAAAGAGTTAAAGGGAAATTCTGTTTTTTTTTACAACTTGGGTCTTGTTCTTCTAGTTTTGACCCTCATTCCAATCAGTACTAACATTGCAGCTGAGATTTAAGAAAGCACAGTTTGACAAGTCAAGAAACACAAGCAAGTGCCAGTAGAGGGCCTCTGATGCTTAGAAAAGCTGTAACAATGAAAAGAGTGAAAGGAATGGGGACTAATTTGGGCTCTCACTAATTACTTTAGTGAGCACAATGTTACTGAAACTAGCTGGAATGATAAAGAAAAATGGTGACTTTCAACTCTGTCTCTGAACTCATCATTTTTTAGCTTTCTTATTAGTTTTGCAAAAATCCTTGGTCCTGAGCTAACCTTACGTTTGAGTGTGAAGACTTATTCTTGACCTCGTGAAGATCAGTTAGACAAAAAATCCTCTTATTTATCAGGAAGGTAGAAATGGTGTACCCAAGGTTTGCTATCCTTTTACGGTTAAAAAGAGAAACTGTTCCTTCAACACTGTTGTGTTCTCACTTCAAACAGACATCTGATCTTAGTCAAGTGTCTTTGGGTAACTTTGTCTAACTGTGAACATGTGACAGACGAGCATGCCAAACATGGGGGCTGTACAGCCTTGCTGCCTGAGTCCTGCCTCTGGGGGTGGAGGAGCTTGCATGGGTCTTAAAATATTCTGTCTTAATTTATCCCATTGTTCAGATCTTGTCTGTGTGTGTGTGTGTGTGTGTGTGTGTGTGTGTGTGTGTGTGTGTCACAGGTGTGTTTATGAACACTGGTGTTTGTGTGTGTGTGTGGATGAGCAGTCTGTATAAGTGAGAGCATTTTTTTGGGGGGTAGTGCATAAAAGACAGTATCGTTTTAGGCCAAGTTTTTTAGTGTCCAGTTTTTGGTACTATTTCATATTGTATTGTAGAAATACACATGACTTTTCAACAATCTGTGGACATAAAGGAAGAAAAATGGATATTAATGACATCTAGTGATATACAGAATAATCCTTAGAAAGGAATGCATTATGAATATCTATCTACATGTACCTGAATATTTAGCTCTAACAAACAATTCAGACTAAAGGGATTATAGTCGCTCATGTTGAAGTTAGAAGTGTTGCTAACGGTGTACAGTAAAGGGTGCAGTTATTGTGCTGTTTGTCATCGTGGCGAACAGTGCAGATTGCACCTTTATGAAATGCATTTCTGTATGGTTGCAGGCCTGCAGTGTGTCTGTCTCCCTCATGTGGCGAGACGCAGCACCGCAGTCCACTCTGTCACGCTGTCTTTGGTTGGCATAGCAAACTGTGTGGTTGAATCATGTCGTGTGGTCCTGCCTAGCTAGATGTCGAAATGTAGCTGAGAAACACAGCGAAAAATTCTAATCTACTATTGCATGGAAGTTTTCTGGTTATTTGACCCACTGTAATTCATAGGGGAGGTTGTATGATGAAATGCATTGGCCATGTATGTATGTAATGTAAGAAGACTTGTATACTTGTTCCAGCTGTTTGTCTTATTTTTATTACTTCACATGTCTGTGTGGTGAAATATTTCAATTTTTTGTATACTAAATACAAATGTATATGTAAGGTACTCTGTGTACTGTGTAGATTTGTTATTCACTCAGCCTTTTCTTTCTTTGTTTCTTTCCTTATTCCACAACAAGCTCTAGTTATGTTAACAACATACAAGAAAGTAAATAATTAAGTAAGAATATAAGAAAGTATTACTTAGTACTTTATATCAAATTTAAATACAGTAAATAAAAAAGGATATGTAAGTACATAGTACATAGGACACTAGTACATATTTAATACTGACATAGAAATAGTTTTTTTTTAATTTGCAATATTTGTTAAACATCTTTTACAAATGTTCTTGTATTGATCAGTTTTTCAAAATTTATTGTGTGTTGAGTAATTCTATAATTATTTTTAATTAATCTGTTTCTTCAGAATAGGACAAACTAATGTGATAACTGTCATCTTTACCTCCAGTCAAACATGAAATGCATGACCTCAGCACACAGTGGCCAGTAGTGGAAGAAATATTCTGATCCTCTACTGAAGTAAAAGTACTAATACCACACTGTGAAGTACATATAGAACTCATGCATTCATAACCATACTTAACCATACTTGCTGTATTTAGTTCCCTGACATCTTTCCTCACTCTGTGACTCCTGAAAGTTACATCAGCAGGGACCAAATGAAATGCATCATTAGCTTGAATAAAATTACCGATCTCTCAGGGTTTGGACACTTTGGAAACATTTGGGATAATGTGTGTAAGCAAACTCAACACAATATGTAACAAAGGTTGAGTTGTTTTTATACATTTCATTTTGGAAATGTTACATATAATATACTAGGAAGTAGGAAAATGTTCTCATATTAATGAGAAATAACCTGTAACTAAAGCTGTCAGACAAATATAGTGAAGTAAAAAGTACATTATTTTCCTTTGAGATGTAGCAGAATTATAAATTAAAATTATAAAATGGAAATACTCAAGTAAAGTAGTACCGGTAACTCTAATTTGTACTTAAGAACAGTACTTGAGTAAATGAACTTTGTTACATTCCACCACTTAGAGTGGCATGCATATCTGTTTGTTGAATTAGAGAGGTTATGACTTAATTAGAAAGATTTGTTTAATATACAGTATACACAGAACACCAACAGTTATTGATTACTACATGACTTATCACGTCATATAATCAACAGAACTGATACCTTGTTTCAACAAACCTTTCAAGCCAATTTATGACACATTTTAATTTGGTCTCAAGATTATTAATAACCCATATGCCACTGCCATACAGAAGGATTTCTGTCAGCACATCAAGTAATTCTACATCTGTCAATAGCTGGCTTCTTTCACCTGTGCTGTAATTGTCTTCTCAAAATGGCCATATTATTTAAATGTATGCCTAAATACTCATGGTACAAGTACTGTGTTTTGCAATATTAATGCAGAATCTCAGCCATCATCTGTATAAAGCAGGACATATTGCACAATGTTAAATAAACCTCTGTATCATCATTAGTCCTTCTGTAATTACCAATAATATTCCAAAGTATTTACATAAACACAAGAAAAAAGAAACATGCTCCAAAGTAATGTACGAATAAGGACAAACAACAAAGGAAAGTTAGAGGTTGATTGAGTTTAATTACTGAATAAAATTGACCTCTATTTCTAAAACGCAGTGAGGCGATAAGACAGGAAGTATTTGTTCTTTCTCCTCTGAGCAGATGGCCAGTGTGTTGAGACAAAAGTCATGTTGGTCAGCAGGCCAGGAAGCCTCCATCCACCGGCAGAGTGACTCCATTAGTCATGCTGCTCTTATCACTCAGTAGAAATAAAATACTGTTCACCACGTCCTCCACCTCTGCACACAGACACACAGGGAGCTTTGTTAACACTCAGGTTAACAGTATAATACGCAGGAACATCCTAAAAAAAAGTAATGTTGACTCATACAAAATAACCCTGTTCAGTCACCACTTATGACCCAGTAGAAGACAGTGTCTGTATCTGCAGAGACTCTGCCCTCTGCCACAACCTGGTATGAGACATTACAATTAACTATCTTTCTCTAGGACCACTTAATGTTGTGTTTACAAACAGCAAAAAATGACAGTTGCATATTATGCCTTTAACAAATATGTTAAGTGTAAGTATGTGTATATACAATTATAAAAGAATATAAATTGAACCTGACCACCAGATTCAAATATGCTCAAAATGCCCCCACTCACACCCCATATAAAAAATATTACAAAAAAGGAATAGCTATGGTACAACATGATTCAAATCTTTAGTAAACATAATTCTAATTATAACTAAATACCCATTAATATTACAATATCTAGGGTTGAGAGAGTACTAAATACTAATAAATAAATATAGCAGCAACTTCTAAACATGGAGATCCAGTTGCAATCTTACAGTCTGCACTTCACTATATGACAACCCACCAAGACCTTTCCCTAACCTAAACCAGGTAGCTTTTGTGCCTGAACCTCACCATTTCAAGGCCGTATCATGAGGTAGGTGGGTCCATAACATTAGTGAGTACCAGGATATGGTTAATATAGCTTAGCATAGTCTGGCTCTGTCAAGTTCAAAAATACATCTACCATTCAAAAATACAGGTGAAGGTAGAAACCAGATGGATCTTATCCACTGTGCACCTTGCCTTTTGCCCAGTGCAAACTGGAACAGGCTCCAGCAGCTATAATATGAATATGAATCACATATCCTTTAAGCTATGTGCTAAGACAGTTGTACCAAACAATGACTTTAAATGACCTCTTACTATATTACAGACTGGTGAAATCAAAATCTGTCCTGCTCCTGTCTCCTGCTCTATGTGGTGATGAAGTCAACAGCATGTGTAGAGGGTCCAAGGTGTCTGACCTACCTGCAAAATGGCCTAGGGGGATGCGGGATGTCATGGCCTTGGCTTTTTCAGGATTGCTCCAGCCCAGGCGCCCCATCTCTGTCATCACCACGGTGGGGTTCACACTGTTCACCCGAATCTGTTCAGAACACAACAGCGGCGCTTCAGTTAAAACACTTCAACTTTCATAAATGTGAACACCATTAAGATCCAGTCTTTGTGCTTAAATATCTCCTTGCTTTGCTTTTTTTGTGTGGCTTTCAAATGACAAAAAAATTAAAAGGATTCAATTGTGCTTTATTAATTGTTTTCATTAAGACCTTTCACTATTAGCTAACTTTTGCTGAGCACTGGTCCAATAGTACAACACTAGTAACACTCTGGGGATATGGGATAAGCCAAACTACTGTATCAGCTGTTTAAAACACTAAGTCGATTTAAAAGCCTGGAGTCTTCACGAGCATAGGTAGGAGGAGGTAAGACTGCACCAATCTCGCATAAAGTACCAGTATATCAGTATAATACTCAGAGACTCCTATTGTCTGATCACTCAGTGAATGTAAATTAGAAGTAGCCTTCTGCAAAATCTATCAGAAAAAGATGGTCCAACTTTTATTTGGAGGAGTTTCCATGTTGTATAAGAGGGAGAATACCTGGTGGGGTCCCAGCTCCAGAGCCATCACTTTAGTTAGCATGTCCAGGGCTCCTTTGGTGGCACCTGAACAACAAGAGAGAACAGAAACCTTACCTTCTCAATGAATCTGTGAGTATGGTAATTCATAGGGACATTTTAAAACCATAATAGCAGAATTTGTGACTGAGAACTCTCAATAGGCTCCACCCCCCCCCGCGACCCTGATGGATAAGCGGTATAGAAAATGGATGGATGCATATAACAACAGACTCATACAAAGGCCTGTGCTGTCATTGTACATCAAGATTGGGTGTGTAGTACCAAGCTTCATAAGAGGAACTGAATACAAATTGAACAATTAATAAAAGTTAAATGTAAATATAGACACAAGTGGCAATAATAGGGGTCAATCTGACATTTTCAGCACAAAAAAACTAACTGTGCTAACTGTGCAAAAGTAAACTTGACTATTACAGGGCCATCATGAGGTCAATAATGATTTAGTATGTCACAGTGGTTCAGTATAATCAGTTTGACTTAAAGATTCTGTTACAGAATTGTTTGCACTTGTAATGAACACCTGTGCAGTTACTTTTATGTAAGACATCCAAAGACTGAAATGCTGGTGAATGTTAACCACTCTGGGCGGGCAGTGGTTAGCACTGTCGCCTCATAGCAAGAGGGTTCCTAGTTTGAATCCTGGTCTGGGCCCTTCTATGTGGAATTTGCATGTTCTCCCTGTGCCTGCGTGGGTTTTCTCCGGGTTCTCCGGCTTCCTCCCACAATACCAAAAAACATGCACATTAGGTTTATTGGCTACTCTACATTGCCCCTAGGTGTGAGTGTGAGAGTGTGTGGTTGTCTGTCTTTGTGTGTTGGCCCTGTGATTGACTGGCGACCAGTCCAGGGTGAACCCCGTCTCTTGCCCGTAGTCAGCTGGGATAGGCTCCAGCTCCCCCACGACCCTGACGGATAAGCGGTATAGAAAATGGATGGATGGATGTGAAGCATTCTTTGTTACTCACAGTAGACAGTGTGGTCTCTCAGGGCACACTGTGAGGCCTGGCTGGACACGTTGACAATGGAGCCTCCTGAACCTCTGGCCTTCATACCACGAGCCACTATCTGACCACAGAGACAGAGCTCCGTTTGATTCAAGACGAGCAGTTTGATGAATCACACATTTGAATTTAAACTAGTGGTGCAATCAGACACACCGCTCTTCTAGTCCAGGAGATATTTTTTAAAGAGGCAAAAAAACAATAAAACATCTGCTACTACCAAACTGTATACAAGTTGCTGTAAATACCTGGAAATCATCTACATGTGGCCATCTTACACTAAGACCAGGGAACAACTGCAGCAATGCAAGTGTAGTGATTTTCAAAGAGCTGTTATTGTACCTGGGAGACATGCAGCACAGCTTTCACATTCACATTGAATGACCTGGATATGAAAGAACACAATAAACAGAACAGGCGATGAAGTCTAACTCATACTGTATTCAAGGATTCAAGGATTCAAGGAGCTTTATTGTCATTTTACACATGTAGGAACATGAGGTGGAACGAAATTAGTTTCCCCGGTCCCAGTATGAGCCCAATTACCTAACAACATACCTAATGCTATAAATATAAAAACAACACTATATAAATATAAAAAAACCAATCAGAATAAAAGATATAAACAATATAAAAGTGAACAGGGAGCAACAATATTTACAGCAGTACTGTGGTATTGTGCAAATGGCAGAGTAGTGCAAATGAAATGAGTAGTGCAGAGTTCTGTGCAAATGGCTGCATTGTGCAATGTATGTTCTACACTGTGCTGTTTGGAAATCATTAAAGTATTCTGTATTTGTCTTACTGGTCAAACTGGTCAGGAGTGACCTCAAAAAATGGCTGCAGGTTGGCACAGGCGGCGTTATTCACCAGCAGATCGATGGGGCCGATGTCCCGCAGGGCCACTTCCGTGGCCCCCCAGTCTGCCAGGTCTACACACACTGGGGTGATGGAAGCACACTGTGAGAGGAAGAGGTGTCAGTGCAGTTAACAGAGGAAGAAGAAGGAATGTATAAGCATGATGAGTTTGAGGGTTTGTTGGAGAGCCCATATTTATCCATTCTAAAATGATCACAGTATATAGTAAAACAGAATAATATCCTGATAGTAGTGTTTTGATCATTTCAAAATTCATTTTAATTTCTTCTTTTGTTTTGTGCACCTTTAAAATAGATATATGGCCAACAATTTACTATTTTGTTTGTATGATTTTATTATTTCCTTCCTTTACTTGTTATTTAGAAAAGAAGGGATAGCTGCAAAACTGGGCAAAGTTACTTCCAACTACAGTTATCACATATCATATCATTAGCAGTTTCCGACTCTAAAAAAGTGTTCATTATAAGATCGTAACATCATAACATCGGGGAAACAGATTATTCTGAAAGCTCTGATATATTGAAAATAATGGAACACATTAAATAACCATCCCTAAATGTTGTCTCACGTAGCCTGTTCAAGGCAGTGAAACCCAAATTAAAGAGATACAGTTTTATGCTGCCAGTGCACAGTGTTTCTACAGCATATCAGCATGACTCAAGATAACTAAATCAGCTGGGCAGAGCTGCTCTGCACTCCTCATCCAGTGAAGCAGATGAAGAGATGGAACGAAAGCACAATGGGAAACATAAAACAGAGCAGGGTATGGAGGGGTCACAGGTCGGGAACAGGGGCCCCTCGAATGGATGACAGCGTATGTGTGTGTACCTCCTGTACCAGACTGTTCAGGTCAGCCTGCGTGCGCGTGACCGCAATGACCTTTGCCCCGCAGTGTGCCAGAGCCAGAGCCGTGGCCCTTCCAATCCCTGAGACACCAAACATCCACAAATATAAAGACTGTGTCACCAGAGCTGACACACACACATTCCACTCCATGAACAAAGCTTTTTAAAATACAATTTTCTCACTGTGTGGGAAATGACAACACTGAATTAAACATGTATTCTGTGTATACTAAAGCTCGACAGCTATGCCTAGCACTTACATCGTGTGAAAAGATGTGATATGTTTGGAAACTTCAAGCATTTCAGCAGAATTCTTTTACTAGAATGCTTTTACTTCACTACAATTCAGAGATATATATTGTAGTCTTACACCACTACGTTTATTAAACAAATTTAGTTTCCAGGGACTTTAAAAATTCAGTTTAATATATGACACTGCTTAAAATGTAAATAAAAACACAATACAATCACTTGAGAACAAACTGTTTAATAATAATGGTTGAAGAGTTCCGTTAGACAACTGGACATGAAGATTTCTAGAAGATGTTTCGCCTCTCATGCAAGAAGAAATGGAACTCTTCAACCTTGACCATGACCTGGATGACTGAGAATCTATATAGATATGTTACTGACAATGGTTTTACAAAGTGTTCCTGAGCCCACATAATAATATTCTTTATACAATCACGTTTCACACAGTGCTGAACCTCGGCCCATACTGTTAGGGCTGTGTATTTCTCTGTGCATTTTGCCTGCCTCTCCCTCACTTCCTCTCCCCTCTCTTGTGTGTGTGTGCATGTGTGTGTGTACTCATCTGAGTCCGCAGCAGCAGAGCTGGGCGGCTCCTGTGTTCCTCAAGTCATCTTCTTGCCTGCACACCTTGACCAATTAACCTTGTCAGCTCTGTGACTATTTAAGGACAGGTCGTCTCACTTCCCCTTCGCCAGATTATACTATCATTTCTGTGGTACCGATGTCAGGCTACCCTTCTGCTTTGTCTTACTCTTGTGGACTATTGTCTCTTGTGTCATGTGTTGTTGTACTGCCTTGCCTCTGCCTCTCCTGCCCAGTCTTCTCCAGACTTGCTCTAGTGACTTTGGAAGATTGGATTTTTGGTGTTGGACATTTCATGTAGTTATCTGCAAGTAGACCACATGCACTCATCTGCCATCAGTCTCCTGCTTTGAATGCTACTTGGTTGGAAAAGACTGGGAACTCTGACTGTCTTCCCTTGTAAATGGTGTATATAGTTTTTGTTAGTGAAGACTGAACGTCACCTTTTTCTCTTGCTGTCAGTGTCTGTTTTTTGGTGTCCTGGTCTTTTGTTAAATCATGACATATCCTTGCTTACGAATGACTGAGCCTTTCGAGGATGCCCTTTCCAAACCCAATCATTGTACTGTACATTGCACTGTTATGAATCTGTTTAACTGTTGAATATTCTAAACAGGTGGTTTTTGAACAGAACACAACTTTCCCAATCTTTTGATGGCCATGTCCCAACTTGTTTAAATGTGTTGCTGACATCGAATTCAGAATAAGTGTATGTTTCTAAAAATCAGTGAGGTTGATGAGGTCAAACATTAAATATATTGTCTTTGTACTGTTTTCAGTTGAATACAAGTTAAAAATGATTATCAAACTATCACATTAATTCATCTATGATCACAGTATATGCCAATAATATATTATTATTAAATATGACATTCTGCATAAGTACTCTTACTTCTTTGCACTATTGTTTTTTGACTTTTGCACTGTGGTATTGCTACTTTTACTGAAGTACAATGTCTACATTTTGGGGGACAACAAAGTGAAATCTGAGTCAAGAATATTATGAATGGATATTAAAGAAACAGGAAAACATTTGATGTAATATTTGATTTAATGAATAAGTAAATATTTTTAAAACTACACTGACCATAACATTAGCACGACTCTTTTGTAATTACAGCATTGTCAGAGGGTGAAAAACGATGGCCTCCGTGCTTGATTGCGCATGCGTGCGCGTGCGTCCTTATCCTTCAGGGATTATAAAGCGAACGTCACGTCGGTTCAGCAGCCTGATGGTGTCAATGCACTGAAAACCACTGGACTACTTGTGGTGTTGAGCGTTGTGTTTACCTTTTCCTGCTCCGGTGACCAGGGCTCGTTTGCCTGGGAATGAAATCTCCATGTTCGATCAGGTCCGGGATCAGCTGTAGATTGATATCCAACAATAAAGAGAGGTACATGAAGAACTCATGTGACTCGCCCAACGTCAGCGTCGAGGAAAACTTAGCTGCAACTTTTTGATCTGTCTCCTACATCTGCCACACATTTCCCAGCTCAGCATCCAAATACTAATCATGCATTATTTGTGTTTTAAGGCTCTAATAACAGCATGGACGTACTTACATACCTGGCGTGCAGCAGACAGAGCCAGCGATCACTGCACTGCGGCTAAGCCAGCCCCCACTTTGACAACACACACTGCAGGAAGTAGCGTCTCTGTGTTCCGCCGGGCTCAAAGATTAAACTTCTACCAAAGTTAATGGTCAAAAAAAGCATGTTTATCCTCCAGGTTATTTCTGCACAGTCACTATGAACATACTGAAGTCACCCGACAGTTTGATTGGTTCACCCTAATAATGATTAATAAATTATTCAGTTATTTTCTCACGGAGATTCAATAATGTCTGTCTGCTTATAGAACAAAGTATGTTTGAGATTTTAGATGCTTAAGCTGCTTCTGTTGTTTGATCAATACTGAGCAGCTATCATATGAGCTCAGCAGGCATTGTATCTGTCAAAACACTTTAGTGATGCTGCTTAGTTTTGTCAACAACACAAGTCTTGTTTACGGTTTTGATATTTCAGTTTATTTCAGTTTATATTGTGCTCTCAAATGAACTCAGACTGACAGACAGAAAACCCACAGCCAGTTGTTTGTTGTTTTTTTTAATTCCAGCACAGGGGCCCGTTTCAAACCGTGAATCCTGAGTTAATTTACTCTGAGATTGGAAAACTCTGGGTTTCCGGTTTCAGAACAGCTTATCTGAGTTAGTTAGGAAAGAACAATCCAAAGCAGCCTCATCATCTATAGGATCTTCAAGAAAAGGACATGCCACGTTAACAGTAATTACTCGGTCGTACTACGTTACTGAATGAATGAATGAACGAGGAAAGGAAGCAGAGGTTCCTGGCTTGCAAGGGAGAACTATCCTGCTGATAGTCGGCCGGGTGAAGGAGGAGAAGAAGAGGTAGACAGGACAGAGAGGATGAAAGAGAGAGAGAGAAACATACATGCAGTAATCATCATAAATTACTAGGACAGACATGACAGGTTGGTATAATTGGAATTCTGAAGACCATGTATTGTATGTACCTTACTCATTAAGCCTGCATTCTGAAACCAGCCCCAGTGGACTTGGTATGTCTCTGGTTCTCTCAGCATATGTTGCAGTATAATAAGGCTGACACGTACAGATGAGGGGCCCAAGAGCAGATTTTTATCCCAGGCCAACCTTGACTGGAAAATATGGCCACGTCAAAAATGAGCATCATTTTCTAAATGTTCTGATATCCTGTGTATATAAGAGGGACCACATAAAACATATTAAACCTATTCCCACACTATCTGTGCATCGTGTATGGTGTTACTGTGCTGAAATGCTACGTGCCTGTTGTGTGGCACATTGATAACAAAAATGATCACAGATTAATTGGCTGGATATCATTTTAATGAGCTGTCATCTATCTGTGGGATTGTGGGTCAGAACATCCACAAAAGTGTGCTGGCTGTCATACTGCAAAATGTGACTGGATGCAGAAGGACTTAATGGTATTTTTGGCGTAATGCATTTGACATACTATGTATTGGGACAAGCTTTGTATTTTTCTGGCATACCAAATAGTAAAGTAGTATGAGATCTGGAATGCAGCGTGGGTTCGTCAGGGCCCTGAAAGAGTTTGCCCTACGGACCTTTTTCCACAGCAGGCATTTTGACATGTCACAGTAGAAAAAGCACAGGTGTAAACAATAAATGTAATGATATCTGAATTCCATTAAGCTGCTTCAGTTTCAAGTTCCTGGTGTTGTCAAGCAGTGTCAGTATCAATTTTACCTTTTCGTTTTTCGTTTACCTTACCTTTTCCTGTTATAAGGCAAGATGTCTGCCTCTGGCAAAACACTTAATTTGCTTTTTACTGTCCATATTTAAACTCACAGGATACTGATATGTGGTTTCCTGTTAGTTTTGAAGACACACAGTCATGAAGGGACTTAAATGAATCCTTGAGCAATAGTAAATCACCGTTCTCCTGAATCAAGCATGTATTCCAGTGTTTGGCTCAGCAGATGCATGTGCTTGTCTAAAAGGGGTTTAACTGAGTACAGACAGTTCCCAGAGGGATGTGTGAAACAAGTTTTTATAAATATACATAATGTCATTAACTCTGCAAAACCTATGGTACCACCAAAGAATGAATTTGGTTACATGGTGTTTGGTTTTGTATGGGTCATCATACAAAACAAACGCACACATCAACTCTGCAATTTTGTAGAAATCCAACAGTAAAACAAACACTTTTGTGAATTCAGAAATGTTTTATTCTTATAGAAAATACAGAGCAGTAGTAAAAAAGTTCTCTCACACACATCTCTCACTCAGCATCACCCACTGACCTGCAGTAGGACACATAATCTGGATTTTGGATTTAGTCTTGTGTGTAACAAGGCAGATGGTGTTCTAAACAAGTGCTTTTTTTACAAGCAGAAATATTCATGCTGGTTGGTGTAAACTGAGTGAGTGGAGTCAAAAAAACAAAACAAAAAAAACAATTTATTGGCGTAAAAGTCAGCAAACTGCTGAATATGAGGTCCAATGAAGGAACAGTGTCCTTGATACTGAACAATGTTATTTTATCATTAGCATTTAGAGTTGAGGGTCCGCAGACCAACTTACATAGTTAAAAAATTATAGCATTGCTGTGGCAAGTAAGGTATTTCCGCACTTTATTTAGAGAAGGTATATAAACATAATTCTTTCACTGGATTTCATTGCAGTTTACATAGAAACATGACTACACTCTGAGGCAGTACTTAAATGCTAATATGCTTCTCAAGGTGATGTTTAGCAGGTATGTTTACCACGTCCAGCATATTAGTTTAGCTAGTTAGCATTCTAACATTTGTGAATTAGCAATAAACACTAAAAAAACTTAGGCTGACAGGAATATTATTAGCTTTGTAAGAGTATCGGACACATTATAGTTTCACATAATGACAAAGCTAGGTGAAAAGTCAGAGGATCCCTTAAATTATGACTGATCCAGAGGGAAACATGAAGGTCTGAACCCAACTTCACGGCAAACCATCAAACCCACCGATCACCCGTGCCATGGCTAAATCCACCACACAAGATGTCAGTTGTCATGGTGACCCAGTCTTTATACAATATAGGTTGTGCCAGAACAGTATTCATGGCCGGTTTCTATGTTTTGTCACATAGAAACAAGATTAACACCAGTCTTACTTAAATGGACAGTTCACCCCAAAATCCAAAACACATACATTTGCATATTACATATTTTTGCAGTGCCATGTGTCCATCTAGATTGTTTTGGTGTGAGATGAAGAGTGCTGGAGAGACTGGCTACAGAGATGTCTAGCTTCTCTTGACTATGACTCAACAGCATGTGGATGAGAGGCTTGCACCCGTGACACGGTGAGCAGTAACAGCCAGTGTTACTGCTCACCTCATCCATGAGTGGATGCACATTCGCCTCTGCACGGTTGAACAGAAAGAAAATAATTCCTACATGATGGGATTAGCTTTTTTAAAAAAATTATTTGAGCAGTGTGCTTCATTTGTGCTTTGAGCAACACAAGTGTAGTGCCATCTAATTCCATCTTGTTCAAGAGAAATTCAGACAGGCAGTATCTCTAAATTAACTGGCTTGTAAAGAAATTAAAGAATAATTCCCACAAATTTATCTTTTTGGTTGGTCTTTAAGATTTGCAGCTTGGCATCCTGACTTATTTTAATAAATCGTTTCATGTGAAAATTGCTCACTGCAATGGTGGCTACGCTCAAATTTGATAGGGCAAGTACTGCGGACCAGGGTCGATCCTGTTGACCAAAGTGTTGGTCAACCGGCAATTTTGACATGATGGCAGTGCCCAAGAAAAGGCCAGGCGCCACTTAAATTATTAGCAACCATATTCTGGGGACCATGAATGTCCAGATTTCATGGCAATATGGTTGAGATACCCTTGGCTCTATTGAAATCATACTCCAACAAATTAATTATCTTTGCCTCCACAACAGCTCTGCCTTAAAGAAGTGTATGCAGAGCTAAAAATACAAACTATGCAAATATTTAAACTAGGTTCACTCATATTCACGCCAACACTGTAAAACAGTCTAGTCAATAGCATACAGGAAGTAACAAGATAAAATTAGTGCAAAACTATAAAGATGGGCCTTTTAGAAACAGGCTAATATGAGGAGACGGTCACAGGAGCACACAAACCATCCACAGAGGTTTTCTGACAATCCTAATAATCTTATATCTCTTCATATAAAACATCAGTTCAGTTCAATACAATAATTTCATCACATTTTAATCAGATTGTATAAAAGTACCTCAAGAACCTCTCATTCAAAAGAAACTACCTTGATTTTATGATGATTTGGGGGTGTCTACAGCACAAAAATAAAGTGAAATTGACTCTAACAGTAAGAGTCAGTGGTTTGGAAGAGACAGAGGAAAGTAAGGCCTTGATTAAACACTGAAACATCCTTCATAAATAATGAACTCAGGGAAATACTGTGTATAACACTGCAGGTCCTTCTAATACTGTAGCATTTGCCTCAAACAGCTTTCCACTCAATGGAAGGAGCATAGCACAGACACGCGGAGTGGAAATTCAGCATTATGTTTTCTAGATAAATGTTGCCATTGCTTGAGCCAAAGAGCCACTAGATTTCAGAGTAAGACTGCAAAAGAGGATTCAGATTTAAGAATTATTATCAGTAACAAAGCCCATCTGGATACCGTACTGATCAAGTTCATTTCCACTGGATGGAGTCAAAGAATCAAAGTAATCTTTCTTTTACTGAACTAATAACAGACAGGAAGAATTGGACAGGAAGTGTCAAATGTACATTAAAACAATGCTGTAATCCACCACATAATCGTGGACACAATAATGGAGTCAACACAAAAACTATTTTTGCACAAAAGTGTGAACATCTATGGAGAAATGAAATTGGGAGCTGAGCTTTGCACAATCTGTTGAGGTACATTGAGGCTGGTGTCAACAGACAACTTCTAAAAGCTATTTCCATGTTCACTTAGCCAGAGAAAGTCATTCTTTGGATCCTCTTATTAGTGACTTAATGAGTTAGATGAATTTGGCCTGCTGAATAGGTGTGTAAAATATACACCAATCAGTCACGACATTAACACCACTGACAGGTGATGTGAATAAAATTAATCATATCTTTATAAGGCAATGTTCTGCAGGGAAACCTTTGGGTTCTGGCAATCATGTGGATGTTCTTTGACACACACCACCCACGTAAACATTGCAGACCAAATACAGCCTCCAATGGCAACAACGGTAGCGTAGGACACAGAAGCACTGTGCATTCATGAAGCATGAGGTGAGGCTGCTTGGGATGAAGGCATCCATCAAATGACATGTAATGTATTTCCAGATAAACATAGCTGCATCATGGCACAGTCAGACAGTTTGACAAAGGCTGAGCAGTTATCAGTGCTGCAGGATTAAACACACAGTGGCTTTCAGTTTTTGTGGTGAGGTTTGTACTCTGGACACCAGTCAGTATGAGCATACAGAAGGCAGTGGACTGTCTTAAACCTGCAGGGTGGGGGGAAAAAAAAGACAATCAGGGACATATTAACTTCTCTTACAAAATTTCAAGTGCATGGAGACAGAGTTATCAGAGCTAGGCAGGCTATGTGCATCCTGTGTATGCTTCAAAAAGCTTCCAAAGTGTTCACTCATGTGAGGCTGTTGTTTTATTTGTACGGACGTCCAAAATAACAGAAGACAGTAATCCAATGTGATGAAGTGATACAGAATTGTTATTTTAAACCAATTCTTAACTAAATTTACTGAATATTTACTGTGTTGTGATATATGCTGTTACCATGACATAAAATGTCCATGAAGTGATAGACTATTTTCATATGGCACACCCCTTTCTCACATGGAGAAAAGCCCTACACAATATTCCACAAAGGCTGTTATCAGCTGGTTTTTGAATCACATGTTTTCGGTCTCAAGTCTCAGAGAAACATTCAGATGTCCACATGCTGGCTATGCTGTACATATCGCAGCTAGCAAAACTTATTCTACTACAGTAAGATACAGAATGCTAAATCAGCACAATATGATACTGACAGCAAAGTGAAACCGGAGTCAAATGCTCCTTGTTGATTCTGATATGATACAAGAGAATAAAATTGACTGTGATGAATCATAAATAGCTCCTAGAAAAATAGAAAACACAGAACAATATGTTACAAGTTTGAGTAGGTGCTGTATTACCATTAAATAAAGCCTGAATCATAAGTTTGACTCAGTACTGTAGGTTTAATCCTAGTTTGTCTCACAGAGTAGTATAGTATAGTATGTGATACCAAATACGTTGTGTGTCGCAAAGCAGAAGAGCCATATTACAGTGTTTCCCTATTAACATGTTTACCTTGTAGGGTCATCAGCCAGTGAAAAGCCTCCAACTATGCTGACAACATTTTTTCTGTTCTCAAAACCTCCATAGCTAAGAGTCACCTGTTGCAAAACATAAAATATACTCAGTTCAACTTCAGGGAAAAGATCAAAAGGAAAAAAAAAAGATTTCAGGAAAATTTTAAAAAAATCCAAAGACTGAAAATTTTTTGATGCAATTGTGATACTGATATTTTCATAGCAACAATAGCAAGTATTGAATCCTTAACTGCTTTGACAAGTCACATCTGAGAATGCCACATTTTCTCTCTCACACACACACAAATACATACACACACCCCCATAGATACACACTATTGCATGTACATCCCCGCTGTTGGACACACTCACCTGGTCGAGCACGGTGTCAGTGGGCAGCTTCTGCAGGTTTTCCAGGTGAGAGTGGAAAAGGTGCGTGTGTGTTAGGGTCACCTCCAACAGCGCTTCGATGATGTAGCCAATGGTGCAGTCGTCTGGCAGTCGAATCTTCTCTGCAGTGCTGATGAAATTCCCCAAGCTGAAGGAAGAAGGGCACAATTTTAGCCTACAAAGCCTGTTTAGAAAAATAGCTGCTGTTTACAGAAGCCCATAGAAAACTGCATGTTTGTATTAATGATATGAATATAGGAGAAATTCAGAATGCATTACTGCACAATATTGATATAAGGGATGGAAGTTTCTAGAAATGTAAACTGATAATGATTCATCATTCATCACAGCAGAGGGGATGTAGAACACGGAGACTGAATCCATTTTCACCACTTTTGTTTGGTTTCAAAGCACTACATCACCATCTACAGCAACACATCAGGGTTAAATGTTAGACGTTGGTGTCAGTTCCAGTTTTTTGTGCAAACATATAAGAATATACTGTATGGTGTGTTAAAGAGAGGCATCAGAGGAAAAGACATTCTAAGAAACATAGTTCTTCTAACCTCAGCCTCATAGCTTACCAACAGGGTTGACTTTACTTCATATAAAAATGGTTATGTTCCACAAAATGTTGCAACACAAGTATTGTGGCTTCAAATGGTTAAACAATTTGAATGAGTTAAAAGATCAGGGGCTCCATGACCTACCTGGCCCATGGGCTCATTTTCAGTGCCAGACCTCTGCTGATACAGAAGCCTGCTCCACCTGTGGCAAACCAGAACTTGACAGACACCTAGAATCAGGCAAACACAGCCAAATCAGCCAGCTGTTGAGGAACAAGGGAACTTAACTTTGTCACATAGTGGAACATTTTGAAACCTGGATGTGACTAATTGCTTGCTGCAATATTTTGTCAGTTAATGGATCCAGAATGAGGTATAAGCTAACTGACCGATCCATCACTCTTGACCCTCTCTGCAGCCTCTATAGGATGATCCAGACTGGGCCGGCCCAGGTAGACATCTTGGCTGTGGTGGTAGGAGGATAGCAGTTGCAGCAGGCTGGGCAGGATCACATAGTTATCATCATCCACATGGCAGAACCACCTGGAACACGCACGATCAGCATTGTACATTCATTTTCAAGTGAACCTATAATTAAGTTGATGGACTTATTGGACTTATCAACTTATCACTTACTTCTTCTGAGACTCAATGAATTTGTCATACTCTACAGACATCTTGCAGCACAGAGCCTGTCGGGTGTGAGCTGCTGAGCAGTTAGTGTTGATGA
Source organism: Scatophagus argus (assembly GCF_020382885.2). Classification (NCBI taxonomy): domain Eukaryota; kingdom Metazoa; phylum Chordata; class Actinopteri; family Scatophagidae; genus Scatophagus; species Scatophagus argus. Next base: position 704,727 of record NC_058513.1, on the reverse strand, counting down.
TGTTGACTCCTGAAAAAGAGACAGATTTGTTGGTAGCAGATGATTGACAAAAACATAAGCGCTGGAGACACTGTACATTATAAATGCAATACCACAATTACCAATTTTACAATTTCTTCCTCCATCTGCTTTGTTTCAAAAATATGAAATTGCAGATGACGACATATTCCTTGGGTACATTCACTGCAGTACAAACGGAAGATTGGACATTATGGCACAGTTCTTCATAAGGTGTACATTTGCACATTTTCCTATAATCTGCACTGTTTATCAAATACAATACCTGATAACAGGATTAACTTTCAAAGCACACCTATACATATCCTTCAACCTATTAAATGGAGGCTTTGTCTTCACATATTTTTCTATTACTTCATCTTGAGCATTTGATGTCTCCATAGATGATAATGTTTCATCACTGGATCCTTTAATAGGCGGTGTACCACAGGGGTCGACTCCTTCTCCCATCCTGTTCTCTGTGTACATGCTGCCCAATGGTCACATCGTTCATTACATATATGGTGTTCATATTTCTCACCACTGTTGTTGTTACACAGCTATGTAGCTAGAAACACTTCAAAAACTGCCTGAGTGCAATAAAAAAACCTTTTTTCCTCTATGACAACTGCCCAGTTTCTTACCTGTTCTCACACGCAGTTCCTTATCCTCACCGTCAGTGAATATGTAGGTCTGAAATATACAAAGACACACTGTTAGTGCACACACATGTGCATTCATGCTCTCCGACTGGAACACAGTGAAGTGCATCATTGTTTTCTCTTGCTGATGACAGTGCAATAGCAAGAAGAAGAGCAAGGGTAGAACAAAATAACATGCACACAGCAGTGAAATAAATAAAAACAAAAACAAGTTGAGGAAGAGGACATTTCACATTACCCCTTACTGCTGACACCATTTTTACAAACAGTGCACTGTAGGAATGAGTACCAACAGAATTCAGTCTTTTGCAGAAATAACAGATACAACAACATGAACTGCATGCTTCTTTCATTTCTCTTTAGAATAGAACAGAATCTTTATTTGTCTGACACCAAAAGGTAACAGAAATTTGTCTTCAACAGGGCTCAACATCATCACTACACACACATACAAGACATTAAAAGACCTAAGATCACATAAACCTGAACTAAAATCACACACATTGCTACTTAAAAGGACCATTAGTAAAATTATTATCTGCTTATAGAAATTCCTTTTCTGTTGAGGGCTGTGATTGCAGTTGGAATGAATGATTTTTTGTAGATTGCTTTTTTGGCCAGTGGGACTTTGTATCTCCTGCCTGATGGGAGAAGACTGAAAGAATGATGGGGGAGGGGATGAGAGGGTTCCTCTGTGATCAGGGTGGCTTTCCTGATCACAGAGCGCTCATACAGATGGGACAGTGGAGTTTGTGGTGAACCAATTATTTTTCCAGCTTGATCTGTGATCCGGGAGAGTTTTGTTTTCTGTTTACTGGTGAGGAAGTTGTACCAGGATGTGATATTAAAGGTGAGAATTCTATAAGTGACCGGTAGACCGTGATTAAGATATTTTTCCTGACATTAAAATTCTTTAGCTTCCTGAGGAGATGGAGGCGCTGGCGTGCTTTATTGGAGATTGAGTCTGAGTGCATTTGGAAGGACAGGCGGGTGTCCAGCTGTGTCCCCAGATACCGTACTTAAAACACTCCACCTGTTCAACCTGCTCTCCCTGAATAGATAAGGGTTTAAAAAGCTGAGATGTTTGTTGAAAAGACACAAAGTTCAAGTGCTACACTGACAATGAAGTTTTGACTGATGTGTTTGATCAATTAGCATTCCATGTGGATATCAGCTCATATTAGTCCCTTCCCACAAAACTGTGTATGGACAGTTAGTCATGTACAGCAGGCAGAGACAGAGATGCTGAGTGTCTTCAAAGCCCTACAGGCAGGCTTAATCTTTACACTCCATCAAATGACACGGTCAAAGGGCTTGTGTAACTTGACCTTAGGCTTCTATTAAACAACCAACATCTGTCTCTCTAGCCACCAGACAGCCTACAGTAGAAGAGCTAAACTGACACACTTACAAATTGATAAGAGCACCTTTTAATTTTACAGGCAGTTGTAAACATGAGGGCCAGACTTTACTGATTTATGAGCAGTAAAAGAAAATGGCAACACGCCTGTAAAGCCTCTCAGTGCGTGACAGTAAATGGTTAACAGACTCACAATGGAACCCTTTCACAGTAGACCTGGACTCAGAGCCAGTATTAGCCGAGCTGTTGATACTGGGAGCACAAGTTGAACTGGAACTACTTCACTCTCCTTCACTGGCATTTTTGGGTAAAGCGTTTCTGCAGTTAAGCCTCCTTCTCTCCACACTGAGGCTCTTTGTCTGGCATTGCAGCTTACTAATTGTTTTTAATAGTGCTCAATACAGATCTGGTCACAGTGCATTCTTTGTTTAAAACTTTAAACCTTACATGAAGTATTTAGGACTACTTTAAACTGAAGTCCCTCCTTATTCACTTTGTATGTGTTAAAAACCTGTCAAAATAGGCCATGTCACATATTATGTATAACAATTCTTTGGAAATTTTAATGCACTGTCCAATTGACGTGTAGCGTGTAGACTAAAACTGGTTTCGTGTGACACCAGACTGCTCAAAATAGAGCTGCAACAGTTAAGTGATTTAATCAAGAAAAGTAACAGACCACATTTTTGATGCAATTTTCTTTGTAAAGGGACTGTACTTACATAGCGCTTCTCTAGGATCCAGCCATCGAACCACCAACCTTCTGATAAGTAGACAACCCACTCTACCTCATGAGCCACAGCTGCCCCCTTTGTGTTTTTCTTAGATAATACACTACTGACTTTGTTGGTTTTCATGTAAGGATAATAATCTCCAGACAGCTGCCATTTGGAGCCACACACATGGAGTCGGACATAACTCTCCACCGACTGCAAGACCCAGGGCACAATGGGAAACGTTTGCATGTCGCCTGATCCAAGAGCTGATTGGTTTAGAAGTCGACTCAACAACATCTTTTATACATATTTTTCTTTCATGCTGAACTGGAGAGTTAGTAGTAGTAAAGAGTGAAAATATATTCATATTATTTCTGATTCTGATTCTGATTATAACCTATATACAATATATCATAGCTGTACAGCCTTGGCCAAAAGTTTTGAGAATTATACAAATATTAATTTTTAGTCTGCTGCCTCAGTTTGTTGTTGCATATACTATACTGTACCCCAGAGTGTTATTGTATTGGACTGCTGAGGACAGGAGTAAAGTCATTTTCTCTGATGAATCCCCTTTTCAATTGTTTGGGACATCTGGAAGAAAGCTTGTCTGGAGAAGAAAAGGTGAGCGCCACCATCAGTCCTGTGTCATGCCAACAGTAACGCATCCTGAGACCATTCGTGTGTGGGGTTGTTTCTCAGCCAAGGGAGTGGGGGTCATTCACAATTCTGCCTAAGAACACAGCCACGAATAAAGAATGGGACCAAAACCTCCCTCCAAGAGCATCCAAGAACAATCTGGTGACGAACAATGCCTCTTCCAGCATGATAGAGCACCAAGGCAAAAGTGATAACTAAGTGGCTCAGGGACCAAACATTGAAATTTCAAAAAAAAAATCAGTCAGGATGTGGCCCAGAAGTTGATTGACAGCATGCCAGGGCAAACTGCAGAGGTCTTGAAAAAGAAGGGTCAACAATACAAATATTGACTCTTTCCATTAATGTAACTGTCAATAAAAATTTTTGACACAAATGTTTGTTATTATACTGCAGTGTACAATAGTAACTTCTGACAAAAATATCTAAAAACATTGAAGCAACAAAAAAGGACCAACAACAGCTTCTCAGGAAGCTGAAGCAGACTGGACTGTCTTCTCAGCTGCTTGCAAACTTTTACAGGGCCACAACTGAAAGCATCCTGTATCTAAGTGTGACTGTGTGGTATAGCAGTTGCACAGCACAGGATAGGACAGGAAGGACTTAGCCCGGGTGGTGAGGACAGCACAGGGGATTGTGGGCTGCCGTCTACCAGATCTGGACTCAGTTACGCTGCCCGAGTCCAGAAAAAGGCCAGACGCATTGCCACAGACCCCACCCACCCGGGCAACGAACTGTTTGTGCCGCTTCCATCAGGAAAGCGGTACAGGAACATTAAAACAAGCACAAACAGACGCAGGGACAGCTTCTTCCCCAGAGCTGTTAAAGCAATAACCCCCCTACAGTGAAAACACTCACATCCCATCCCCCTTGAGGACTTCACACATGCCCCCCTCCCCGCAAAGCACACCATAGACTGGCACTAAGTGCACTTTATTTACTTCACTTTGTGTTTTATATTTTTCTTGTTTTTCTTAAGTGTTCATTTAAAAGTTTTGCTGCTATTTACATGTGTGCATTTGAGCTGAGAATCTTTACAAAATTTCGTTATGCTTGCATAATGACAATAAAAACTATTAAATCTTGAAACTTGAATCTTGGAAACTGTCCAATTTGACTGGAGCTTTTTGTCTCTGCCCCTGCTGATGCCGCCTGCTCTCGTCCACTTGTCCAAGCGAGGTGCAGTTCAACTCAAACAAGTCCATTAAAACAAATGACAGGTGGGTGAGGGTATATTTACACAAACAATAAAGTTTATCAGTTTGTATATGAAATATTTTGTCTTTGTGCTGTATTCAGCTGAACACAGGTCTAATGCAAATCTTTGCATTCTGATTTTTATTTTGATTTATCTTGCACCTCACCGTGTGAGAAGGTATGTGAGCAGCAAACTAGCAAAGCAGCACCAGCAGCCTCAGCACTGTCTGAGCAAGTCAACTGCACTTGTGCATCACCCAGAGCCCAATATGCAATAGCTTTAGTTACACGCAAAAACAGAAGAAAAGCCAAATTTGAATTCTACATGAGTTAATCCAGTTAATCCTGTTATTCAAATGAAACTAACTGATTTCAATGGAAAATGTTGCAGTTATAAATACTAGTGTGACAAGACCGAGTTTCCTTGTACCTGGGCAAATCAGAATCAGAATCAGAATTCCTTTATTTATCCCTGAAGGGAAATTCTTGAAATTATGCCTTTACCATGTATAGCAGTATATCTCCTGCATAGTTCTACCAACTTCTGTCCTAAACTGAAGACTAAAATCTACCAAAAACAAGTGAAAGCACTCCACTCCACTTTTGGAGCTTTAGACTAGCATATTCACCCACAGATGGTAGTTTGGTCATAGTAGCAGTTTAAACTTTCTGTGCTTCTAAGCACGTTTAAGACTTCACGTCCACGTCGGCTAGAACGTTAACTTTGACAACACTTTCCAAGGTCGGATAAGAAGTGTCAAGCATAAAGCTATTCTGTCATACCTTAAGAGAATCAGAGCCGTGGTGTTGTGAGTACCAGGTGTGTATGGATTTTTGGAAACGTCAGATCACAGAGCACAACAAAGTGTTTTAGCACGTTCTACCAGTTTCATGTTGCAGTATTCCCTCTCCACAGGTCCCCACCAGGGCTGCCAAGATGGAACAAGGGGTGTAAGAAAATATGATATTCTTCACTACTGCAATATTTTCGATTGTCATACTGTATCAATTCTCAAAACACTACATGTTTTTAATAAACTGTTTAGATTTGCAGACTTGAAGACTATCTTGCGTCATTTCACTCTTCAATTTCGACATAACTACAACAGCTGAGAGAGGAAGAAGTTCAGTATATCACTAATGTATACGCAAAGAACAAGCGTCTATGAAATAATATGTCACCTTGCTTATCACAACATATTGAAATGTCATGCCTGTATTTATTGAAAAGCTGGATTCTTGCCAATGTACAATCCCGAAGGGAACACACACAGTGGCATCTAAACAATATGAGGTATCCAGAGATTAAAAGAGAGAAAAATACAATGGTTAAAACTTCTGATTGATTCCACAATGACCTTGAACAAATTGGTCTGGTTGATGGTTGACACAGAACAAATAAGGGTAAAGTCATGATTTATGTGCTTCTGAATGTGAACTCTGCAACTTCATGAACTCTTGATGCTTCCTTTGTCTCACCTCACTTCTGGTACTTGCTGCAAGAATGTGTTTATATGAGAACTGTTTATTTACTTAAAGATGTGCTCTGAATGTATTATCTACTGTCAGTATGCAGCTGATAACTTTAACTTTATGGATTATTAGAGAAGGCTTTTAGCTCATGTACTACACCATTGGCAGACGTATTGGATGGTTCAAGTTTTGGGACACAAGGATTAAATGGTTATATTTCTAAATTACTGCAAAATTTCAAAAATGCAGTGTGTTTAGGTTTAGTTTAGTTTTGTTTTTTTTTGTTTTTTTTCAACTTGCAACTCCTTATAATATGTGATTTATTTTGTGCTGAAGTTAAGTCAGGTTGCAAGCTACCAGAGCACAATATTTCAGAGCTGTAATATAAATGAAAAGTAACAGGTGTATAAAGATGAATATAAAGAAACTAATACTTAGCCATCAGGATTTAAGTGATCTTCACATTTCCATACTCTGGTGCTCCTGCTCTTACTGCCATGTGCTTAAATTACTTCTTGCAGAGGAGGAACTTTTGGAAAATATGTAAAGGGAGATAACATTCTACATGTGCAACTCCTGTGTACTCTCTGTAAAAGAAAAGTTCTGGATTCAGCCTCTCTTTCCACTACTTGGAAAGGTACCATTGATTAAGTTACAAAAGATCAGCCTCCTTTTACAATATTATCCACTCCAAACCAATAAAGAACTCAAGCTCTCCTCACCTGCTCTTTAGCTTGGGAAATCCACGTCTGAATCAGCAGCTCCAGTCTGGACTTGTGGTACTTCCTGGTAGTCTTCACCGCAATAAAAATGTCCTTAAAGTCTAATAAGTCCCGAGACCTAAACCCTGAAAGTCGACCATACTTTTCTCCATGGAGAGCCCCTTTTTTAGAGTCTGTCCCCCTGTTGGGAATGTGTTTATCATTACTGGTAACTTCGGTCTGGATGGATCCTTCCAGCCCTGTTGAGCTCCTATTGAGCCCTACATTGGAGTCAGTTTCACCTGCAAGGACAGACACCACTGGAACCCTAGCATGGTGTGATGGGCCTGCCTGTGTAGGTCTAACTTGGGGTCGGGGCTGAGGCAGGTCCACCTGGCGCGCTGGAGGCTGGAGGGCAGGAATGAGCAGAAGCAGGAGGCCACAGAATGCAAGGGAAAACAGGAAGCAGAACTTGCTGAAACCCACTGAAGCTATGTGCATCCTGACTGGCCAAAAGAGCAGGTTCATCAGCCTCCAGGGCTGCAGTCAGTTCCGGCACCACCCTGGCCCATCTTCACACCGTTACATGGAATCCTACACAGAAAAAGTGGGAGATTTAACAGTGTATTTCAAGGCATGCAGTGGAGACAAAAAGGGTTCAGTCACTTTAGTAACTGATTTTTGCTCATAACATTATCCACCTGCTGTTCATTTGCACTGTTTTTCACCCACTTGCACTATACTCCACCCTGCACTACCTCACTTTTAGACTACCTCCAGAAACATATTTATTTTACTTATCTTATTTTATGTTACCTTATTTTATTTTATTTTTCTATTATATGTTACTTGTTACGTTCTATGTATGCACCAAGACAAATTCCTAGTAATATGAAACCTCTTCACTTACAATGGCAATAAAGTCTTTCTGATTCTGATTCTGATGAGAGAAGTTCAGATTTCTAAAGACATGACATGAATAACTGGGGGTCAACTAGTCATGATAAGGAGGGGTTTCATACTTCACAATTAAATCCACACATTTCTCTTGCTATGCAGCAAATGCGTTCTTGTGGCTATTTCACAATAAAAGCCTCTCAGCACTTTACTGGTGGAAAGCTTTAAATGCAATAGGTTCCCTAAAGCCGAGAGGCACTGCTGATTCCAGGATAACTGATGAGCACATTACACACCTGTCATTTGGTATGTTGTTATTATAAAAATATTAATATGTAAGGTGGAAAAGTAATGTGACCATATCGCAGGTTAATTAAAACAGGTCCAAATGGAAGAAAACAATCAGTTAACAGTCAAAAATATCTTGCTTCTCAGTTGTGAGGATTTGCTCCTTTTTCACTTTTTTCTCTAATTATCATTGTAAAGGGAATACATTTAGACTTTTGATTATTGATCAGTCAGTCAGCAACAATTTACAAAAAACTGAGAATGTTTCATACTATAGCAGATAGTAGGGATGCTTGACTGCTTGACTAGGGACAGCAGCATGCAGTATGTGCTAGTCCAGCGTTTGCACATCTTGCTGGAGTCTTTAACAGAGTATTGAATACTGTGCGATCCATTTTTGTCCTCATTGCCTTTGCTAAAAAATCTCCAAACTCCTGACACTGCTTCCCCGCTGCCTACTTACGCAGCTCAACAGACGAGAGGTTACTGTCATGTTGCTGTAGAATGGTACATGTACATATAAACAGTATCAAACCCATGTCCAGTACTGGTATTGACGCATCCTTAGCTGACAGCAAACTTGAACACCAATGTACTGTTAAAGTCAAAGCAGCCACAACAACATGAAACTAATGCATGAAAGGAGATGAGCAAAAAAAGACAGTGCCTCAATGCAGGCTGTCAATTGCTCATCATCAGAAATGTATTAAATACATGTGCACAACAAATTCCCATATTAAAAGAAACTCTCAAAAGTGGAAAAATAGACAGTTAATAATAGCATGAGGGTTAGCAATGCTAAAGTCAACCAATCATGCAGAATTGATCTACCAGTTGTAAAATGAAGACTGTATTAGTCAGGCTTTATCAGGCTACTTCAACACACAGTGTTTTGAATCTTATTCAGTGTGCAGTGTTCTGTGTTGGTTTCCTTTGTAAATACAGTTATACACTGAGAGTTTACACAGAATGATATTACTCAGATCTCAGCATAACATCACATGTTATAGCCTACATAGCTAGGCTAGCTGACCTCTATATTATACCTTCCCATCTATACAAAAATATAAAAATGTTAAAGCTGTAGTCACTCGGTCTGTCCTTAAGTCCTGCACTCACTGCTGTCTGCTGTTGTTGGTTGTATGATTGGCTTTACTGGCCAACAGTGGTTGCTGACCATGGTGAGTTACACCAAGCTGAACAGGTTGAGACTATCTGGGTAGACGGTACTGATGGTGTATGTGTGGTATTCTCCAAAAATCTGTTGTTGATGATGTCATATTCCTATTCCCTATAGCCGATCATTTCTAATGACTCAGCTGTAACGCGTGTTTAGAGAACGTGGTCCACATTCAAAGTTTGTAAGAGTGTCTACAGTTTTAGTGTTAAAATTAGTGGTCCGACCTTCTCATGAAAAAAAGATGGGCCGTTATTCTGCGTACAAAATAAAGTACCTGAAATTTTACTCATTGCCTTTGTCTTTAATAATTTACATGCAACACTTAGGCAGCTCTGATGACTTGCGCACCAAAACGCTACTCTACTTCCGTTTAAAAATCAATTCAAGATCGACTTATCGATTATACGCCATGATACATGTTACATGCAGTTAAATTGGGCATAATCATTTGTGGAGACGTGGTTTCTGATTCGAAGAGAAGCCGTTATGAAAGTACAATTTTGAAGTGCTAAAATATATCCTGACTGAACAAAAAAAAACAGCGATTTAAAAAACACTACGTCAACTTTGTACCAACTCCAATACGGCTTAGGTTTACCCTCTTGTTCTCAGAGACAAAATGCGTTTCTAAAGGTCGCGTTCGAAAGGGACAGATTTCCAAGGGAAGTTTGGGCTGCGGTCAAACCACTGGAGCTTTTTTTTTCAACACAGCTTTTAAGACAGGGCAAGGAATCTGCAAAGAAGCATACAGCTTTTATCGTGAAACACAATTAAACTACTTATTTACCTTACAGAGAAAACAAACCTCAGTTTGGATGGTGTTGAACCACGAGTGCCATAGGATCCACTGCTTGACTCGTCTTCCTTTATGTTCCGACGTGACTTTAAATACACTGCAGTTTTCGTAGTTCCTCTTCTGCCCTCTCGGTTTAGATTATCGCTCTTATTGGAAACATAAGAACTTATTTAAGAGATATTTATAGCCTGTCAACTTGTCCATTTCTGGTAACCAAAATATTGCTTAAACCACCTAACTCAACACGGCCTCTCTCGCCGAGCTAGCCAGCATAATAAAGTAGCTATTCCGGTCAAATCTTTCAAAATAAAAGCTTAACCGAATTAATTTATCGTACGACGGGAAGGTAGGAAGGAAGGCTGGCCTGAGCAACGATGAAATAACAACTGATGTTCTTTTGTTTTTTGCTTTTGCTTTTGTTTTGTTTTTGGTAATACTTAAACAAGCTAAAACCTGTCGTCAATTATCTGCTCCTAATTCACAGTCACTCATAATTTTGTCTGTGTTACTGCGTTCCAAACGTGTAATTTCATTAAAAACATGTATTTTAGTTTACTACAACTTCAGCCATGTTTCCCACTTATTGAAGATAGGCCCCTCTTTTGTATGTAGATTGCAGCCATTTCGCCCTGTACAAAACTGATGATATAATACAATTACTTACTTGCTTATTATTAAAATGTGATGTTTTTATTCTGAAAAAAAGTCTGGTATTGCCTGGGCTAGCTCACGTCTTTGATAAAGGCCCCGCCATTGTGTCTCGGCAACAGATTTCTTTCAGTTGCAGCTCTGCGCCCTCTGTCGGTCGTGATTATTCAGTGTTTCATTCAGCTTCTCCTGTGTGAACATGACATGCACAGTCCCTGTGTGTGCTTAATGGGTTAAAAAACTTTGCCCCACAAATCAGTGATAGACATTATACTGCATACATTTGATTAAAAATGTAGGCTTGTAATATGGTAGTGTTACATCTCGGAAGAATACACTGTTATCACTAGGCACCGATTCTTCAGATCAGGGACAAAACATGTTTTAGAAATCAAATTTTTAAAATGTATTCCAAATTAATTTGAAGTTGATATATTTGTATGTTGTAATGTTCTCGGATATCAAACCATGTCAAGGAGCAGTTTTTGTTTTTTGTTATAAAACACCTTTTCTAAAAATAAACATTATTCTCTTCATAACTCATTTGTGTCAACTCCATCAGATATGCTAAAAAGTATGTAAAGTAGTAACAAGAATTGGAGGGGGTTGAGCTACCACAAGGCAGCGTTACAGATGTTCTGGACAGTTTCAAACACCTTGGGACTATGCAGCCAAATGGAAATGATGAGGAGGCCACAAGGAAGTCTGCTGCAGTCAAATACCTACACAGAGTGAGGCAGGTCCTGGGAAATCAGCTGAATAGTATCAACACATGCCAGTCATCAGATACCCCACTGGCATAATAAGTTGGCCAAAGGGGATAGGGGGCACTGATTTCAAGACAAGGAAGCTCCTCACAATGCACGGAGGGTTCCACCCCAAATCCAGCACACCAAGACTGTAGAAGTCCCAATGTCAGAATGGAAGACTCCTCCCAAGGTGATTGAGAATGACCAAGCTAAGATCCTGTGGGACATGGTAGTGGTCGACAAACAATGGAAGAAGGATGCAGCGATCCCAAGCAACCACAACATCACGAAGGAACATGAGAAGGTCAAAAAATACCAAGGACTGAAAGAGGGACTAGGAAAGATGTTGTGAGTAAAAGCAACATTGGTGCCAGTGGTAATCGAGGAACAAAGGGCCATGACCCCCAAACTGGAAGAGTGGCTCCAGCAGATTCCATGTACAACATCGGTGGTCACTGTCCAGATGAGTGCAGTCCAAGGAACAGCTAAGATACTGTTCAGCACCCTCAAACTCCCAGGCCTCTGGCAGAGAACCCAAACTCGAAGAAGATATACACACCACCCCAGAGGGGGTGAGAGACGGATTTTATATCAATATATACATAGTTTAACTTTTTAACAGTATTGTTAAATGCTACATCATGATAAATTATTCACAACTCAACCATAGCTTATTTAATCATGCAAGACAGTCTCCTTATTTGGGCAGAGCTGTTTACTCAGATAGGTTGGCTGAGCATGAACCCTATTTGGTTGTAAGAGAAGTCATGCTCAGTCACCTGTGGTCTTTAACCTGTTACACAGCTGAACTCAGTTTGTTGGCTCCACTCATGCAATCAGTGGACTGAATTTGCACACTTATAGTCACAATGCTGCAGCTTTTCTCTCACCATCATTTCCTTGAAACCTTTCAAGGAGTCATATGTGTTAATAATAATAACAATACGTTTTATTCATAGGCACTTACAGGGCAACTTACATGGCATAAAAAATGAAAGCACAGAAGCAACACTATGCAACAGGATTCAGATTCCCCTCACGAGAATCTGAATCCACTGGAGCACTGGTCCACTGACCTACGAGGACGCACATCAGGTCGCACAGGAGCTGAGTGCACGAGGTTACAGGTGGCTGCTGAGAGAGAGAGGACCCTCGCCCCAACCTGAAGGAGAGTATACTGAAGGCGTTCCCATGGCAACAAGCAACCATCAGAGGAAAACAAATGGAGACGTGAGTGAAAGAAAGGTTCCAGGAGTTTAGGAAATCACCCCAAAGTTGAAAGATGAGAAACTGTGAGAGGACTGAAAAATAAGGGGGGTAATCTGGTGTGGTATTAGTGGACATCTACAGGCCAGTCACTCCACGACTATGGAGAGCCCCAACCATCTCGGAGGGGTTTTCCCTCCATCCACCAACAGGGACCTTATAGGCACAAAGGTCCCTCTGTTACAGGAAGTCTTCACCTTTATTATTTTTGTTATGAATATTTGTGTGGTTTCAGCAGATTCCATGTACAACATCGGTGGTCACTGTCCAGAGGAGTGCAGTCCAAGGAACAGCTAAGATACTGTTCAGCACCCTCAAACTCCCAGGCCTCTGGCAGAGAACCCAAACTCGAAGAAGATATACACACCACCCCAGAGGGGGTGAGAGACGGATTTTATATCAATATATACATAGTCTAGCTTTTTAACAGTATTGTTAAATGCTACATCATGATAAATTATTCACAACTCAATCGTAGCTTATTTAATCATGCAAGACAGTCTCCTTATTTGGGCAGAGCTGTTTACTCAGATAGGTTGGCTGAGCATGAACCCTATTTGGTTGTAAGAGAAGTCATGCTCAGTCACCTGTGGTCTTTAACCTGTTACACAGCTGAACTCAGTTTGTTGGCTCCACTCATGCAATCAGTGGACTGAATTTGCACACTTATAGTCACAATGCTGCAGCTTTTCTCTCACCATCATTTCCTTGAAACCTTTCAAGGAGTCATATGTGTTAATAATAATAAAAATACGTTTTATTTATAGGCACCTTTCAAAACACCCACGGTCAACTTACAGGGCATAAAAAATGAAAGCACAGAAACAACACTATGCAACATTAAAATAATTTCAATGTATAACATCAGAGGAATGCATCTCGGACATAGAAACAAACAACGCTGTAACCAAAGAGGCTCCGCTGTGTCTGCTGAAAGAACAACGCAGACTGCGGGAGAAAGTCACAGATCTGGAAAGCAGGTCCGGAAGAAACAACATTCGGGTGTATGGAGTACTGGAGGAGTCCGAGGGTGACTCGATGATAAAGTTTGTAGAAAACCTGCTGAGCTTGCTCTCCCAGAGGGTATGTCTCTGCTGTACTGAAGTTGGCCTGGAAGAAGAAAATCCACTGAAACAACAAACAGATTTTCTTCGATCATAATTACGCTTATGAAGTGATGGAGAAATGCAGAGGCTATGGGGGAAAGAAAGCACAGAAAGAAAAGGGCATCTGCTTCCAAAGTCTCCTCATGAGAATCTGAATCCACTGGAGCACTGGTCCACTGACCTACGAGGACGCACATCAGACCACACAGGAGCTGAGTGCACGAGGTTACAGGTGGCTGCTGAGAGAGAGGACCCTTGCCCCAACCTGAAGGAGAGTATACTGAAGGCATTCCCATGGCAACAAGCAACCATCAGAGGAAAACAAATGGAGACGCGAGTGAAAGAAAGGTTCCAGGAGTTTAGGAAATCATCACAAAGTTGAAAGATCTGAAACTGTGAGAGGACTGGAAAATAAGGGGAGTAATCTGGTCTGGTATTAGTGGACATCTACAGGCCAGTCACTCCACGACTATGGAGAGCCCCAACCATCTCGGAGGGGTTTTCCCTCCATCCACCAACAGGGACCTTATAGGCACAAAGGTCCCTCTGTTACAGGAAGTCTTCACCTTTATTATTTTTGTTATGAACATTTGTTCTTATGTCACGTTCAAAATAGGGGAGATCTGTTTTGTTTTGTTTTGTTTTTTTTCAGGCATGGGAAATTTAGCCCCTGCTGAGGTTATGGCCTTATACAGTACAATTCAGGATCATTTGTGTCAACTCCATCAGACATACTAAAACGTATGCTATTTTAATTTGTTCAGGACAACAAGAATTGGAGGGGGTTGAGCTACCACAAGGCAGCGTTACAGATGTTCTGGACAGTTACAAGCACCTTGGGACTATGCAGCCAAATGGAAATGATGAGGAGGCCACAAGGAAGTCTGCTGCAGTCAAATACCTACACAGAGTGAGGCAGGTCCTGGGAAATCAGCTGAATAGTATCAACACATGCCAGTCATCAGATACCCCACTGGCATAATAAGTTGGCCAAAGGGAATAGGGGGCACTGATTTCAAGACAAGGAAGCTCCTCACAATGCACGGAGGGTTCCACCCCAAATCCAGCACACCAAGACTGTAGAAGACCCAATGTCAGAATGGAAGACTCCTCCCAAGGTGATTGAGAATGATCAAGCTAAGATCCTGTGGGACATGGTAGTGGTCGACGAACAATGGAAGAAGGATGCAGCGATCCCAAGCAACCGAAACATCACGAAGGAACATGAGAAGGTCAAAAAATACCAAGGACTGAAAGAGGGACTAGGAAAGATGTGGTGAGTAAAAGCAACATTGGTGCCAGTGGTAATCGAGGAACAAAGGGCCATGACCCCCAAACTGGAAGAGTGGCTCCAGCAGATTCCATGTACAACATCGGTGGTCACTGTCCAGATGAGTGCAGTCCAAGGAACAGCTAAGATACTGTTCAGCACCCTCAAACTCCCAGGCCTCTGGCAGAGAACCCAAACTCGAAGAAGATATACACACCACCCCAGAGGGGGTGAGAGACGGATTTTATATCAATATATACATAGTCTAACTTTTTAACAGTATTGTTAAATGCTACATCATGATAAATTATTCACAACTCAATCATAGCTTATTTAATCATGCAAGACAGTCTCCTTATTTGGGCAGAGCTGTTTACTCAGATAGGTTGGCTGAGCATGAACCCTATTTGGTTGTAAGAGAAGTCATGCTCAGTCACCTGTGGTCTTTAACCTGTTACACAGCTGAACTCAGTTTGTTGGCTCCACTCATGCAATCAGTGGACTGAATTTGCACACTTATAGTCACAATGCTGCAGCTTTTCTCTCACCATCATTTCCTTGAAACCTTTCAAGGAGTCATATGTGTTAATAATAATAACAATATGTTTTATTTATAGGCACCTTTCAAAACACCCACGGTCAACTTACAGGGCATAAAAAATGAAAGCACAGAAACAACACTATGCAACATTAAAATAATTTCAATGTATAACATCAGAGGAATGCATCTCGGACATAGAAACAAACAACGCTGTAACTAAAGAGGCTCCGCTGTGTCTGCTGAAAGAACAACGCAGACTGCGGGAGAAAGTCACAGATCTGGAAAGCAGGTCCGGAAGAAACAACATTCGGGTGTATGGAGTACTGGAGGAGTCCGAGGGTGACTCGATGATAAAGTTTGTAGAAAACCTGCTGAGCTTGCTCTCCCAGACGGTATGTCTCTGCTGTACTGAAGTTGGCCTGGAAGAAGAAAATCCACTGAAACAACAAACAGATTTTCTTCGATCATAATTACGCTTATGAAGTGATGGAGAAATGCAGAGGCTACGGGGGAATTAAGAAAGCATAGAAAGAAAAGGGCATCCGCTTCCCAAGTCCCCTCATGAGAATCTGAATCCACTGGAGCACTGGTCCACTGACCTACGAGGACGCACATCAGGCCGCACAGGAGCTGAGGGCACGAGGTTACAGGTGGCTGCTGAGAGAGAGGACCCTCGCCCCAACCTGAAGGAGAGTATACTGAAGGCGTTCCCATGGCAACAAGCAACCATCAGAGGAAAACAAATGGAGACGTGAGTGAAAGAAAGGCTCCAGGAGTTTAGGAAATCACCCCAAAGTTGAAAGATGAGAAACTGTGAGAGGACTGAAAAATAAGGGGAGTAATCTATCTCACTATCTATCATGATCTTTCTATCTCACCTGGAGAGGGCTGGGAGCACTGTGAGGATATTTTTTTTTTACTTCTCCAGTGCCTTCAATACCATCCAGCCCACCCTACTGGGAGACAAGCTGGAGAGTGAGGAAGAAGACCACCACATCAGTGCCTGGACCGTAGACTACCTGACAAACAGACCACAGTATGTGAGGACGCAGAGCTGTGAGTCTGACATGTTTGTCTGTAGCACAGGTGCACCACAGGGAACAGTTCTGGCTCCCTTTCTGTTCACTCTCTACACCTCTGATTTCGGTTACAACACTCCAACCTGCCACCAAGAACTCATTTAGGGATTTGTGAACTGGTGCCAGGGGAACTGCCTCTAGATTGCTCCTGGTAAAACCAAGGAGCTGGTGGTGGACTTCAGCAGGCACCAACACACCCCACCCGCACTGGTGAACATCCAGGGAACAGACATTGAGAGAGTCACTTCCTACAAATACCTGGGCGTTCACCTCAACAATAAACTGGACTGAACTGACAACACTGACGCCCTTGTCAAGCTGGGGCTCGGAGCAGGACTCAGATGCAGAGACTCGAGTTACAAGATCAGCCTTTATTAATGAAGTCTGAGACAATACCTCTTGGCAGAGTGATGAAACAAAGAGGCTATGTAAATTACCTGATGTGAGTTCTTCTCTAGAAAAGAACCCACGGCTATGAAACATTAACAAAAGTAACGAAGAAACGAAAACAGGCTATAAGAATTTACGGAACAGAAAACGCTCCCAAGGGAGGAATAATACTTCTATCTAAGAACAAAAAATCACTCCAAACGGAGGATAATCAAAAAGTCACTAAACAAAATGACAAAATGGTCATGCCAGACCTGTGCAATAATACATGTGTAGTAACAATTGTGCAATAATCTTGATTCATGTAACATTACTAAAAGTATCAGTACCTACTTATTTAATCCATGAAACAAATCTGTGCAATAATTAATTCATCCACTAATCATAACTGAGGGACGCTAGTGTAAACAGCCTTTTTCTTTTCTGTACTGTGTACAGCTGCAGGTACTTGTTTCCTGTGTATTTATTCTTTTTGAATGTACATCCTTCCCTTAATCCTTGCATGCTTCGCACCATCTATATCCTGTTTGCTGCTGTAATACTGCAAATTCCCAGTTGTGGAACCATTAAAAGATGATCTTATCTTATCTTATGGTAAGTCTATTTTGCTTTAGCGAGAGTGTCCTTGTAATGAAGAATGTGATTATTGTACATTTCTTTGTGAAGAGCAAGTCCAGTTTTCCTCTAGAGTTGTTCCAAACGACGGCCTTTAGCTTTCAGTTGGCACAGTTCTAAGGTGAACCATGGGGTAGAATGATTAAAGTCCTGCACCTTCTGTACCTCTGCTCCTTGTAACCTTACCATTCCACACGGGTCCCTCTCGTTCACACACATGTATTCAGTCTTGCTTCGGCTAACCTTCATTCTTCTTCTTTCCAGAGCAAACCTCCACCTCTCTAGATTTTTCTCCACCTTGTCCCTGCTCTCACTACAGATCACAACCGCAAGCATCACAGTCCATTGAGATTCCTTCCTGACCGTATCTGTCAACCTGTCCATCAACACAGCAAACAAGAAGGGGCTCAGAGCTGATCTTTGATGCAGTCCCACCTTCACCGTGAACTCCTCTGTCACACCTACAGAGGTGGCCAAAGGCTCACTTCTCCCCTTAGCCTAGCTTCCACTAGTCTTTCCCACAACTTCATTTGCCAATTCGCCAATTCACAACAAAAGTTATCTCATGACACTTTCCAATTAGAGCAGGTCAGAAAACCCAACATTCCCCCTTGAGCAATCACTTGGCGACAGTGGCGAGGAAAAACTGCCTTTTAGAAGGCAGAAACCTCGGAGCAGACCCTGGCTCAAGATGGATGGCCATCTGCCTTGACCGGTTGGGTTGAGAGAGAGAGAGAGAGAGAGAGAGAAAGGGGTGGGGCATGAGAGAAGGAGCACACAAATCAAGACGCATAGCAGAAGCAATGATAGTATTGGAACTGTAGATAATGATAATGACAATGAAGTATACAGAAGGTATTATGGTGATTTTGATAACAATAGTAGTAACAATAATGGTAGTAGCTGTACTGAGTCGTAACAGATTTAAATCAGATTACAAGATACAAGATACAAGATAGGTTTATTTGTCACATACACAATCATACACGGTACAATGTGCAGTGAAATTCTTTGTGTCCCTGCTACCAAAAAATAGGTAAATAAAAAATTTTAATTTAAAGAAAAAATAATAAAATTAAAATTAAATTTAAAAAAAAAAGTGAAAATGTGCATTATTTACATGAGTGGTATTTAGTCATTGATTATGACTAAACAGTAGTAATTGCAGTAGGTTTTGAGCAGGACGACAGCAGGACCGCAGCAGGAGGTCCAGTCATGATCGATAGGGATCTGCGGGACAAGAAAGCACAGGGACTCCAGGGAAGAAGTTGAGTTAGTAATATGCATTAATGGGACATGAATGTGTGCAGAAGGAGAGCGAGAGGAAGTCACAGTCCTCACAGTCGCCAGTTAGCGCCGCCTCATCGGATCTCAGGGCTGCTTGCGACACAGTAGATCACAACATTTTATTACACAGATTAGAACATGAGACTAGGATCACAGGGACTGCGCTATGCTGGTTCAAATCATATTTAACAGATAGATTTCACTTTGTTCACGTTAATGATATTCAGTCCACAAGGTTCAGTGCTTGGGCCGATCCTGTTAACCTTATTCAGAAACATGGCATAAACTTTCATTGTTATGCTGATGACACTCAGCTGTACTTATCCTTAAAGCCTGAAGAAACAGAGCTGTTAGCCAGACTCCAGGCATGTCTTAAGGACATAAAGGCCACATAATGACCTCCAATTTTTTATTATTAAACTCAGACAAAACTGAGATCGTTGTTCTAGGCCCCAAACATCTTAGAACTAGAATAGCTGATAATATTCTCTCTCTGGACGGCATTACTTTGGCCCCCAGTACAACCTAAATCGAGGAACCTTAGCGTTATCTTCGATCAGGACGTGTCATCTATCCATCACGTTAAACAGATCTCTAAGACCGCCTTCTTTCACCTCCATAATATTGCTAAGATTAGGAGCGTCCTCTCTCAGACTAATGCTGAAAAACGTGTCCATGCTTTTGTTACTTCTAGGCTGAATTACTGCAACTCACTATTATCAGGATGTCCAAATTACTCCATTAATAGCCTGCAGCTGATCCAGAATGCAGCAGCTAGAGTTTTAACAGGAATCAGTAAAAGGGATCATATCTCCCCCATCTTAGCTTCTCTTCACTGGCTTCCGGTAAAATTCAGAATAGACTTTAAAACCCTCCTACATATATATATGGCCGTAAATGGACTAGCCTCATCATACCTGCAGGATCTAATAGTCCCATATATTCCCAATAGATCACTCAGATCACACAGTGCAGGCTTACTTGCAGTTCCC
The DNA here is from genome assembly GCF_020382885.2 of Scatophagus argus. Lineage (NCBI taxonomy): Eukaryota > Metazoa > Chordata > Actinopteri > Scatophagidae > Scatophagus > Scatophagus argus. Next base: position 684,860 of record NC_058513.1, on the reverse strand, counting down.
AGAATTCATAAAAGTAGAACGGGGAGGACGAGCCTTTAGCTATCAGGCACCCCTGCTGTGGAACCAGTTGCCAATCTGGGTTCGACAGGCAGACACCACCTCCACTTTTAAGACTAAATTTAAAACCTTTCTGTTTAGTAAAGCATATAGTTAGCCCCAAATAAAGTGTGTAGGGCTGGTAGGCATAGTTTCACTCACCTCATGATATATAGCCACAGGTAGAATAGGTCTGTGACTAACTGTTAATCTTTAAATCTCTATCATAGCTATGCTGCTATAGGCCTATGCTGCCAGGGGACACAAACATGATCCACCAAGCAGTTCCCCCTCCTCCTTTTCCTCTTCTATCCTCTCTCCTCGTCAGATTAACATACAATTCATTATTTTATATCACTAACTGTGTGTCCAGTTCTCCTCGTAGTTTTGTGTCTCTCCCTCCCTCTCTCTCTCTCTCTCTCTCTCTCTCTCTCTGTATCTTTCTGCAGGTATCTCATCATCCAGATCTTCATGTTGAACTGCATCCGGCTCCATTACCAACCCAATGTCTACTGTTGACATCTGCCTGTCATTCTTCTGTGCACCGACTATCGGCGGGGTGGTTCTCCCTTGCGGGCCGAAATTGAACTGAATTGAATTGATAGGATAGTGATTTTCAACAGAATATGAAAAATACATGAATGAAGGGCAGAGGATGTTGCTGATGTTTGCCCTTTGAGACAAACTGCTTGTAAAAATGGGCTGTACAAATAAAGTTGTCTTGTCTTGCCTTGAATTTCCCAGCAGTCACTCCAGAAATGTCAACTTCCTTGTTAGTTTAGATCTTTTTTATATTTGCTAACTGTGTCTGCTTTGCTCTCTGCTAACCAGCAGTTGTGTTTATCGTATTATCTGACAGTCTGCACTTACGACCTTTATTTATTCAGAGAGGGCACCACTTACTAATAACAAATAGACTGTAGGTTCATTCAAACAGAAAACAATGCCAGGTTTTCCTGAGGGTTATTTCTATGTCCTTTTCTTTCCCTCTACTTTAATTAAAGAGTTTGGTCTAGACCTGCTCAAATTGGAAAGTGTCATGAGATAACTTTTGTTGTGAATTGGCGCTATATAAATAAACTGAATTGAATTGAATTGAATTGAAATACTCTTTCTTTGTATATTTATGTTATCCATTACAAAAACCACTGAAGCGTAAAATTCTCCATGAAGTTGAAATATAATACATTGCAAGCTTACACATGCACACATTCACATCAACTCTCATCTCACCCTAAAAAATGCAAATAAGTGGATTTGATGAACTGTTTTTTTAAAGATGCAAACAACTCTTTTTGCACTGTTAACAAAAGCAGCAAAACTCACTTTGCCTACACTTTCAAATGCTTTGCTTTGCTTTACCAATGGATTAATGTAATTAATTTTTACAAGGAATATAGAGCCACAAATATATGTATGAGTCATGTGTGCAGAAGGAACACGCACATACCTAAAATAGATGAAATTATCAATATTTCAATCACAAATCATGCAAATGAATCTGATAAATTTTCATCTATGTTCCTGCATATTCAATGAAACTTGTTGCATTCTGTAAAGAATTTCACTGAAGGATAATAGGACAGTACTGGCAATAGAGATCCCAGTATTTGCTACTTTTGCATAAAATTAAATAAGTAAATTCCCATAAATTTAAAGAAAGTGAAAACACAAGACAATACATATTCACTAAAATATTGTTGGAGTTTATGGCAAGTCCTCTACCATGTTACTTATATTATCTCATGAATATATCCTTGGCATGAAAAATGACTTCTTAACCAGTATTAACAATGAAAGGGAAAAAGAGAGTGTGAACAGAAAGAGAGGATATGACTGCCACTCAAATCCTCATTCATGATGATTTGATCCTGTTTACCACACAACAAAAACATGAGAGACAAAATGTCACAGGTAAAACATAAAAATATGAAACAAATTAATGGATAGAGAGAGAAAGAGTGGTAAATGTCTACTACTGACAACAAAAATCTACTGTCAGTTTAAGCGTGACAAAATGAACAACTTCTATTGTATTCAATTTCTACTGTATGCCAGCCACACAGGCTAACAGGCTAATATGACAAAATTATGTAGCTTAAATGAGCAAACTTGCCAATGTGATTTACTTATTAAGTAAAGGAATCTGTTTTTTTACTGTTTTCTAAATAACAATAATATGAAAAGGAGAGACGTCACTACAATGGCGCAACTTATATGAGTTTGATCTGGTTTTAATGTTGCTCCTGGGAATCACTGACATGCACCTCATTTCAACATCTGCTGAAGTTCCCCATTCCCCTTTGAAACTCCCCCTGTACCTTCGTATTTGCATTTGTTCAGTTGGCTCTGTAATAGCAAAAGTAAAAGTTAGCTAATGTTATCATCACAGGGATCAATTACACTTGAAGTGTACACTGGATACTGAGAGAGAGTGACTGAGTGTGTCAACACTGAGTGTGTCAACACTCAGTCATGCAAATCAATCAGTAGCATAAATGTATGAGTTACAAAGCAGTCTTCAAGGCAGTTACAGAAGCATCTCTTTGACTGCAGCTGAAGAATTTCTCTTGCTTCACAACTGAGATAAGAAGATGGCAACACATTTCATTTTAGTGGGTCTGCTCTGCCTCTGTGGCCTCTCCCAGAGTAATGGTAATACACTGTTCTGACACTACTGTGTCCATTTTACCACTTACTCACTTAGCAAAATCTATTTGACTGTGTTTATATGCATATAATACTGCATGTCTTTCCATTTCTTCAGATTGTAAGCGGGAACTTCTGGTGAATGTGGATTTTCCAGGAGCAGACATAGCATCTCTCTTCTCTCCTGATGCTGAGCACTGTCAGCAGCTGTGCACCCAGCACTCCTCCTGTCTCTTCTTCAGCTTTCTTCGGCATGACTGGGCTGGAGATAACAGGTACAAATCCAGCAGCAGAAACTGACAGGGTGATAAATACTACATTTGGAGTATGCACAGAAACATGTGGAAGTGGGAAACATCAAACTTTAAAGAGTAACTATTGAACTGTGCAATCTGGTACACTTATTTTTACTTCAAGTACAATGTTGTATGTGCAAAATCATAATTTCAACTTTCAGTTTCAAATCTTTTTTTCAATGGGATTGGGCATGAGCACCCCTTTTCCAGTCCAGCCACAATTTCTCTACTGGATTGGGGTGTGAGCTTTGACTCAGCCATTCTAGTACAGTCACCTTGTCCTTAAACCATTTCTATGCAGCTTTCAGTGTATGCTTTAGGGCATTGTCTAGCTAGAAAATAAGTCCTCTCCCAAGTTGTAGTTCTCTTGCAGATTGAATCAGTTTGTCCTCCAGGATTTCCCTATATTTCGCTACATTAATTTTACCTGATACCCTGCAGCTGAGGAGCATCACCACAGCATGATGCTACCACCACCATACTTAATGGGGGGAAGGTATATTTGTGGTAATGTGCAGTGTTTGGTGTCTGCCAAACATAGGGTCGAGTCTGATGAGAGCTCCATGTTGGCCACATCATACCGAAGAACCGTATTCTAGTTGATCTTGGAATCTCCCACAAGTCTCTGGGTGAACTCCAGTCAAGCTTTAATATTACCGTTCTTAAGCAGTGGCTTTCTCCCATAAAGCTCTGATTTAGTGAAGAACCAAGGCAACAGTTGTACGAAGAGTTTCTTCCATCTCAGCTGCTGAAGCTTTTAAATCCTTCAGAGTAGTCATGTGTGTGTTGCTGAAAAGAATCTGAAATCATCCAATCAGCATAGTCATGTGGCTATTAACCAATTTCAATCAATTTCAGTCAATTTGTTTTTTCCCATAGTGCAAATCTACTAGTCCATGAAATGATGTGAAGTAAGAGGATATTAAATATTGCAGTCTTTATGGATGCTTTCAAGATTGATCACAAACTAAAAAGATCTGCCTTGTTAACTGCTGACATCAGTACAACTGCCTCTCTCTCCACCAGACAGTTCCACTGCTACTTGAAGTTTACTTCTTCTGGAAAGCCCAAGGTCGAGACCTCACTGCTGGGTATCACCTCTGGGTTTTCTCTCAAAGCCTGCAACCCTGATCCACGTAGGCATACAACCATTTGCAACTATGATAACCATTAGTAACTAATGATATGTGGTAAAACTCTCCTTAACTCAGTGTCAGACTGTCTTTCTGCCAGAGCCTTGCCTGTCTCAGGTGTATCACCATGTGAACTTCCCGGGAGGAGACTACCGAACCTTGTTCACAGCAGACTATGAGGAGTGTCAGAAAGCCTGTACAAGTGATCCTGCCTGTCAGTTTTTTACCTTTCTTGATGAGAACTTCACAACAGCAGACATTAGGTAAATAAAGTGAATAATGTTACATTGAAGTTTGCTTATTTTTTTGACATCATTGGTTGATGCAAACATCAGTTTGGGGCGGAACAATTTTAGATAGACTATTGCACTGCCCAACACTAGTTAGACATTAAACCGCTGGCACCTGAGCAGCTTCAGGTCTGCATTTTAGCTATATTGCCTTGCATTCAGGCAACTATTCATTAGTAGCCATTATTGCTTTGACTCAAAATTTCCATGCCTGTAGACGGAATCAAATTGACAACCTTGTTGTGTGTACACTATCCATTTGTCTTTAACCACTTCAGAGATAGCATTCTGTAATGATGTTATTCTTCTGCCTGTGTTTAGGTATAAGTGCTATCTTAAATTCAGCTGGCCAGTACCAAGGATACCTATCATAAAACCAGTTCCTGTCATTGTATCTGGATTCTCCCAACAAATACAAATGCCTCAAAACCATTACCCAGGTAATCAAACATTCATAGCAAAGGTTGTAGCAACATCATGCAGACTGTTATGTATGCTTTCTCACTGTACTGCTTGTTTTATACAGCATGTGAAGTCAAGCTTTTTCCAAATTCTGACTTCCCAATTGGCAACATTGACGTTCTCCCAGCTACCTCTCCTGAACACTGTCAGACATTCTGCTCTGCTCATCCTCTCTGCACCTACTTCACTTACATCAGGTAGTGTGTTGTCATTGCTGCTGTGCAAACGTGCAGACAACAGGTACAACTAAATACTTTGCTTTATCAGAGAGAGAGAGTTAATAAGGTTATTTTTTGCTCCCATTTCACAAACAGGTGGAGGTTATGGAATTCCATACAGTACCATAACAATACATAACTACACAGTGAGATAAGAAAATCTGGATTTTAATTTATTCTTTGGCCATATGACAATATACTGTATGCACAGTATATACAATTCTGAAAGATAGTCGATTCCTGAGTCTCATACCCAGGCTGTCAAATAGTGACAACTGGCTTTGGTGTTTGATGACCTGTGAATGAGAATCAACCTCTCTTTCCTCTGATTGTGTGCTGCACATTAACTATCTCAGTAGACTACACTTGAGGGGGATTTGAAAATGGATTGGGGCAGCTTGTGACATTTGTCCCACTTTGACCAATTTGGTCATTTTCTTTCCAAATAGTGAATCATAGGTACAGACACATGAACACACATTCTGATGCGGTTCAAGATTTTAATTTTCTGTCTATGTACTATTTTTTATACCTCTGTATACATTTATTTAGCTGTGTTTTTTTCATGTTTTCAGTCATAGCTTTAACTGTTACCTAAAGAATAATGCAGCCACACTGGTCCTCAAAGCTGTGAAAGGATACACATCTGGATTACCAGCACGCTTCTGTCAACCACATAACGGTATGTTCCATTTACTAAATCTCTAGTATATGACTGTATATGTTTATCTATGAATTTGTTATGTTTATATTTAGCATTGAATTTCTATAGCAGCAGCAATAACCCTGTTCCTTTCTGCTAACAGACTGGATTAAAAAGACTTACGTAGGATTAGATTTCCCATCTTCTGACATTCGCTATTTCCCGACGAATGACGTTGAGGGATGCCAGAGAGCCTGCACTGAAGATAACAACTGCCAGTTCTACAGCTACATCACTAACATGTAAAGTAACCCTTACTTATGCCATATAAATCAGTATCCAGAAACCATGAAATACTAAACTTTATCTCCATCTGTCACTGTAGTCCCACTTTATAATTTGATGACAGGTGTCTTTGCGTATTTTATATAAAATCCATCACAGTACAAAACTGAAGATCCTGTCAATTCTGTGTTCCAGCAATCGCTGCTATCTGAAGCGTGTCATCACCGTGCCTGCTCCTCCTCGTGTTGTCAAAGAGGCCAATACCGTGTCTGGCTTTTCCCTGAGGGACTGTTACAAAGACATTGTTCCAACAATTCCAGTAAACAAGCACTGAAACACAATCAGTGTAATCAATATCAGTGTAATCAACAGAAAATCAATGTAATCAACATCAGTGTAATTCACAGAAAATAACTGTAATCAACATCAGTGTAATCCACAGAAAATCAATGTAATCAACATTAATGTAATCTATATATAATCCAATAAAAGATTCAGCAGCAAGAAATCTCAACATTTTTATGTAACATTCGAGATTCTTTCTAAGCAAAAGTTGTAAATTCACATTAACGCAGCCTCAAACCGAGTAGGCCTATGTTAATATTGTGGAAAATGTGTACATCTATATCTCAACAAAAATGTGTCTAAATGTTTCTGAAAATCTCGAACAACGCTAAGAGCCTAGCAGGATGTGTTGCTAGAGCTTTTAGCAAAGCAGGTGTGCATGGATGACAGAAAGATTTGTTTGACATACACTGTAAAAGATTTATGGAAACTTATTCTGTATCTTATATCCATCCATCCATTTTCTATACCGCTTATCCGTCAGGGTCGCAGGCAACGGGCGAGAGGCGGGGTTCACCCTGGACTGGTCGCCAGTCAATCGCAGGGCCAACACACAAAGACAGACAACCACACACTCTCACACACACACCTAGGGGGCAATTTAGAGTAGCCAATTAACCTAATGTGCATGTTTTTGGTATTGTGGGAGGAAGCCGGAGAACCCGGAGAAAACCCACGCAGGCACAGGGAGAACATGCAAACTCCACATAGAAGGGCCCAGACCGGGATTTGAACCTGGGACCCTCTTGCTATGAGGCGGCAGTGCTAACCACTGCACCACCGTGCCGCCCTTCTGTATCTTATATTAAAAGCATAACCAGGTATGCAAGTAGAAAAGATAAAAGTTGGTCAGTTGTAAATACCTCAGTATCAGTAGCAGCCAGACATATAAGGGAGTTCCTGAGAGCTACCAGAAGGCCTGGAGACCACTGCCACCCACCCAGTCACCAAAGCCAAAATATTGACTCAACTGACAGTGAACATAGTTACCACATCACCACATGCAGTGAATAGGAAAGCAATGGCAACAGTGCACCACCCTGGCAGAAGAGGAAAAAAGGAAAAAATGTAAGAAGGGGGTGAGTTCTGATTATGCAACAGATATACAGCAGGTAAAATAAGTATTGAACATGTCACCATTTCTCTCAGTAAATATATTTCTAAAGGTGCTATTGACATGAAATGTTCACCAGATGTTGGTAACAACAACACATCAACACATGCAAAGAAATCAAACCATAGATGTCCATAAATCAAGTTATGTTTAAATAATGTGAAATGACACAGGGGAAAAAGTATTGAACACATGAAGAAAGGGAGGTGCAAAAGCTGAAATCTATCAAAAGCTGCTTCAGGCCCAACTGATGGCCTATAAAAAAGGTGCCTGATTACCAAGGTGTCACACAAGAAACATCTCATGATGGGTGAAAGCAAAGCATTCTCTCAAGACCTTTGCAACATTTTTGTTGCAAAACGTACTGATGGTATTGTTTATAGAAGGATTTCTAAACTGCTGAATGTTCCAGTGAGCACTGTTGGAGCCATAATCCAGTGGAAAGATGGAAAGTGAAAAGAACATCATTTCACCATAAACCGACCACAACCAGGTGCTCCTCGCAAGATTTCTGTGAAAAAAATCATCAGAAGAGTTGTCCAAGAGCCTGTGAAATACAGGGAGAATATAGTCTGGTCAGATGAGACCAAAATTGAACTCTTTGGATGCCATGATACACACCATGTTTGGAGGTCAAATGGCAATGCACATCACCCCATAAACACCATACCAACAGTGAAGTTTGGAGGTGGAACACATATAAACGTGATGGTGAAAACAGCACAGTTTGTTGTTAATAGGAGATTTGAAACTCTGCAAAAACAAGATTTTAACATTTAAAAAGTCAAATAGTGATGGTGGTGGTGTTGAGGAGGTGGAGGAACTGCTCAGTGCATCATGTTTGTGTCCCCCAGCAGCATAGGCCTATATAGAAACAAATGAGAGGTTGGATATCAATACAATAATGCACGTGTAGTAATAATTAATAATCCCATAACCCTACTTATTTCCTGTGTATTTATTCTTTCTGAATGCACACTTATTCTTTTTGAATGCAGGTACTTGTTTCCTGTGTATTTATTCTTTTTGAATGCACACTTATTCTTTTTGAATGCAGGTACTTGTTTCGTGTGTATTTATTCTTTTTGAATGCACATCCTTCCCTTATCCCTGCATGCTTTGCACCCTCATTATCCTGTTTGCTGCTGTAATTTCCCAGTTATGGGACTAATAAAGGATTATCTTATCTTATCTTATCTTATCTTATCTTATCTTATCGGTCTGTAGTTTGCTAAGATGTCTTGGGTAAGTGAAGGTTTTTTAAGTAAGGGTCTGATAACAGCAGTTTAAACGACTGTGGTACATAATCTGTTGTTAAAGACAAGTTGATCTGATCTAATAAGCCAATCAGAGGAAAGACGTCCTTGAGGAGCTTAGATAGGATGGGGTCTAAGACATGTAGTTGGGTTAGAGACTGATCAATACTGGAGGTTAGCACAGGGAGGTCTATGGGCTGGAAGCTGTACAGAGGTGGATTAGGACTAAAAGAGGTTTCTAAAGATGGCAGTATATTGGCTATCACGGAGAGATCTTCACTGACTTTTTCTCTAATTCTCTTCTCTTTTATTGGTGAAGAAACTCGTGAACTCTTCACTACTAAGAGCTGCAGGAATACAAGGCTCAACAGAGCTGTTACTCTTTATCAGCCTGGCCACAGTGTTAAAGTGTTTTGCTGTATAAATGATAAATAATAAGCTGCTCTGGCTTTATTAAGGGCCTTTTTATACATCAATAAACTATTTTATACATCAGTAAACTATCTCTCCAGGGCCTTTGGGACCACATCCACAGTACCACATCCTCTCCATCCGTCTTGATACCTGCTTCCAGTAGCGGTTTTAGGCACGGGCGAACCGGGCAGCCGCGGCATTATTACCTGACACAAGGGGGCGGCACGAGCGCTTGGAAATAAAAATCTGCGCCGCTACATGGTTTTCTATTATCTGTCATATCGCTGTGTGGGAAATCTGCAAATTGGCGCCCCCTGCAGGTGCAGGCGCACCTGCTTGCTGAGAAGGTGCGGTGCACTGAAGCTGTGTGTGAGAAAGGGAAATGGGAGGGGGGCGGGGACAGTTCATCTCTGGGTCTCTCCCAAATTGAACGGGCAGGGGGAATCCACTGTATAAAATGGCTAAAGTCAGTTACACCTTGACTTTCTTCCATATAACGCACATTTCATTCATAATATTAGAAATACAGGCCTATAATTCCTGCACGTTTTTGTTTTTCTGAACTGTGTGAAATGGCCAAATAAAAATAGGTAATACAAAACAATAATGTGGTCACCAAGGTGAAATGGTTTAGTCTTGACTCCTGGTCGTGAGAGACAGCGTTGGGAAAATGTTGTTGATTGTCGAGTAAACGCAGAGATGGACAGAAAAAGGTCAAAGCCATCAGGTGCCCAATTTAGGAAAAAAAGAAGAAGAAGAGGTGAAACGAGCAAAAGATAAAGGTATAAAACTAATACACATTACAAGATTGTTGAGAATGTGGCAGGGCGCAGTCGTGGATCAGCGGTTAGGGTGTCGGACCCGTAACCGGTGGATCGCTGGTTCGATTCCCCGTCCCGGTGTCCATGGCTGAGGTACCCTTGAGCAAGGTACCTAACCCCCACTGCTCCCCGGGCGCTGTGCGCGGTCGCCCACTGCCCCGGGTTTGCTGTGTGTGTGTGCACGTCACTTGGGTGGGTTAAATGCAGAGCACGAATTTCGTTGGAGTGAGTTCCCTCCAATGACAAAATATGTCACTTTCATCATCTTTTCTTTCAATTGGTGGTCCTGATGAGTTTCAGCTGGGTTGGGATCTCAGCCAATCGTTGTGGGAGAATATCGCATAAAAGCAGATAGAGAGCACCTGCCTTCCTTTTGTCTCGCCGGAGGCTGGCTCCGCTGCAACCGGCTTGGCCTCAGGTGCTGAACCTACAGTGGTGGACGGTCCTGGTGGTGGTGTCCGTCTTGTGTTGTGTTTGCACGTCGGGTGGATTTTGTTTCATTTTTGTTTGCTTCACGCATGGTGTTCCAGGGATTCCCTTTTCTGTGTGTTTGGATCCGACACAGTAGGTTCAGCCCTGATTGATCTCCTGAACTTCTCCGCAGTTACTGTTTGCATTATCTTATATTAATTTTGTGCCTTTTAAGTGAATTGATTAATTTATAATAAAAACATTTATACTTATACTCTTGAACTACTGTCTCTGCCTAAATTGCAAACAGACCTCAGTGCCGTTCATTTTTGTGGAGTTGCACTGTCAAAATGAAAACTTTTATTCATCTAACTGAACAAAACAAAAACATTTCATTGTGTTGTAAGCTAATAAACATATTTATTTCAACTATAGTTTTCAAGTTTCTTGGCTAAAGTTGGTCTAACTTAATAAGGTTAGTTAGCAAACCTCAAAACTGCATGTGAGGTCAGGACAATTTCTGTGTTGGTTGTGCAAAGTACGGGGTCCCCAAAGCATATCTGCAGGGACTTCATCTTAACGACGCTGCTTCCACATGCTGCCGCCGTCTCTTCGTCGTGGACACTTGTTACTCTCAAGGAGAGTATTTTTCTCAGTATGGTACTAAAAGTCAGGATTCACAGTCATTACATGCAGATCATACTAAATTTGTCTCTGTATTTGATATGATGCACAGTTTAATTGGACAAGAAACATTTCGGCCTTGGCCATAGAGTGCTAGGAACCTTTGTGGAGGAACTTGAATCTAGTGATAAACAAACTGTGAATGGTGTGAAACAGGACTGTGTACTTCATAAGCATGTGTCCCATTTCCATCCTGTTACTGGGTTTCCCCCAGATATTTTGCATGACTTTTTTGAAGGTGTCATCCCAGTAGAACTATGTTTGTGTCTTAAAGATTTGGTAAGAAAAAGTTTCATTACATTTGATGGACTGAATAGCCGCATAAAACTGTTTCCATATAAATATTCTGATAAGGTCAACAAACCAAACCAAATTACAAAAGCCAGCTTTGAAAAGAGAAGACTCAGTGGCAACGGACACAAAAATTGGACATTGTTATGTTTACTACCTCTTTTGATTGGGAGCAGTATTCCAGAGAAAGAGCCCTCATGGGAAATATTAATGGACCTTAAAGAGATTGTGGAGATTATTGTAACTGGACTTTAAGTTGTGAGATTATTGCACAACTTCTTTAAAAAAGTGGTGCATGATGTTCTCAATTTCAAGAACATTCTTCTTACGCTCTCCACTAAACATCAACAAATGATGGCAAAAGTCTGATTAAACTAAAACTGTACATAGCCAGTGTGGACAGGGTTCAGACAGATCATTGGAGGAAAAAGGGTGGCAGGGTGGCAATTCAAAACAAGTTTCCACAGCAAGATACTGTATCCCTTAACAAAGATGTTCATTTACATGGAACCCACTATGCAAAAGGAATGATCGTTTCTGCCGAGCAATGCTGTGGACTGCCTGAGTTCTACAAACTTCTGAACATTGTGGTCAACTTTGAGAAAGTGTTTTTTGTAAGCTCCCCTCCTGGTTTATGGAACACTACAGGTCTTACGAAGTTATTGACACTGGTTGTGTGGATGTCGAAATCCTGAATACTGAGGATTTGAATGACTATTGGCCACTAGCTCTATACCGAGTTGCTGGAAAGCTGATGGTGACCCCAAGGGCGTGTCTACTGCATTAAATGTAATGGTAGGTACTGTAGATGTATATGATCCAAGGATTATTTTTTGACCATGCTTGTGTATAAAATATTTTTTCTTTGTCTTCACAGGCTTTGTTGCTACGTGTAAACATCAACCCCAAACTCATCAGGAAAGTTCAGCTGACTGAGCACCCTGAATCTGTGGAGCAACTACACAATGAACTACAGGAAAAGCTTGAACTTGAAGGTGATTTCTCTGTACAATATGAAGATCCAGACTTCGGGTATGCGTTCTGCAACTTAAGAGACATGGCAGAGTTGCCTGCAGAAAAGGCTGTCTTGCACAAATAATGATGAATCACAAACACCAAGCCAAGCATCCATCTCTTCTGTTGATACAGCCAGTTTTAGTTCGCCCACCTCTTCCCACAGCACATCTTCCATAATTCAGACCGCTTTGCGAAGTGTTTCAGAGTGGCCTTCTCCATTTCTAGTTCCTTCATTTGCATATGATGTAGAGTTAAAGCTGCGTAAGGGCAATGAGGTATTTGAAAAAACTAGGAAGGGTCTGAGTCTAACAAGAGACGTAAAAACGGAAATTCTAGACAAACTGGCACAAGAAATGTCTACTCTGAAAGCTTATCCTGATAAAAGTCAAATTGAATCAGTAGCTTCTGAACTTGTCTGCAAATATCCATGCCTCAAGGAGCCTGGTACAGGATATGATGGCTGGACAACAAGCATAAAAGAAGCGAAAAAGAAGTCAAAAGACATGGAACTCATCCGTCAGAAGATGGACCTCACATTTTCCCTGAGGAGAAAGGAGATTATTGAGGTGCAGCCCAAGGTCTCAGAAATCCAGGAGAGGTGACCTGCCCTGTTTCTTAAGGAGCAGGTAAGATAAATGTGTGTGAAAAAGTTGCCAACTATTTGATACTGGCACTCAGACTACTTAACATTCAGAAGAAAATCCATGTAAATTGGTTTGGTTGGGTTTATGTGTGCTGTTTTTTTTTGTTTGTTTTTTTGCTTTCATGCACCACAGATTTGCTGGGAGTTTTACCGTGTAGCTACCAAGGAACTGTTGTGGACGTTTAGAGCAGCCCCAGACACTCACTGTGCTTGACTACTCAAACTATATCGTGCCATGGAAAGGGGCCTTTGGACAAGACATGGAGAGCATCTTGGATGTTCTTGATGAACAGGTGAATTCATGTAATAAACATTTACTTTTGATTATGGTTCAGGGTTAACTGAGCCAGGCCTAATGAAAAGCTCTATCAAACAGGAAGGTTTTAAGCATGTTCTGAAAGGTGGAGAGTGTCTGGCTCGTGGGCCCACAGGACAGGGGTGCAGTTAGAGTTAGGCTTGTACCCAATTATTGGTTACACTTTGGTGGTTGAGGTTTCTAGATAATTTAATGGAAGCTGAACAGAGTGATGTTGAATAGTTTTAATAACATGTCATTGTTCTATATAGTTGTAACAGAACCTGATTTTTTTTTTATTATTAGTTAAGACATAATGTTAAACTGGTGACAATTAATCTTAGCTGCACTGTTTTTAACCAAAAGTCCTACGTCTTTCTTTTGTCCAATTTCCAGACATCACAATGCATCGAAGGAGAGCATGTCTAGAAGGTCTGTCTGTCTTTCTCTGTGACAGTTCAGAGAAGATTTTCCTGAAATGCCTGGTGAGTACAGAATGTCTGTTTTTGTTTTTTGGTCAACCATGAGTGCACATTAGTTATCATGTACAAATATGTATAATTCTTTATGCCATATGGCTTTATAATATAGAAAAAATGAAATATCCGACATCCTTATAGTTTAGTCATTAAGCTGAGTTACATGGTACAAGTGCTCTGTCTGCTCTGATGGCAGTGGTGCTGCTGACCATTATCTGACCACATGTGACCTCATCAGTAGCAGAACTCAAACTGTACTTGATTAAGAGCATTATGATAACAATGTCGGGCGGCACGTGGTGCAGTGGTTAGCACTGTCGCCCATAGCAAGAGGGTTCCAGGTTCGAATCCCGGTCTGGGCCCTTCTATGTGGAGTTTGCATGTTCTCCCAATGGCTGCGTGGGTTTTCTCCGGGTTCTCCGGCTTCCTCCCACAATACCAAAAACATGCACATTATGCTACTCTAAATTGCCCCTAGGTGTGAGTGTGAGAGTGTGTGGTTGTCTGTCTTTGTGTGTTAGCCCTGCGATTGACTGGCGACCAGTCCAGGGTGTACCCCGCCTCTCACCCGTAGTCAGCTGGGATAGGCTCCAGCTCCCCCCCTCCCTTATAAGTCCCTTATAAGTCTATGAGTGAAGTAAGGGATGCCGTCAGGCTGAAGAAGGAGTCCTATCGAGCATGGTTGGCTTGTGGGACTCCCGAGGCAGCTGACGGGTATCGGAGGGCCAAGCGTGCGGCAGCCCGAGCGGTTGCGGAAGCAAAAACTCGGGTCTGGGAAGAGTTTGGGAAGGCCATGGAGGAGGACTATTGGTCGGCCTCGAGGAAATTCTGGCAAACCATCCGGCGTCTCAGGAGGGGGAAGCAGTGCCCTGCTAATACTGTTTACAGTGGAAATGGGGAGCTGCTGACTTCGACTGGGGATATTGTCGGAAGGTGGAAGGAATACTTTGAGGACCTCCTCAATCCTGCTGACGTGTCTTCCGTTATGGAAGCAGAGACTGAGGACCTTGAGGCGGGTCCATACATTGCCCAAGCTGAAGTCACTGAGGTAGTTGGGAAGCTCCTCGGTGGCAGAGCTCCGGGTGTGGATGAGATTCGTCCTGGGTACCTTAAGGCTCTGGATGTTGTGGGGCTGTCTTGGCTGACACGACTCTGCAGCATCGCATGGCAGTCAGGGACAGTGCCCTTGGACTGGCAGACCGGGGTGGTGGTCGCTCTTTTTAAGAAGGGGGACCGGAGGGTGTGCTCCAATTACAGAGGGATCACACTCCTCAGCCTCCCCGGGAAAGTCTATGCCAGGGTACTGGAGAGGAGAATCCGGCCGATAGTCGAACCTCGGATCCAAGAGGAACAATGCGGTTTTCGTCCTGGTCGTGGAACACTGGACCAGCTCTATACCCTCCGCAGGGTGCTTGAGGGTTCATGGGGGTTTGCCCAGCCGGTCCACATGTGTTTTGTGGACTTGGAGAAGGCATTCGACCGTGTTCCCCGTGGCATCCTGTGGGAGGTGCTCTGGGAGTATGGGGTCCGGGGTCCTTTGCTAAGGGCTGTGCGGTCTCTGTACTCTCGGAGCAGGAGCTTGGTCCGCATTGCCGGCAGTAAGTCGGACCTGTTCCCAGTTCATGTTGGCCTCCGACAGGGCTGCCCTTTGTCACCGGTCCTGTTCATTATTTTTGTGGACAGGATTTCTAGGCGCAGCCAGGGGCCGGAGGGTGTCTGGTTTGGGAACCACAGGATTTCATCTCTGCTTTTTGCGGATGATGTTGTCCTGTTGGCCTATTCAGGCCAGGACCTTCAACGTGCGCTGGGGAGGTTCGCAGCCGAGTGCGAAGCAGCTGGGATGAGAATCAGCACCTCTAAATCCGAGGCCATGGTTCTCGACCGGAAAAAGGTGGTCTGTCCCCTTCAGGTTGGAGGAGGGTTCCTGCCTCAAGTGGAGGAGTTTAAGTATCTCGGGGTCTTGTTCACGAGTGAGGGAAGATGGGAGCGTGAGATTGACAGGCGGATTGGTGCAGCGACAGCAGTAATGCGGTCATTGTACCGGCCCGTCGTGGTGAAGAGAGAGCTGAGCCGCAAGGTGAAGCTCTCAATTTACCAGTCAATCTACGTTCCTACCCTCACCTATGGTCATGAACTTTGGGTCATGACCGAAAGAACGAGATCTCGGATACAAGCGGCTGAATGAGCTTTCTCCGCAGGGTGGCGGGGCGCTCCCTTAGGGATAGGGTGAGGAGCTCTGTCACCCGGGAGGAGCTCGGAGTAGAGCCGCTGCTCCTCCACATTGAAAGGAGCCAGTTGAGGTGGCTCGGGCATTTGTCCCGAATGCCCCCTGGACGCCTTCCTGGGGAGGTGTTCCGGGCATGCCCCACCGGGAGGAGGCCCCGAGGAAGACCCAGGACACGCTGGAGGGACTATGTCACTCAGCTGGCCTGGGAACGCCTTGGGGTCCACCCGGAAGAGCTGGAGGAAGTGTCTGGGGAGAGGGAAGTCTGGGTATCCCTGCTCAAGCTGCTGCCCCCGCGACCCGGTCCCGGATAAAGCGGAAGAAGATGGATGGATGGAAGTCTATGAGTGCTGAAATAAAGTGGTACTCACTTCCTTCATTCACTTAAAGGGGAACTATGCAAGTCCTATCGCTTTTCCACTATATTTCCACTATTATTTTGCTAACCCTTCTCCCGGCCGTGTGCATTTGCTTTCAACAAAGCTGGCAAGAAAACAATCCATGGAGCGGTGGATAACATTATTTATCATATATGCGTTACAATGTGTGCATTTGTGTTATTTGTGCTGTTGAGATGAGAGCAAGATCAGTTGGAGGTATTGATCTTGCAAAGTTGGTTTTAAGCCAAGAGATGCCAGGTGGAAGGCAGAAAATAACAAGTTACAAGTCATTTATCTAACCATCACAGTTACTTAAGCTGTTTAATTAAGGTGAAAATGAAGCATAGTTTCTCTTTAACACTATAACACACTGTCACAACAGCACATCTACAAAGGAATAGCAATCCATATCACAGGCAAAATATTATATAGTACAGTGACTGTAAACTACAGGTTTGTTTAGGCTGAAAGAAAAGACTGTCTTCTAATGTAGGCTATGGCTATAGTTCCTCCAGGGGTTGATTTGCATCACTTCCAGCAAGGATGGATTTGCATACATACATAAAGAATAATAACTTTTTGCACATTCACAAATTCAAAATTACACCCTGACATATGCTGTTTAATTAAAGTGTTATCTTTACAGTGTTTATATTGAATTTGGTTGAATTTTTGCTTTCAACAGGACACTGATCCAGAAGACAGAGAGACAAAAGGGGTCCAAATGGGAGTGCTCACCGTGTTTGTGGATGATGGTGCACTGGCCTCAAACTGTCAACAACATTGCAGTGGTGTTGGAGGAGGCTAATGTGCTCGAAGACATTCCAGACCTCCCCACTGCCTTTGCTTACCTTTTTGGCCTGCTCTATGCCTTGAACATAGAGTTCCCAAAACATCTAAGGTATACGTTTGAAGCAGTGCAGCACATCTTCATGGAACTTTCCCCCTCTTGCTCACAGCGTGTGCGGAGCCTGAAAACCAAGCTCTTGCAATACGAAGCCTGACATTGTCCACACAAATCTAACTTCATGAGCCTTTGTAGAGCTGCTTTTCTTATTTTTTAGTTGTGTTGGCTGGCTTTTGGGC
Organism: Scatophagus argus; assembly: GCF_020382885.2. NCBI lineage: Eukaryota > Metazoa > Chordata > Actinopteri > Scatophagidae > Scatophagus > Scatophagus argus. The sequence continues at coordinate 667,388 of NC_058513.1, read as the reverse complement.
CTGTTTTGCACAGAAAGGACCTGCCCCTGTCAGGGTTATTTTGCTTTTTTTTAATTATTTTTTTCAAGAAAATATCTTTCATATTTTTTGTTCAGTCCATTTAAATGTTAACATTGGGAAAAAAAGCCATTATGTGGGGCTAGTTAAGTTAGTTACTACCATTTATAAGTAATGTATTATAATATATATGTTAATATACATATATGTTAAAATAGTGTTACTAAGCTCAGGACTGTTATTTCAGTGCTGGGAACTGTGTTGTAGTTTGGCCTGTTTTAATATGTTTGCTTAAACCAGGATGCTTTGAGGTTATTTTTGTTTATGCAGTGTACTTGCACCTATTTGAAGGGAGAGCTTTCATCCTTCGGCATATTTGCGTTATAATGTTTAAATAAACATGTTTTATTGAACTAGTATTACTTACAGAAATTAATTGACACCACTGTCATTGTATGGAAGTTTTGTTGGTAGAATTCAAAATTTCAAATATTGACTGTTAAAAAAGATATATTGTCATAACAGAACAGTTTTAGTTGCTATGACTTCTCATGTTGAGTTTTGATAGACTTGAAAGGTAAGTTATCTGAACCAAAAATGATTAGTTGTCTCCGGGGGGGCGGGGGCTCGGAGTGGGTGTTGCCCGGGGAGTAATTCAATGTAGAACCGCCACTGACTACAAGTATCAGTACCTACTTATTTAGTACATGAAACAAATCTGTGCAATAATTAATTCATCCACTAATCATAACTGAGGGACGCTAGTGTAAATAGACTTTTTCTTTTCTGTACTGTGTACAGTTGCAGGTACTTGTTTCCTGTGTATTTATTCTTTTTGAATGTACATCCTTCCCTTTATCTTTGCATGCTTCACACCATCTATATCCTGTTTGCTGCTGTAATACTGCAAATTCCCAGTTGTGGGACTAATAAAAAATTATCTTATCTTATGGTGAGTCGATTTTGCTGTAGTGAGAGTGTCCTTGTAATGAAGAATGTGATTATTGTACATTTCTTTGTGAAGAGCAAGTCCAGTTTTCCTCTAGAGTTGTTCCAAACGACGGCCTTTAGCTTTCGGTTGGCACAGTTCTGAGGTGAACCATGGGGCAGAATGATTAAAGTCCTGCACCTTCTGTACCTCTGCTCCTTGTAACCTTACCATTCCACACGGGTCCCTCTCGTTCACACACATGTATTCAGTCTTGCTTCGGCTAACCTTCATTCTTCTTCTTTCCAGAGCAAACCTCCACCTCTCTAGATTTTTCTCCACCTCGTCCCTGCTCTCACAACAGATCACAATGTCATCCGCAAACATCACAGTCCATTGAGATTCCTTGACCGAATCTGTCAACCTGTCCATCAACACAGCAAACAAGAAGGGGCTCAGAGCTGATCTTTGATGCAGTGCCACCTTCACCGTGAACTCCTCTGTCACACCTACAGCACACCTCACCACTGTTTTACAGACTGTCCATACATATCCTGCACCACTCTAACATACTTCTCTGCCACTCCAGTCTTCCTCATACAATACCACAGCTCCTCTCTTGACACTCTGTTATATGCTTTCCTTAGATCTACAAAACACAATGCAGCTCCTTCTGACCTTCTCTGCACGTCTCCATCAGCATTCTCAAGGCAAATATTGCATCTGTAGTGCTCTTTCTTGGCATGAAACCATACTGCTGCTCACAAAGGCTCACTTCTCCCCTTACCCTAGCTTCCACTAGTCTTTCCCACAACTTCATTTTTTGGGTCATCAGCTTGATACCTCTGTAGCTTCCATAACTCTGCACATCCCTTGTTCTTGAAAACTGGCACCAAAACACTCCTTCTCCATTCCTCAGGTATCCTTTCACTCTGTAAGATCTTGTTAAACAAACAATTCAATTTCAATTTTCAATTCAATTCAATTTATTTATATAGCACTAATTCACAACAAAAGTTATCTCATGACACTTTCCAATTAGAGCAGGTCAGAAAATCCAACATTCCCGCTTGAGCAAGCACTTGGCGACAGTGGCGAGGAAAACTGCCTTTTAGAAGGCAGAAACCTCAGGGCAGACCCCGGCTCTAGAAGGATGACCATCTGCCTTGACCAGTTGGATTGAGAGAGAGAGAAGGAGAGAGAGAGAAAGGGGTGGGACATGGGAGAAGGAGCACACAAATCAAGATGCATAGCAGAAGCAATAATACCAGAAGTACTGGAACTGTAAATAATGATAATGATGAAGTATACAGAAGGTACTATGGTGATTATGATTACAATGGTAGTAACAATCATAATGGTAGTAGCTGTACAGAGTAGTAATAAAATTAAAATAGTTTATGACTAAACAGTAGTAATCGCAGTAGGTTTCAAACAGGACCACAGCAGGAGGTCCAACCACGATCCATGGGAACCTGTGAGACAAGAAAACACAAGAACTGCAGAAAAGAAATTGAGTTAGTAACATTATAACACTATGTCACGTAGCTGATTGGATCTTGGAGAAAAATGGAAGGTTAGATATTGCTCTATGGTTGCTTAAAACCTCTGGGTCAAGTGTGTGCTTTTTAAGGTTTGACTCCAGCTACTTTAAAAGACTGGGGTACATAGCCTGTGATTAGGGACAGATTGATCATATCTAATAGACAGGTGCTAAGTAAGGGTGAAACCTCTTTGAGCAGCTTAGTTGGGATGGGGTCTAAGAGACATGCTGTTGGTTTGGAAGTGAATTTAACTGATGAAGGTCAATGGGAGAAAAGCAATCAAGATGATTATCTAGTTGTACTGCTGTTTCTAAGGTACCAGTGTTTGAAGTTGTTTGAACATTTCCTCATATGTCTTTTGCTTGGCCTTTACTACCTCTATCTTCACCTCTCATTGTATCTCCCTATATTCCTGCCTACTTTCCTCAGTCCTCTGACTGTCCCACTTCTTCCTAGCCAGCCTGTTCTTCTGAAAACTCTCCTGCACTTCCTTATTCAGAGACAGAGACTTGGTGGCGGTGGTTGTGGTCTTTTCCCTTTTCAGATGACACTCCTAGTACCTTCCTGCCTGTCTCCCTGATCACTTTAGCTGTAGCTACCCAGTCATCTGGAAGCACCTCTTGACCACCCAGAGCCTGTCTCATCTCCTCCCTGAAGACCACACAGCACTCTTCCTTTCTCAACTTCCACCACTTTATCGTCTGCTCTGCATTTGCTCTCTTCATCTTCCTCACAATGAAGAGAGAGAGCGAATTGGTGGCATGTAGGCTGACAAGTCATCGTCATCCTATACACCACCAATTCAGTTCAATTCAGTTTAATTCAGTTCAATTCAGTTTTATTTATATAGCACCTTTTACAATCAAAATTGTCTCTAGGTGAGCAAGCAAACAGTGGCAAGGAAAAACTCCCTTTTAACAGGAAGAAACCTTGAGCAGGACCCGGCTCACAAGGGAGAACCATCCTGCTGATAGTCGGCCGGGTGAAGGGGGGCAAGAAGAGGTAGACAGGACAGAGAGGATGAAAGAGAGAGAGACAAACATACATGCAATAAACATCATACATTACAAAGGACAAACATGATTATTATTTTAATTGGAATGCTGAAAAACTATGTATTGTATTTATTTGATTTTTAGCTGATATGTTGTTCAGTTAATTATACTAGTACTATTTAGAAGAATGACATAGGCAGATGTTGACAGTAGACACTGCGTTTCTCAGAGGGCCAGATGCAGGTCAGCATATAGATCTGGAAGTAGAAAGACCTGCAGAAAGATACTGAGACAGAGAGGGAAAGACACAAAACTACGAGGAAAAACAGGACATACACTTAGTGATGTAAAATAATGGATCATAGGTCGACCTGATGAGAGGAGGGGAGAGGAAGAAGAGGAGAGTTGGTGGAGGAGTAGAGATGGTAGTGGTGTTGAGGAGACATCCTATGCTGTCTAGCTACGCTCTCTCCTACGACTACTTTACAATCGCTAATCTCCTTCAGATTACACCCTCTATAGATATAGCCCACCTTTGTGCTCCTTCCTCTGCTCTTGCATAAATGTATGTGATGTTTGTGGCAATCCATCAAGTAAATATTGAAATATATAAAAAGGTAAGTGAAAGGCTTTGTTCTGCTGATGGTGGTGGTAAAGTCAATTAATCAGCAAGGTCAGTAGGAGTCATCCTCTGAGCACTGCAAGTGTCGCTAAAAAATTCATCTCCATCCAGGATTTGTTCAGACCAACCAAACAACAGACAGACAGACAAAGCTATGAGATCAGTGGATGTCAGTGTTGCTCTTGTGGCGAGGTGGACGCTAAGGAGCATAAAAAAATCGTAGTTGCGACAACGCCACCTGGGGAATTGCGCCCCAGGAAATCTGAGCTTAACTGTGTTGGTTATTTAAACCAAGGCCACACAGGTTCAATACCACAGGGCGAGACGGTTCCACAACAAAGAATTTATTAACACATAGAATAGAGAAAATACAATTCAAACACAGTCACACCAGTTGAACACACAATAAAACAAACCAAGGGGCGAATAAAGCTGGCCGGGGCTACCATGCAACAGGACAACCACAAGACAAAGAGGGGGGGGGGGAGGTCCTCGACAGAATCACCCGTGAAACTACACACTCACACACACACAAAACCAAAAAAGGGGGGACCGTGGAGAACACACCACCACCAGGGATTAACGGCCACAGGGAGCCCACGACACCTAACAACAAAAGAAATAACAATTAATAAAACAAGCCCAAAGGTTAGTATAACTGGCGTGAACTAAACAAACATTGACCTAAAGAAAGAAAAAAGATAAAGACAATATAATAAACTCATCAATACAATAAAGGAAAAAAACAACACAGGAGAAAAGGAAGGAACAAACTCCACATCAGGCCAAAACAGCAATACAGCCGATACAATAATGGAGCCAAAACGGTAGTAGAGCCAAAACGGTAGTAGAGCCAAAACGGCAGCGCAGACCCAGGGAGGAGTGACTGGTAGTTGCCGGCAGTTTACCCTCGCCTCGTTCCGCAAGGCTACGGCCACGCCGGAAAGAGGCAGAAGACAGCCAGCTCCTGTCACGGGTTAATCACTCAGCTGCACCAAAACACCCAAACAATCAGCTGGAGAACGAGAGACAGAGCCGCTGGACGGCAGACAATCGCGGACTTACCGAAAGGGCAGATGAGCATCTCCAGGAAAAACTACCAGTGGGGCGACACATCCCCACGGCCCGGCAGCCGGTCGCGCTCTACAAAACAAAGATCGCGTCACCAAAACCACCGCGCCGTGCATACACCAGCAGCGAAAGAATAGCGGAATACATTACCTGAGCGAAGAGGATCATACGCCCGCAACGACCACGTCACACAATCACAGTGGCCACAGGAAGGAAGCGGAAGAGGAAGAGGCAAATGCATCGCACATCTATATATAGAGATGCATCGCACCGCCCCTCAATCAACACGCTCCGTCCCTTAGCACAATGCCATATAGTGGCAGGGAAAGACACGACAGGTCACACCTACCCCCCGCTTTTGCATCGTCGCCTCGACGATGGATAAAATAACCACTGGAACTACCTCCAGGGCCTGAAAATGGCAGTCTGGGCATTAGACACAGTCCCTAGGTCTCTATTAGCAGCATTTTGCTGCTGGCTGGCAGGCTGAGGGAGATGGTGGACATTAGAATGGTGGCCAGCTGTAACACGAGCTGTTCTACGCAACGCTGGCTGGTCAGTGCTCAGCTGGTTAGTTGGAGGCAACCATGAGGCTGTTGGTGAGGCACCTTCGCATGCTGGAGAAATCGCTGGAACAAAACTGACCGGCTGAGAAATCACAGTGGGGGGGTCTATGGGGCAAGAGGTACCTGGGGCAGCTGCCGGTGGCGGACAAGATGTTTCGGTGACCAAAACCCACAGTTCATCGTCACTGGAAGGTTCACCATCCAGTGCTGCCACAGCAGATGGAGGGGACACCTCCAACTGGGGGCCAACAGCTTCAGGTTGAATTATAGCCTTCAGCATCTTCCGATGCACATTCTGAACCCTTTGCGGGTCGCTCACAGGGGCAACAGTATAAACTGCTCCTTCACCGACCGGGGCCTTCACAATCTGATAGACCACCGAGCTCCAAAGATCTTGTATTTTATGGCGCCCTCTAACACTGTGGTCCCTCAAATACACCTGTTGTCCGACTGAAAGCGGTGCCTCTCTGACCCGCTGATCATGCCGCTCTTTCCGTCGGCCAGCTGCAACCAACATCTTGTCACGAACACCCTCAAAAGCGAGTCTGAGTCTCACCTGATGCTCGGCCACCCAGTCCTGTACCTGACCTGCTACAGGCTCCTGGACACGTCCCAGGAGAAAATCAACTGGAAGACATGGTTCTTGCCCAAACATAAGGAAGAATGGAGACTCGCCTGTGCTCTGATGAGGAGTTGTGTTGTAACAGTAAAGCACCTGAGGCAAACAAGCAACCCAATCCCGTTTCCAGGAAACCGGAAGGGTGCGAAGGAGGTTATGCAGGGTTCGGTTAAACCGTTCGCATTGACCGTTGGTGAATCAATGAGCCCTCAAAGCTCCTCCCTTGGTCCGAGTGCAGGCGACTCGGGACAGCAAACTTGTAAAACCACTCAGCTATTAGGTCCGTGCCCTGAGTCCTTAGCAACTTGACATCGCTGACACCCCAAAACCCACTGCTTTATATCTGCTGACATTCCTGGCCAATAGCAACGTTGCCGGACCAACTCTGTGGTCCGCTCTATGCCTTGGTGACCATGGGCTTGGTGAAGCTGGCTTAAAGTCTCCTGCTTAAGGGCGGCAGGCAGAATAAGCTGTAGAAATTCTTCACCCCCATCGGAACGGAAGACTTTGCGAAAGAGAACACCATCTTTCTCCACTAGGCGGTCCCATTGGCGAAAAAGTGCCAGGACTGGCTTGGAGAGCTGCCGCCTTTCCACGGAAGTAGGTGGAGCATTCCGCCGCCAGAACACAAGTACATCCTGCAGGATGGGATCAGCCTCCTGCAAGGAACGAAGGTCAGAAGCGGAGTGAGAGGGAAGGACTGAGACCACAGCCTGAGAGGCCAATGCCAAAACAGCTGGAGGTGGATCCTGCTGAAGACTGCTGGGGACTGAAGTACCAGGCAACGACTCAGAAAGTTTGAGAGAGCCAGGTGCATGCTGTCGTGAAAGCGCGTCTGCATTTCTGTTACTGCGGCCTGAACGATACTTGATATGAAAATCAAAAGCGGCAAGTTGGGCAGCCCACCTATGTTCAGTGGCTCCCAGCTTGGCAGACTGAAGATAGCTCAAAGGGTTATTGTCAGTGAAGACAATGCACTTATGCCCCAACAGGTACTCTCTAAACTTCTCTGTCATGGCCCACTTGAGCGCAAGAAATTCCAGCTTCATTGAGCTGTAGTTCGACATATTGCGCTCGGTGGGTCGAAGGCCTCTGCTGGCGTAGGCCACCGGTCTCACGCCACTGTCCGTCTCTTGCGAGAGGACAGCCCCCAGGCCACTATGGCTGGCATCGATCTCCAGAATAAAAGGCTGTGAAAAATCGGCATATGTTAGCACTGGGGCCGAGACCAACCTTGATTTCAAGGCCTCAAAGCTCTCCTCACACTGAGGTGTCCATGCCGCTCCCAGAGAGGGGAGCCTTTCTTGGACTTTGTGCCTGCTAGCTTAGCCACCAGCTGATGCAAAGGGCCCGCCAATTTGGCAAAGCCACTTACAAAGCGCCTGTAGTAGCTAGCGAAACCCAAGAAGGAACGCAACTCAGAGACATGACTGGGCCGCTGCCAGTTAGCCACCGCCTCAATCTTCTTGGGGTCCGTGGCAACTCCCTGGCTCGAGATCACATGGCCTAGATAGCCAACCTCCTGCTGGAAAAATGCACATTTCTCCAATTTTGCCTTAAGACCCTCCTTCTGGAGCCGACCGAGCACCATTTCCAGCCGCTGAAGATGTTGCTCAACAGAGGAAGAATAGACGACAATATCATCCAGGTAAAGCAGTAATGACTGACCCTGCTGATCACCAAACATTCTCTGCATGAGCCGCTGGAAGGTGCTTGGGGCATTACACAAGCCAAAAGGCATGCGGTTGAACTCAAAAAGGCCGAACGGTGTACAGAAGGCAGTTTTGGGACGATCCTTCTCTGACACCGGAACCTGATTATAGCCACTGGCCAAATCAATTGTGGAGAACCAGCGAGCCCCAGAAAGTGCATCCAAGCTCTCCTCGATGCGAGGTAGGGGGAAAGCATCCTTCCTGGTCTTACTATTTAGGGGACGATAGTCCACACACATACGCAGGCCCCCATCCTTCTTCCGCACCAAGACGATGGGAGATGCGTAAGGGCTGCTGCTTTCCCTGATGACCTGAGATTCCAGAAGCTGATTGATATGCGCCTTCACCGCCTCATACTCTGATGGAGGGATGCGTCGATACCTCTGCCTGACTGGAACATCATCAAGCAGTGGTATGTCGTGCGAGATGAGGTTAGTACAGCCCAGGTCACCATCATGGGCTGAGAAGACTGACTGGTACTTATACAGTAGAGACCTTACACCCGTCTGCTCCTGCTCAGGCAATGGGGACAGACTTAGGGACTCTATCCTATCGGGTACTGGGGGAGCAGCTATTTGGGAAGAGATGGTCACCAATGTAGGCTCCACCTCAGTCACCCCTGCAGGAAAACTGATGACCTGAGCAGCGTTCAGGAGACCAAGGCTGGTCCGTGGGTAAAGGAGAACCTCCGCTGCCCCCACGTTAACTATGGGAACATACACAGTACCCCGAACAACCTGCACCAGGCAGGGAGAGGCTAGCAGCTCCGCTGGTAAGCCTGATTCAGGGGACTCAAACAGCACAGTCTGACCAGAAAACTGCTGGGGGCAGGTGCTAGCAACAAGCTTCATCACCCCACCTGGAATACGCACCACCCGCTTCCCCCGGACCCTCACCGTGCCAGTCGGGTCACTTGGAGTTTGAATGGAAGACTGGTGGCACGTTTGTAGGGCTGCAACCACTGGAGCAGGTGCCTGGGAAACGAACGGCGAATCAAAAAGAGAAGGACCATATGCACCAAAGAGCTCACGATAGCATCGACGGATCACATTCATCCCTATGATACCAGGGACAGAAGACGCCCTGTCAGGGGGGTCCTTAACAACAAGGATCCCACAGTGGGGCATCACCTTACCACAGACACCATGGAACCAGTGTCCACCAAACATGACACAGCGACTCCTCCCATGGAGGCATCGATGTTTGGGCAAGGAGCAATTAAACCAGCTACTGCACCCTCCTGTGAGCCTATGGACTCCCCAACTGAACTGTGGCTCAGCAGCTCAGTGGGCTTCAGTTTTCCGAAGGGTGAGAGGGGTGAGTTAACCCTGCAGCATTAGAGTTCAAGCCAGGCACTGAACTAACCCGCTGTCTACGGGGGACCCGTCCACCGTCACACTCTCTAGCAAAATGGCCAGGCTGCTGACACTGTCTGCAAATTAAAGGGCCACTGCGAGAAGTCTGGCCTTGTGAACGAGGGGCCTGTAGGGAGGCTACGGTCTGAGTCAACTGGTCCAGCTGCTCCTGCTGGTGCTTCAAAAGATCCATCAGCTCACTAAGACCTGGCCCAGATGGAGTGCTATTAGGGGCCAGCGGGGCATGGCCCTGCATGCTGTACTGCAGGCCATAAGCTGCTGGCAAAGAAACACTACGCCCTCTAGTGCCTCCTGGCAGACCCTCCCTCTCCCACCGAATCGCCTCACCACGCAGCTCCAACAGTGTGACAGTTGGCTGACGACGAACAAGCTGTTTAAGCTCCCGCCGGAGAGAACAGTCAAGCACATGCTCGATAAATTGGTCCCGAAGGAGAATATCAGCATTTGGCACACCATCAGGTGCGCACTGCCTCACCTGTGCCATTAAAGCCATCAAGGCCAAAGACAACTCGTGCAATGTCTCGCCCTCCAGCTGGTGCTGCAAGGTTACGTAAGGCTGAGCACAACCATACAGCTCTTGTAAAATGCTGAGAACCTTACCTGGGTCTCCTCGCTCTGCAGCAGAGCGATACTTAATTTCTTCCTTCGCTTCCCCTTCCAAGTGATCAAAAATAAAGAGAACTTGGTCAGCAGTGGAAAGATGGCGGGCACGCACACATGCCTGTAACTCCTCCACCCAGTCAGATATTCCAATGCCAGTCTTACCATTGAACATCGGGCACCTACGGTCTCTTGGGACGACAACCAGCCGCTCTGTAACAGCAGCAGCCGCACCTGCAGGCAGAGCATGACCAGGCGGAGCAAAAGGAGCAGCCCCACTAGAATCCCCCAGCAAAGCAGCCCGCTCCTGACGGAGCCGCTCATTGTCCGCTTTAAGCTGCAACACAAGCTCCTTAAGCTGCTGCATCTCCTCCTCCATACTGATGGAACAACCTACACCAAGCCTCACAAAGCAGTGTAAAAAAAGATTTTATGTCCCTGGAACAGACACTGCCGTTTTGGCTCAACAATTACACATACAAAACAGGACACCCACTAATAACCAGTTTAACAGAACACAAGAAGGAAAACTATATAAAGAAAAGAACAAAAATGAAACACGTCTCTGCCTTTATTAATGTGGATCCTGCCGACAACGCCAGAATGTGGCGAGGTGGACGCTAAGGAGCATAAAAAAATCGTAGTTGCGACAACGCCACCTGGGGAATTGCGCCCCAGGAAATCTGAGCTTAACTGTGTTGGTTATTTAAACCAAGGCCACACAGGTTCAATACCACAGGGCGAGACGGTTCCACAACAAAGAATTTATTAACACATAGAATAGACGAAATACAATTCAAACACAGTCACACCAGTTGAACACACAATAAAACAAACCAAGGGGCGAATAAAGCTGGCCGGGGCTACCATGCAACAGGACAACCACAAGACAAAGAGGGGGGGGGGAGGTCCTCGACAGAATCACCCGTGAAACTACACACTCACACACACACAAAACCAAAAAAGGGGGGACCGTGGAGAACACACCACCACCAGGGATTAACGGCCACAGGGAGCCCACGACACCTAACAACAAAAGAAATAACAATTAATAAAACAAGCCCAAAGGTTAGTATAACTGGCGTGAACTAAACAAACATTGACCTAAAGAAAGAAAAAAGATAAAGACAATATAATAAACTCATCAATACAATAAAGGAAAAAAACAACACAGGAGAAAAGGAAGGAACAAACTCCACATCAGGCCAAAACAGCAATACAGCCGATACAATAATGGAGCCAAAACGGTAGTAGAGCCAAAACGGTAGTAGAGCCAAAACGGCAGCGCAGACCCAGGGAGGAGTGACTGGTAGTTGCCGGCAGTTTACCCTCGCCTCGTTCCGCAAGGCTACGGCCACGCCGGAAAGAGGCAGAAGACAGCCAGCTCCTGTCACGGGTTAATCACTCAGCTGCACCAAAACACCCAAACAATCAGCTGGAGAACGAGAGACAGAGCCGCTGGACGGCAGACAATCGCGGACTTACCGAAAGGGCAGATGAGCATCTCCAGGAAAAACTACCAGTGGGGCGACACATCCCCACGGCCCGGCAGCCGGTCGCGCTCTACAAAACAAAGATCGCGTCACCAAAACCACCGCGCCGTGCATACACCAGCAGCGAAAGAATAGCGGAATACATTACCTGAGCGAAGAGGATCATACGCCCGCAACGACCACGTCACACAATCACAGTGGCCACAGGAAGGAAGCGGAAGAGGCAAATGCATCGCACATCTATATATAGAGACGCATCGCACCGCCCCTCAATCAACACGCTCCGTCCCTTAGCACAATACCATATAGTGGCAGGGAAAGACACGACAGGTCACACTCTGTCAATAGCCTATGGATGCAGATTGATTAGAACCCTGAATTTCCCGGCAGTAACTCGAGAAATGTCCTTCCTTGTTAGTTTAGATCTTTTTTATATTTGCTAACTGTGTCTGCTTTGCTCTTTGCTAACCAGCAGTTGTGTTTATTGTGTTATCTGACAGTCTGCACTTACAACCTTTATTTATTCAGAGAGGGCTTACTGGCAAAAACCTGCTGCACATTCACACCACTCACTAATTACAAATAGACCGTAGGTTCATTCAAACAGAAAACAATGCCAGGTTTTCCTGAGGGTTATTTCTATGTCCTGTTATTTCCCTCTACTCTTTCTTTGTATATTTATGTTATCCATTAATAAAACCACTGAAGCGTAAAATTCTCCATCAAGTTGAAATATAATACATTGCAAGCTTGCACATGCACACATTCACATCAGCTCTCAACTCACCCTCAAAAATGCAAATAAGTGGATTTGATGAACTGTTTTTTTAAAGATGCAACAACTTTGCCTACACTTTCAAATGCTTTGCTTTGCTTTGCTTTACCAATGGATTAATGTAATTAATTTTTTACAAGGAATATAGAGCCACAAATGTATGTATGTAATATATGCCTAAAATAGATGAAATTATCAATATTTCAATCACAAATCACGCAAATGAATCTGATAAATTTTCATCTATGTTCCTGCGTATTTAGTGAAACTTCTTGCATTCTGTAAAGAATTTCACTGAAGGATAATAGGAAAATACTGGCAATAGAGATCCCAGTATTTGCTACACTGTAACAAATTGCTGTAAAAATACGGGACATTTGGTACAGTAGTGTACTGTTTTTCATTAATACTGTTCAATACTATAAATTCTGATGTCTTTGAGAAAATCTTAACAGTAAACTTCTGTAAAATCTTACAGTATAATTTATTTTTATTTTACAGCTAGCTACCATATGATCTCACGGTATGATACAGTATTTTTTTAAATCAGACTTGAAGCCCCACCCGCTGTTTTCTCCCGGTTCTCTCGTCAACTGCGCAGCGTACCCTCATCCATCCTGATCCCGTGGCGTTCTTAAGAAGGTAAATTTTTTGTGGATGAGATTCGTCCTGGGTACCTTAAGGCTCTGGATGTTGTGGGGCTGTCTTGGCTGACACGACTCTGCAGCATCGCATGGCAGTCAGGGACAGTGCCCTTGGACTGGCAGACCGGGGTGGTGGTCCCTCTTTTTAAGAAGGGGGACCGGAGGGTGTGCTCCAATTACAGAGGGATCACACTCCTCAGCCTCCCCGGGAAAGTCTATGCCAGGGTACTGGAGAGGAGAATCCGGCCGATAGTCGAACCTCGGATCCAAGAGGAACAATGCGGTTTTCGTCCTGGTCGTGGAACACTGGACCAGCTCTGTACCCTCCGCAGGGTGCTTGAGGGTTCATGGGAGTTTGCCCAACCAGTCCACATGTGTTTTGTGGACTTGGAGAAGGCATTCGACCGTGTTCCCCGTGGCATCCTGTGGGAGGTGCTCTGGGAGTATGGGGTCCGGGGTCCTTTGCTAAGGGCTGTGCGGTCTCTGTACTCTCGGAGCAGGAGCTTGGTCCGCATTGCCGGCAGTAAGTCGGACCTGTTCCCAGTGCATGCTGGCCTCCGGCAGGGCTGCCCTTTGTCACCGGTCCTGTTCATTATTTTTATGGACAGGATTTCTAGGCGCAGCCAGGGGCCGGAGGGTGTCTGGTTTGGGAACCACAGGATTTCATCTCTGCTTTTTGCGGATGATGTTGTCCTGTTGGCTTCTTCAGGCCAGGACCTTCAGCGTGCGCTGGGGAGGTTCGCAGCCAAGTGCGAAGCAGCTGGGATGAGAATCAGCACCTCTAAATCCGAGGCCATGGTTCTCGACCGGAAAAAGGTGGTCTGTCCCCTTCAGGTTGGAGGAGAGTTCCTGCCTCAAGTGGAGGAGTTTAAGTATCTCGGGGTCTTGTTCACGAGTGAGGGAAGATGGGAGCGTGAGATTGACAGGCGGATTGGTGCAGCGACAGCAGTAATGGGGTCGTTGTACCGGCCCGTCGTGGTGAAGAGAGAGCTGAGCCGCAAGGTGAAGCTCTCAATTTACCAGTCAATCTTCGTTCCTACCCTCACCTATGGTCATGAACTTTGGGTCATGACCGAAAGAACGAGATCTCGGATACAAGCGGCTGAAATGAGCTTTCTCCGCAGGGTGGCGGGGCGCTCCCTTAGAGATAGGGTGAGGAGCTCTGTCACCCAGGAGGAGCTCGGAGTAGAGCCGCTGCTCCTCCACATCGAAAGGAGCCAGTTGAGGTGGCTCGGGCATTTGTTCCGAATGCCCCCTGGACGCCTTCCCGGGGAGGTGTTCCGGGCATGCCCCACCGGGAGGAGGCCCCGAGGAAGACCCAGGACACGCTGGAGGGACTATGTCACTCAGCTGGCCTGGGAACGCCTTGGGGTCCACCCGGAAGAGCTGGAGGAAATGTCTGGGGAGAGGGAAGTCTGGGTATCCCTGCTCAAGCTGTTGCCCCCGCAACCCGGTCCCGGATAAAGCGGAAGAAGATGGATGGATGGATGGACTTTCTGTATTATTACATTTTAGGCACTTCGTGGGAATTAACCCTGAGGGGGGAAGAAAGACCAGCCAGGGGAAGGTGGTGTCAAAGAGGACAGGGAAGCTGGTCCACAAAAAGACATCAACAGTCAATCCCCAGGTCGTCACTCTCATAAAAAATGTGATGGACTTTGAGTGGGACTTTATTTAGCCAATATAGTTCAGATCACACTGCCAAATGCCCAAGTTCATTTTTGGACTATATGATATGTTTAGTAGTTGTTGTTAATGGAATGTGTGAAATAAAGTCAGCGTTAACTCAGTTTTTTTCTTCGTTGCTATGCAATTGGTGCAGTAACTTTTAACTGTTGTCTTTGGGTGAAGGGAGGAGCAAAGAAGGAAAAAAAATTTGCAGTAAAGTTAGTAAAGTGGGATTGGGATTGGAGGACAATACAGAGTTAAATACATGTATGGGTTTTCATTTTTAAATGTAAAACTTTTAAATCATCAGCTTATATCACTCTGAAGATCACATTCTACAGTATTCGACCTAGTAATAAGTTCTTATTGGAGAATACTGTAGGAACTGTAAAATAACGGTGCAATGGCAACAAAACTGACAGTATAATACTGTAATGTTTATTTTCCATACAGCACAGTACTGTAATATTTTTACAGTATTAAACTGTTGTTGTAGATCACAGTAGATACACTGTAAAATAACAGTTTGAAGCTGGCAACTGTAGCTGCCAGTAGTTTACTGTAATTTAACAGGAAAATTTGTTACAGTGTATACTTTTGCATAAAATTACCGTAAATTCCCATAAATTTAAAGAAAGTGAAAACAAGACAATACATATTCACTAAAATATTGTTGGAGTTTATGGCAAGTCCTCTACCATGTTACTTATATTATCTCATGAACATATCCTTGGCATGAAAAATGACTTCTTAACCAGTATTAACAATGAAAGGGAAAAAGAGAGTGTGAACAGAAAGAGAGGATATGACTGCCACTCAAATCCTCATTCATGATGGTTTGATCCTGTTTACCACACAACAAAAACAAAATGTCACAGGTAAAACATAAAAATAGGAAACAAATTAATGGATAGAGAGAGAAAGAGAGGTAAATGTCTACTACTGACAACAAAAATCTACTGTCAGTTTAAGCGTGACAAAATGAACACTTGTGGCAAAGGAACAACAATTTCTATACAGGCTAATATGACAAAACTATATAGCTTAAATGAGCAAACTTGCCAATGTGATTTGCTTATTAAGTAAAGGAATCTGTTTTTTTACTGTTTTCTAAATAACAATAATATGAAAAGGAGAGGCGTCACTACAATGGCGCAACTTATATGAGTTTGATCTGGTTTTAATGTTGCTCCTGGGAATCACTGACATGCACCTCATTTCAACATCTGCTGAAGTTCCCCATTCCCCATTGAAACTCCCCCTGTACCTTCGTATTTGCATTTGTTCAGTTGGCTCTGTAACAGCACAAGTAAACACAAGTTAGCTAATGTTATCATCACAGGGATCAATTACACTTGAAGTGTACACTGGATACTGAGAGAGAGTGACTGAGTGTGTCAACACCGAGTGTGTCAACACTCAGTCATGCAAATCAATCAGTAGCATAAATATATGAGTTACAAAGCAGTATTTAAGGCAGTTACAGAAGCATCTCTTTGACTGCAGCTGAAGAATTTCTCTTGCTTCAAAACTGAGATGAGAAGATGGCAACAAATTTCATTTTAGTGGGTCTGCTCTGCCTCTCTGGTCTCTCCCAAAGTCATGGTAATGCACTGTTCTGACACTGTACTGTGTCCATTTTACCACTTACTCACTTCGCAAAATCTATTTGACTGTGTGTATATGCATATAATACTGCATGTCTTTCCATTTCTTCAGATTGTAAGCGGGAACTTCTGGTGAATGTGGATTTTCCAGGAACAGACATAGTATCTCTCTTCTCTCCTGATGCTGAGCACTGTCAGCAGCTGTGCACCCAGCACTCCTCCTGTCTCTTCTTCAGCTTTCTTCGGCACGACTGGACTGGAGATAACAGGTACAAAACCAACAGCAGAAACTGACAGGGTGATAAATACTACATTTGGAGTATGCACAGAAACATGTGGAAGTGGGAAACATCAAACTTTAAAGAGTAACTATTGAACTGTGCAATCTGGTACGCTTATTTTTACCTCAAGTACAATGTTGTATTTTTCAAAGTTCAAAATCAAAATTTCAACTTTCAGTTTCAAATCTTTTTTTCAATGGGATTGGGCATGAGCACCCCTTTTCCAGTCCAGCCACAATTTCTCTACTGGATTGGGGTGTGAGCTTTGACTCAGCCATTCTAGAACAGTCACCTTGTCCTTACACCATTTCTATGCAGCTTTCATTTCTATGCTAGACAATGCTTTAGGGCATAGAAAATAAGTCCTCTCCCAAGTTGTAGTTCTCTTTGCAGACTGAATCAGTTTTTCCTCCAGGATTTCCCTATATTTTGCTACATTCATTTTACCCGATACCCTGCAGCTGAGGAGCATCACCATGGGGGGAAGGTATATTTGTGGTAATGTGCAGTGTTTGGTGTCTGCCAAACATAGGGTCGAGTCTGATGAGAGCTCCATGTTGGCCACATCATACCGAAGAACCGTATTCTAGTTGATCTTGGAATCTCCCACAAGTCTCTGGGTGAACTCCAGTCAAGATTTAATATTACCGTTCTTTAGCAGTGGCTTTCTCCCATAAAGCTTTGATTTAGTGAAGAACCAAGGCAACAGTTGTACGAAGAGTTTCTTCCATCTCAGCTGCTGAAGCTTTTAAATCCTTCAGAGTAGTCATGTGTGTGTTGGTGAAAAAAATCTGAAATCATCCAATCAGCATAGTCATTTGGCTATTAACCAATTTCAATCAATTTCAATCAATTTGTTTTTTTCCCATAGTGCAAATCTACTAGTCCATGAAATGATGTGAAGTAAGAGGATATTAAATATTGCAGTCTTTATGGATGCTTTCAAGATTGATCACAAACTAAAAAGATCTGCCTTGCTGACATCAGTACAACTGCCTCTCTCTCTCCACCAGACAGTTCTACTGCTACTTGAAGTCTACTTCTTCTGGAAAGCCCAAGGTCGAGACCTCACTGCTGGGTATCACCTCTGGGTTTTCTCTCAAAGCCTGCAACCCTGATCCACGTAGGCATACAACCATTTGAAAAACTATGATAACCATTAGTAACTAATGATATGTGGTAAAACTCTCCTTAACTCAGTGTCAGACTGTCTTTCTGCCAGAGCCTTGCCTGTCTCAGGTGTATCACCATGTGAACTTCCTGGGAGGAGACTACCGAACCTTGTTCACAGCAGACTATGAGGAGTGTCAGAAAGCCTGTACAAGTGATCCTGCCTGTCATTTCTTTACCTTTGTTGATGAGAACTTCACAACAGCAAACATTAGGTAAATAAAGTGAATAATGTTACATTGAAGTTTGCTTATTTCTTTGACATCATTGGTTGATGCAAACATCAGTTTGGGATGGAACAATTTTAGATAGACTATTGCACTGCCCAACACTAGTTAGACATTAAACTGCTGGCACCTGAACAGCTTCAGGTCTGCATTTTAGCTATATTGCCTTGCATTCAGGCAGCTATTCATTAGTAGCCATTTACTTTGACTCAAAATTTTCATGCTGGTAGACGGAATCAAACTGACAACCTTGTTGTGTGTACACTATCCATTTGTCTTTAACCACTTCAGAGATAGCATTCTGTAATGATGTTATTCTTCTGTCTGTGTTTAGGTATAAGTGCCATCTTAAATTCAGCTGGCCAGTACCAAGGATGCCTATCATAAGACCAGTTGCTGTCATTGTATCTGGATTCTCCCAACAAATACAAATGCCTCAAAATCATTACCCAGGTAATCAAACATTCATAGCAAAGGTTGTAGCAACATCATGCAGACTGTTATGTATGCTTTCTCACTGTACTGCTTGTTTTATACAGCATGTGAAGTCAAGCTTTTTCCAAATTCTGACTTCGCAATTGGCAACGTTGACGTTCTCCCCGCTACCTCTCCTGAACACTGTCAGACATTCTGCTCTGCTCATCCTCTCTGCACCTACTTCACTTACATCAGGTAGTGTGTTGTCATTGCTGCTGTGCAAAGGTACAGACAACAGGTACAACTAAATACTTTGCTTTATCAGAGAGAGAGAGTTAATAAAGTTATTTTTTGCTCCCATTTCACAAACAGGAGGAGGTTATGGAATTCTATACAGTACCATAACAATACATAACTACACAGTGAGATAAGAAAATCTGGATTTTAATTTATTCTTATGGCCATATGACAATACACTATATGCACAGTCTATACACAATTCTGAAAGATAGTCGATTCCTGAGTCTCATACCCAGGCTGTCAAATAGGCTGTGGTATTTGATGACCTGTGAATGAGAATCAACCTCTCTTTCCTCTGATTGTGTGCTGCACATTAACTATCTCAGTAGACTACAGTTGAGGGGGATTTGAAAATGGTTTGGGACAGCTTGTGACATTTGTCCCACTTTGACCAATTTGGTCATTTTCTTTCCAAATAGTGAATCATAGGTACAGACACATGAACACACATTCTGATGCGGTTCAAGATTTTAATTTTCTGTCTATGTACTATTTTTTATACCTTTGTATACATTTATTTAGCTGTGTTTTTTTCATGTTTTCAGTCATAGCTTTAACTGTTACCTAAAGAATAATGCAGCCACACTGGTCCTCAAAGCTGTGAGAGGATACACATCTGGATTACCAGCACGCTTCTGTCAACCACATAACAGTATGTTCCATTTACTAAATCTCTAGTATATGACTGTATATGTTTATCTATGAATTTGTTATATTCATATTTAGCATTGAATTTCTATAGCAGCAGCAATAACCCTGTTCCTTTCTGCTAACAGACTGGATTAAAAAGACTTACGTAGGATTAGATTTCCCATATTCTGACATTCGCTATTTCCCGACGAATGACGTTGAGGGGTGCCAGAGAGCCTGCACTGAAGATAACAACTGCCAGTTCTACAGCTACATCACTAACATGTAAAGTAACCCTTACTTATGCCATATAAATCAGTATCCAGAAACCATGAAATACTAAACTTTATCTCCATCTGTCACTGTAGTCCCACTTTATAATTTGATGACATGTGTCTTCATGTATTTTATATAAAATCCATCACAGTACAAAACTGAAGATCTTGGCAATTCTGTGTTCCAGCAATCGCTGCTTTCTGAAGCGTGTCATCACCATGCCTGCTCCTCCTCGTGTTGTCAAAGACGCCAATACCGTGTCTGGCTTTTCCTTGAGGAACTGTTACAAAGACATTGTTCCAACAATTCCAGTAAACAAGTACTGAAACACAATCAGTGTAATCCACAGAAAATCAGTGTAATCAACATCAGTGTAATCCACAGAAAATAAATGTAATCAACATCAGTGTAATCCACAGAAAATCAATGTAATCAACATTAGTGTAATTCACAGAAAATAACTGTAATCAACATTAATGTAATCTATATATAATCCAATAAAAGATTCAGCAGCAAGAAATCTCAACATTTTTATGTAACATTCGAGACTCTTTCTAAGCAAAAGTTGTAAATTCACATTAACACAGCCTCAAACCGAGTAGACCTATGTTAATATTGTGGAAAATGTATACATCTTTATTTCAAAAAAATGTGTCTAAATCAGGGGTCACCAACACGGTGCCCGCGGGCACCAGGTCGCCCCCAAGAACCACATGAGTCGCCCGCAGACCTGTTCTAAAAATAGCACAACTCACTAGTGAACCTTGACGGGATCCAGGAGCGCTCCTCAGGCCCATAGCCCTCCCAGTTGACCAGGTACTGGATTCCCCGGCCCCGACGGCGAGCAGACAGGAGCTTCCAGACCGTGAACACTGGGTCCCCATCGATGAACGGGGTGGGTGGAGGGGGTTTGGCCGGAGGGACAAGAGTACTGGTTCTGACAGGTTTAATATGGCCGACATGGAACGTGGGATGGATCTGCATTGACCTTGGGAGCTTCAGCTGGATAGTTGATGACCCTGGCGATGGGAAATGGACCAACAAACCTGGGAGCGAGCTTCTTGGACTCCACCCGAAGCGGCACGTTTATGGTGGATAACCACACCCTTTGGCCGTTCCTGTAGCGAGGGGCGGGAGTCCTCTTACGATCCGCGGCTGCCTTGCAGAGGTTGGACTGCCGTTGGAGGTTCTGGCGGGCTCGCTCCCAGGTTCTCCTACAATTCCACCAAGGCCAATGCGGAGGGTACTGAAGACTCTGAGTCTATGGAGGGGAAAAGAGAGGGTTGGTGACCATGAACTATATGGAATGGAGAAAAACCAGTGGAGGCGGACGGGAGCATGTTGTGGGCAAACTCAACCCAAACCAGTTTCTGAGACCAGGTGTTGGGATTTTGGGCTGCGGTGATATGGAGACCCGTCTCCAATTCCTGGCTGACGCGCTCTGACTGCCCATTGGTCCGTGGATGGAAACCAGAAGAGAGGCTGACCGTGGCACCGAGCAGGCTGCAGAACTCCTTCCAGAACCGCAAGATGAACTGTGGACCACTGCACACCACCCCAAAAACACCATACCAACAGTGAAGTTTGGAGGTGGAACACACACATATATATATATATATATATATATATATATATATATATATATATATATAAATGTGAGGGTGAAAACAGCACAGTTTGTTGTTAATAGGAGATTTGAAGAAAACAAGATTTTAACATTTAAAAAGTCAAATAGTGATGGTGGTGGTGTTGAGGAGGTGGAGGAACTGCTCAGTGCATCATGTTTGTGTCCCCCGGCAGCATAGGCCTATATAGAAACAAATGAGAGGTTGGATATCAATACAATAATACATGTGTAGTAATAATTAATAATCCCATAACCCTTACTCGTGTAACACTACTACAAGTATCAGTACCTACATACTTAGTTTCTGAAACAAATCCGTGCAATAATTAATCCATCCACAAATCTTAATTTGAGGGAATCTAGTGTAAATAGTCTTTTCTTTTCTGTACTGTGTACAGCTGCAGGTACTTATTTCCTGTGTATTTATTCTTTCTGAATGCACACTTATTCTTTTTGAATGCAGGTACTTGTTTCCTGTGTATTTATTCTTTTTGAATGCACACTTATTCTTTTTGAATGCAGGTACTTGTTTCGTGTGTATTTATTCTTTTTGAATGCACATCCTTCCCTTATCCCTGCATGCTTTGCACCCTCGTTATCCTGTTTGCTGCTGTAATTTCCCAGTTATGGGACTAATAAAGGATTATCTTATCTTATCTTATCTTATCTTATCGGTCTGTAGTTTGCTAAGATGTCTTGGGTAAGTGAAGGTTTTTTAAGTAAGGGTCTGATAACAGCAGTTTAAACGCTTGTGGTACATAATCTGTTGTTAAAGACAAGTTGATCTGATCTAATAAGCCAATCAGAGGAAAGACGTCCTTGAGGAGCTTAGATAGGATGGGGTCTAAGACATGTAGTTGGGTTAGAGACTGATCAATACTGGAGGTTAGCACAGGGAGGTCTATGGGCTGGAAGCTGTACAGAGGTGGATTAGGACTAAAAGAGGTTTCTAAAGATGGCAGTATATTGGCTATCACGGAGAGATCTTGACTGACTTTTTCTCTAATTCTCTTCTCTTTTATTGGTGAAGAAACTCGTGAACTCTTCACTACTAAGAGCTGCAGGAATACAAGGCTCAACAGAGCTGTTACTCTTTGTCAGCCTGGCTACAGTGTTAAAGTGTTTTGCTGTATAAATGATAAATAATAAGCTGCTCTGGCTTTATTAAGGGCCTTTTTATACATCAATAAACTATTTTATACGTCAATAAACTATCTCTCCAGGGCCTTTGGGACCACATCCACAGTACCACATCCTCTCCATCCGTCTTGATACCTGCTTCCAGTAGCGGTTTTAGGCACGGGCGAACCGGGCAGCCGCGGCATTATTACCTGACACAAGGCACAGCACGGCACGAGCGCTTGGAAATAAAAATCTGCGCCGCTACATGGTTTTCTATTATCTGTCATATCGCTGTGTGGGAAATCTGCTGAGAAGGTGCGGTGCACTGAAGCTGTGTGTGAGAAAGGGAAATGGGAGGGGGGCGGGGACAGTTCATCTCTGGGTCTCTCCCAAATTGAACGGGCAGGGGGAATCCACTGTATAAAATGGCTAAAGTCAGTTACACCTTGACTTTCTTCCATATAACGCACATTTCATTCATAATATTAGAAATACAGGCCTATAATTCCTGCACGTTTTTGTTTTTCTGAACTGTGTGAAATGGCCAAATAAAAATAGGTAATACAAAACAATAATGTGGTCACCAAGGTGAAATGGTTTAGTCTTGACTCCTGGTCGTGAGAGACAGCGTTGGGAAAATGTTGTTGATTGTCGAGTAAACGCAGAGATGGACAGAAAAAGGTCAAAGCCATCAGGTGCCCAATTTAGGAAAAAAAGAAGAAGAAGAGGTGAAACGAGCAAAAGATAAAGGTATAAAACTAATACACATTACAAGATTGTTGAGAATGTGGCAGGGCGCAGTCGTGGATCAGCGGTTAGGGTGTCGGACCCGTAACCGGTGTAACCGGTGGATCGCTGGTTCGATTCCCCGTCCCGGTGTCCATGGCTGAGGTACCCTTGAGCAAGGTACCTAACCCCCACTGCTCCCCGGGCGCTGCACGCGGTCGCCCACTGCCCCGGGTTTGCTGTGTGTGTGTGCACGTCACTTGGGTGGGTTAAATGCAGAGCACAAATTTCGTTGGAGTGAGTTCCCTCCAATGACAAAATATGTCACTTTCATCATCTTTTCTTTCAATTGGTGGTCCTGATGAGTTTCAGCTGGGTTGGGATCTCAGCCAATCGTTGTGGGAGAATATCGCATAAAAGCAGATAGAGAGCACCTGTCTTCCTTTTGTCTCGCCGGAGGCTGGCTCCGCTGCAACCGGCTTGGCCTCAGGTGCTGAACCTACAGTGGCGGACGGTCCTGGTGGTGGTGTCCGCCTTGTGTTGTGTTTGCACGTCGGGTGGATTTTGTTTCATTTTTGTTTGCTTCACGCGTGGTGTTCCAGGGATTCCCTTTTCTGTGTGTTTGGATCCGACACAGTAGGTTCAGCCCTGATTGATCTCCTGAACTTCTCCGCAGTTACTGTTTGCATTATCTTATATTAATTTTGTGCCTTTTAAGTGAATTGATTAATTTATAATAAAAACATTTATACTTATACTCTTGAACTACTGTCTCTGCCTAAATTGCAAACGGACCTCAGTGCCGTTCATTTTTGTGGAGTTGCACTGTCAAAATGAAAACTTTTATTCATCTAACTGAACAAAACAAAAACATTTCATTGTGTTGTAAGCTAATAAACATATTTATTTCAACTATAGTTTTCAAGTTTCTTGGCTAAAGTTGGTCTAACTTAATAAGGTTAGTTAGCAAACCTCAAAACTGCATGTGAGGTCAGGACAATTTCTGTGTTGGTTAAGTGCAAAGTACGGGGTCCCCAAAGCATATCGGCAGGGACTTCATCTTAACGACGCTGCTTCCACATGCTGCCGCCGTCTCTTCGTCGTGGACACTTGTTACTCTCAAGGAGAGTATTTTTCTCAGTATGGTACTAAAAGTCAGGATTCGCAGTCATTACATGCAGATCATACTAAATTTGTCTCTGTATTTGATATGATGCACAGTTTAATTGGACAAGAAACATTTCGGCCTTGGCCATAGAGTGCTAGGAACCTTTGTGGAGGAACTTGAATCTAGTGATAAACTGTGAAACAGGACTGTGTACTTCATAAGCGTGTGTCCCATTTCCATCCTGTTACTGGGTTTCCCCCAGATATTTTGCATGACTTTTTTGAAGGTGTCATCCCAGTAGAACTATGTTTGTGTCTTAAAGATTTGGTAAGAAAAAGTTTCATTACATTTGATGGACTGAATAGCCACATAAAACTGTTTCCATATAAATATTCTGATAAGGTCAACAAACCAAACCAAATTACAAAAGCCAGTTTTGAAAAGAGAAGACTCAGTGGCAACGGACACAAAAATTGGACATTGTTATGTTTACTACCTCTTTTGATTGGGAGCAGTATTCCAGAGAAAGAGCCCTCATGGGAAATATTAATGGACCTTAAAGAGATTGTGGAGATTATTGTAACTGGACTTTAAGTTGTGAGATTATTGCACAACTTCTTTAAAAAAGTGGTGCATGATGTTCTCAATTTCAAGAACATTCTTCTTACGCTCTCCACTAAACATCAACAAATGATGGCAAAAGTCTGATTAAACTAAAACTGTACATAGCCAGTGTGGACAGGGTTCAGACAGATCATTGGAGGAAAAAGGGTGGCAGGGTGGCAATTCAAAACAAGTTTCCACAGCAAGATACTGTATCCCTTAACAAAGATGTTCATTTACATGGAACCCACTATGCAAAAGGAATGATCGTTTCTGCCGGGCAATGCTGTGGACTGCCTGAGTTCTACAAACTTCTGAACATTGTGGTCAACTTTGAGAAAGTGTTTTTTGTAAGCTCCCCTCCTGGTTTATGGAACACTACAGGTCTTACGAAGTTATTGACACTGGTTGTGTGGATGTCGAAATCCTGAATACTGAGGATTTGAATGACTATTGGCCACTAGCTCTATACCGAGTTGCTGGAAAGCTGATGGTGACCCCAAGGGCGTGTCTACTGCATTAAATGTAATGGTAGGTACTGTAGATGTATATGATCCAAGGATTATTTTTTGACCATGCTTGTGTATAAAATATTTTTTCTTTGTCTTCACAGGCTTTGTTGCTACGTGTAAACATCAACCCCAAACTCATCAGGAAAGTTCAGCTGACTGAGCACCCTGAATCTGTGGAGCAACTACACAATGAACTACGGGAAAAGCTTGAACTTGAAGGTGATTTCTCTGTACAATATGAAGATCCAGACTTCGGGTATGCGTTCTGCAACTTAAGAGACATGGCAGAGTTGCCTGCAGAAAAGGCTGTCTTGCACAAATAATGATGAATCACAAACACCAAGCCAAGCATCCATCTCTTCTGTTGATACAGCCAGTTTTAGTTCGCCCACCTCTTCCCACCGCGCATCTTCCATAATTCAGACCGCTTTGCGAAGTGTTTCAGAGTGGCCTTCTCCATTTCTAGTTCCTTCATTTGCATATGATGTAGAGTTAAAGCTGCGTAAGGGCAATGAGGTATTTGAAAAAACTAGGAAGGGTCTGAGTCTAACAAGAGACATAAAAACGGAAATTCTAGACAAACTGGCACAAGAAATGTCTACTCTGAAAGCTTATCCTGATAAAAGTCAAATTGAATCAGTAGCTTCTGAACTTGTTTGCAAATATCCATGCCTCAAGGAGCCTGGTACAGGATATGATGGCTGGACAACAAGCATAAAATGCAAGCTTGGAAATTACCGAGCCAAGCTCCGACAGGCTGGTTGTCACGAGGTCAGTGTAAACAGGAAAAGAGGATGGTCTGAAAATCCTGATGAAGGTTGCTTTGCCTTGAAAAAAACCAAAGCGAGGCGAAGTCAATCATGTGCCCGACCATCCACATAACTATGATGATGATGGTCTAGAAGACGAAAGATGTGTTCTGGTGAATGAAGCGAAAAAGAAGTCAAAAGACATGGAACTCATCCGTCAGAAGATGGACCTCACATTTTCCCTGAGGAGAAAGGAGATTATTGAGGTGCAGCCCAAGGTCTCAGAAATCCAGGAGAGGTGACCTGCCCTGTTTCTTAAGGAGCAGGTAAGATAAATGTGTGTGAAAAAGTTGCCAACTATTTGATACTGGCACTCAGACTACTTAACATTCAGAAGAAAATCCATGTAAATTGGCTTGGTTGGGTTTATGTGTGCTGTTTTTTTTTTTGTTTGTTTTTTTGCTTTCATGCACCACAGATTTGCTGGGAGTTTTACCGTGTAGCTACCAAGGAACTGTTGTGGACGTTTAGAGCAGCCCCAGACACTCACTGTGCTTGACTACTCAAACTATATCGTGCCATGGAAAGGGGCCTTTGGACAAGACATGGAGAGCATCTTGGATGTTCTTGATGAACAGGTGAATTCATGTAATAAACATTTACTTTTGATTATGGTTCAGGGTTAACTGAGCCAGGCCTAATGAAAAGCTCTATCATACAGGAAGGTTTTAAGCATGTTCTGAAAGGTGGAGAGTGTCTGGCTCGTGGGCCCACAGGAGAGGGGTGCAGTTAGAGTTAGGCTTGTACCCAATTATTGGTTACACTTTGGTGGTTGAGGTTTCAGGATAATTTAATGAAAGCTGAAGAGAGTGATGTTGAATAGTTTTAATAACATGTCATTGTTCTATATAGTTGTAACAGGACCTGATTTAGCGGCAACTTTGATTTTCATATTTGGGGAATTTTTATTAGTTAAGACATAATGTTAAACTGGTGACAATTAATCTTAGCTGCACTGTTTTTAACCAAAAGTCCTACGTCTTTCTTTTGTCCAATTTCCAGACATCACAATGCATCGAAGGAGAGCATGTCTAGAAGGTCTGTCTGTCTTTCTCTGTGACAGTTCAGAGAAGCTTTTCCTGAAATGCCTGGTGAGTACAGAATGTCTGTTTTTGTTTTTTGGTCAACCATGAGTGCACATTAGTTATCATGTACAAATATGTATAATTCTTTATGCCATATGGCTTTATAATATAGAAAAAATGAAATATCCAACATCCTTATAGTTTAGTCATTAAGCTGAGTTACATGGTACAAGTGCTCTGTCTGCTCTGATGGCAGTGGTGCTGCTGACCATTATCTGACCACATGTGACCTCATCAGTAGCAGAACTCAAACTGTACTTGATTAAGAGCATTATGATAACAATGTTGGGCGGCACGTGGTGCAGTGGTTAGCACTGTCGCCCATAGCAAGAGGGTTCCAGGTTCGAATCCCGGTCTGGGCCCTTCTATGTGGAGTTTGCATGTTCTCCCAATGGCTGCGTGGGTTTTCTCCGGGTTCTCCGGCTTCCTCCCACAATACCAAAAACATGCACATTATGCTACTCTAAATTGCCCCTAGGTGTGAGTGTGAGAGTGTGTGGTTGTCTGTCTTTGTGTGTTACCCCTGCGATTGACTGGCGACCAGTCCAGGGTGTACCCCGCCTCTCGCCCGTAGTCAGCTGGGATAGGCTCCAGCTCCCCCCCTCCCTTATAAGTCCCTTATAAGTCTATGAGTGAAGTAAGGGATGCCGTCAGGCTGAAGAAGGAGTCCTATCGAGCATGGTTGGCTTGTGGGACTCCCGAGGCAGCTGATGGGTATCGGAGGGCCAAGCGTGCGGCAGCCCGAGTGGTTGCAGAAGCAAAAACTCGGGTCTGGGAAGAGTTTGGGAAGGCCATGGAGGAGGACTATTGGTCTGCCTCGAGGAAATTCTGGCAAACCATCCGGCGTCTCAGGAGGGGGAAGCAGTGCCCTGCTAATACTGTTTACAGTGGAAGTGGGGAGCTGCTGACTTCGACTGGGGATATTGTCGGAAGGTGGAAGGAATACTTTGAGGACCTCCTCAATCCTGCTGACGTGTCTTCCGTTATGGAAGCAGAGGCTGAGGACCTTGAGGCGGGTCCATACATTGCCCAAGCTGAAGTCACTGAGGTAGTTGGGAAGCTCCTCGGTGGCAGAGCTCCGGGTGTGGATGAGATTCGTCCTGGGTACCTTAAGGCTCTGGATGTTGTGGGGCTGTCTTGGCTGACACGACTCTGCAGCATCGCATGGCAGTCAGGGACAGTGCCCTTGGACTGGCAGACCGGGGTGGTGGTCCCTCTTTTTAAGAAGGGGGACCGGAGGGTGTGCTCCAATTACAGAGGGATCACACTCCTCAGCCTCCCCGGGAAAGTCTATGCCAGGGTACTGGAGAGGAGAATCCGGCCGATAGTCGAACCTCGGATCCAAGAGGAACAATGCGGTTTTCGTCCTGGTCGTGGAACACTGGACCAGCTCTGTACCCTCCGCAGGGTGCTTGAGGGTTCATGGGAGTTTGCCCAACCAGTCCACATGTGTTTTGTGGACTTGGAGAAGGCATTCGACCGTGTTCCCCGTGGCATCCTGTGGGAGGTGCTCTGGGAGTATGGGGTCCGGGGTCCTTTGCTAAGGGCTGTGCGGTCTCTGTACTCTCGGAGCAGGAGCTTGGTCCGCATTGCCGGCAGTAAGTCGGACCTGTTCCCAGTTCATGTTGGCCTCCGACAGGGCTGCCCTTTGTCACCGGTCCTGTTCATTATTTTTATGGACAGGATTTCTAGGCGCAGCCAGGGGCCGGAGGGTGTCTGGTTTGGGAACCACAGGATTTCATCTCTGCTTTTTGCGGATGATGTTGTCCTGTTGGCTTCTTCAGGCCAGGACCTTCAACGTGCGCTGGGGAGGTTCGCAGCCGAGTGCGAAGCAGCTGGGATGAGAATCAGCACCTCTAAATCCGAGGCCATGGTTCTCGACCGGAAAAAGGTGGTCTGTCCCCTTCAGGTTGGAGGAGAGTTCCTGCCTCAAGTGGAGGAGTTTAAGTATCTCGGGGTCTTGTTCACGAGTGAGGGAAGATGGGAGCGTGAGATTGACAGGCGGATTGGTGCAGCGACAGCAGTAATGCGGTCATTGTACCGGCCCGTCGTGGTGAAGAGAGAGCTGAGCCGCAAGGTGAAGCTCTCAATTTACCAGTCAATCTACGTTCCTACCCTCACCTATGGTCATGAACTTTGGGTCATGACCGAAAGAACGAGATCTCGGATACAAGCGGCTGAATGAGCTTTCTCCGCAGGGTGGCGGGGCGCTCCCTTAGAGATAGGGTGAGGAGCTCTGTCACCCGGGAGGAGCTCGGAGTAGAGCCGCTGCTCCTCCACATTGAAAGGAGCCAGTTGAGGTGGCTCGGGCATTTGTCCCGAATGCCCCCTGGACGCCTTCCTGGGGAGGTGTTCCGGGCATGCCCCACCGGGAGGAGGCCCCGAGGAAGACCCAGAACACGCTGGAGGGACTATGTCACTCAGCTGGCCTGGGAACGCCTTGGGGTCCACCCGGAAGAGCTGGAGGAAGTGTCTGGGGAGAGGGAAGTCTGGGTATCCCTGCTCAAGCTGCTGCCCCCGCGACCCGGTCCCGGATAAAGCGGAAGAAGATGGATGGATGGAAGTCTATGAGTGCTGAAATAAAGTGGTACTCACTTCCTTCATTCACTTAAAGGGGAACTATGCAAGTCCTATCGCTTTTCCACTATATTTCCACTATTATTTTGCTAACCCTTCTCCCGGTCGTGTGCATTTGCTTTCAACAAAGCTGGCAAGAAAACAATCCATGGAGCGGTGGATAACGTTATTTATCATATATGCGTTACAATGTGTGCATTTGTGTTATTTGCGCTGTTGAGATGAGAGCAAGATCAGTTGGAGGTATTGATTTTGCAAAGTTGGTTTTAAGCCAAGAGATGCCAGGTGGAAGGCAGAAAATAACAAGTTACAAGTCATTTATCTAACCATCACAGTTACTTAAGCTGTTTAATTAAGGTGAAAATGAAGCATAGTTTCTCTTTAACACTATAACACACTGTCACAACAGCACATCTACAAAGGAATAGCAATCCATATCACAGGCAAAACATTATATAGTACAGTGACTGTAAACTACAGGTTTGTTTAGGCTGAAAGAAAAGACTGTCTTCTAATGTAGGCTATGGCTATAGTTCCTCCAGGGGTTGATTTGCATCACTTCCAGCAAGGATGGATTTGCATACATACATAAAGAATAATAACTTTTTGCACATTCACAAATTCAAAATTACACCCTGACATCGGCTGTTTAATTAAAGTGTTATCTTTACAGTGTTTATATTGAATTTGGTTGAATTTTTGCTTTCAACAGGACACTGATCCAGAAGACAGAGAGACAAAAGGGGTTCAAATGGGAGTGCTCACCGTGTTTGTGGATGATGGTGCACTGGCCTCAAACTGTCAACAACATTGCAGTGGTGTTGGAGGAGGCTAATGTGCTCGAAGACATTCCAGACCTCCCCACTGCCTTTGCTTACCTTTTTGGCCTGCTCTATGCCTTGAACATAGAGTTCCCAAAACATCTAAGGTATACGTTTGAAGCAGTGCAGCACATCTTCATGGAACTTTCCCCCTCTTGCTCACAGCGTGTGCGGAGCCTGAAAACCAAGCTCTTGCAATACGAAGCCTGACATTGTCCACACCAATCTATCTTCATGAGCCTTTGTAGAGCTGCTTTTCTTATTTTTTAGTTGTGTTGGCTGGCTTTTGGGCCTGTTTTGCACAGAAAGGACCTGCCCCTGTCAGGGTTATTTTGCTACACTCCAACAAAGATGGGCCTCTTTTTTTTTTTTCAATTATTTTTTCAAGAAAATATCTTTCATATTTTTTGTTCAGTCCATTTAAATGTTAACATTGGGGAAAAAAAGCCATTATCTGGGGCTAGTTAAGTTAGTTACTACCATTTATAAGTAATGTATTATAATATATATGTTAATATACATATATGTTAGAATAGTGTTACTAAGCTCAGGACTGTTATTTCAGTGCTGGGAACTGTGTTGTAGTTTGGCCTGTTTTAATATGTTTGCTTAAACCAGGATGCTTTGAGGTTATTTTTGTTTATGCAGTGTACCTATTTGAAGGGAGAGCTTTCATCCTTCGGCATATTTGCGTTATAATGTTTAAATAAACATGTTTTATTGAACTAGTATTACTTACAGAAATTAATTGACACCACTGTCATTGTATGGAAGTTTTGTTGGTAGAATTCAAAATTTCAAATATTGACTGTTAAAAAAGATATATTGTCATAACAGAACAGTTTTAGTTGCTATGACTTCTCATGTTGAGTTTTGATAGACTTGAAAGGAAAGTTGCAATTTAATTAAAGAGTTTAGTCTAGACCTGCTCAAATTGGAAAGTGTCATGAGATAACTTTTGTTGTGAATTGGCGCTATATAAATAAACTGAATTGAATTGAAGTTATCTGAACCAAAAATGATTAGTTGGAACAGCTGAAATTTAAGGGTTTAAAACTCAAAATGTAAAGTTATCGCTACTTTAATTTATAAGTTATCTCAACTACAGATAATTTGTTGGCTTAACTTTAAGTAGTTTTCTTCAAAACTTAAGAATTTTAGTTGGACTCAAAACGCAAAAATCTATTGCAGACAGTTACCTCAAATTTTTGAGTTTCGATAGCTTTTTTTTGCAGTGTAGTAAATTGGGAAGAATTCCCTGGGTGAAATTCCCAGGGTGGCGTTGTCTGGCAACTATTACCTACTTTCATGGCCCCCAGCATGTGGGCCCCTCGCGCTGCCACAATCGCTTTGTAAATGATGAGGAGGATCTTGAAGTGGATATTATGCTGATTTATTGGAGCCAGTGAAGGTGTTGCAGGATGGGTGTAACACATTTCTTACACTTTGACTTCTAAAGAAGTCTCTTATGTCCACTTTGCTTTTTTTAGACATCCTGGCTGCGCCTAATTAACAAACAGGCATACACACACACACACGCACATACTCACATGGACACCGATTCAAACATTAACATAAATGAAACCTCTGATATTTCAATCTTTCTAGCTGACGTGACCCAGGCCAGGCTATGTTTTTCGTATGTGTAGGTAGTTTCAAAGATGAACGTTTGCCATTTGCTACATCTCTATTTTGTGACAAAACATAGTATAACCAGCCATAACTAAAAGTGTGCCAAGCATAGAATTAGAGGATTGGAGAATTGGATTTTGCATCAAAGAAGGCCGGAAAGTTCAGGTTTTGGTTTTAGTTTGTGTTTTCTGTTTTTACTGCAATAGTGTAATAATTAGATTTTCTTTAATGTGTTATTTGTGTGATGAAGGATTTGTGCTATTTAGAATATTTATTCTATATTTTATTTGTGTATTATTCTTAATATTTTATATTATTGTTTGTTTTATAGGGATAGGCTCCAGCCCCCCCTCGACCCTGACGGATAAGCGGTATAGAAAATGGATGGATGGATGTTTTGTATATCAGTTCAGATTTTAGCACACTAAAAAAGAGACATAGGCTTTTACACCTATCTGGTCAATTCTTCCAATGATTGTATATATTTTTTGCCACATTTATGTATATAGAGTATATTTTTTAAGTTCTGATAACTTATACAGTTTTGTGCAGAATTGTGTTAATTATCTTTTGTTTCCTGCAATAGTTGAATAACTGGACTCTTAAGTGTGATTTTCAAATGTTCTATTTAAGGATTTGTGCAACTGAGAAATATCTATTTCACTTATATTGTTATAATAAAACAAGGCTGTTTTCAAAATTTTGTGCCATTCCTTTTTGTCTGCAGGGGGGCTCTGAGGGGGTGTTTCCCAGGGAGTAGTTCAATGTAGAACCGCCACTGACTACCAGTACCAGTATCAGTACCTACTTATTTAGAACATGAAACAAATCTGTGCAATAATTAATTCATCCACTAATCATAACTGAGGGACGCTAGTGTAAACAGCCTTTTCTTTTCTGTACCGTGTACAGCTGCAGGTACTTGTTTCCTGTGTATTTATTCTTTTTGAATGTACATCCTTCCCTTAATCCTTGCATGCTTCACACCATCTATATCCTGTTTGCTGCTGTAATACTGCAAATTCCCAGTTGTGGGACTAATAAAAAATTATCTTATCTTATGGTAAGTCGATTTTGCTGTAGTGAGAGTGTCCTTGTAATGAAGAATGTGATTATTGTACATTTCTTTGTGAAGAGCAAGTCCAGTTTTCCTCTAGAGTTGTTCCAAGCGACGGCCTTTAGCTTTCGGTTGGCACAGTTCTGAGGTGAACCATGGGGCAGAATGATTAAAGTCCTGCACCTTCTGTACCTCTGCTCCTTGTAACCTTACCATTCCACACGGGTCCCTCTTGTTCACACACATGTATTCAGTCTTGCTTCGGCTAACCTTCATTCTTCTTCTTTCCAGAGCAAACCTCCACCTCTCTAGATTTTTCTCCACCTTGTCCCTGCTCTCACTACAGATCACAACCGCAAACATCACAGTCCATTGAGATTCCTTCCTGACCGTGTCTGTCAACCTGTCCATCAACACAGCAAACAAGAAGGGGCTCAGAGCTGATCTTTGATGCAGTGCCACCTTCACCGTGAACTCCTCTGTCACATCTACAGCACACCTCACCACTGTTTTACAGACTGTCTATACATATCCTGCACCACTCTAACATACTTCTCTGCCACTTCAGACTTCCTCATACAATACCACAGCTCCTCTCTTGACACCCTGTTATATGCTTTCCTTAGATCTACAAAACACAATGCAGCTCCTTCTGACCTTCTCTGTACTTCTCCATCAGCATTCTCAAGGCAAATATTGCATCTGTAGTGCTCTTTCTTGGCATGAAACCATACTGCTGCTCACAAACAGTAGTAATCGCAGTAGGTTTCAAACAGGACCACAGCAGGAGGTCCAACCACGATTCTTGGGAACCTGTGAGACAAGAAAACACAAGAACTCCAGGGAAGAAGTTGAGTTAGTAACATTATAACACTATGTACAAAGTCACGTAGCTGATTGGATCTTGGAGAAAAACGGAAGGTTAGATATTGCTCTATGGTTGCTTAAAACCTCTGGGTCAAGTGTGTGCTTTTTAAGGTTTGACTCCAGCTACTTTAAAAGACTGGGGTACATAGCCTGTGATTAGGGACAGATTGATCATATCTAATAGACAGGTGCTAAGTAAGGGTGAAACCTCTTTGAGCAGCTTAGTTGGGATGGGGTCTAAGAGACATGCTGTTGGTTTGGAAGTGAATTTAACTGATGAAGGTCAATGGGAGAAAAGCAATCAAGATCATTACCTAGTTGTACTGCTGTTTCTAAGGTACCAGTGTTTGAAGTTGTTTGAACATTTCCTCATATGTCTTTTGCTTGGCCACTACTACCTCTGTCTTCACCTCTCATTGTATCTCCCTATATGCCTGCCTACTTTCCTTAGTCCTCTGACTGTCCCTCTTCTTCCTATAGCCAGCCTGTTCTTCTGAATACTCTCCTGCACTTCCTTATTCAGAGACAGAGACTTGGTGGTGGGGGCTGTCGTCTTTTCCCTTTTCAGATGACACTTCTAGTACCTTCCTGCCTGTCTCCCTGATCACTTTAGCTGTAGCTACCAAGTCATCTGGAAGCACCTCTTGACCACCCCGAGCCTGTCTCATCTCCTCCCTGAAGACCACACAGCACTCTTCCTTTCTCAACTTCCATCACTTGATGGCAAGAAGAGGTAGACAGGACAGAGAGGATGAAAGAGAGAGAGACAAACATACATGCAATAAACATCATGAATTACAAAGGGCAAACATGATTATTATTTTAATTGGAATGCTGAAAAACTCTGTATTGTATTTATTTGATTTTTAGCTGATATGTTGTTCAGTTAATTATACTAGTACTATTTAGAAGAATGACATGGACAGATGTTGACAGTAGACACTGGGTTTCTCAGAGGGCCAGGTGCAGGTCAGCATATAGATCTGGAAGGAGAGAGACCTGCAGAAAGATACTGAGACAGAGAGGGAGGGAAAGACACAAAACTACGAGGAAAAACAGAACATACGCTTAGTGATGTAAAATAATGGATCATAGATCGACCTGATGAGAGGAGGGGAGAGGAAGAAGAGGAGAGGTGGTGGGGGAGTAGAGATGGTAGTGGTGTTGAGGAGACATCCTATGCTGTCTAGCTACGCTCTCTCCTACGACTACTTTACAATCGCTAATCTCATTCAGATTACACCTTCTATAGATATAGCCCATCTTTGTGCTCCTTCCTCTGCTCTTGCATGAATGTCTGTGATGTTTGTGGCAATCCATCAAGTAAATATTGAAATATTTGAAAAGGTAAGTGAAAGGCTTTGTTCTGCTGGTGGTGGTGGTAAAGTCAATTAATCAGCAAGGTCAGTAGGAGTCATCCTCTGAGCGCTGCAAGTGTCGCTAAAAAATTCATCTCCATCCAGGATTTGTTCAGACCAACCAAACAACAGACAGACAGACATAGCTATGAGATCAGTGGATGTCAGTGTTGCTCTGTCAACAACCTATGGATGCAGATTGATTAGAACCCTGAATTTCCCGGCAGTAACTCGAGAAATGTCAACTTCCTTGTTAGTTTAGATCTTTTTTATATTTGCTAACTGTGTCTGCTTTGCTCTTTGCTAACCAGCAGTTGTGTTTATTGTGTTATCTGACAGTCTGCACTTACAACCTTTATTTATTCAGAGAGGGCTTACTGGCAAGAACCTGCTGCACATTCACACCACTCACTAATTACAAATAGACCGTAGGTTCATTCAAACAGAAAACAATGCCAGGTTTTCCTGAGGGTTATTTCTATGTCCTGTTATTTCCCTCTACTCTTTCTTTGTATATTTATGTTATCCATTAATAAAACCACTGAAGCGTAAAATTCTCCATCAAGTTAAAATATAATACATGGCAAGCTTGCACATGCACACATTCACATCATGTCACGGTCCTGACAAGGCAAAAGGAGGACTCAACTGCACGACAGGAGACGGTAGAGCAGAAAACAAGGTTTATTCAGGCTGGGGTCGGTACACGAATAAGGCAGTCAAAACCAGGCAGAGGTTTCCAAAACGAGAAGCAAAAGACGAGGTCAGAAAAACGAGCAGGGATCAAAAACACTAGAGACAAGACTATGACTGTGAAAAATGCTGGAACGTGAAGCTATGAACAATGACGAACTGGCAACGAGACAAGACACAAGAGGGTAAATATACAGAAGGCTAATGGGGAGTGATGCGAGGCAGGTGCGGGAGAAACAATCAGGGATCAGGTGCACACAGACGGGGAAGGAGGCAGGGCAGACAGGAACCTGGAACAGAGACAGAGGTGAGTGATCGCAAAATAAAACAGGAAGACAAGACATAAAACATGAGGGAAAAAATAAAACACTTAACAGACAGGGATCATGACACATCAGCTCTCATCTCACCCTAAAAAATGCAAATAAGTGGATTTGATGAACTGTTTTTTTAAAGATGCAAACAACTCTTTTTGCACTGTTAACAAAAGCAGAAAAACTGACTTTGCCTGCACTTTCAAATGCTTTGCTTTGCTTTACCAATGGATTAATGTAATTAATTTTTTACAAGGAATATAGAGCCAGAAATATATGTATGAGTCATGTGTGCAGAAGGAACACGCACATACCTAAAATAGATGAAATTATCAATATTTCAATCACAAATCATGCAAATGAATCAGATAAATTTTAATCTATGTTCCTGCATATTTAATGAAACTTATTGCATTCTGTAAAGAATTTCACTGAAGGATAATAGGACAATACTGGAAAAAGAGATCCCAGTATTTGCTACTTTTGCATAAAATTACTGTAAATTCCCATAAATTTAAAGAAAGTGAAAACACAATACATATTCACTAAAATATTGTTGGAGTTTATGGCAAGTCCTCTACCATGTTACTTATATTATCTCATGAACATATCCTTGGCATGAAAAATGACTTCTTAACCAGTATTAACAATGAAAGGGAAAAAGAGAGCGTGAACAGAAAGAGAGGATATGATGATGATGATTTGATCCTGTTTACCACACAACAAAAACAACATGTCACAGGTTAAACATAAAAATATGAAACAAATTAATGGATAGAGAGAGAAAGAGTGGTAAATGTCTACTACTGACAACAAAAATCTACTGTCAGTTTAAGCGTGACAAAATGAACACTTGTGGCAAAGGAACAACAATGTCTTTTGTATGCTAGCCAAACACAACAGGCTAATATGACAAAATTATGTAGCTTAAATGAGCAAACTTGCCAATGTGATTTACTTATTAAGTAAAGGAATCTGTTTTTTTACTGCTTTCTAAATAACAATAATATGAAAAGGAGAGGCGTCACTACAATGGCGCAACTTATATGAGTTTGATCTGGTTTTAATGTTGCTCCTGGGAATCACTGACATGCACCTCATTTCAACATCTGCTGAAGTTCCCCATTCCCCATTGAAACTCCCCCTGTACCTTCGTATTTGCATTTCTTCAGTTGGCTCTGTAATAGCAAAAGTAAAAGCTGGCTAATGTTATCATCACAGGGATCAATTACACTTGAAGTCAAGTCAAGTCAAGTCAACTTTATTTGTATAGCCCATTTTTACAAGCAGTTTGTCTCAAAGGGCTTAACATAACATCAGCAACATCCTCTGCCCTTCGACCCTCACATCGACTAAGGAAAAACTCCCAGAAGAAACCTTTAACGGGAAAAAAATGGAAGAAACCTCAGGGTGAGCAACAGAGGAGGGATTCCTCACCCAGGACGGGCAGACGTGCAATGGATGTTGTACAGGCAGGAAAGCAATTAACAACATGAGAATGACATTACTAAAAAGACAAGTAAAACAAAATCTCAACTGTTTTGATACCACCTCAATATGATTTTAACATTTCACAAGACTGAAATTATAATAATGAAATTATAATGAACTGCTGTAACATTCATGTATTTTTTATGTGCTGTTGAAAATCACTATCCTATCAGTTCAATTTCAGCCCGTAGGGAGAACCACCCCGCCGATAGTCGGTGCACAGAAGAATGACAGGCAGATGTCAACAGTAGACATTGGGTTGGTCATAGAGCCGGCTACAGTTCAACATGAAGATCTGGATGGAGAGATACCTGCAGAAAGATATATATATATAGAGAGAGGGAGAGACACAAAACTACGAGGAGAACTGGACACACAGTTAGTGACATAAAATAATGAACTGCATGTTAATCTGATGAGGGGAGAGGATAGAAGAGGAAAAGGAGGAGGGGAAACTGCTTGGTGGATCATGTTTGTGTCCCCTGGCAGCATAGGCCTATAGCAGCTTAGCTATGATAGAGATTTAAAGATTAACAGTTAGTCACAGACCTATTCTACCTGTGGCTATATATCATGAGGTGAGTGAAACTATGCCTACCAGCCCTACACACTTTATTTGGGGCTAACTATATGCTTTACTAAACAGAAAGGTTTTAAGTTTAGTCTTAAAAGTGGAGGTGGTGTCTGCCTGTCGAACCCAGATTGGCAACTGGTTCCACAGCAGGGGTGCCTGATAGCTAAAGGCTCGTCCTCCCGTTCTACTTTTATGAATTCTGGGAACTGCAAGTAAGCCTCCACTGTGTGATCTGAGTGATCTATTGGGAATATATGGGACTATTAGATCCTGCAGGTATGATGAGGCTAGTCCATTTAGGGCCTTATATGTAAGTAGGAGAATTTTAAAGTCTATTCTGAATTTTACCGGAAGCCAGTGGAGAGAAGCTAAGATGGGGGAGATATGATCCCTTTTACTGATTCCTGTTAAAACTCTAGCTGCTGCATTCTGGATCAGCTGCAGGCTATTGTAATTGAGTAATTTGGACATCCTGACAATAGTGAGTTGCAGTAATCCAGCCTAGAAGTAACAAAAGCATGGACAAGTTTTTCAGCATCACTCTGAGAGAGGACACTCCTAATCTTAGCAATATTACGGAGGTGAAAGAAGGTGGCCTTAGAGATCTGTTTAATGTGATGGATAAATGACACGTCCTGATCGAAGATAACGCCGAGGTTCCTCGCAGTCGTACTGGGGGCCAACGTAATGCCGTCCAGAGAGACAATATCATCAGCTATTCTAGTTCTAAGATGTTTGGAGCGTAGAACAACGATCTCAGTTTTGTCTGAGTTTAATAATAAAAAATTGGAGGTCATTATGTGGCCTTTATGTCCTTAAGACATGCCTGGAGTCTGGCTAACGGCTCTGTTTCTTCAGGCTTTAAGGATAAGTACAGCTGAGTGTCATCAGCATAACAATGAAAGTTTATGCCATGTTTCTGAATAAGGTTAACAGGATCGGCCCAAGCACTGAACCTTGTGGACTGAACATCTTTAATGTGAACAAAGTGAAATCTATCTGTTAAATATGATTTGAACTAGCATAGTGCAGTCCCTGTGATCCTAGTCTCATGTTCTAATCTGTGTAATAAAATGCTGTGATCTACAGTGTCGAAAGCAGCACTGAGATCCAGTAGAACGAGTATGGAGACAAGCCCGCGGTCTGATGCCATGAGGAGGTCATTTGTGACTTTAACCCAGTGCTGTTTCTGTGCTGTGATGGGCTCTGAAACCAGACTGAAACATCTCAAAGAGACTGTTCCTGTGTAGGTGATCAATTAACTGATTTGCAACCACTCTTTCAAGTATTTTAGATAAAAACGGGAGGTTGGATATCGGCCTATAGTTTGCTAAGATGCCGGGGTCAAGTGAAGGTTTTTTTAAGCAAAGGTCTAATGAGAGCGGTTTTAAACGCCTGTGGTACATAACCTGTTGTTAAGGATAAGTTGGTCTGATCTCAGAAGGAAACGGCAATCAAGGGAAAGACGTCCTTGAGGAGCTTAGTTGGGATGGGGTCTAAGAGACATGTAGTTGGGTTAGATTTGTTAATGCTGGAGGTCAGCTCGGGGAGGTCTATGGGCAGGAACCTGTCCAGAGATGGAGTAGGATTAAAAGAGATTTCTAGGGATGAAGTGTACACTGGATACTGAGAAAGAGTGACTGAGTGTGTCAACACTGAGTGTGTCAACACTCAGTCATGCAAATCAATCAGTAGTATAAATGTATGAGTTACAAAGCAGTCTTTAAGGCAGTTACAGAAGCATCTCTTTGACTGCAGCTGAAGAATTTCTCTTGCTTCAAAACTGAGATGAGAAGATGGCAACAAATTTCATTTTAGTGGGTCTGCTCTGCCTCTGTGGCCTCTCCCAAAGTCATGGTAATGCACTGTTCTGACACTGTACTGTGTCCATTTTACCACTTACTCACTTAGCAAAATCTATTTGACTGTGTGTATATGCATATAATACTGCATGTCTTTCCATTTCTTCAGATTGTAAGCGGGAACTTCTGGTGAATGTGGATTTTCCAGGAACAGACATAGTATCTCTCTTCTCTCCTGATGCTGAGCACTGTCAGCAGCTGTGCACCCAGCACTCCTCCTGTCTCTTCTTCAGCTTTCTTCGGCACGACTGGACTGGAGACAACAGGTACAAAACCAACAGTAGAAACTGACGGGGTGATAAATTTTCAAATTTCATTTCCTGAAGGCAACGTGATTGTGGAAGGTCCTCTGACTTCTTTGTTATGCTGTCACTCATGATTCCACACTCCTCTAAAAGTTTGTAACTGAAAATCTGAAGTGAGACCTGAAAGTGAACAGTTGTATGAAGAGTTTCTTCCATCTCAGCTGCTGAACCTTTTAACTCCTTCAGAGTAGTCATGTGTGTGTTGGTGAAAAAAATCTGAAAGCGAAAAAAGATCTGAAATCGAAAAAATATCATTTGAAACTAAAAAAAGATGAGACCACAAATATTGAAATGACGATGAAAATTGAAAATAGATATTTATTCTACAGGATTTCAGGATTTCAACTCAAAAAAACCTTATTTTTCATTTGAGTACAACGTTGTATTTTTCAAAGTTCAAAATCAATATTTCAACTTTCAGTTTCATATCTTCTTTTTTATTTTTTCAAATAAATGAGACTTTTACCCCTGAGTTGGTTCCATAAAGGTGTATCTACTAAATACTGACTTGAAGGGGGTGAATATTTATTCAGTCACTTATTTTACATCATGTATTTTTAATTAATTGACATTATTTTGTAGAAATCTGTTTTTCACTTTATTATATTATCAGTATTTTTAATCACAATCCAAAATATTTTTTCTGTTTTGAAATGCCCTATAGACTAGAGCTTGACTTGAAATAGCCTTTTATTTTTCTATATACACATCATTAGAACACAATTTTGTATTGAAGGTCTTCAAGTCTCCTCCCTGAAGAACTCATCTGCATTGCTAGCTATAGCTCACACTGCATTGCTCTAAAAGTTTGTAACTGAAAATCTGAAGTGAGACCTGAAAGTGAACAGTTGTATGAAGAGTTTCTTCCATCTCAGCTGCTGAACCTTTTAACTCCTTCAGAGTAGCCATGTGTGTGTTGGTGAAAAAAATCTGAAAACGAAAAAATATAATTTGAAACTTCATAAAATCTCAATCTGAAAAATAAGACCTCAAAAACTGAAATATATATGAAAGTGAAAAAAGTAATTTATTCAAAAGGATTTCAGAACTGATTAAAAATTATATTAAAACTGAAAAAACTTTTGTTGCACATATTTTTAGTTTGAAAGATGAAAGTGATGAAAGATGAAAGTGACATATTTTGTCATTGGAGGAAACTCACTCCAACGAAATTCGTGCTCTGCATTTAACCCACCCAAGTGACGTGCACACACACACAGCAAACCCGGGGCAGTGGGCGACCGCGTGCAGCGCCCGGGGAGCAGTGGGGGTTAGGTACCTTGCTCAAGGGTACCTCATGGACACCGGTACGGGGAATCGAACCAGCGATCCACCGGTTATTTTTTAAAGTTCAAAATCAAATCACTTTAGGTGTCTCTGGGTGAACTTTAGTCAAGATTTAATATTACGTTTCTTCAGCAGTGGCTTTCTCCCATAAAGCTTTGATTAGTGAAGAACCCAGCTGCTGAAGCTTTTAACTCTTTCAGAGTAGTCATGTGTGTGTTGGTGAAAAAAATCTGAAAGCGAAAAAAGATCTGAAATCGAAAAAATATCATTTGAAACTAAAAAAAGATGAGACCACAAATATTGAAATATATGTGACGATGAAAATTGAAAATAGATATTTATTCTACAGGATTTCAGGATTTCAACTCAAAAAAACCTTATTTTTCATTTGAGTACAACGTTGTATTTTTCAAAGTTCAAAATCAATATTTCAACTTTCAGTTTCATATCTTCTTTTTTATTTTTTCAAATAAATGAGACTTTTACCCCTGAGTTGGTTCCATAAAGGTGTATCTACTAAATACTGACTTGAAGGGGGTGAATATTTATTCAGTCACTTATTTTACATCATGTATTTTTAATTAATTGACATTATTTTGTAGAAATCTGTTTTTCACTTTATTATATTATCAGTATTTTTAATCACAATCCAAAATATTTTTTCTGTTTTGAAATGCCCTATAGACTAGAGCTTGACTTGAAATAGCCTTTTATTTTTCTATATACACATCATTAGAACACAATTTTGTATTAAAGGTCTTCAAGTCTCCTCCCTGAAGAACTCATCTGCATTGCTAGCTATAGCTCACACTGCATTGCTCAAAATGCACTAACCAAGAATGAACCATGTGAATCAGTCATTTGGCTTTTAAACAATTTCTCCGTCATTCAATTTGTTTTTTCCCATAGTGCAAATCCGCTGGTCCATGAAATGTAGCAAGAGTAAGAGGATATTAAATATTGCAGTCTTTATGGATGCTTTCAAGATTGATCACAAACTAAAAAGATCTGCCTTGCTGACATCAGTACAACTGCCTCTCTCTCCACCAGACAGTTCTACTGCTACTTGAAGTCCACTTCTTCTGGAAATCCCAATGTCGAGACCCCACTACTGGGTATCACCTCTGGGTTTTCTCTCAAAGCCTGCAACCCTGATCCACGTAGGCATACAACCATTTGAAAAACTATGATAA
This sequence comes from Scatophagus argus, assembly GCF_020382885.2. NCBI lineage: Eukaryota > Metazoa > Chordata > Actinopteri > Scatophagidae > Scatophagus > Scatophagus argus. Next base: position 624,247 of record NC_058513.1, on the reverse strand, counting down.
CCATTAGTAACTAATGATATGTGGTAAAACTCTCCTTAACTCAGTGTCAGACTGTCTTTCTGCCAGAGCCTTGCCTGTCTCAGGTGTATCACCATGTGAACTTCCCGGGAGAAGACTACCGAACCTTGTTCACAGCAGACTATGAGGAGTGTCAGAAAGCCTGTACAAGTGATCCTGCCTGTCAGTTTTTTACCTTTCTTGATGAGAACTTCACAACAGCAAACATTAGGTAAATAAAGTGAATAATATTACATTGAAATTTGTTTATTTCTTTGACATCATTGGTTGATGCAAACATCAGTTTGGGGCGGAGCAATTTTAGATAGACTTGCACTGCCCAACACTAGTTAGACATTAAACTGCTGGCACCTGAGCAGCTTCAGGTCTGCATTTTAGCTATATTGCCTTGCATTCAGGCAACTATTCATTAGTAGCCATTTACTTTGACTCAAAATTTCCATGCCTGTAGACGGAATCAAACTGACAACCTTGTTGTGTGTACACTATCCATTTGTCTTTAACCACTTCAGAGATAGCATTCTGTAATGATGTTATTCTTCTGCCTGTGTTTAGGTATAAGTGCCATCTTAAATTCAGCTGGTCAATACCAAGGATACCTATCATAAAACCAGTTCCTGTCATTGTATCTGGATTCTCCCAACAAATACAAATGCCTCAAAACCATTACCCAGGTAATCAAACATTCATAGCAAAGGTTGTAGCAACATTATTCAGACTGTTATGTATGCTTTCTCACTGTACTGCTTGTTTTATACAGCATGTGAAGTCAAGCTTTTTCCAAATTCTGACTTCGCAATTGGCAACGTTGACGTTCTCCCCGCTACCTCTCCTGAACACTGTCAGACATTCTGCTCTGCTCATCCTCTCTGCACCTACTTCACTTACATCAGGTAGTGTGTTGTCATTGCTGCTGTGCAAACGTGCAGACAACAGGTACAACTAAATACTTTGCTTTATCAGAGAGAGAGAGTTAATAAAGTTATTTTTTGCTCCCATTTCACAAACAGGAGGAGGTTATGGAATTCCATACAGTACCATAACAATACATAACTACACAGTGAGATAAGACAATCTGGATTTTAATTTATTCTTTGGCCATATGACAATATACTATATACACAGTATATACACAATTCTGAAAGATAGTCGATTCCTGAGTCTCATACCCAGGCTGTCAAATAGTGACAACTGGCTTTGGTATTTGATGACCTGTGAGTGAGAATCAACCTCTCTTTCCTCTGATTGTGTGCTGCACATTAACTATCTCAGTAGACTACGCTTGAGGGGGATTTGAAAATGGATTGGGGAAGCTTGTGACATTTTGATGCGGTTCAAGATTTTAATTTTCTGTCTATGTACTATTTTTTATACCTCTGTATACATTTATTTAGCTGTGTTTTTTCATGTTTTCAGTCATAACTTTAACTGTTACCTAAAGAATAATGCAGCCACACTGGTCCTCAAAGCTGTGAAAGGATACACATCTGGATTACCAGCACACTTCTGTCAACCAGATAACGGTATGTTCCATTTACTAAATCTCTAGTATATGACTGTATATGTTTATCTATGAATTTGTTATGTTTATATTTAGCATTGAATTTCTATAGCAGCAGCAATAACCTTGTTCCTTTCTGCTAACAGACTGGATTAAAAAGACTTACGTAGGATTAGATTTTCCATATTCTGACATTCGCTATTTCCCGACGAATGACGTTGAGGGATGCCAGAGAGCCTGCACTGAAGATAACAACTGCCAGTTCTACAGCTACATCACTAACATGTAAAGTAACCCTTACTTATGCCATATAAATCAGTATCCAGAAACCATGAAATACTAAACTTTATCTCCATCTGTCACTGTAGTCCCACTTTATAATTTGATGACATGTGTCTTTGCGTATTTTATATAAAATCCATCACAGTACGAAACTGAAGATCCTGTCAATTCTGTGTTCCAGCAATCGCTGCTATCTGAAGCGTGTCATCACCATGCCTGCTCCTCCTCGTGTTGTCCAAGAGGCCAATACCGTGTCTGGCTTTTCCCTGAGGGACTGTTACAAAGAGATTGTTCCAACAATTCCAGTAAACAAGCACTGAAACACAATAAGTATAATCAATATAAGTGTAATCCACAGAAAATCAATGTAATCAACATCAGTGTAATCCACAGAAAATCAATGTAATCAACATTAGTGTAATTCACAGAAAATCAATGTAGTCAACATTAATGTAATCTATATATAATCCAATAAAAGATTCAGCAGCAAGAAATCTCAACATTTTTATGTAACATTCGAGATTCTTTCTAAGCAAAAGTTGTAAATTCACATTAACGCAGCCTCAAACCGAGTAGACCTGTGTTAATATTGTGGAAAATGTGTACATCTATATCTCAACAAAAATGTGTCTAAATGTTTCTGAAAATCTCGAACAACGCTAAGAGCCAAGCAGGATGTGTTGCTAGAGCTTTTAGCAAAGCAGGTGTGCATGGATGACAGAAAAATTTGTTTGACATACACTGTAAAAGATTTATGGACACTTATTCCGTATCTTATATTAAAAGCATAACCAGGTATGCAAGTAGAAAAGATAAAAATTGGTCAGTTGTAAACACATCAGTATCAGTAGCAGCCAGACATATAAGGGAGTTCCTGAGAGCTACCAGAAGGCCTGGAGACCACTGCCACCCACCCAGTCACCAAAGCACAACCACAAAATATTGACTCAATTGAAAGTGAACATAGTTACCACATCACCACATGCAGTGAATAGGAAAGCAATGGCAACAGTGCACCACCCTGGCAGAAGACTAAAGGTGCTATTGACATGAAATGTTCACCAGATGTTGGTAACAACAACACATCAACACATGCAAAGAAATCAAACCATAGATGTCCATAAATCAAGTTATGTTTAAATAATGTGAAATGACACAGGGGAAAAAGTATTGAACACATGAAGAAAGGGAGGTGCAAAAGCTGAAATCTATCAAAAGCTGGTTCAGGCCCAACTGATGGCCTATAAAAAAGGTGCCTGATTACCAAGGTGTCACACAAGAAACATCTCATGATGGGTGAAAGCAAAGCATTCTCTCAAGACCTTTGCAACATTTTTGTTGTTGCAAAACATACTAATGGTATTGTTTATAGAAGGATTTCTAAACTGCTGAATGTTCCAGTGAGCACTGTTGGAGCCATAATCCAGTGGAAAGATGGAAAGTGGAAAGTGTTAGCAGCTATCGCTGAATAGATGAAGGATCTAAACGCAGATTCTCGCTTAGAGATTTATTTATAGTCAAAAGAAAGAATAACAAAAGGTGTCCTCTAAAAGAGGGTTTCAACAGACGGGCAGAAAAAACACGACGAAGGATGCCATCACCGCTGAACGGGGAACTGGAGCTGGCGATCTGAAAGAGAAAAGATTATCAGACGACAAAAGAGACTTTCAAAGGTTTCTAAAGGTTGACGTAGTACTACTGCAGGGAAAAACTGAAGAACTGGCGGAGAGTAGATGCAGACCAGGTCCTTAAGTAAGAAGCGGTGATCAGGAAGCAGGTGGGCTTAATGACACCAGCACAGCTGTGCCAGGCATGCCTGAAGGAAAAAAGACAATGATGATGATCGCCAGCATCTCGCAAACGTTTAAGCGGCTTATTACTGGTCGTCCACTTCCGCCAGTTCAGCAAGACCGTGCCTCACCAGTTAAAGGACCAATAGCTGAGCAGATAAGCTCTGGTTTACTGACTCCGCTATTGTGTGGTGATACGCAAGACTCCAAGGAATTGGAGTGGATTATTTTTCTTATTGAGTGTGTGTTCTGCACACACGCAATAACACGCCCGGCGTATTCTTCTGTTGCCGTTTTGGTTTTGTTGAGTCATCACTCCAGTGTTCATTTGCTGCTTTGTGTGCTGAGTCACCGTTTGTATGGTTGTTCACTATTTTGTGTGCTGATTCTCACTCATGTAGTCATTTGCCATTTTGGCTGTAGTTTCCCCACTCATGGGGCCATTCGCCATTTTGGTTGAAGTCTCCCCACTCACGTGATCAGCCGCCATCTTGTTTTGTAGTCTTCCCACTCACGTGATGACCCGCCATCTTGGCTTCAAGGGACACGCCCCCACGTCACCCCACTGCCATCTTGGTCTTGTCATATCTCTCTCTCTCTCTCCCTCTCTCACACACACACATACACACACACACACTCCTGTATATGTGTATACCCATGTATAGATATACTCTTACTGCTGTACCTGTGTTATCTTAGCTAATAGTTAATGTGTGTTGATAAAACTTAGATTATAATAGTGTTTATTACAAAGTGATACTTATCTATGGATGGTTGTTGCTGGTGAATAAATCCTGTTATAGTTTAACCTGTCGTTGTCTGTGGTTATTGTGTATGTACTTATAACAGCTGAATTCATGACAGCCAGTGCTCGGAATCATCCTTCATAATTTTAAGAGACTGTTATTTCCTATTAATTAATTTGGCTATTGGTCCCTGGTGACAGGGTGGTGCCCCGATTTTTGTGTGTATAAAGCATACACTGATTTTGCTTTGAAGATTATTCCCCATAATCATTGACTCTTTCGCCAATAACCAAATTGCTCCTACTAGTGCACAACAAAACCAAAGCAGCTGTCAGGGTCAGACGGACAACAGGACCCACAGAGCAGACCAGAGACTGACAGGTGTAGAGAGGCGGTTTATTAACAGTCCGGATTCGGTACACAAAAAGGCAGTCAGCGGGGCAAAAGTACAAAATCACGAGGCAAAAACGGGTCAAGGAAACAAACAGGGTTGGTGCACGAGGAAACAATACAGAAAACGCCAGAGAGTTACTTACAGGGAAGAAGACAATCTAACAAAGACACACTGGGAGAGACTGGCTTAAATACACATGAGGGGAGGAGCAAACGAGACACAGGTGAAAACAATAAGTAATCATATGGAGTAAAGAAACCAAGAATGAACATGAAAAGGAAGTGAGGGCAACCAAAATAAAACAGGAAGTCTGTCCACAAACTAAAAGCCTGACAGTACCCCCCCCCTCAATGGCCGGCTCCAGAAGGCCCAGGATCATGCAGGTGGTCACGTTCGAACTCCCGTATGAGGTCTGGGTCCAAGATGTTCCGGGAGGAGACCCAAGACCTCTCCTCTGGTCCATAACCCTCCCAGTCCACGAGGTACTGACGACCCCTCCCCCGAGGGCGAAAAGCCAACAGCTTCCGAACCGTGTAGACTGGGCCCCCATCGACGATCCGGGCGGGAGGAGGGGGTCTGGTAGGTGGGACCAACGGGCTGGTCCTGACAGGCTGGACCTCACTGACATGAAATGTAGGGTTCACACGAAGAGACCTGGGAAGCTTGAGTCTCACAGACACAGGGTTAATAACTTCTGACACAGGGAATGGTCCAACAAAACGAGGGGCCAACTTACGGGACTCCACCTTAAGAGGTAGGTGTTTAGTGGATAACCACACCTGTTGTCCGGCTTGATAAGCTGGTGCACATCTCCTCCTCCTGTCCGCAAACTTTTTGTGGCTCTGGGAAGCCCGGAGGAGGTTCAGACGAGCCTGAGCCCAAATCCGACGGCAACGGCGGACCAAGGCAAGAGCAGAAGGAACAGAGACCTCCCTCTCCAGTGCAGGAAACAGAGGCGGCTGGTACCCAAAAACACACTGGAACGGAGACATGCCCACGGAAGTGCTGGGGAGTGTATTGTGAGCATATTCCACCCACATGACGTACTTGCTCCAAGATGCGAGATTCTGGGAAGCCAGGCAGCGGAGCCCTTTCTCCAGCTCCTGGTTTAACCGCTCCGTCTGCCCATTGGTTTGAGGATGGTGGCCTGAGGTCAGACTAACTGTGGCACCCAGGAGTTGGCAGAACGCCCTCCAGAACTGAGCCACAAACTGCGGGCCCCGGTCAGACAGGACATTCCTGGGAAATCCAAAAACTCGACAAACATGAGACATTAGCACCTCTGCCGTTTCTTTGGCAGAAGGAATGCTAGGTAATGGTATGAACCGGACCATCTTGGAAAAACGGTCTACCACTGTGAGTACAATAGTGTTACCCTCAGAGGGTGGTAGGCCGGTCACAAAGTCAAGGGAAATGTCCGACCAGGGCCGCTGAGGCACAGGGAGGGGCTGGAGAAGTCCAGCACTGGGGACGTTCTTGCTTTTGTTCTGCTCACAGGTTGTGCAGGCTGCCACATAGTCGCGTACATCATTCCTCATACCAGGCCACCAAAACCTCTCTCGCACCCGGGTCAGAGTTCTGCGGAAACCAGGATGACAAGATATCAGAGATGTATGAGCCCAAGTAATCACAGGGCCCCGCAGTTCGGGGGTGACAAATAATTTGTTGGGTGGTACCTCCGGAGGAACCTGAATCCCTTGATTGGCCCTGTTGACCCGCTCCTCAATCTCCCAGGTGATGCTACCTACAACCAACGTCTCAGGGATTATTGTCTCCGTTTCCTTGGGAACGCTTTCACCCTTAAATAGTCTAGACAGGGCATCGGGTTTAATGTTCTTAGAGCCGGGGCGATATGAAATAGAGAAATTAAATCGGGAGAAGAAAAGGGCCCACCTGGCTTGTCGAGGGTTAAGTCTTTTGGCTGTCCTGATGTACTCAATGTTCTTGTGGTCCGTCCAGACCAGGAAAGGATGCTCGGCCCCCTCCAGCCAATGCCTCCACTCCTCCAAAGCCAGCTTAATGGCCAACAGTTCACGGTCTCCGACATCATAGTTCCTCTCCGAAGGCGAAAACCTGCGGGACAAAAAGGCACAAGGGTGGAGCTTGTCGTCCTGTTCGGAACGCTGAGAGAGCACCGTCCCTGCACCCAAATCAGAGGCGTCCACCTCCACCACGAACTGCCGTTTAGGGTCAGGAAGAATCAACACAGGGGCGACGATAAAGCTGCTCTTGAGTCTTTGAAAGGCTGACTCCGTCTGGAGGGACCAGCGAAACTGCACCTTGGAGGAGGTTAAAGCATGCAGCGGGGAAGAAACGAGACTGAAGTTCCGAATAAACTTCCTATAAAAGTTTGCAAACCCCAAAAACCGTTGGACCTCTCTTCTGGATGTGGGTGTGGGCCAATCTTGTACTGCCTGTACCTTCATGGGATCCATGCTGACCCTCCCCTCAGACACCACAAACCCCAAAAAAGACACAGTAGGCACATGAAATTCACATTTCTCAGCTTTGACAAACAGTTGATTACATAATAGCTGTTGCAGCACCTGCCGGACATGATTCTCGTGAGTCTCCATATCAGGAGAGAAGATCAGGATGTCATCTAAATAGACAAAAACAAACTTATTCAAATACTCACGAAGAACATCATTCACCAGTGCCTGAAACACAGCAGGGGCATTGGTGAGTCCAAAAAGCATTACCAGATACTCATAATGTCCTGTGGGAGTGTTAAAAGCAGTCTTCCACTCATCCCCCTCCCTGATGCGGACCAGGTGGTAAGCATTGCGTAGATCCAATTTAGTAAATACCTTGGCTCCCTGAAGAAGGCCGGGATTATCCGGCCTTCTTCATCTCCTGCTGGAGCAGGGTTTTTCTTTGTGGGGAAGAAGGACAAGACCCTCCGACCCTGCATTGACTATCGTGGACTCAACGACATTACCGTAAAGAACAGGTAAGAGCAGCTCCGATGTACTCCTCCATGGCTTTATGCTCTGGTCCCGACAGTGAGTACAAGCGGCCACGGGGGGGCGAGGTACCAGGAAGTAAGTCTATGGAACAATCATAAGGTCGGTGAGGGGGAAGTGTAGTGGCTTTAGTTTTGTTAAATACCTGCTTAAGGTCCAGGTAGCAGGATGGAACTGAGGACAGATCAGGAAACTCCTCTTCGTCCACCTCCTCGGGTGAGGTGAAAACCCCCTCCAGACTGGAAATGGGAGGACCTGCAAAACACTGCGTCTTACAGTTACCTCCCCATGACAGAACCTTGCCAGAGACCCAGTCAATGTGGGGGTTGTGCAGAGTTAGCCAAGGAAAACCTAGCACAAGTGGATGTTGCGGTGCCTCAAAAAGGTGGAAAGTTATCTGTTCTGTGTGAGAGTCGGGAAAAATCGGTGTCACAGGAGAGGTGCAGTGGGTAACCAGATACATCACATGGCCATCTAGGGCAGTGGCAGGCACGGGGGTGTCTAGAGGGACAAACGAGAGGTTAAGTTTCCTGGCCAAGTCTACATCGATGAGACTAGCATCAGCACCAGAGTCAATGAGAACAGTAAGGGGGAGAGACAGAGATTCAGAGGAGAGTGTGACGTGAGAGAACTGTCGGCAAGATCTGTTCTTACTAGGGGAGGCACATACCAGCACAGATGTTGGACGGGAGGGAGTGCTGCGGCGAATGGGACAATTCTCCAGGAAGTGACCCATCTGAGCGCAGTAGATGCATCGACCCTCGTTGCGTCTTCGTAGGCGTTCTTCAGGAGTAAGCCGAGTGCGTCCAATCTGCATAGGTTCCTCCGTGTCAGTTCTGGTGTTGGTCGTGAGCTCTGGAGCCGGAATGCGTCCGGGTGAGGACCTCCAAGAAGGGTAGTTCCTGGACCGGTCACGCTCCCGTAATCTCTTGTCGATCTTAGAAGCTAGGGACACTAGCGCATCAAGGATTCAAGGATTCAAGGAGCTTTATTGTCATTTCACACACGTAAAACATGAGTGGAACGAAATTAGTTTCCCCGGTCCCAGTATCAGCCCAGTTTCTTAACAAAATAAATATAAATATAAACAATGCTATATAGTATAAAAACAGTGTAATATAAGTGAAAAACAGTAGATGATATAAACACCAGTGTAAACAGTATAAACAGTAGTGCAAAATGGCTGACAAGGTAGTGCAAAATGACCGTAGTGCAATGAACATGAGCAGTTTGAGTTCCGTGCAAATGCTGCATTGTGCAAAATGTTCCATGGGTGGTTGTTTGTGTGTTTGTTGGTATGTGGGGTGTGAGTTTGGCAGCAGGGGCTACAGAGGACCTCCAGAGTTCAACAGTCTCACAGCTTCTGGGAAGAAGCTGTTCCTCAGTCTGGTGGTCCTGCTCTTGATGCTCCGCAGCCTCCTGCCTGAGGGGAGAGGGGCAAACAGTTTGTGTGAGGGGTGGGTGGGGTCCTTCATGATGCAGGAGGCCCTTTTCCTGCACCTGGAGGTGTAAATGTCTGTGGTGGTGGATAGGCTGTGTCCCACAGTCTTTTGTGCAGCTTTCACCACCCTCTGCAGAGCTTTTTTCTCTGCTGCAGAGCAGCTGCCGTGCCACACAGTGATACAGGAGCACAGGACGCTCTCCACCACACATCTGTAGAAGGATGTGAGGACCTAACTCCCCAGTCCGGCACGCCTCAGCCTCCTGAGGAAGTAGAGGCGCTAGTGTGCCTTCCTGATGAGGCAGGAAGTGTTGTTGCTCCAGGTGAGGTCGTCCGTTATGTGGACGCCCAGGTACCTGAAACTGGAGACCACTTCCACCGCTGTCCCTCCGATGTACAGGGGAGGAAGGGGGAGGTGTCTGCCCCTTCTGAAGTCCACGATCATCTCCTTGGTCTTTTTCACGTTGATGCAGAGGTTGTTCTCTCTGCACCAACCCTCCAGGCATTCCATCCCCTGCCTGTAGTCGGACTCATCGCTGTTGGCGATGCGTCCAACCACAGCTGTATCATCCGCAAACTTCACGATGAGGCAGCTCGGATGTTGCGCTGAGCAGTCGTGTGTTAGCAGGGTGAACAGGAGGGGGCTCAGCACACAGCCCTGGGGAGAGCCGGTGCTGAGGGTGATGGGGGAGGAGGAGATGTCATGGATCTTCACTGTTTGCGGCCTGTCCGTCAGGAAGTCCAGGACCCAATTGCAGAGGGTGGAGCTCAAGCCGAGAGCACTGAGCTTATGGATCAGTGTCTGCGGAATGATGGTGTTAAAGGCTGATGTGAAATCCACAAAGAGAAGGCGGACATAGGAGTCTTTATTCTCTAGGTGGGTGAAAGTTGTGTGGACCACAGAAGATATGGCATCCTCTGTGGATCGGTTCTTCCTATATGCATATCAAGCTCAGAAGGCAGGTCAAGAGGAGTCAGAAAGTCTTTAACCTGCTCTGAAAGCCCATTAAAAAAGGCATCCACCAAAGCTGGTTGGTTCCATCCACTCTCTGCTGCTAATGTTCTGAAGGAAATGGCATAGTCCATAACACTCCGCCTGCCTTGGCGCATAGAAACCAAGGCCTTGGCGGCCTCTCGACCCGGAGCAACAGTCTGAAAAATCAGTGTAAGAGTCTTTAAAAATAGTGGCAGGGAAGTACAGATGGCCGAACGGCGGTTCCATTCCGCTGTAGCCCAGGCCTTGGCTCGACCCGACATGAAAGAAATCATGTAGGCTATCTTGCTGCGATCAGAGGGAAAGGCTGCTGCATGAAACTCAAAATGTAGCTCGCACTGGGTAATAAACGGCGTGCAGTCACCAGACTCCCTGAAGACCAGAAAACCTCTCAGGTCTAGACAGCTGTAAATGAGTCATTTCATGCTCGCTGGAGGGTGTTGTAGATTCTCCTAGATGCTGGTCGACCTTCAGCTGGCTTAGCTGGGAAGATAACATAGTAAATGCCGCCTCCTGGCGCTTGCTTGACTCGGTTACTTCCTGTCTCAAAGAAGCCATTTGTTCTTCATGCATACGAAGCCACTGGCCCTGATTTCTCAGTGCTTCGCGGACAGCCTCTGAATCTGCGGGGTCCATGGTTTGGTTAGATTGTACTGTCAGGGTCAGACGGACAACAGGACCCACAGAGCAGACCAGAGACTGACAGGTGTAGAGAGGCGGTTTATTAACAGTCCGGATTCGGTACACAAAAAGGCAGTCAGCGGGGCAAAAGTACAAAATCACGAGGCAAAAACGGGTCGAGGAAACAAACAGGGTTGGTGCACGAGGAAACAATACAGAAAACGCCAGAGAGTTACTTACAGGGAAGAAGACAATCTAACAAAGACACACTGGGAGAGACTGGCTTAAATACACATGAGGGGAGGAGCAAACGAGACACAGGTGAAAACAATAAGTAATCATATGGAGTAAAGAAACCAAGAATGAACATGAAAAGGAAGTGAGGGCAACCAAAATAAAACACGAAGTCTGTCCACAAACTAAAAGCCTGACAGCAGCGAGAGACCGCTGCCAAAAGTTACGAGTGCAAAAGTACATTCTATATAAAATTTCATCCTTGCAAACTTCAGGTTTACACCATTTCAGCACTTTTAGCACGGTTTGTTGTTAATGGGAAATTTGAAACTGCAAAAACAAAAACCAGTGGTGCACACAGAGCTCTCATACAAAATTATGTTTGCAGACGATTTTAACATTTAAAACTCAAGTTTCAAGGTTTCAAAACTTTTTTTTTTTTTTACAAACATGCACACAGCAGTTTTCAGATCTCATATTACAAGGTTTCAAAAGTTGTTTTGCAAACTAATGTGGTGAGACAACAATGCCATATTTGAATCTCTGAAAATTTAAAGGTGAAACTCTGTAATATGCATGTTGCACTTATGAAAAATAAAAATCCAAGTACAAAATTATGCTTGCAGAGATTCAAACTTTTTTTTCAGACTTTCAAGACACTTTTCAAGCTTTCAGAACTTATTTTCCGACTTGCAAGAAAGGATTGTAATCCCATAATTGAGAGGAGAGGAGGGGAAATGAAGAAGAGGAGAGGAGGTGGGGGAATAGTGATGGTGGTGGTGTTGAGGAGGTTACTTAGTTACTTAGTAACTTAGTTTCTGAAACAAATCTGTGCAATAATTAATCCATCAAGAAAATCAGATCAGATTAACCCCAAACCTAAATCCATCTATAGCTCATTTGAGAGTCTCACTCTCAGTCTGTCTCACCAAAACTGGAAGTCAGAAAAGCCAGTTTTATTAGTTGTTGTGTGTCGCCCACCTGCTGCTGCTTACTCAGAGTTCCTGTCTGAGTTTTCTGACTTCTTATCTAGTTTAGTGCTCAGTACAGATAAAGTCATTATAGCAGGTGGCTTCAACATTCATATGGATGTTGACTCTGACAGTCTTAAAACAGCCTTTAGTTCACTCTTAGATTCAATAGGTTTCCTTCAGATAGTGAATGAACCAACACACTGCCACAATCACACACTCGATCTGGTTCTCACCTATGGCCTAGAAACTAAGAACCTGTCAGTTGCCCCTCAAAACCCCCTCCTTTCAGACCATTCGCTTGTAGTTTTTGAACTAACTTTAGAAGACTTTACAGCACACAACAAAAAGGTCTATTACAGCAGATGCCTCTCTGAAGATAGTGTAGACAGATTTAGGCATGCAATCCCATCACAGCTCCCCTCAGCACCATGTACCAGTACAACAGACCGTACTGATTTAAACGTTACTCCTGCAGTAATTGATTCCTTTGTCAACAACACTGCAGCCACGTTACACACAGTTTTAGATATGGTTGCCCCACTGAGAAAGAAGGTTAGAAAACATAGGAGGCTAGCTCCTTGGTATAATTCAAATTTAAGAACACTTAAACAAACATCAAGACGGATGGAGAGGAAGTGGTACTCCTCCAAATCAGCTGAATCCCAGAGGGCCTGGAAAGACAGTCTATTGACATACAAAAAGGCCCTTCGTGAAGCCAGAACTGCCTATTATTCAACATTAATAGAGAAAAACAAGAACAACCCACGTTTTCTCTTTAACACTGTAGCCAGGCTGACCAAGAGTCACAGCTCTGTTGAACCTTGTATTCCTGCAGCTCTTAGCAGTGAAGACTTCATGAGTTTCTTCACCAATAAAATCAATAACATTAGAGAAATAATCAATAAAGATCTTCCCAGAATAGCCAATATAGTGCCATCTCTAGTAATCTCTTTTAATCCTACTCCATCTCTGGACAGGTTCCTGCCCATAGACCTCCCCGAGCTGACCTCCAGCATTAACAAATCTAACCCAACTACATGTCTCTTAGACCCCATCCCAACTAAGCTCCTCAAGGACGTCTTTCCCTTGATTGGCGTTTCCCTCTTAGATCAGATAAACTTATCCTTAACAACAGGTTATGTACCACAGGCGTTTAAAACCGCTGTTATTAGACCTTTACTTAAAAAACCTTCACTTGACCCAGACATCTTAGCAAACTATAGGCCGATATCCAACCTCCCGTTCTTATCTAAAATACTCGAAAGAGTGGTTGCAAATCAGTTGATTGATCACCTACACAGGTACAGTCTCTTTGAGATGTTTCAGTCTGGTTTTAGAGCCCATCACAGCACAGAAACAGCACTGGTTAAAGTCACAAATGACCTCCTCATGGCATCAGACCGCGGGCTTGTCTCCATACTTGTTTTGCTAGATCTCAGTGCTGCTTTCGACACTGTAGATCACAGCATTTTATTACACAGATTAGAACATGAGACTAGGATCACAGGGACTGCGCTATGCTGGTTCAAATCATATTTAACAGATAGATTTCACTTTGCTCAAGTTAATAATGTTTCCTCTTCATATATAAGGGTTAGCCTCGGTGTTCCACAAGGTTCAGTGCTTGGGCCGATCCTGTTCACCTTATACATGCTCCCTCTAGGAAATATTATTCAGAAACATGGCATAAACTTTCATTGTTATGCTGATGACACTCAGCTGTACTTATCCTTAAAGCCTGAAGAAACAGAGCCGTTAGCCAGACTCCAGGCATGTCTTAAGGACATAAAGGACTGGATGACCTCCAATTTTTTATTATTAAACTCAGACAAAACTGAGATCATTGTTCTAGGCCCCAAACACCTTAGAAATAGAATAGCTGATAATATTCTCTCTCTGGACGGCATTACTTTGGCCTCCAGTACGACTGCAAGGAACCTCGGCGTTATCTTTGATCAAGACGTGTCATTTATTCATCACATTAAACAGACCTCTAAGACCGCCTTCTTTCACCTCCGTAATATCGCTAAGATTAGGAGTGTCCTCTCTCAGAGTGATGCTGAAAAACTTGTTCATGCTTTTGTTACTTCTAGGCTGGACTACTGCAACTCACTATTGTCAGGATGTCCAAATTATTCTATTAATAACCTGCAGCTGATCCAAAATGCAGCAGCTAGAGTTTTAACAGGAATCAGTAAAAGGGATCATATCTCCCCCATCTTAGCTTCTCTTCACTGGCTTCCGGTAAAATTCAGAATAGACTTTAAAATTCTCCTACTTACATATAAGGCCCTAAATGGACTCGCCCCATCATACCTGCAGGATCTAATAGTCCCATATATTCCCAATAGATCACTCAGATCACAGAGTGCAGGTTTACTTACAGTTCCCAGAATTTATAAAAGTAGAACGGGAAGACGAGCCTTTAGCTATCAGGCACCCCTGCTGTGGAACCAGTTGCCAATCTGGGTTCGACAGGCAGACACCACCTCCACTTTTAAGACTAAACTTAAAACCTTTCTGTTTAGTAAAGCATATAGTTAGCACCAAATAAAGTGTGTAGGGCTAGTAGGCATAGTTACACTCACCTCATGATATATAGCCACAGGTAGAATAGGTCTGACTAACTGTTAATCTTTAAATCTCTATCATAGCTAAGCTGCTATAGGCCTATGCTGCCGGGGGACACAAACATGATCCACCAAGCAGTTTCCCCTCCTCCTTTTCCTCTTCTATCCTCTCCCCTCATCAGATTAACATGCAGTTCATTATTTTATGTCACTAACTGTGTGTCCAGTGCTCCTCGTAGTCTTGTGTCTCTCCCTCCCTCCCTCTCTCTCTCTCTCTCTCTCTCTGTATCTTTCCGCAGGTATCTCTCCATCCAGATCTTCAAGTTGAACTGTAGCCGGCTCTATGACCAACCCAATGTGTATTGTTGACATCTGCCTGTCATTCCTCTATGTACCGACTATGGGCGGGGTGGTTCTCCCTACGGGCCGAAATCGAACTGATAGGATAGTGATTCTCAACATCACATAAAAAAAGAATACATGAATGTTACAGCAGTTCATTATAATTTTCAATACTATAAATTTCCTATAACTTGTGAAATGTTAAAATCATATTGAGGTGGTAGCAAAAAGTGAAACTAAACAGTTGAGATTTTGTTTTGCTTATCTTTTTAGTAATGTCATTTCTCATGTTGCAAATTGCTTTCCTGCCTGTACAACATCCATTGCACGTCTGCCCGTCCTGGGTGAGGGATCCCTCCTCCGTTGCTCACCCTGAGGTTTCTTCCATTTTTTCCTGTTAAAGGTTTTTCTGGGAGTTTTTCCTTAGTCGATGTGAGGGTCGAAGGGCAGAGGATGTTGCTGATGTTATGTTAAGCCCTTTGAGACAAACTGCTTGTAAAAATGGGCTATACAAATAAAGTTGACTTGACTTGACTTGACTTGAGGGAATCTAGAAAAAAGTCTTTTCTGTACTGTGTACAGCTGCAGGTACTTATTTCCTGTGTATTTATTCTTTCTGAATGCACACTTATTCTTTTTGCTGCTGTAATTTCCCAGTTATGGGACTAATAAAGGATTATCTTATCTTATCAGCCTATAGTTTGCTAAGATGTCTGAGTCAATAAGCCTGTGAATATTCGCATTCATCCAGCTGGAACATGCCCGACTGGCTATCGACATCCCCGGCTCGTGTCAACACTGTGCGGTGTTCACCATTAAGAGTCTCCGCAGACGGCTAGCCCGCCAGTCTAGCTTGTCTGGACATGACTCCTATCTTCCTTTTGACGGTGCTGCCATCTGAGCGGCGGCATCTGAGGCTAGCATCAGCTGGGGCTCCCAGAGTGTGAGCCTCCCACGGCCCCTCACATAAATTTTCTGGAACTTTCAGGGGTGTTGCTCTTCCTGAAACATTTTCTTCCATCTCTCATAGGTCATCATGTCCTGGTGAGGACGGACAATACGACGACGGTGGCGTATATCAACCGTCAGGGGCGATTACGCTCCCGTCAGTTGCACATGCTGGCACACAGACTGATCCTGTGGAGCTGCGGTCGTCTCCACATTGGCCTGCGATGCATTGGCTGGCGGAGATATATCAGTTGATGTGCGCTCAGCCCTTGCAGCTCCCGCTGCACAGGGACCTGCTATTGCAGGGGGGAGGGACTGTTTTCCACCCGCACCCAGAACGCCTGGCACTGTGGGTTTGGCCCCTGAGTGGCTAAATCTGTCAGCTGTGGGTCTTTCACAGCAGGTGATTTCCACTATACAAAGTGCTCGAGCCTCCTCCACTAGGTCTCTGTGTGACTGTAAGTGGAGAGTGTTTGAGGGGTGGTGTCACAGAAACGGCCACATTCCCTTTCAGTGTCCAGTAGGAGTGATATTGTCATTCTTGCAGGACCTGATTGACAAACGAAAAGCCTTCTCCACAGTTAAAGCGTGCTTGGCAGCTATCGCCGTCTGTCATGTGGGTTGGGTTTGGGAAGCAAACAACGAGCCAGCACCTGCTGTTTGGCGTTTTATGAAGCAGGCTTCTCCCCGTGTCCAGACTGCTGGTATCACCATGGGATCTGGCTGTGGTTTTGGAGGGGCTTAAGGGCCCTCCTTTTGAACCACTGGAGGGGGCAGACTTGAAACACGTGTCTCTCAAGACAGTGTTATTGCTGGCTCTGGCTTTGGCTAAACGGGTTAGCGACATACATGTGCTTTCGGTGCATCCCTCTCGCACCCAGCTCTTTCCTGGGGATGTGAGGATGGTTTTTAAGCCCAACCTGGCTTTTGTGCCTAAGGTGGTGGGCTCATGCTCTTCTATTGACCTTGTGGCTTTTGCTACCTCACCAGGTGAGCAGCGGTCATTATGTCGAGTCCATGCAGTGCGCACATACATGGAGAAGATGAGAGGTGTCAGGAGGAGCGATCAGCTGTTCGTCTCTTGGGCTAACCCTCATAAGGGGAAACCTGTCACAAAGCAGCGTCTGTCCCACTGGGTGGTGGAGGCGATTGCTTTCGCTTATACGAGTCAGGGTTTGCAGTCACCTGTGGGCCTGCGAGCGCACTTGACTCGTGGCATGGCTGCATCCTGGGCCTTATTCAGGGGAGTTTCTGTTCAGGACATCTGTGCTGCGGCGAGTTGGTCCTCGCCTCTCACTTTTGTCCGTTTCTATATGTTGGACGTCTCTGCTCCGTGCGTGGCACGAGCGGTTTTGTTGTCCTGATTGGAACAGAGTATTTTTCCCTGTGGGTTGGTGGAATTCTGATTCTGATTCTGACACTTGATAAGCTTGTCTGGCAATACGGGAGCAACCATAGTGAGACATCAAGCGAAATATTATGAAAGAGAACTGAAAGAAAGAGAACCGGTTCTCTGATTGATATGAGTGAGATGTCTCACCAGACAACCCTTCTTGCTTGGGCGAGTGAGAAGAGGTGCTTATCTTGAATAACGTGTTGCTGTCCGCATGAACTATTTAAGGTAGATGGTACTACCTGGGGCGGACGGACACGTTTCACCAGCCAATCAGGATTGGTGTAATGAGATTGATGCTTCTGAGGTCTGCAGCGAGGCGTGTGTGGCAGGATGCAATCGGTGGTCCGATCAGTTTCAGCTGGGTTGGGATTTTGACCAATCATTGTGGGAGGAGATTGCTTAAAAGCGGGTAGAGAGCACCTGTCTTCCTTTTTTTGGGCTTGTCAGAGGCTGGGTCGTAGCACTTCCTGGCATTCCCCCAGTTCCGTCCCGGCGTGGTGGTAGAGGCCGTTGGGGGTGTGCTATGCTCCACTGATTGCTCGCTGTGGGTAGGTGTGTTGTTCTCCGGTGTCTTCCTATTTGGCGTTGTACTTGTGGCAACCTGTGCATTTGTTTGCAGGTCGTTTCTGTGCGGCGTCTACTCCTCTCCTCCAAGCTGTGTCGTCCAGGACTGCCTGATTGGTATGTAAGCTAGCGCTTCGGTCCCTTCGGTCCCTCCTCCAGCCACTTCTGAGTTGTTTATGCTGTATGATTATGATTGTAGGGGGAAGTATAACCGATCAGCGAGGGAAACCACTGCTGCTTTGCCTCGTACCGGAGATTGTTTGGCTGCAACAGCGACTAACGGCTTTGCCTCGTACCGGAGATTGTTTGGCTGTAACAGCGACTAACTGCTCTGCTTCATACCGGAGATCGTTGTTGGTGACAGAGATTGACCGCTTCCGCTTCACGCTGGATACGGCGTGCCGTCAGAGGGATTAACGGCTTGCCTCGCCTTGGGCTTGATTGCTTCGGCCCGGGCGTGCGCCGTTCCACTGTAGCCGGCTTGGCCTCTGGCTGGCCGTTCGCCGCTCCCGTGGTTGGTTGGAGCTTTCTCCCTGTGGTGTAGCCGATATATATCCATATGTACATGTCTGCGTGCACTACTGTGTGCGTGTGTGTGTATGGCGAAGAGTGAGTAGCGGGAGATTATTTTGTTGTGTGTGTGTGTGTTTGTGTGTATATATATATATATAGTTTCTTTTTTTTCCTTTTTGTTTGTTTTGTTTTCTTGGTCAGTGGTTGCTTGTTTTTCTTTTTTATAACCTGTTGATTTTTGTGGTTTCCCCCATTCAGGTGCTGAACCTACGGTGCTGGATGGTCCTGGTGGCGGTGTCCTTTTTGTGTTGTTTGCACGCCGGGTGGATTTTGTTGTCCCAGTTTTGATTTGCTTCACATGTGGTGTTCCAGGGGTTCTTTTTTTATTGTTTGAATCAAGCCCAGGAGGTTCAGCCCTGATTGGTTTTCTGTATTATTTGAGTGACAGGTTTGTGTTTTTTTTCTGAATTCATGTATTTTCAGTGTCTGGTTTCTTCTTTTTTTTTTATTGTAAATAAAATGATTATTTTTACAAGCTACGGTCTCTGCCTCAGCTGTGGACAAACCTGAGTGTCACCTATTCTTGGGGGGTTAGTCCCCTGGAAATAATTCCCTGGGTGAAATTCCCAGGGTGGCGTTGTCTGGCAACTAGGATTGATTTCCATAGCCCTTTTTCTCTAGCACGCGGCGGTTCCGCCCTCGTGCCGCCACACGTGCATCCCATAGTGAGACATCTCACTCATATTAATCAGAGAACTGGGGTTGTGCAAATAACCTAAAGTTTTAGCTGTGTCAAATTGTTCAGGAAAATCTTCCCTCGAAGTCCAGTAGAATCATGTACAGGAGACAGGATTCTGAGCAGCAAAGACTTTAATGCTGGCAAAAAAAGGGAAAACTGTTCACAACACACACTAGGCACACATGAAGGGTCTCAAATAAAATGACTGGTGGCTTCACATTATATACCTTAGGATCTGGACCTTTCCACGCCTATTGTCCATCCCTTTACCATCTTTGTTTCTTCTCTTTTCGTCCTGGATTGGTTGGTGACTTTTTACAACCTTTAGATCAGCTTGCCCTAGGTTTACTGGGGACTTTCCACCGGCCTTATCTTGCACCTGTTTGTCTTTATTTTTTTATTTTTCATTCGCTTCTTAAGCACAGTTTACACCAATAGTTCTCCTCTCTGGGCTGCCTTCCAGTTTTGGCCTAAGTTTTGGCTGGCACTAGACACTATTATTTTCAGGCCTCTTTGTGTGCCATTTTTAAAAAAATAATTGTTTTATGCCACATTACAATAAATGTTCTTTTCAGGCTCACAGTAATTATAATGAGATTACATAGACAGTATTTGGCCACCACAGACAGTGTTTCACTACCATAAAACAGTTTCACAATTACACAGTTTTACCTTCCATAGCTTACAGGCCCTTAACCAGTTGTATTCTTTTAATACAGCTGTATCTTGCTTTTCTTTCAATCTTAATCAGAACATAACATGACTACTTCATGCTATCATATTGCATCGCATAGTACAACTTTAGCTCATCACAACTTACATAGAAATTATACCACAGAGGTCTATGGGCAGGAAGCTATCCAGAGGTGGATTAAGACTAAAAGAGGTTCCTAAAGATGGCAGTATATCTATCGTGGAGAGATCTTGATTGATAAGTTCTCTAATGTTAGTGATTTAATTGGTGAAGAAACCCGTGAACTCTTCACTACTAAGAGCTGCAGGAATACAAGGCTCAACAGAGCTGTTACTCTTTATCAGCCTGGCCACAGTGTTAAAGTGTTTTGCTGTATAAATGATGAATAATAAGCTGTTCTGGCTTTATTAAGGGCCTTTTTATACATCAATAAATTATTTAATACGTCAATAAACTATCTCTCCAGGGCCTTTGGGATTCAACTGATTTGGAGGAGAACCACATCCTCTCCATCCGTCTTGATACCTGCTTCAATGTCTATGTCTATGTCAAGTCAAGTCAAGTCAAGTCAAGTCAAGTCAACTTTATTTGTATAGCCCATTTTTACAAGCAGTTTGTCTGGCCCATAGGGAGAACCACCCCGCCGATAGTCGCTGCACAGAAGAATGACAGGCAGATGTCAACAGTAGACATTGGGTTGGTCATAGAGCCGAATGCAGTTCAACATGAAGATCTGGATGGAGAGATACCTGCAGAAAGATATAGAGAGAGAGAGAGAGAAAGGGAGGGAGAGACACAAGACACAAGTCTATGTCTATCTATCTAAAACTAAATGGCTTAAATACTAGCTTTTACTAACGTTTACTTCAATGAGATATCAACTCCGCAGCTTCCTTTTGGAGCTGAACATTTTATTTTTTAGGGACTCCTGCCTAGTGCCGCCCTCCCGCTGTGATTGGCGAGTACTGCTCTGTGATTGTGATTGGATGCTAGCTGTGAGTGCAATTCCCACCAGACAGAGAGCAGTTTGCCTTCATTGCTTTTGTCAGAAAGGGCTTTGTGGCTGAAAGGCCAATAGGAAACCAGGGGACATTTGAAAGATTTACAAACTCAGTGGTCCTGGAGCCTTCTAGTCTATATTGGGTTTTTCTCGGTTTTCCTTGTTACTTAGTTTTGCCTGTTCCTTATTAGCCTTCCAGTCCTAATTAAGTCTGTGTTTTTTCCTCATCTTAGTGTTGTTTATGTCTAACATCCCAGCCATTTACCCTTATTTATTCCAGATGTTTGTTTTGTTTTCCTGGTATGTACATTGCCATTTTTTCTTAATAATGTTCTTGAGGTGTTGCAACAGTATGTGTTTCGACACTATATGAATACCCTATATAACGACCATGTGTCTTTTTTTTATTTTACAAGCAAAATAAACATTCGTTACAGAGATTTGAGATTTGAATAAACATGCAATACAAAAAGAGATTATTGTTTATGTCCACTACTGCAACTGACTTGCCTGTTTTATCCAGTTTGATTTTATTGAAAGACAATCTCTTATCTTTCCACTGATGCACTTTCTGTGTATTACCCCACAGTTTTTCAATCAATCTAATAATAATAATAATAATAATTAATCTAATACAAACTAACTGGCACACAATGAACTTGATGCCTTCAGGTGCCCAGAGGATTTAATCTGCTTTGTCCAGAGAGCAGCAGGAAAACAGGACACAAGATGAATTCCTTTGTCTTTATTTTCTTACTAATCACAAACACAATACCTTCCATATCAACAATATCAGTTGCATGTATTGTGAAGGGGCTTTTTTTCTTCTACAGATTTTTGGCAGTTGAATGCAAATCAAAGATAATTGAAACATTTTATGATGTAAACCCTTAGAATTATGTTTTCCACAGCAAAATGAAAAAGAAAACAATAAACAATCCAAATCAAACACAATATCAATAACTTTGATTATCAGACTAACATGATTGTTACTGTGAATCAAAACTGTGGCTCATTTCAGAATAGCACAGCACTCACCATATTTAACATATCTGTGGTGACCAGATGGATTAGTTTGTTGAACCTGTTGCATACTGTGATTTCTAAATTAAAGATAAGATATGTTAAAAAGTAGTGGCATTTTTCAAACAACTGGAGGTGACAATTAACTCTCAAATGTTTTATAGTTACTGCATTACTTCAGTTCTTCAACTGGTTTACAACAACAATTCACACAGAACAAGTACAGGGGAGTTGAACATCACATCACAGAGGACATATCTTCACCAGGGACAGCATGTTTTTCTTCTCAATAGAACACTGTGTCATGGTCAACAAGAAATTAATGCATCTGTTTGATCCATACACTGAGTCTATAAATTGTGAAATTAAATGGAATTGACAAATACTTATAATATTATCAAATACTGAATCATGGTCTTACAGTTCCACATTATGTCAAAAAAAACTACACTTTAAAACCCATAGATTGATTTCTAGGCAGTAGCTTAGGTCTTAACTTTAGTAATCTGGGGAACAGTGTGGTGAATCAGTGTATGACGTTGGTCTGTAGACAAGAAAATTTTACAGTTCATCTTAAAGACATACTATGCAGAATTTATAGGTTGCTGTTTTTAAACACTCCTCCCTGGCTCAATGGTCAGGGAAGAGAGAGAGAGAAACAGAGAGAGCAGCAGTGGCTAACTGAGCTAGTCAATGAAGAGAGGGAGCTGCCTTAACAAGAGCTCAGCAGTGAATAAGAGAAACATTTTAGTTTTTAAGGACTCCTGCCTAGTCCCGCCCTAGTGTGCTGTGATTGGGCAATACTGCTCTGCTGTGATAGGCTACTCCTCATTCCCTTGACACATACTTGTGATTGGATGCTAACTGTGAGTGACTGTGACCTCCACACAAATGGAAAGTGCCACATTGCCAGATTTTGTGTGCTGAAGCACATCATAGCCCAGCCCCCCTCCAGTCAAACAGACACATGGAGCTGTAGCTTTTATACATCCATGACAGAAAGCAGAGGAGGGAGACAGAGACACAATGTAACCTGGTCATTACATTTCTTATAGGGCCCTGACCTGCCTAGACACAGTGACATCAGAAAATGCGGGCAGAGGACAGAGTCTCAGCAGATAAATAGATCCCTCATCCTTTAATTTTCTCTTCCAAATAGATTTCATCTGGTTTGTGTTTCTTTTAGTAATGTCACCACATTCAGAGAACTCAGCAATTGACATGACTGGGCATTTTACAAGAATTTCCCTCCAGGGATAAATAAAGGAATTCTGATTTAATATTGTATGTGCCTATGAAAGGTATTCTTACTGTACATAAATGTAACATAGAATTTTTCTGTCTTGTGTTTCTACAGAGGTGCAGTACAATTAGTACAAATAGAGTTAATATTTCTGCTGGGGTTAAAGATTTTCTGATTACACATGAGAAGGAAGACAGTGTGTCTTACAGTCTTCTTCACAAGCAGGATAAGGTTTTTCCAATGCCTCACTGTTCTAAGCTGTGCAAATACTTAAGGTAGATCCATGGGACACAGGTTTTGAAGTAGTTTAGTCAGAAATGACAGTTTTACAGCAGATCACTTAGATGGGCATTTATTGGCAAACCACTCACAATGTGATCTAAAGATAAAAGACTTTTCAACTTGTCTACAATTCAAATTCATCTATAAGGACACAGACCTTGCCAAATGTAACGGGTAACACATATTTTTGAAGCTGGCAGAGGAAATGTTATTACAGTGGGAGTGAACATACTGAGAGCTGAGCACAGTGATGGTACTGTGTCACAGGAATAGAAGCTCCAGTATGGGTACAGCTTGGTATATGGTCACTGGAAAAACCATTTACAAGGACTGTTATTGCTCAGAAACAATAATAATTTCACAAGTGACCACTAGAGGATGCAAGAGGACTAAGCTTGATCTCATGCATGCACATGCGAACACACACACACATACATACATACACAGATTGGGGGGAAGGCTGAGGACTCTACTGGCTCATCCTGGTGGGGCTGAGGCGGGATCATTCATCAAATCGTCCCTCCAGGATACTCTCAAATGAGAAGGGGACAAACTTGAAGCCCTGGCCAGAGTAGAACTTGTTTTGGAACTCCACCCTGAAAAAGGAGGACAAGGAGAAGGTGGTGGTAAGAACTTGGATTTAACAGGAATAGTTATATGTATCAATACATACATGTCACACAACAAAAATGCCTAAGTATAAGTTTTCCTGCTGAATATTATTTCTGTCATTGTGAACCGAACATCATTCTAAAGCTGAAACACTGTCAGTTAATAAAATATACCATGTGTAATAAAACTGACAGTGAGCTTTGGACAGTAAGCAGAATCACTTTAGTCTTGTCCAAGCAACTTCATAAATGTATCTGATTTAAATCCCACAATGGAATAGATACAGTGTTTGACCCGTATTATCCAGCCAGGTAAATAAAAAACAAATGTGACTCATCCGCCCTTACAAACGTGGGAATGGGGAACCTACAAAGGACAATTTCATTATTTTCCAAAAGGACAGCTTCTCCACTCAATATAACATATTCACAGTCACAGCCAGGAGGTAACAATACATCCATTCCATCCATTCATTGTTCTATAAACTGGAGTTTCTTGTGAAAATGAGGAACGTGATGATCAGATACTCAGAGAGTCATATTGTTCTGCAGTCACATTATAAATACCAGCACATGTTGAATCTTTTTTTTTTTTTACAGTGAGCCCTCATTTTCTCTTCTGAAAACTGACAATCACTCACACTTCAGGCAATGATTGGTTAGGTGTATGTTGACAGGAAACAAGTGAGGATCTGAGCTATCCGTCAGCTTCTGTGTGTACAACCAACCCTTTAAGGACACACTGCCAGTGTGTGCACGGTTATCAAAATCTGCATGAACGGTGTCTGACAGCTTCACAGAGTCCACCTGAGGCTGATGGGAATGTTTTTAGTTTAGGAGGTAGTCAAACCCAAGGTATTGTAAAAACTGGAGTTTTGACCTGATGATGGCGTCACAAGTCAGGTGCTTACCAAACTACAGTTCATTTGGGGGCAGTCGTGGATCAGCGGTTAGGGTGTCGGACCCGTAACCGGTGGATCGCTGGTTCGATTCCCCGTACCGGTGTCCATGGCTGAGGTACCCTTGAGCAAGGTACCTAACCCCCACTGCTCCCCGGGCGCTGCACGTGGTCGCCCACTGCCCCGGGTTTGCTGTGTGTGTGCACGTCACTTGGGTGGGTTAAATGCAGAGCACGAATTTCATAGGAGTGAGTTCCCTCCAATGACGAAATATGTCACTTTCTTTCACTTTCATTGCAATTCATGCTGAATGCTGAACAAAATTCCATGGTAACCCTTCCAATAGCTGAGATATATTACTGCGATGGAGCAACCAAACAAGCAGCATTGCCATCCCTAAAACCATTCTGATAAAAATACTAAAAGAATGGCTTTGAAGACCTCAATAAATAATTAACATTACTACCAGAAGACAAAACAACAAAAGACAAAAATGTCAAAAAGAAAGAAAGAAAGAAGGTCCTTTTCACAGCTAAGTAGCTCTTGCATACTTAGATCTTTCTTGTTCAAATTGAGCTCAGTATGTGGCGGCTCGGCTTAGAAGGGTGGTTAGTTCAAGTTCAGCACAGACAAGTCAGTACGAAAAGTGGACTGATAGCTGCAGAGGTGAGCAAGATACCTGAACACTTGATTCCGATTAAAGTAAAAATGGAAATATGTCTAGCATCCCTCACATACACTAGAAACCAAGAGAGGTGGTATGTATAAGCTCAAGATTGCAGTGCAGCGTTGTTACTTCAACAACATTAGTCTTATTCTCGTAAAAATAACTAACGATGATACAATTCATGTGGCTATCACGTCTTTAAGGCAGGGCACATTCCAGTACAGTAAGTGAAAGTAAAACTCTCCCACACAACAGTGGAATTTTTCTCTGCTCAGGCCTGAAAATGTAGGAGGGAAAAAAAACCAGAAATGATAAAAATAACAAAAGTCTCAATCTTATCAGCTGTACATGACTGCGAATGACTGATACATGCCTGTAATTCTACAAGCAGCCGTGGCCTAGAGGGTCAGCGGTTCCATTCCCCTACCGGACGGGCAGGAAAAATGTGGGTGTGGTGGAATGATTAATGTGAAAAATGCTCCCTCCCCTCCATTAGCCAGCTGATGTGCCCTTGAGCAAGGCATTTAACCCACTTAACCCGATGCTGCCTACTGCTCCTGTGTGTGTGTGTTTCACTGCGTGTAATTTAACTAAGGATGGGTCGAAGACGAATTCAGTGCGTGTATGTAAAAATATATATACTGTCAACAAAGCTGATTGTTCTTCTTCTTCTGAAGCTACTGTGTCTCTATAAGAAACTCATACTGCAGAGCACTGGTTCATTCCAGCAGACACATGAGTATTGTTTCCATGTGTTGTCTGGCAGCATGTGTTGTCTGCTTGTTATGCTGCTGATGTAGGGATTTGAGACTCATACTGTACTAAATTTGTCTAGCAAGCTACCCTTCATAAAGGGTTGCACAGTGAACAGACCAGATGTTTACTTTGGCAAAGTGCCAATAAAAACAGCAGAACAACTTAATCTTTTCAAGTCCTTGAACTCTTCACTTTGTTACTTGTACAGAATATAATGTCTCAAACGTTTTCACACACAGATACGACAGCAGTATGTAGAAAGGAACTGAGAGTCATTGGACTGGACATTTATGAGGAATACAGTGTTATGGTCTGCACACACACACAGATTGCTGTGGCCAAATATGGCTGCTGAGAGCCAGGCCAAGCTGTCACTGACACCTCCTCATATATCTCAACCCGTAAAACGAGATGCCTGAACTGCTTCAATGAACATGTGATTAAGTTGATCAGTTTGAGGGAAAAAAAAAAATCCATTCTGGAGTGTCTGACTGTTCGGATCACAGGAGAGTTGATCCATGCAGAATTTTTTCAAAACGTTTTGATTTTGAAGTTCATAAATTAAGGGCTACTTTTTTTAAAAAAAAAAATGAAAAGGGCATCTTACATAGCTTAAGCAAAATAAAATATATTAATAATACACAGTGACATTCTGTTTTCTAAGACAGTATATCACAGCAGATCTCACAATTTAATAAAACACTGTGATAAAACAATCCAGAAAGAGCCAGTTACGTATTGTAAGACAAATTTGAAAGCCAGTGTTCCGATACTGTAATTCTCAAACCCTGACAGCTTCTGATGTATTCATTGGAGAGGAAAACACTAAGAGAGGATGACTGGTTCCTGCTGGTTCCTGGCCTCAGAGAGTGAGGGGAGCGCCCAGGAATGTCTTCCAGCCGTGGCAAATATTTGGCCTGCTGGAGCTGTGAGGGGGCAGCACTTAGAAAGAAGAAAGAAATGAGAGATCCTCTCATCTCTTTCTTCACACAGCAGTGGAGGTGGAAAAAAAGACTTGTTCTTAACACACACTACACTCGACTTTGTGTGTTGTGTCTGTGTGTGTTTGTGCAGATAACTCATCAGCATGTGTGTGAGGAGAGTGGACAGCAGAGCAGAGGGTCCAGGTTTACCGCTGCTTACTTTGAACACGACGATTCCCATTCACTCACCTCTGTGAAAAATGCTCCTCTACTCTTTTTAACCTTAGCAGAGACCTGTTGAGCCGACACACTGCTGCTTTATTAACAAAGTGCCTAACATTCACACAGTTACACACACTGGAGCCTGACAGCTCACAGCACAGCCACAGGAAGTTTATGCATTCACCAGTGTTAGAGAAGATCACTGATGGAATCGCTTTGTAAAGACTAAAGCACTGAGCTCAGTTCTGTTTAGTGCGAATACGCCTCAGGAGACTCTTCCTCTCAAGCTCGCCATTTCACACGGTGTTGGTCTCATGTGAACTTTCTTATTTAAACTTTTACAGCTGACTTTCAGAGCTTTCCTGCTAAGTCTGCATAAGTACTACAGGCCACTGCACTGCATCCTCTCTGATGCATGATGCAATGGAATGGTCATTCAAGTCAAAGCTCTAGTTGGGAACTCAGGCAAGAACCATCATGTTTGACTTCAGCAACATAAACAAAAATGACTTCTTAGCGGTATGTCCGCACATGCAGTGAAAAGATTTTCATCACTCCTTACTTGATGTAGTGTTTGTTTTGTCAAATACGCTGTAAGAGCTTTGGTCTCCATTGCCATTCAGATGATTTGTGCTTGACAGAAGTCTTTGCAAACATACAGTGCTAGTTTACTCCTCTATTCTCTTTAAAGTGTGTTAATCTGTTAAATCGGCTGCTGTAGCTGCTTGCGAAGTTCAGAGACTTCAGAGGCAACTACAATATCTACTGAGGGTGTCCATTGCATGCATGCAAACAGGAGCTGAGGGCACCTTCTAAGGATATCAGCCATTTCTTAAAGATATTACACCAGTCCTTGTTGTTGCCGCTATATGCAGATGCTGATGTGTTGACTGCCCACGTGTAAGACAGATAGATGGGATTATATAACACATACTGCAGAGTTCTTGGAAGAACAACACATTCTGGATAAAAGACATCTGTGTCAGGAACAGCATCAGACAGAGAGCAGAAAGGTAGCTTCTATTCAAGATATTCTCTCTCACTATTTGTGATAATAGCAAGAAACAGATCAGAACAATTACTGAAAATAAACTTGTTGCTTTAAAAGGCATTATATGAAATATTTCTGCTAAAATGTCTAAACTTCATTAGACATACTGATACTTGTGAATTAGCTCACATATCCACTTTACATCGTGTTCCCGGTTAGGTAAAAACACTGGGAACACCAGACGATATGTCAGAGTGTAAGGAAGCCAACAAACCAGGTAGCTAGCTAATCTGTTGTTTACTGCTGTTTGTATTGCTCACACGTGATGGAGGATACTGATTCATTACTGTTTGCTCTGCATTCTGTTTAACAATGAAGGCAACATCATTATGATCTCACCCTACTTCCTCATAGGGGTGCTGCGATACTGTGTTAATTATATAAACACAATTATATCATGTAAATAATCCAATGTCCTTTGCACTGTTCATTCAGTGCAATTGTTCTTTTTGTTTTGTCCCTACATATTAAGAGTGCAATTCATTTGCCAAAAAATAGAAAACACACACACACACACACACACACACACACACACACACACATAAAACAATTATAGAACTGGAACTTTTTGGAACTTTGTTTTATTGCCGCCTGTTCAGTGGGACCTAATAAAGGAGATGCCGATCCATCAGTTTAACAAATTAACATGAATTTTGTTGTGACTTACCACAGTCCTCAAGCAATGATTCTCGATCATAATTTTAGTGACTTTCTGACCTTTAATGTCGACAAAAAATTCTCTTTGGTCTATGAAAATGTTTCACAGAAATGTTGCTGAGTTTATTTAAGGACCAAAATGAGAATATATATTAAAAAAAACTGTCTCTCCCAAGGTAGCTACTTTTATTTTTTCTTAATTTGTACTGCATTTCCACTACAGTCTGAAGACTGGCAAGGATTACTCATGTGTACAAAAAAAGCAACTGTTGTTTTTACACATTAATTTGAGCGTGCAAATATCTAAAACTGATGACACAATATCCATAAGAGCTTCAGCTATCGTGTGATTTCTTTTGTAATGCCATGTTCAAGTGTCAAAGCACAATCAACAAAGAAAAGTGGTTTGTGGCTTGAGATTTACAAAAATGGAGGCTAAAATAAAATGCTAGAAGTATTCGACCAATCATGTTCAGTGCTACAAGTTCCACCCATAAAATTCCCATACCTTTGAAAAGCACTACCCTGAGGGGTACTGAAGGGTAAAGTTATAAGTTATAAATTCCCCCAATACTACTAATACATAATACTGTTAATACATATGTTTTTATAAGATGGCTGTATCTCACAATAGTAATCATATAATAGTGATCCTGTTCAAGGGTAATCCATGACTTTTCTATGCTGGACAACGTTCCATATTCCAAAACCAAAGGCTTCCCTTTGTGTCAGTGCAATTTACACTGGCAGATCAGCAGGGTGAAGGTGGTGCTAGGAGGCGATGGAGTTGGAGGGTGTGATGTTATCTGGAGTCTCAACTTTGGTAAACCACTTCGGTCAGGAATGTTTCATGTTGCTAACATTCCTCATGTGCATGTGAAAAGAACTACAGCTTTGGCAGAAATACTTGGTTCAAGAGGTGAACAGTGACAGCTCATTGGGTGTATGTTTTCTATCAATATGGGATTCATTGTGTGGGCATATGAGAATATTTACTGAGAGTTTGCGCACATGAGTGTGTGAGTGTGCATATGAATTCAATTTGCAAATGTGCACATATGCAACACATTTAGGAGCTTGCATTGTAAACTGTATATGTGGGTACTGATATACATATGTATGTTTGTATAATACAGTGGGTAAAATAATTATTGAACACATCACCATTTCTCTCAGTAAATATATTTCTAAAGGTGCTATTGACATGAAATTTTCACCAGATGTTGGTAACAACCCAAGTAATCCACAAATGCAAAGAAATCAAACCAGAAATGTCCACAAATCAAGTTCTGTGTAATAAAATGGAATGACACAATGGGAAAAAGTATTGAACATACTTACTGAAATTTATTTAATACTTCATACAAAAGCCTTTGTTGGTAATGACAGCTTCAAGATGCCTCCTGTATAGAGAAACTAGTCCCATGAATTGCTCAGGTGTGATTTTGGCCCAAATCTTGAAGGCTCCATGGCCCTCCTCTATGAACTCGGATTAGCTCTTTCCATAGATATTCTATTGGATTCAAGTCAGCTGATTGGCTGGGCCATTCTAGCAGCTTTATTTTGTTTCTCTGAAACCAAGTGAGAGTTTTCTTGGATGTGTGTTTTTTGGTCTCATCTGAACAGACTATATTCTCCCTGTATTTCACAGGCCAATCTAAATGTTGCGCAGCAAACTTTAAACGAGCTTCCACATGCTTTTTCTTCAACAATGGAGCCTTGCGTGGTGAGTGTGCATACAAGCCACTGTGGTTCAGTGCATTACTTATTGTTTTCTTTGAAACAACTGTACCTGCTAATTCCTTCTATAAACAATACCATCAGTATATTTGGCAGCAATAAGGTTGTGAAGGTCTTGAGGGAATGCTTTGCATTTCCCCATCATGAGATGTTTCTTGTGTGACACCTTGGTAATCAGGAACCTTTTTTATAGGCCATCAGTTGGGCCTGAACCAGCTGATGTTGATTTGCACTGACAAGGGGCAGGATTGCTTTCAAATTATTGATGGATTTCAGCTGGTGTCTTGGCTTTCTATGCCCTTTTGCACCTCCCTTTCTTCATGTGTTCAATACTTTTTCCCCTGTGTCATTCCATTTTGTTACACATAACTTAATTTATGGGCATCTATGGTTTGATTTCTTTGGATGTGTTAATTGCATGGGTTGTTACCAACATCTGGTGAAATTTTCACCTCTATAGCACCTTTAGAAATATATTTACTGAGAAAAATGGTGACGTGTTCAATACTTATTTTACCCGCTGTATAAATCACAGAAATATTTGTGTGTGTGTGTGTGTGTGTGTGTCTAACCAGTGCAGACGCAAGGCATGCAGGAAAGCTGACAGCCCCTCCATGATGAGCAGGATGGCAACAGTGAGGGTGGCAAAGGCGGAGAATATGATGGACAGGCCGAAGAACCCGCCCCCACTCCGGGAGGACAGACCTAGGTGCATCACCATGGACCAAAGCACCTCCGACAGCTCTGCACACACAGTGATGACAGCAAGGTTTACAAAATATGTCAGGCATCTTTAACTTCAGCATTACTGAGCTTATATTTTTTAAATAATCCTTTCAGGATGTGTCTGATCGAAATGTGTATGTGTGTGTGTATGTGTATGCATGTACTCCCGTGGTTGTGGGGACAAAAATCAGTTTACATAGCCACATTGTGAGGACCTGCCTTACTTATGTGGACAAAATGAAAGTCCCCACAATGAATAAATCATGAAATATTAGGGTGAAGAGAGAGGTAACTTATACTCGGAATGAATTAGAATGGTAACTTAGTCTGTGAATATAACATGGTCGGTGCATGTGTGTATATATATATGATGTAAGGATATGTGTGTGTGTGTGTGCTTGGTTGTTCATGCATGCTTTAACTCACGTGCGTGAGCCAGGCTGAGGGCCCAGAGTCGCAGGTAGGAAGCTGTGTTGGAGATGCATCCCAGACAGTACTCTATGGTGTGGATGGCCTGGTGGACAGCTACATCACCAAAGTCAAACTGTTGTGGGAATACAAGATAATTAGCACACAGAGCACGGTTTTGTTATTGTTTTTTTAATTATTTATACTTTTTGTGATCCAGCATCTGGCTATTTCCTTGCTCTAAACGTTGATAGAGTAATTACTACACTAGTCAATAGAGAAAGACCTTAGTAAATCTGAGTATTGATGACATAGCTGTGATAAGCATTATTGATGAGCATTATTGTCATGTATCATTGAAACTAAAATGCTACAACCAATGGTGTGGCTCTTTTATCGGACAAGGAGGAATTCATAGCCATTTTTTCACTAAAGTACAAACAAATCAGTCAAAATAATGAGGTAATGTCACTTCTTAGACCAGAGCAGGTATTCTCAAGGAAATTCAATCGAATGCAACTGGACTTAGTTATTTGTCTTTGAAGACGTTTCACCTCTCATCCAAGAGGCTTCATCAGTTCATGCTCGCTTGACTAGGCTGGGACTAGTCCAACTAGCTGGTGTGGAGACCCAGGTATTTAACCTCTGTGGAGGCATTCACATGGCCAGTGGTGTCATAAGCTCGTTTAGTGTTCCATTGTGACAAACGACAGTCGTTGAGAGACAGTCGTTAGGGATGGTAAAGTTGGTTTCGACTTCGTTACTGCTCTGCTGTGTTGTAACGACAGTCGTTAGAGTCACATGGGGTCTTTGTGAATGGCAGTTTTCCTTAGAGGCTAAGTTGTGGAATCTCCTGGGAAGAGATGAAAGGACAGCATTGTAAATTGGAGATAGGTGGTGTCGCAGACCTCCTCCTCTGTTGAGAGATGGTTTTTTCTTAGCCTCTAAGGAAAACTGCCATTCACAAAGGACCCCATGTGACTCTAACGACTGTCGTTACAACACAACAGAGCAGTAACGAAGTCGAAACCAACTTTACCATCCCCAACGACTGTCTCAACGACTGTCGTTTGTCACAATGGAACACTAAACGAGCTTATGACACCACTGGTCATGTGAATGCCTCCACAGAGGTTAAATACCTGGGTCTCCACACCAGCTAGTTGGACTAGTCCCAGCCTAGTCAAGCGAGCATGAACTGATGAAGCCTCTTGGATGAGAGGTGAAACGTCTTCAAAGACAAATAACTAAGTCCAGTTGCATTCGATTGAATTTCCTTGAGATAACCATGACCTGGATGAATGAGAATATCCACAGGCCCAGAGCAGGTATTATGCAACTGCAACAGGTTGAATACTACTAATTATGACAAGGAAATTTCCATGTAAAATCAGTGGACTGCACCTTCATTGATACTTTTGTCTGCAGCTTTGAACCAGTCAACGCTTTTACTTAGAGTGAAATTGTTTCTGTGTGTGCGTGTGCGCGCGTGTGTTTGTCTAAATGTACTGTATATTTCAGAAAGTTCTGAATATAAAATATATAAGTGAGAGATTAAATCAGCAGAATTTCCAGTATGTGTTATTTACATGTACATATATATAGTATATAACACTTAACTTTCTACTTAACACTTAATCCCTGAGCTTTGCTATTTAAAATATGGCCAGTCATGATGATAGCAGTCAGTACGACACAAACAGTGGAAAAGATTAGAAATGGAAATTCTCTTATCTTCTCTTAGTGGCTCCTTGCCTGAGCCTTTAGCTCAAAGACATCTTGCTTTTTTGAGTTTGTTTCTTCTTCTTTTTTTTCTCCTGCAGATTCACAGCATTGGAGCTTATTTGTGTATTGTAAAGCAAACAGACTTCCTTCATTCTCTCAATCCTAGATCAAGACTAACCTTCCCTGTATGTAAGTGGGCCGGGAGGGGGCAATCATGGGAGTCTATTGCTCTGTGTTGCTCTTGTTGGGTTTGGCTTTGTGCTGGTCTGGTTTCCTCTTTCCATGCTTTTCTTTTGTCCTTGGACCCATGAAATAAAGTTCATAGAAGCACCACTCATTGTTCCCATTCAAAGGGTCTGTGACACAAGTGGCTAATGAAAACAACACTGAATAACATGCTGTATAATAATATATATAAATACACAGAAGTAAGTGGCTTTGATTAGAAATGTCATGACTAATTATTCCAACATACATGAATGTAAAAGACTCTCTCTGTGATAAATTGGGTAAAAGAAGCTAAAGCTCAGTCAAAAGACAGTTTTCACCATCCAAAAACTTATTTCAGGTTAAATTTTAGTTGATACAGGTATTAAAAGGGATAATATTTCAAAAGCAAGGCTGCTATAGCCATTATATTTCTCATTGAGAAGCATGTATCACATGCGACAGAAATACACTTATACGACTTAGGAAAAAGTGCAGCGGACCTTCAGACCAGTCAGACCAAATCCTAAACAACGAAAGCAACAATCTACTGGAGTGATGTATCAACCTACTGCTCCACATCAACAAAACCAAGAAAAACGGAGGCTTGACAGTCTAAGTCAGTGGATCTGAGGTGGAGCAGACAAACAGTTCTAGGTTCCCAGGATTCTGCATCACAGAGAAGCTGTCATGATCATCACACACGTCCACAATGTAAAAAAAAAAAAGCTCAGAAATGACTGTATGGAAACTTAAGGCAAAATTCCCAAGAATTGCAGAGTTCTTGTTCACTTTTACAGAAGAGCATTAGAGAGCATCATCACAAACAAACATAACAAACTGGCACAGAATGTGGCCACGACAGGAAAGCTCTGCAGCAGGTGATTAAAACTGTCAAGAACTTCATCTGTACCCATCTACTGAGAATCAGTGATACCAGAGAGACCAAAGGATGCTAAATGCCAGTACCACTCCAGCCTCACCCTGGTGTATTGTATCTGTAGTATCTGTATCACAACCCCAGACTAGTGAGCAGCTTCTTTCCTCAGACTGTGACACACCTGATCTTTTCTTCCACACTAATCTAAAATCTTGAATATGTTGAAAATCCAGACTCGAAGTAGGAGTATCTGACTAAAT
This sequence comes from Scatophagus argus, assembly GCF_020382885.2. Classification (NCBI taxonomy): domain Eukaryota; kingdom Metazoa; phylum Chordata; class Actinopteri; family Scatophagidae; genus Scatophagus; species Scatophagus argus. The sequence continues at coordinate 589,240 of NC_058513.1, read as the reverse complement.
GACCCAGAAAGAATTTTTTCAGTTTTTGTCCAGAGACAAACGCACACCTTTACAATCACACATTTACACATGCCTGGTACTGGGAGGTGGACAATACAGGAGTACAGCTGATCGAGACAGATCAGCCAGAGTTCAAAGAAGAAAAAAAAACTACTTCACACTAAAGACAAAAACAGAGTAAGGCAAGACAGCATTCAGACACTCTATGAAGATACCAAACTCAGGTTCTTACCGGCTCTTCCTCTGAGTGCTTAAAAGGAAGCAAAGGTCTAAGGTTAGTTGCAGAATTCAGAAATTGCATCAATCCAGTAGTTTTCCTCTACTTTGGAGCATGCTTTTGCAGTTTCTTTAACTGGACTCTAAAGTTCTGGAATCTGACCTAAAACCTAATAGGTCCTCACAAATGTATCTCATTTCAGGTCAGGCCCAGGACATTTGGTTGGGTAAAGCTTTGGGCTTGGGTTGGGCTCTGTTTTAATTTTCAGATGTAATTTCAGCAACTTTCTCTCTCTGACTGTTCCAATTATGTGTATTCATTTGGATCAAGCGTTGCAAATAGATGTGCAGTGCCCAGGGTGAAGAGGGAAAGAGACAGTGCTTGGCCATTTAATTGCATTAGGTCCATAACATATTATTACATGTCTCAGGTCAGTTATATAGCTTCATTCTATATATGCAAAAAAATATAAACCACAACCAACACTGGAAACAAAGGTGCTGATCTCATTAACAACACATAATATGTTTAAATTTCCAAACAACCAGCACTGCCAGAAACCACTGACTGATAATACACAAGTGAACAGACATGTATGGATGTTAACATCTTCTGTACTATTCAGCAAGTTTTTACCATGAAATTCTTACAGTTGCTGCTCCAACATTATGCAATATTAAATTCCATAACAATGTTGATAAATCATTTCTGCATGGAATGTCATACAGTTGGAATGATGACAAAATGTAATCTTATTACATTACAGTTATGCAACATGTTATCACCACATAAACACTGAGAGATTTATTACGCAGGAGATATGGGAGACACCAAAACATTGAGTCACAGACAGAAAAAAAAAAGGGTGGTATCTACTCCATTCCATCCGTGCCTGTATGCTGTTGTGTCCCCCGACCCCATTTTACAAGAGTTCTAAGTGGGAAAATGTACGCATCCTACAATAAATAATTAAGCCGTGTTTCAACTAAGCAAGCCAGTTCAGTTCCGTCTGTTATTTTTGCATTTCCAAAAAGGTTGTGGATGGTACTAAAAGAACCACTCATTTCCATCCTTTTTTCAGTAATCCTGTGTTTATGCACCTAGCACACTGATTTGACACTAAAACATGGGGTTAAAGCAAGGCAGACCACAGACTGCAACAACCACATTAATGTGAGATTAATGTAGGATTGGAAAAGCAATCTGGTCATTTTTTAGTTAAGTTAAAATCTTTTACTAACTCAGTGACCCCCTTTATCTGTAACACACACAGAACAAACAGAATAGTCCAAGTTCATGTACAGTAAAGAAAGCATAGTTATATTGATCCTACAAAAACCTTTTCAAATTCTAAAATGGAACAAAATGATGGTCTGGAAGAAAATGGAATGTGAACCAGTGGTGTTTGAGATATTTCATGGGCTCACCTCATCTCCTTCCTCTGAGTGCTGCGAGAGCTGGTCGTGGTCCATGATGCCAGCCTCATCTTCCGTGGGTCCGTTGCCCACCCGCACCCCTCCAAACTTCTGCGTGCCCTGTTGGGTGAGTCCGGTGCATGATGAGGACACGCCTGTTTGCTCTAAAGACTGCTCTAGATTCTCTGCAGGGGTTTCTTCCCTCTTCTGGGACTAGATACAAAAGCCACAAGAGCTGTGTCTAGCTTAAAGCAAGCCTTAGGTTGAACGCTTTCTCCTTAATTTACTTCAGTTTTTTTAAGAAAAACAGGGCACCCAGCACAGAAAGAGAAGATTATCAGTCCAAAATGAAATACATCCACCATGAAACATGACATCTTGGATAATAAAACCCGGCCAGCCTTTTACCCAGCCTTTTAATTGAGGGCAAAATTGTCTCACTGGTTGAGTTAAATCACAATAAAAAGACGTTTCCATTTTGTAGTACAGTTTTCCTATACTTGTGACTACAACTATAATTTTAATGGCTGAGAAAAAAAAATAGGCTTTCAGCATGAATAAACTTGACATATCCTGTTCAGTCATTGAGTCACCAGCAACATCCTAATCCAGTTTACTTTTGTTACTCATCAAAAATGTCTTTTATGAAAGACCTGGAATGTCAGCTACTAATGGGCTAATTTATTAATAACTTTATTAATTTATGTTGATACTGCATCAATACAACATTAAGAAAGGAAAGGAAAGGAAAGTGACATATCTTGTCATTGGAGGGAACTCACTCCAACGAAATTTGTTCTCTGCATTTAACCCACCCAAGTGACGTGCACACACACACAACAAACCCGGGGCAGTGGGCGACCGCGTGCAGCGCCCGGGGAGCAGTGGGGGTTAGGTACCTTGCTCAAGGGTACCTCAGCCATGGACAACGGGACGGGGAATCGAACCAGCGATCCACCGGTAACGGGTCCGACACCCTAACCGCTGATCCACGACTGCCCTTAAGACTTGATACTACAAATGGAACTGGTATATCAAACGTGTGATAGATTGTGCCTGCCATTCAAACAATTCCACTCATAAGAACACATATGAAAGACAGCTGAAGACAAACTCTACTACTTCATCAGGTTTTCACTACAGCTGCATCTCAAACAATCAAAGAGCAAAATAACTGTTGGTACTGTCACCTTAGAAAACAGTAAGCTAAGTAACCTTTAAAACAAAAGCAATGATAAAATGTATTACAGTTTTTGTCAATGCATAATAACTACAATGTTAAAAAGAGAAGAGTAGATAGATTTATTAATTTCTGTATTAATATACACTGGGCATTATCACACTATGCATGCTGCCAATTTGAAGATCAGTATACTGCACCAACCAAAATCTCTCCTCCTAAGAAGTTGGTTTACTTCACCTGTCACACAAACAGGCAGCCTATTATATTTCAGTAATGTGTCTGTGCCAATAATATAGCTACCAGTTCATGGGAACAAAAAAGTAACAGATTTATGGACTCAAGTCAGCTATCTTCCTACTGAATATTAGACTAATATTAAACTATAAAGGGAAGCCTCAGAATGCTTAGAAATCACAACAATTCATAGCAAATTATAACAAATCAGATTTCACTAACCAAAATTAGACTAAGGTTTCATCCTTAGTTTTGATTAAGTAAAACTAAAATCAAATATGAAGAAGGCTAATATATTTTTGCCAACAAAAAAAAAACAAATAAAAATTCAAAATCTGGTTCCAAAGCTGACACTGACTGGCACTCAACTCTTGAAAAGTTAGGAAAACCACAACAGTGAACTAATTTTATGAAAAGGGTAAACACAACAACGCTTTGAATTGGTGCTGGTCTTCATTCTGATAGAACTGCCTTTTACTGAAGTTTAAGACAACCAGTGAGAGCAATGAGAGCTATACGCTGCTTTATAAGCTGTTTCAGGTAATTTATATTAGTTGGAAATGTAGTATTTTGGATACTCGTCGAATGCTAAGGTAAGACAGGAGGATGCAAGAGGCAGATCATCAGCTATTAGGGTGCCCATAGTCTGTAAATTATTTCTAACATAAAATATGAGCGTTTCCAAGGCATGCTTTAAGCATTTTTCATGGCAACACCACCAAACACATTACACAATACAATGTGCATTGAAATGAATGGCAGAATAGGAGTGGAAAAAAAGGTTATACCAAGGGTTAAATTTGTTATTCATCAAAGGTGGCAATAAGGTTATAGGTGGGGTCAGATTCACATACCAGGTGCTTTTTCCACAGGTGCTGGCGCCGAAGCACCATAGTTTTCACAATCAGCATACAGGGTACACATGCAAGGGCAATCAGCACCAACAAAACCTGGATCCCCATCTACAGATTCAAACAGACAAATGTTAACAAGATGTTGGTGACATAGCAGTCATCAGAGGTTCCTAGTTCCCTGACCAGATGCTAGTGAGGCCTAATTTGTCTCACTGCTAATACAAAAACAAACGCATGGCTTTCTTTTGTCTTTGCATCTACTCAGCCACATGAAAGTCATCAACAGAACACAAGCTTCCCTTTGCTTTCTTTTGCAAAAACGTATTTACTGCAGTTAATTGTTGCTTTCATCTAATAGTAAAATGCTGATCTGAGGACATATGTCAGATCTATCAGGAAACCAAGACAAAAGGCTTACTGATTGTCTAAATAGAAACAACCCGAACTTTACATGCAATAGAATACATTCCTTCAATATCGATACTGTGAAATTCTGATAGTGTTGGTAAAGTCCTTTGCTTGATGATAGAAACTAAGCTATTCATAACCAATATTGAGAAAAGAAAGCCGGACACACCATATGCTTTGATTTGCTATCAAAATCACAGACTATATTTAAAAATGAATGTCATAACAGCTCCCCAAAAGTGAAGACAAACTATGACAAACACCCCTTAGTGACTAGCCGCGGTATAAGTCATAAATCCCACCCATTCCTATGGGACATATGCCAAACTAAAATTTCAGGTTCACATTAAATAGTTTTAGCTTTTTGATGCTAAGGAAGCTCCAATCGATTGATTCCCAATCATTGTCAGATGTAGCGTCAACAAAGGCCGATCAGATAAACACACAAGACAGTTTTTCTATGCATTGCTAAAATGCCATTGTGGACTGCAGTGCTTGAATCTCATCCAGTCATCCTGACAGAGTCCTCAGTCAACCAGGGAATACAGAAAATGTTGTGGAGATAAACCGACTAATGTACACATGGTTAACTTTTCCAACTCTTAAAAAGTGTAATAACAATATTGCCCAGCCCTACTTTCTGTCCTGACCAAGTAAGCTAGATGGAAAATTTAGACCAAATTAGTCTGATTGGAAACCAGCAGGTAACCAACTGTGTGAGAGTTCCCCAGTAACATTTCCCACTATGTGCAGCAAGAGCCAGGATGTTTTCAAACTCATAGTAATTTTAGCTTCATTTCTCATTTAATGAAGTAAAGTAGCACCCAAAAACACATTGTCTTGCTATGCTGTTCTATACTATACTAACACCAATTAGCAGGTGTCTTGTCTATAGTAGTTTGAAAGACTGTCCTTTAACTGGATGACTTGAGTTCAAGTCTCAGTAATAATAACTTAGACAGATGTCTCCTAGAGCAAATCCCTGCCTGAGACTTCTGACCAGGAGAAAATAAAGCAGATTTAATCACTATCGTGGGTTTACACCTCTTTGTAGGGTTCAACCATACGAGGGAATGAGGAGAGCGGCTGGAAGCTAGGAGAGGCAGAGGGATGACTGAGGGAAGGAGCACCTGTCCCCTGTAGAGAGGCTTGTTTGTGGGGTCGCTGTAGTTGAACAGACACATATTGATAAAGTGGATGAGCAGGCTTGGAGCATCCTTGGAGGTGGAGGCATCATAGGCTGTCCACTTGTAGAACACCAGAAGAACAAGGTACCCAAACAGGCTTGACATGAAGACAATCTCTGGGATGAAGCCCAGGAAGATGTTCAGTGGCTTCTTAAAGTACCTGCAGTGCAGTGAAATCAGTTAACAACACAGACAAAGTACATTCTAACTCATAACTCAAGTGACATTTGTTGAGCACTTTTGCTTTGCCAATAGCACTTTGCAACCAGAGTAACTACGTCATCATACTCCATCAGAGTTACTGTATTAATTCAGATGGATGAAATATGTATGGTTCAGTACTTAGCTGAAACGACTATCCTGAGGATGTAGTGTAATGTTCTTTTTCCAAGTATGGGCATCTTCGTTTGTTGTGTCACTATCTGTACTGTTGATGAAGGAAAAGCCTCAAACACTTTTCAGGCAGAACAGTGGTGCAGTGGGTAGCACTGTCACTTCACAGGAAGTGGGTTCCAGGTTCGAATCCCAATATGGGCCCTTGTGTGTGGAATTTGCATGTGTGCAACTCTAGATATTCTGGGTACTCTGGCTTCCTTCCACAATCCCAAAATGCACAGTGCAAACATGCACATTAGGTTAACTGGCTACTGTACTCTACTCTACCCATTGAATGTGAGTGTGTGTGTTGGGGTTGTCTGTCTCTGTGTGTCAGCCCTGCGATTGACAGGTGCCTCTCGCCCATAGTTGGGATAGAGCCACACAGCCACCCGCAACCCTGACAAATGGATGGATGGATGAATATTGCAAATTCTGGTTAACCCATAACAATTTCAGGCTAAAATAAGCAACTTGTGGCAAGTCCCTCCCAGTTACAATTTAAGCACTACTCACTTCCAGTTTAAGCCCCACTCAGGTAGATATACTGATAATTTAGTTGATTCAGTAGATAGCGATAACATCGTCACTAACTACTAACTACACTACTAACATCAGTAATCCTGGGGATTAATATGAAGTCACAGGGCAGTAAGGAAGAGGAGGATCAATTTCCATAATGCAGAGCTTCTTAAATGTAAATATATATTTTAAACAATAATGACTATTATCTGTACGATTCATTACACCTTACCTTTCTATGATGGCAGTCTGACTGGCCCGTCTTTGAATGTGGCCATTTCACATCAGGTATAATAAACACTCTTTTCTTTAGACATGGTCAAATGAGCAACATACACTATATTGCCAAAAGTATTTGCTCATTTGCCTTTACACACATATGGACTTAAGTGACATCCCATTCTTAATCCATAGGCCTTAATGTGTCGGCAGCCGTGGCCTAGAGGTTGGAGAAGCGGCTTGTGATTGGAGGGTGACCGGTTCAATTCCCCCACAGGACGGGCAGGAAAAATTTGGGTGTGGTGGAGTGATTAATGCGAAAAATGCTCCTCCCCTCCATTAGCCGCCTGATGTGCCCTTGAGCAAGGCACTTAACCCCCCAATATGCTCCCCGGGCGTTTCACTGCATGTAATTGGCCAGGTGTTGCATGTGTGTGTTCAACTAAGGATGGCTCAAATGCAGAAGATGAATTCAGTGTGTGTATGTAAAAATATATATACTGTCAATAAAGCTGATTCTTCCTGATTCTTCTCCTTAATATGATGTCGGCCCACCCTTTGCAGCTGTAACAGCTTCAACTCCTCCACAAGGTTTGGGAGTGTGTTTATGGGAATTTTTGACCATTCTTCCAGAAGCACATTTGTGAGGTCAGACACTGACGTTGGACGAGAAGGCCTGGCTCGCAGTCTTTATTCTAATTCATCCCAAAGGTGTTCTTTCGGGTTTAGGTCAGGACTCTGTGCAGGCCAGTCAAGTTCTTCCACACCATACTCGCTCATCCATGTCTTTATGGACGTTGCTTTGTGCACTGGTGCGCAGTCATGTTGGAACAGGAAGGGGTCATCCATAAACTGTTCCCACAAAGTTGGGAACATGGAATTGTCCAAAATCTCTTGGTATGCTGAAGCATTCAGAGTTCCTTTCAAAGGAACTAAGAGGCCAAGCCCAGCTCCTGAAAAACAACCCCACACCATAAACCTCCCTCCAACAAACTTCACACTTGGCACATTGCAGTCAGGCAAGTACCATTCTCCTGGCAACCACCAAACCCAGACTCGTCCATCAGATTCCCAGATTGAGAAGTGGGATTCGTCACTCCAGAGAAAGATGTCCACTGCTCTAGAGTCCAGTGGTGGCTTGCTTTACACCACTGCATCCGACGCTTTGCAATGCACTTGGCGATGTATGGCTTGGATGCAGCTGCTCGCCATGGAAACCCATTCCATGAAGCTCTCTACACACTGTTCTTGAGCTAATCTGAAGGCCATATGAAGTTTGGAGGTCTGTAGCGATTGACTCTGCAGAAAGTTGGTGACCTCTGCGCACTATGCACCTCAGCATCTGCTGATCCCGCTCTGTCATTTTACATGGCCTACCACTTTGTGGCTGAGTTGCTGTTGCTGCTCCCAATCGCTTTTTTTTGTTATAATACCACTGACAGTTGACTGTGGAATATTTAGTAGCGAGGAAATTTTACGACTGGAATTGTTGCATTGGAATGGAATTGTTCACATAGCTCCTGAGAGCAGCCCATTCTTTCACAAATGTTCATGTTCGTTTAGACATGTGGCCATGGAAGTGATTGGAACACCTGAATTCAACTTTTTGGATAGGTGAGTGAATACATTTGGCAACATAGTGTACCTCATTTAAATGCCTACATTTATATAACGCTTAAAGCATTTGCCCCATTCATGCACACACACAGTGACAGGAAGCTGTCGTGCAGGTTGCCTGATCATTTGGTGTTCAGTCTCCTCAGAGTAGACAGTCTCTCATTTAAAGGATACTGAGAGATACTAAGGCTAATATAGTTTGAAAATTACAATATATGACATGCCTAGGCAAGAGATGTAGTGACTACAGTGATTGTAGCACTTACAGGTGGTTGAAGAGACTGAGAGACACACCAAACAGCATGTGGATGACACCCAGGATCACAGACATCTTCATCTTGAATGAGTTAAGGAAGGTAAGCTTGTTGGTGGCAACATTCCAGATCTGCAGAGATGACACAAGACATTGCACATTTTATCTCAGAAAGATGCAGAAAAATTGGTCCATGTATTTGTTAATTGTAGGTCACACTAGGTCAACTCCCTATCTACACTGTCTGCCTTCTCCTCACATATCAACCTACTCTCCTGTGGAACCATCTTCTGGAAATGGTCTGAGAGGCAGAAACTCTCTCTATGCTTAAGAGTAGACTTTTAACTTTCCTTTTTGATAAAGCTTATAGTTAGGGCTGGCATAGGCAATAATTATATTACTATAGGCTTAGACTGCAGGATCTCCCATGATACACTCAGCTTCTCTCTCCTTCTCTCCCTATCATTCTGAACACATTCACATCCCATTCAACTCGACCCTTCATTTCTTCATCTAAAGCCAGCCATGCCGTGTAGGACTCCTTCTTCAGCTTGACGACACCTTTCACCCGCCACCGCGACTAGCACTGGAAACATTCTGACTGCAGCTGCCAACAGCTGCCTCGCAATGGCAGCACAGAACGTGGCCCACTTGGACATGTTCCCTATCACTCCTGGGATGCAGTCAAAGCTCTGCCTTAGGTGGGAGTTGAAGACCATTCTGACTGGGTCTTCAGCCAGACATTCCCAGCAGTCCCTCACTGTTCGTTTAGGTCTATCTGGCTTCCACCCCCGCCACCTGATCAAACTCCCCACCAGGTGGTGATCAGTTGACAGCTCTGCTCCTCTCTTCACCCGAGTGTATATCTATAGATCCACTGATACGACTACAAAGTCAATCATCCACCTGTGACTTACGGTGTCTTGGTGCCAGGTGCACTTGTGGACAACCTTATGTTCAAATACGGTGTTAGTTATGGACAAACTGTGACTAGCACAGAAGTCCAATAACTGAACACCACTTGGATTCAGATCAGACAGACTGTTCATCCCCATTCATTGCTCCCAATCACACCCCTCCAGGTCACACTGTCATTGCCCATGTGAATGTTGAGCGTTGTCTCACCCTTACCCCAGGACCAATTACCCTTGGGAGAACCTACCAGGGGCAAATAGCCCCTGACAACATAGCTCCTGGGATCATTAGGGCACTCAAACTCCTCCATGATAAGGTGAAGGTTCATGAAGGAGCCCATTTGTTGCACTCGTGAGTGCAACAAATGAGGTAAAGTTTGTACTGTTTTCCTAAACAGAGAAAGTAACAGTCAGTTGTTAACTTTTAGTAGTAGTGAGTGGTAGTGAGTACACAGGTTTTACCGGATCAATTCCCAATGGATAAGGCCCATTGAACACACCAGGAACCGCTGGGTCTAACTGTAGAACTGCATTTCCATCAAGTGTCTCAAACCTAGGACAAACCAGCAGGAAATGAATTAATGTACTGAAATCAAGCATGTTTACATTCTGCAGATTTTAGAGGAAGTAACAATATGTTTTAAAACATGAACCCATACAGTATAATAATAAGAAAAATAAAATCACATACGTACATGATATGTGATGAAAGAACTGAGGCTGGATAGATAATGCCTAAATGGATCTGACTGGTAGAAGAGGGTTCCTTCATAGTCATGCCAAAATTAAAAATTTTGTTTTTATTTATACTGAACAGATTGGTAGTCAAGGTCCAAATTTCATTTTTGATCTATCTGTCAATGGCTTGTCAACAGAAAAAAATAATTTTGATAACTGAGACACTAAATAAACTTGAAGAAAACATTTGTAAATTGCGGGACATCTAAGATGATATCAGTGCAAGAGAGTCATTGCTGACTTACGACCAGTTCGCTCCTTTTACACTGAACATGGGCCTGACACTCCATCCAGAGCCGAACATGTTGAGTGACTTTGAAAAGCAGTCGTTGTAAATGATGCCAGTGTAGATGGAGAAGATCCCCATGAGCAGGATAATATAGCGACCAGCGAACACCATGTTGAACATCTACAGAGACACACACAATAACTTCACTTCAAAATCATATGTTGTATGTTTCTAAAATGTATATTGTAATTTTGAACTGTAAAGCTTTTTATTACTGTTTTTGTGTTGCCTTTAATGTTAAAAATGTATTATGTAAGATTTTTCAGTTGTAAACAACACCATTCATGGGTGCATTAAGCAGGAAAGATGGTTGATAACTAATTCTCATTTCTAGCTATCTGATAATCTGAAAATGAGACCCAACAATCAACTACCTTTCTCCAGAATAACGGACATCCAGAAACATCCAAAAAAAAGCAAAATAATAAGAAAATACAGGCAGACAGGGTCTGCCACACACTTCTAAGTGAAATAAGTGACGACTGAGGGGAATTATTTTTGTGTCTATAGCACAATCAGACAAGGTGGACAGTTGGACAATTCATGTTGCTGCTGATATTGCTGTTATGCAAAAGTTAAATACTAAAATTTACAATTAAAGGGAAAAAAACAACAAGTGGAAACAATGCTCCAATAAGGTACCTCATTCTCACTCTTCTGGGCAAGGAGGCGACTTTCTCGGATGACCAGGTAGAGGGCAGCACAAGTCATCAACACGCCATGACCCATGTCACCAAACATCACAGCGAACAGGAATGGGAACGTAATGATGGTGTATGGAGCTGTAACAGGTGACACACAGGAGGGGTTTGATGCACAAATAAGTTCAAAATCAGATCAAGGACACCACTGCTCATGTTCAGAATCTCTAGTAAACAACTGAATTTTAAGAATGAAGAGCTTTTTATAACTAGTACAAAGTGGTAAGTTCAAGTGAACTTTAACAAATGGAGTATGCATTCATAAAGGTTCATATCGCCATCATAATATAATATACTGTCCTTAAAATAAGACTTTTTGCTGAACTGTTAGATGTTTTAGTGGTCATTAATTCAATTATGAAATAATACGATGACTAATTAATTCAGATATAGACAAATGAATCCCTGTATGACCTGGATTGATTTCTCTGTAGTTCCCAATGCCGTAGGCGTCAACAATGTTCTGGAAGCCTGACGTGAACTTGTTGGTCTTGTTGAAGGTTGGTGGAGTTTGCTTGGTCTGCATCCTGTTGAGGATAGATGGCACTGTCGAGCCACTCCTCTCCTGTCAAATAAAGCCCACTTATCAGCATCATACTGTTATGCTGCAGGGGTAAGACCAAATGACCTACAGAAGCCCTCATGTCATGACTTATAGAAAATTTTAAAGTCCAACCATAATGAAATGAATAATGAATAATAGGGGTATTTTGAGTCCTGTGCATTGAGGGTGGGGCCCCAGCCGGTGGGAGGGTGGATTTAGCTTATTTTGGTGCATCCCATCTGGTGGTTTCCCCACAGAGCATTGCATTGTAAACAGAAGTTTAATTTTATTCACTCCACCTGTCAGTGGTATTAATGTTGTGCCTGATCACTGTATACTGTTTGTTTGGGGCTTTGGTACTACTACAGGGCTCCACCTGTGCTGTGTGCTGTGTGCCTCAGGTCAACTCAGTGACTCAGTTATTCTTACTGTGTGATTCAAACCAATGTAGCTGATGAACTAGAGAATTTTTTGTTCTCTATACTGCAGAACAAACACAGCACTGAGTGTGTGAGAGCTGCTTCTATCTTAGCAGAGGTTAAAATAATATGAACAAAAAGTAACAGCAACTAGCCATTACTTATAAGCAAAATGCTTATATTCATTCAGAAGCTTTCATTGCTTTATTAACAATATGTCACCTAAGGAAAATAATAATTAATTCCTCCAATCAGCATAGCCATCCAGTTGGCTACATCACTCTATTGGTTTGTAGCGCGGATCTACTAGTCAATGACGTTATGTAAAGTTTGGAAGCAGAGGCAAGAGGACATTAAATGTTCACGTGAAAAGTACACTACACAGGCCTTCAAGATTGATCACAGTGTTAGGATTATTATCTTGTGCTATGTTGCTCTTTCCCTGCGATTCACTGGCGACCAGTCCAGGGTGAACCCTGCCTCTCGCCCATAGTCAGCTGGGATAGGCTCCAATAGGCTTCTTTTTCCTGATCTTCCAATGGTTCATCAATGTTTTTCTATACCTGTCCAACCACAGTGAAGCAGGGCAGAGCAGGCAAATTACCCACACACCTGTTTCTCATCGTCAGCCAATCTACTCCTCCACTTAAGACCGGCTCTCCCACTCCATCTTCGCCAGAAAAATGGCCACCAATATGGACCTTGTAGATGAAACCTCGAGCACTAATATTCAGCAAGCTGTGTCTGTGCATAGTGCCATAATAGGATGCCAGCACTATGCCATTAAATCACTGATGGAAAGTATTCAGTCGATTTCTTCCAGGTTGGAAGGATTGTCTTGTCAAATCACGGTATTCTCTAGACTCACAACTGCAGCACCTGCCACCTCACCTCACCCCTAATCCCTCAGCCCAGGTAACCACTCACTCAGAGACTCAAACAGTCTAACTAGACTGGTGTCGAGATTTTCTCCTTCAGTGCTCTATGATGTATAAGCAAAGACCTTTAACCTTTCCTATGGATTATTCCAGTTAATTACATCCTGGGACTATTAAGAGATCGGGCTTTGGATTGGGGAAAGGCAGTCATTTCTAGTGAACCTGGCTGAACTAATTCGCTGGAAACTTTTCTGTCTCATGTCCAAAGTGTTTTTGATCACCCTGACTATCAAGGAAATGTTTCCAAGAGATTCCTAAGTTTGAAACAAGGAAACCACAGTGTGGCTGACTACTCCATCAAATTATGGTACTGAAGTTATTATTCTGGGCCCTAAACACATCAGAAACAAATTATCCAATGATATAGCCACTCTAGATGGCATAACCTTGGCCTCATGCTCAACTATAAGGGATCTAGGAATTAACCCTCTGAAGTCATGTGTAATTGTCAGTTGTTGACTATTTTTGATTCTAATTTTATATTTCAACTTAGAATTTTTTTTATCTTGCCATTTTTGAATCATTTTTGATCAGCACAACCTCACAAGTGTGATTTACTGTTGTTTTTTTCATTTTGACATACTGTATTGACACACTGGACCTAAAATCACACAAAACTCTAAAATCCGACTGGGGAAAATGCGCTGAAGTGCGCTGAATGACGTGCGCTCAATGCGCTGGTGTTTACTGCGTCTTCTTGCATAAAATGCGCGCTCCAAACGCGCACCAAACGCTCACCAAACTTGATGGCAATGGTCATGAAAAAAACAGTGCGTATATTTTTTATCATAACTCGGGTTTTACTTGACATATTAACAAAATTTAAAAACTGGTATATAGTTTGAAGTGCCCACTGTCGACACAAAAAAAACTGAGATTCAGCGAGGCTGCATCTTGCAGCTACGTCGTCTTAAAGTGGTCTTGTGATAAGGACGCGCCGGCGCGTCTGTCGACTCCTGAGGGTTAATTTTGATCAGGACATGTCCTTTAACTCACACATAACACACGTTTCAAAGACTGCATTCTTGCATGCCTGATTCTGTTCGTTCACAGGTTCTGCAGTGGATCCATCCATCCAAGTTTTCCTGTCATCCTGGTATCAGGAGAACCATATGTTTACTTAAAGACATTTTTGGTGGGGTTCTATGGAGCCCGATGCTAGGGAATTTGTCTCAGTATGTTCTGTTTGTGTCAGAAGTAAAGCCTCTCATCAACCACCAGCTGGCCTGTTGCAGCCTTTACCTGTTCCATCCAGACCATGGTCCCACATTGCTGTGGATTTTGTCACTAGAATGCCCCAAAGGTGACACTGTCATTTTAACAGTAGTGCACAGGTTTTCTAAAGCTGGACATTTCATTGCTCTACCCAAGCTACCTTCTGCCTCAGAAACTGCTCAACTGATGGTGTTGCATGTGTTCTGCCTCCATGACATCCTTGTGGATACTGTCTCAGACTGAGGACCCTAGTTCACCTCTCAGGTTTGGAAAGATTTTTGTTATGTCTTGGGGTGTTTGGTCAGTCTGTCTTCTGGTTTTCATGCTCAGACTAATGGCCAAACAGAATGCACCAACCAGGACCTGAAAGCGGAATAACCCTGGTGTGAACACCTGCCATGGGTTGAATATGCACACAACTTGCTGACTAGCTTTGCTAGTGGCATGCCCCCCTTTGAAATCTCTCTGGGACCGATCTGGCTCTCCCCTCTGTCCAACATCATCTTCACCGCTGTCACAAAATCTGGAAAGAGACCAATGCGGCACTTCAGGGCACTGCAGAGACCAACTGCAGATTGGCGGATTGTCAGAGTTCCTGCCCCAGAGTACCAAGTAGGTCAAAGGGTTTGGTTGTTGGCTAAAGATCTGCTTCTCAAAGTCCAAGAAATTAGCTCCCTGGTTTATTGGTCCATTTCCTATTTCCAAAATAATTAACCCCACGGCCATTCAGTTCAAACTACCCACGGCACTTAGAGCTCATGCTGTTTTACATGTTTCCAAATTGAAGCCAGTTAGCTATGCCCTCGCTCTGAACGCCCACCTCCTGTCCAGCTCATTGATGATTACCCTTCCTTTACTGTCCGTCATCTGTTGTATATTAGGTGGAGGGGTCAGGGTCTTCAGTTCTTGGTCGACTGGGAAGGCTGCGGTGCAGAAGAATGTTCCTGGGGTCATGAAGTGTTTCACCTGCTTGCCTCTTCCCGCTTCATCTCTAGCACTGTACTTCTGGTTTGTCTCTGGAAAAAGACTTTCTGTTTGGATTTCTGGACTACATTTGTTTAACTGTTTTTTTGGATCAGTTTTTGCATTTTTCTGTCGCCCAGACTTGGCTTGTTTTTTGTTGGACTTTCCTTACACAGAAAGTGAGTTTAGCTGTCTTAAAACTTTCTTCAAACTCAGCATATTTGACGGCATGCTGGCAACTCCAGCATCAACCTTATTCCTGTTATTTCACAAAGTGTCAACAACCTGTTTTTCATCACAGAATGGGAAAAGCCAAAGCACAATAGTATCATAATATTGTTGTGTTTAGAAACAGCACGCAGTATGGAATGTGTTATAGCTTGAGTATGGAGGGACAGCTCACAACAACAGGCGGCAAAGCCACAGGGAGCCTGGAGTTAGAATTATGCTCACATAGAAGTAAGATTCCTGGTATGAATCTAGCCAAAAAAAGGTTATATTATTGTCAATAATATATAGAAAATGTTTTTAATAAATTACTGAGTTGACTGAATAAAACATTGTTGCCACTGACCTTACAAATGCAAGGTGTAAAAGATGAGAGCAGAGAAATATGTGATACTTTTTTCTACTACTTTTTTCAAAAATAATATGTTATATATGTTTACATAATCAGTGTAAATAAATAAGGACAAAACAAACAAAAAAACTTACCGTCCCTCTGCGCAGAGCAAACTGGATGGAGTCCAGGTCTGAGACAGGACACCACACCTCGGCAATCAGACACTTCTGGGTAACATCAATGTTGCAGAGGTTGAGCGTGTGGTAGATTGCCTTCATCTTCCTCACCTTGATGAACCACACCCTCATGGTCTTGGAGGCAGCCTGCAGCACTCGCTGACGGTGGTCCTCTGTTTGGTTCAGCACCTACAGTAACAGTGTGAAATGATTTGTTTAAGACTGAAGATCCTGGTTCTGTCAACATTGGAGGTTTGAATGGTGTTATGTTTTGAATACTATGATGAAATACTTTATTTTTTATTATGATTGAATTGTTTCCTTTTGTTTGAAGTTATTTCTTTACCTTCCATTTGTTGTTTTCCATCTGTGTGTGGTGTATCTACTGTCCTTTAGGGTGATACTTACTGTCATAGTTTTGTAAATCTGAATGTGCAGTACCAATGGACTTACCTTACATTTTTTAAAAAAAGAAGAATCAGCTTTATAGACAGTATATATATATTTTTACATAAGCACACTGAATTTGTCTTCTTCATATAACCCATACTGGATGAACTGGGTCCCAGATGTTTGTGCACAAAATTTTATTTTCACAGTAAATCTGAGGAAAATGCTCTATTGTAGAACAGAGTAATGCATTGTATGTGGTTGGCAGGCTCAGACTGCTGCAGTCCTCTCAAGCAAAGCCAAGGTTTTTTCCAGGCTTAATAAGGGCAGACTTTGGGGAACCACAACACTGTAAGACAGGAAAAAGTTCTTCCACAGATAAGAAGTAATGTGGGCTGTTCTATGTAAACTTTTGTAATTTGATTGGAAGTAATTTTTATAATGAAAAAGTAAGCAGAGGCCTGAACACAGACATCCTGTTGTGCAGTGTTTCTAATTAATTTCTTGTTGTTTATTGAGCAACAGCTAAACAAAGAATACAAAGACCCTTGGAAAATTTGTCAGATTAAAAAAGGAACTGCACTGCTTATGGTAGATTGGCTTAAACAATAAGTATCCTTTACTCCAAGATCAATCAACTCTGAGGAAACTGACTCTCTCTTCATTCTGTTTCCCTTTCTGGTTTATTTAATGTGTGTGAAGTGTTAGTAATGGGAGGTAAAGATCCATCATAGCAGGAAACATACCATCTGGAGATCATCAATGCGGCTGTTGACTCCTGCCAGCATCTCCTTCCTCTCCTGAGGGGTCTCTGGACATGGGTAAAGTGAGGCACGGAACCTGGAGAAATACATGCTGTACCTTCATCTTGTTTCATTGTCTGTCCCTCTTGCTCATGATTATGAAAAGGTGCAGTTCTTGCAAGGTTGAGTTTACAAACAGCAGGGCGTGGATATTGCTCAAATAATACCTAAGTATACATTAAAATGCACTGACATGATTTAGTATTGCATTTCAGTAAAGTTGGGAAAGTAACAGATTTAAATCAAGAAAGGTTAAAATTCAAAGTGCCAGAGCAAGTATTTAGACTTTTAATGCCTAATATGGCTCAATGTAGGATTTACATTAAATCCTACATTTCCCATAACGCAACCAATGGCTTTCAAACTCTGCTTTGTTGTGTGTACACAAACATTTTATTATAAATTGGCAGTCTCTAGGCCCAAGCCAATTTAACTCTAATGATAGCACTATGACATCATCAAGGTTGTTTCAGTGGACTTCACAATGGTTAAAATAACTTTTAAAAAAATCAAAACTACCAGAGAACTCATTGAATGAAAAATACATATTTGAAGTGTACTTTGAGTGTTTTAGTTTGGCCCATGTCTCATTTGCTAACATGGATGGGAAGGAATTTATAACCTATACTTAAGTCAGCCTCGTTTGTCAAGATTATACCAAATATAAGATTAATCGCACATGCCTAAACCCAACCTTCCAGACTGACATCTGTCCATAAATTGTGGCATGTGTATTTTTGCAAAACACACAAAAAAGACAGGCAAAAATCCAATAAAATTATGCTGAATGAAACATTCAACTTAAATATATTTTAGTCATATTTCTCCGTAACACACCCCTCACAGATCTTCTTCACCCTGTTCTTTAGCTGGTCACCTTGGAAGAAGATAATGAACACTGATTTGTGGACTTGGTCTCCCTGTGGGAAAGAGAAGAAACTGTTAGAAAACAACTCTCTGATTAGTCATGTATCTGTTTCAGCTTTCTGATTAGTCATATATGTGTCTCTAATCCGTAAAAATGTCAGTTGTACAGAGAGTCTATTTGTACCTTGGTGAGAACAGTCAAATGGCTAAAGTAGCTAAACAACCAATGTGTTTATTTACAGCAATGTGGTATAAATAGCCACACTGACTATTTCCACCAGGGGTACAAGTTACAAACACCTACATGCAAATGGCCTGTCATTACTTTACAAATGGGTATAAGTAATCTTTGCATTGTTTTCACTATTGTCTCTTTTTTGTATGTCTCTTTACTGACCGTAGTGGGGTCCTCCAAAGGGTCCTCAATCTCTGCCTTCCTTAAGAAGACATTGCCACGACACACCCGCCATAGCATCCTCTCAAAAGTTGGAATCCTCTCCCTGCTAATCACTCCAGCCACAAACCTGAACAGACAAAACAGAGACAGGTGTCCACAGTATGTAGACATTTGGCCCTTTGAGTAGCAAAATGATCACATTACATTATTTGACAAATTTTAATGTTCATTCCATGACATTTCTTGTCCTTAGCTAGCATTCTAGCTAACTAGATCACTTGTATAGCTACCAGCTATACTGAACCTTTTTCCCTCTATGTTGTGAGAGAAAAGGAGGAAAAAAAGAAATCAAACATAAACTGTGTACATAAATATAAAGACTAAGCTGACCAATGTTGTAATAATAATAATGACACTGAGAAATGCAGTGTTAGCCATTTTGATTAGTGGTAGACCACAATCCTACCTTCAATATCAGCGCTGGATTTAAGGTCATAATGTGTAATTTGGATTCTTGCAAATTAGGTCATGTACTGTTCAAGTGACTATATCTATTTTTATTTATTTATGTTTTCTTTTCTTTTCTTTATCTCTCCATGTTGATGTCACATTTCATACCTCCTTGTAATGTGTTTTCTCCTTGATTTCTGTTTTATTTTGTCATTGTGTTGAGCAAAATTTTTACCATACTACTCTGGGGTGAGAGGCTGAGAGGTGTCCCTAAAGGGTTTGTGACAAGGCAAGTGACGAGTGACTGACTGAGTTTTGCACTCTGGATGTAGACAGTGGCTGGAACACTCCTCTGTTCAACACTTTCTTCCAGAGATTGTCGAACCCAATAAAGGACCAGCTGGCACCCTTGAAACTGCCTTCTGACCCGGTCTCTGTGACAGCCTTAGCCTCTTCAGAGAGAGAGGGAGAGAAACAGGTAGAGGACCAGCTCTGTGTGTTCTCTTTCTGAACACTGGGTGCAGCCAAGGAGACTCAGGCCTTCTTCTGGCTCTTCTCCTCCATCCTCCTGTTGCAAGAGGACTGCTCCATCTACAGTGGTATGAAAAAGTTTGGGCACCCCTGATCATTTTCAGGATTTTCCTTTATAAATCATTGGTTGTTCGGATCAGCAATTTCAGTTAAATATATCATATAGCAGACAAACACAGTGATATTTCAGAAGTGAAATGAAGTTTATAGGATTAACAGAAAGTGTGCAACAATTACTTAAACAACATTAGGCAGGTGCATAAATTTGGGCACCCCAACAGAAAAATGACATCAATATTTCGTAGATCCTCCTTTTGCAGAAATAACAGCCTCTAAACGCTTCCTATAGCTTCCAATGAGGGTCTGGAGTCTGGTTGAAGGTATTTTTGACCATTCTTCTTTACAAAAAATCTCCAGTTCAGTCAGGTTTGATGGTTCTCCCTTTTGCATCTTCTCTGAGGAGTGGCAACATGGGAGCCTCAAAACAACTCTCAAATGACCTGAAAACAAAGATTGTCCAACATCATGGTTTAGGGGAAGGATACAAAAAGCTGGCTCAGAGATTTAAGCTGTCAGTTTCCACTGTGAGGAACATAGTGAGGAAATGGAAGACCACAGGCACAGTCCTAGTTAAGGCCCGGAGTGGCAGGCCAAGAAAAATCTCTGATAAGCAGAGGCGAGGAATGGTGAGAACGGTCAAACTCAACCCACAGACCAGCTCCAAAGACCTACAACATGATCTTGCTGCAGATGGTGTCACTGTGCATCGTTCAACTATTCAGCGCACTTTGCACAAGGAGATGCTGTATGGGAGAGTAATGCGGCGGAAGCCTTTTCTACGCACATGCCACAAACAGAGTCGCTTGAGGTATGCTAAAGCACATTTGGACAAGCCAGCTTTCCTTTTGGAATAAGGTGCTGTGGACTGATGAATGTAAAATTGAGTTATTTGGACATAACAAGGGGCGGTATGCATGGCGGAAGAAGAACACAGCATTCCAAGACAAACACTTGCTACCCACAGTAAAATTTGGTGGTGGTTCCATCATGCTGTGGGGCTGTGTGGCCAGTGCAGGTACTGGCAATCTTGTAAAAGTTGATGGTCGCATGGATTCCAGTCAGTATCAGCAGATTCTTGCCAACAATGTTCAAGAATCAGTGACAAAGTTGAAGTTGCGCTGGGGCTGGATACTTCAACAAGACAACGACCCCAAACACTGCTCAAACTCTACAAAGGCATTCATGCAGAGGAACAACTACAACGTTCTGGAATGGCCATCTCAGTCCCCAGACCTGAACATTATTGAAAATCTGTGGTGTGATTTAAAGCGGGCTGTCCATGCTCGGAAACCATCAAACCTGACTGAACTGGAGATTTTTTGTAAAGAAGAATGGTCAAAAATACCTTCAACCAGACTCCAGACCCTCATTGGAAGCTATAGGAAGCGTTTAGAGGCTGTTATTTCTGCAAAAGGAGGATCTACGAAATATTGATGTCATTTTTCTGTTGGGGTGCCCAAATTTATGCACCTGCCTAATGTTGTTTAAGTAATTATTGCACACTTTCTGTTAATCCTATAAACTTCATTTCACTTCTGAAATATCACTGTGTTTGTCTGCTATATGATATATTTAACTGAAATTGCTGATCCGAACAACCAATGATTTATAAAGGAAAATCCTGAAAATGATCAGGGGTGCCCAAACTTTTTCATACCACTGTATTTCTCTCAGTGGGGACTTAACTTGCCAAGTAAATAACAAGGTTTGCCAGTGAATCAGAGGGCACTGGTGAGTCAAAAAACCTTGTCTAAATATTTCCCTCATTCCCTCACTCAAGCTCAGCTCAACCCCCTGTCAAACGCTTGTGCATCTGGTTCTGGTGGATTCAGGAGCAGAAGAGAGCTTCATGGAATGGAAATTGGTGTGAAGATTAGGTTTCTTGCAGATCCCTCTCCCTCAGCCCTTGGAAACCAGCGCTTTCCATGGCCACCTTCTTGGCAGAGTAACTCACTGCTCTCCGTCTCATCATAGCGAGTAATCAGTCATGAACTCTTAAGTTTTAATAAGGCCCAGGCCCCTTCCCTTTGTCCTCATTGGCCGCACAACTGAAGGACTGACCTGTTTCTGGGCACATCTATTTCCATGTTACGTCTTTACTCACTGTATGCTGTATACAAAAGTCTGAATAATTGCCAAAACAACTGGAGAACTGCATTATTTTAGAAGAAAATTATGCAGTCCTTAAGCTTTACCCCAGTCTGAGTGGGGCCCCACGGCCCCCCTCACTGCCCTCCATCAGGGCTGATGACTCCTCCAGGAGGTTGGGATCCTCCATCTGTCAAGACATTAGGAACATTTTAGTTATCTGATTGACAGAAAAACATCAGTAATCTGTTGTGCCTTCGGATGTGTGGCGTGTATGTCTGAGAATGAAAAAAACAAATGAGAGAATGAAATAATCAAACCTCATCAAAGAATTGCTGTGTTCGACGGAGGATGTGTTTAAGCTCCGTCAGCTCCAGGAAGTTCTTCTTCAGTGCCTCTTGGTTGGTGTTAATCTCCTTTAGTTCATTCTCCAGCTTCTCAAAGGTGGCCTGACAGTCACAATGAGGAGATACTCACAGTTATAGATTTATAATGCAGACTATTTTTACATTTGCTTTGACATTGTTTTGGAATTTAACTAGGTCTTAGAGAATCACCATTTCCATGCTTAAATCAAAATGCAGTAATTAGCTGCAAAAACTGACAAAAGGCTGTCATGGCGTTTTTTTGTATTAACATCTTTCAAATGTACGCGGTTTGACGGGCCTTTCAAACAAGTCAACTGAAAATCAAAAGCCACCAAAGGAGAATTAGAGCCTGTCTTGTCATAATGTAGGTGATGCTGAAAGCAGGAAGTGCTGGAAAAGGCCAGCAGGAGAAACACCACTGTGACTATTCAGTGGGCTGCATACCCAGGAAGTACACTTGAAAATAGGGCTGCACGATATCAGGAAAACTTGTGGTATGCAATAACGCATTTGCAATGGCATTTAGTTTAAATGTATCAAAGTTTAGTTTAAATGTATTTCTGTATCTCTTCCTTAGGTTTGATCTGTTGACACGTGAAAAGTGAATGAACACTGAGTAAAAAAATGAAAAGGGTTATTTACATTCTAACAAGCCAGGTTTATCGGGAAAAAAAGTGCATCTGACTTAAGCAACAAATCTGACCAAGAAATACCACCGGTTTTGTGCATTAGCAGTTCATTAAATAAAATGACTGATTCGTTCATCGGTTCTAAACTCAGCTCATCTTTCACCGTCTTCCGACGGCTCTTCATACATTTTTGGAATGGCGACTAATTCCGTGATGGAATCTGGTATCTCCAGTCCAACTTGTTTACTAGACTTACAAAGCCCTCTTTATTCACAGCATTCACGGTCATCATGTCCTTTACCAAATAACGTGCGACGGCCTCCGTTATTTCTTTGAAGCATTTTCAGCGTTATTATTAGGTTTAGCGTTAGGTTTTTATTTATTGTTATTTATTCCGTTTTTTCCGTTATTTGCAGGATATTTGGAAGGGATTAATAACGTCTGTACAGATGCGCCCTCAGTGTTAGGAAAGACACATAAAATCTGTCCACTGATCAGATCACAACAGCCACATGTTAATACCAGGTCTTAACAGGACCAGAGAAAGAGGAAGATAGAGACAGAGAGACGTTTATAAATAGTAGAATATTTAGAATTAAAAAATATTTATAAAATAACTAATATTAATGTTAGAAATATTTTTATATTTTTTAGTACATCAATAATTATAAATAAATAATTTTATTACCTAATGGTTTCAAAAACTGCTGCTTCTGAAATGCTTTGGATATATTTTTCAAATAAAACATTTTTTGTTCCTCATAGAACTTTATGGACCTTTTTGAAATAGTGGGCATATTAGGGCATATTCTTCACTTGAATATGATTGACACAATATTCTAGCCAATCACCATAGTTCAAGTCTTTTGCAAAACAAAGTTAACGTAAAGGAAAATGATGTTGAAACATCATATTAATGTCTATTTTGTGTTGTCATTTTAAAGGTGAAAATGTTTTAGAGACAGTATTGAGATAGTATTAATATTTTCCTGGCAAGAATAGCTCATGTTGAATGTTTATCACGTTTTCTACATGATGAATGTAATTTTTATTTATGAATTTCCAGCATATAATTTCATAATTACAGACACATTCCATAAGACCAAACATTTTGAAGAAAAGTATGTCAAAACTGGATGTGCAACCACTGACTTGGAATCGGAGGATGAAGCAGATGAACGTCGGTAAAGAAGGGCTAGGTACCCTTGAAATTCTCAACCAAATATGTTAAGTGTATTATTTTATTAATTAGCCTGGGTACCAGCTAGGTGCTGTGGCCACCCTAAGATTGGGTTTGATTCCTGCTTGACACTCAGTGTCAAGTGTTGGATTGGTCCTGTGACATACTAGTGTCATGTCCAGGGGATGTATGTACATCAGGCCGTTTCATGCTACAGGAACAGGAGATCTTCTGACTGAAGAGCATTCTCTCTCTCTCTCTCTCTTTCTCTCTCAAGGTTTGCTCACTTAATTTAATAACCTTAAAATTATTTTAATTGCTGGGAATGTTAAACGCTAATTCTTTATTTTCGAGGCCAAAGGTCAGAGGAGGAGGCAGAAACCAGCAGCGTTAAGAGAAGATTTGCCAAACCCCCTGATGTTCATTTAGGTGACACTGGCATGTTAGTGCACTAACTGTTGCACCTACATGTTACCTTGTGTAATTCCACTTATTTTCTAATATAGGGATGCCAGGATCCAGCCAGCCAACCACAGAACCCCCAATGCAAGCAGTGGTATGTCATTACCACTGATATCAGATTATATTTAGTAGCTGGAGGTCAGTCAGTCATGTGAAATTGGTTCAAAAGTTACAGCATCCACCACTGATTTTATTGTTCTTTTTTAGACTCTGGAGGCCTCCACATGAAGAATGTTCAGTTACATGACCAAGCTAATAATGGTAGGGTGAACAACTTCACTCTGGTACTTTGGGGGTGGATTGCTTCCTATGTAAATATTCTTTGTTCAAGTAACAACATTCATAGATAATGGTTTGTTTTCCATCATTTCAGGCTTTTGTGGCAGCTACCTAGCAGAGCTGCAGTCATCTGACCTATGTAATGATGCATTCTCAAGTCTGTGTTACTGTGAGGCAGTGTGTCTGTAGGATATTATTGGTCCTGCCTTACAATAACACTGGATTAGTAATTAAATGGGTGTCAATTTGAGTGCATATAGCTTATTCAGTGTCTCATTATTTTGTATGGAGCTGTTTACTACGGCTTGATATATAAATAACTACATATTTCACCTGGAATAATTAGGGTTGTAAGGATCCATTTTGGGCCAGTATCACACTATACACTATGCAACGAAAGGAATGTCTGTTGGGCCAGTTTTGCCTTTTTAAGCATCATTCAAGCAGATTGTTGTCAAGATTTTATTGTCATGATTTTATTTTAGTACCTCTTTACTAGTACTACCTCCAGAACCAAATTTATTTTACTTTATTTGTTTTGGGGTTTTTTTTCACTTTATTCTACTTTATCTTATTTTATTTTATTCTATTATTATATGTTACTCGTTTTTATGTTTTATGTATGCACCAATCACGAAGGCAAATTCCTAGTAATGTGAAACTTCTTCACTTACATGGCAATAAAGACAATTCTGATTCTGATTCTGATAACTCTGCTGATCAACAGTTGCTTATACCATTCTGGCTATTGCATCGTGATGTTCTGCAACTTTAACTCTCACTTTAAACATTAAAACATATGAGTGAGCAGTCATGATGCTGATGCTGTGGCATACACCTTGGTGTAGTACTGTATAGTGCAACACCTAGTAATGAAAATAAAATCAATTTAGGATATATTAAATATATTAATCTGAAAACTTTGGTTAATCTCAAGAAAATTTAAGTATTTTACATTTTACTCACCATAGACTATAACAAGTCCTTGTTATTGCTGTTTTTTATTTTTTTGGCAATACGACCGCAAGTTGTCAGAACTCACCTACAGCGACTTAATGAAGAGGTGACTATGTTACGCACCGGACAGGAATGATGGGATAAAAAGAAAAGAGACCTCAAAGGAGAGTTTAAAGGACCAATGGCTAGGAGATGAATTTAACCGAGAGCCAACAGGTTTGAGGGATTTGGATTACTTGAAACCTGCTAAGCTTCGTTCATGTTGAACTGGGTTCCTATAGGTATGAAGGACTGCCTTCCCACTGTCTTGCATGACAACACTGTTTTCAGATGGTTGAATTTGAAGAAGAATGTGCAGATACCTTGATTCCAGTTTAATAAGTGAATTAAAGCATACTTTTCAGCAGACCGTTTCAGCACTTTTCAAACTTTATCTGCTTTTAGTGTGCCCTATTCAAGTCAAAAGTAATCACATTACTTTTTTTGGTGTTCTGTATTTCTGCAGGGGTTCCTCCAAACGTGTTTACCTGTGACATCACTGCTATTCAGACATGTGGCAGTAATGTCATTGGCAGACAATTTTGGATTGCTACCCGTGGAACTGCAGAGCAGCAAGTAAATTGATTATTTTTGGCTTGAATGAAGCATACTAAAAACAGACAGATACATGTTTCAGTGTAGAATCGATGAAATTTCAATGTAATATATAGTTGAATCACTATTGATTCAATGCCGGGATTGATTGAAAATTCAATGTTGTTTCAACGTTGATCACATAGCAGTAGCACCAACATTGTGTGCTTCAATGTTGGGATGACTAGAAAATCAACATTTCTTTCAATGTTGATCATAACGAGCGCTTTCAGTGTTATTTCAACATCTGACATCAGTGTTGATTCAACGAAAAAGCCTGACAACAAATCAGCATTGTTTCAATGACCTTTTGCTTTCTGGGCAGGGGGCAGTTAAAGTAAATGTGTTCAACGTGAAATTATCGCAGTTCAAGGACTCTTTTGCGATATCAGTATCGCACATGTTAATATCGCGATGAAGATAAATTTTCGATATGTCATGCAACCCTACTCAGAAGCTAGATCTTTTTTTTTTTTTTTTTTTTTGGTGTATTCATCAAGAAAGAAATTCTCACTGGACTGAATATGTGCAATGTTTAAGTCCAGTATGCAATTGTATTATCTATCTATTATTTATGATCAGTGATCCTCTCTTCTTTCCTCTTATTTCCTGATGTGTTTCAAAATAAAAAACACGTGATTACAGATTGCAGATTGATTACCTCTAGATCAATCATGTCCCTGGGAAAAGGCACCTCTGGATTCTCTCCAGTGTCCACGGTTGGGATGTTCGCTTTTTTGATCTCCTTCTCCACAAACCCTGTTCAGCAGAGATAATCCATGATACATTGCCTTACCAGTTTAAAATGAAGTTATGCAAATCCTTCCAGACAAGGTGAAAAAAAAATGAATAACTGCCTCAATGACACCCCTGTAATTTTGATATTTTAGGTTTTCTCGGATTGTGGGAGTGGTGAAACTCACTCAATACAAATGTAAAAACAAAAATATCAAAAATACATTCATGTGGTCTTAATATGACAGGAGTAACAAAGGATCAAAAACTTAAGTTAGAACTACATTTTCGCCATGGCCATTACTCACTTAGTTTCCTGTCCATCTCCTCACATCTCCTCACTTCATTCACAAACTTGCGCTGGAACACATTTACATCTGGATTCAGCTGTGGATGACAAAAAGAGGGAAATGAGTGAATGCTGGCTTGCGTTTTAATGCACTATACAGATACGATGCACTTACCATTTAAATGTCCTTGTCTGGTGTCTCACCTTTTTCGCTGGCTTTAAATTAATCGGTGAAATTACTTCTGCCTGGCTCGCAGTCCCTATTCCTGTTCCTTGCTCTAAGCACTACATAGAGCAAGGTCCGTAGTGACTAGGGCACTACTCATGCTGGAATAGAAAAGGGCCTTGCCCAAACTGCTGCCAAACATTTGGAAGCAAAGCATTGTCCAAAAAGTCTTGATACACTGAAGCATTAAGATTTCCCTTCAATGGAGGTAATGCACCTAGCCCTGTCCCTGAAAAATAGCCCAGTCCCAATACTTTTGTCTATATAATGTAGCTTAGAATGAGAACATTCATACTTACATCTCTAAATTGGACCATGCCCAATTCTCCAAGCTCACTGACGCAGCAGTAGGCTGCCTCTGACTGGAGGAAGAGCTGGGCCAGGGTCATCTCCTCGCTTCTGAAAAGTTCCCCCATTGTGAGTTCCGCACTCAATGTCCGTTAGAACAAAAGAACACTGCACCTAGGACAGGAAGACACACACACAGTTACTTTCGTTATTGATTACTCTGTCAATTATTATTAAGTGATTAATGATATTATAAAACGTCAGCAAACAATGAGTGCAGGGTCACATCTTCAAATGTCATGTTTTGGACAACCAACAGATAAAAAACTAAAGATATTCAGTTAAATGTTGCCTATGACAAAGCTCAATAATCTTGTTGATTATTCAGTTATCAAAAAATGAACCAGCAACTATTTTGACTTTGATAATGTGTAAGTAATTTTTAGTGCTAAAAAACATTTATGAGATCAGACTAAAGACTTCTGAAGGCGTCGCTAATTGTGATTGACATTTCTGACCGCTTTCTCATGTTTTGGAGTACATATCCATCCATCCATTTTCTATACCGCTTATCCGTCAGGGTTGCGGGGGAGCTGGAGCCTATCCCAGCTGACTACGGGCGAGAGGCGGGGTACACCCTGGACTGGTCGCCAGTCAATCGCAGGGCTTGGAGTACATATTTGTTTTACAAATGTGTGCTCAATGGATATATTTTATACACTTAAAGGGGCCATTTTCTGCACAGAGTACTTGTTGTCTTTAAGTTTAAATATATTTCCCTGATTATACTTACATAATTAAAATTTTCGGTGAAGGACATTTACTTGTAAGACTATTTTTACAGTTGAGCTTTGAAGTACTTTTAAGGAAATGAATTCTTCCTCTACACCACTATAAAAATAATAGCCCAAGAGCAGAATAGATAGATAGATAGATATGTTTAACTACTCATTTAGCTAATAACTCCAATATGTACAATAGGCTATCTTAAAATACACTTACGTCTAAGGAACTCATCCTAAGCACTACTGACAGAATGAATCTTAAACTAGTCAGAAAAAATAAACCACAAATGTTTAATGTTTAACATAAATCAGGATGTATACCACAATGAAAAATCGTCTGTGGTGATTTCTATGGGGGATAACTGACATCCTCATCGCGCAGTGGTCTGATTTAATATCCACTCATTACTCAAGGTTCATAGCGTGCAAGGTAAAGCTGAGAACGGAAAGGAACTGCCGAGGATGGACGAGGATGGACAGTCCTTTCTGATAAAAGCTCATAAACGCAATGATATCGTCCAAATTGCAGACTGCTAAATAGCAGGCTGCTTGCATTTCATTAATATCACTGCAAATTAGCCATGCCTCATAAAATCAAGCTCCAAGTTAGCATACAGAGCATCGCTGTCGCAGCATCCTC
Source organism: Scatophagus argus (assembly GCF_020382885.2). Lineage (NCBI taxonomy): Eukaryota > Metazoa > Chordata > Actinopteri > Scatophagidae > Scatophagus > Scatophagus argus. The sequence goes on along the minus strand of NC_058513.1, from coordinate 560,240 downwards.
TCTGCTGCGCTTCTGTCCTTCACTGTTCAAGGGCGCCATGATGCTGCTGGAGTCCGGCCTACCGCTCCGTGTGAATATCAGTCACCTCCTCTTTCACGATGAATGTGTGGCTTGACATATACCCATAAATACGTTCATATACTTTGTGTTTAATTCTCTACACGTTAACATCAATATAATACACAATATAACAGAAAATGATTGAGGATAACGAGGCTACAGGCTGGAGTGTAACGTTAAGACGCTGGTAGTAATGTTACATTAAACAAGACATACAAGTCAAACGTTCGTTGATTTGTTAGAAAAACAAACAAACAACCATTATACACATTAGGCGGAACCTGCGAGAGGAACAGCTGTCGGTGTCATATTATCACCGTCCTCACATCTCGCACGTCATGATTCATAGCACCGTGCTTCATAATCCCTGACTGACAGAGTCTGAACCATTGAAATGACCTGATTTCGCCTTAAAGTCTTTCAAAAATGTCGTTTTACTAACCTGTATAACCTGCTCCTAGCCAGCTCTTTCTGACTGGTCAAACCCAAATTCCACGGATGCTGGATGCTGCGGTCCAGGGTGTAGTATCAAGTTAGATAAATTGTCCACAAAAATACCTGAAAACAAAGAATTTCAAAATAAGAACACGATGCATTTCCTTGACTGAGGTGTTGTACATTTAAAAAAAAAAAATACTCCAAAACTGATAATGATAAAATTGTATTTCTAGTGTGTTGAATTATTAATGATCCGCAGTGTTGCGTTATATCGTTCAAAATCATGCTAACAGATTCGTCATTTTAATTTTATTTTGAAAATCCCATCCGGAGGCTCTTTTAACAATTCCGTTGATTTTATAACATCCAGTAGTATTTTTACGATAGCTGATCGTGATATGGTGACACTCAGCTGGAATATGCCATCCACGCTGTACACATATATAAAGCCTATCAAATGGATTGAAAGGGCACACAGACTACAATTTTATGTTGTACCGCCACGAACCCAACATCCCCTTGTTTCATATCAGTTTTCTGCTTGTCTAAATCTTAGGCTCTCTTTCAGCCTATCCTCCACCCCCCGTTCATTTGCAGTTGACTGTGGGTTTGAAATTAAGCGAATTTATTTAATAAAAGCATAATGGACATAATAATATCCAAAGCATTGGGCCATAAGTATGAACACTATGAGAACTGACTTGAAAAACAAAAGAGGAAAAACAAAAGAGAACCTTGCAAAGGAATATGACTGTGGTCACTGGAGTCCCAATAAACAAGAATGAAACAGGTGCAGTTATTGTGCCCTGGTGGCTTAGGGATTTAGAGCACACCATGAAGTGCAACGTCTCTGTGCGTTCAGCCGGGGACCATTCCACATCATCACGTTCTTCATCACCTCTCTCTGCTTTATTTCCTGTCTCCTCTGTAATAATGCCACAAAAATGTAGGTGTAATTTTTTCAATTATAATAGTTGTAAAAAAAACAAACAAAAATGTTAGCAAAAGCAGAAACAGGAAGATGTTGGTCACAGTCTTTACAGTTCCAAGGTCTAATCAGCCAAAATATATACAACTGACCTGAGGCCCTAAACATCAGCTGTTGATAGTTCCTCATTCATCTATTTGGAATAATATGTTAGGCTGTAGCGTAATGAATTCTGATAATGCTGGTCTTTCATAATACTTGTGGACCGGGCAAACTCCATGAACTCATTAAGATCATATAATAAGAGTGAAAGCTTCTGTAGCTACTAAAGCTAGTTATGAAATTGTTTTCTTAATTCATAATTTTCATTTTCTGGCTGCTAAAAACAGCAACAGCCGCTTTCCCCAACTGCAGCCAGCCAGTCTTGTCCATTTTCAGACAAGGCTGTACTCCAAACTGTTCAGTTCAATTCAGTTTATTTATAAAATCAGAATCTTTTAAAAGTAATGATAAATAAGCTCACCATGACAAATTTGAATGTTTATCACCTTATGGATTGGGGGAATAAAATCTAAATGACAAAATACAAGGGCATCACAGTTAAGATAAGATAAGATAGGCCTTTATTAGTTCCGCTGTAAGGAAATTCACATTCACAGCAGCACAAGGATAGCAAAATGAAGGTGCAGGTAGTTCAAGCATATATATTTACGCTGTTTTTAAAAGAAACTATCAAAAACACATGCTACACACACACACACAGACACACAAAAGTTAGTTGTTGATATTCATGTAGTTTGGTGAAACAACCTGATATTTTAGACGCCTAGAAGAAGAAGAAGAATCAGCTTTATTGACAGTATATATATATACACTGAATTCATCTTCTGCATTTGACCCATCCTTAGTTGAACACACACATGCAACACCCGGCAAATTACATGTCTATCCAACCATGGGAACACATGTAAATGGTTATAGGTTCCGATCAGATTATAAAATGGAACATAATTTTACAGTTGCCTATATACATAAATGAAAAAACATTTTTGTGTTTGTATCCACCTGAAGAATGCAAGTCCATTTTTCACTATTCTTATAGTTCTGTTTTGTATGGAGGCTGAGAACTATTGTATTGTCTCTCTATTTCTTCACATTCAAATATACTGAAATGCTAAATTCTGAGTATATTCTACTTGCTAGCTTTGCATAGTTATAATTCGTTAAACAGAGCAATATAATTATATAACATTATGAGACATGGAAAAAAATAAACTTTAATACTAAAACTTTTAAAAAAATGTTAAATTAAATTACCTTTAGATCTCCCAGCAGACAACACTGCCGATGACCAAATATTGATTGTAGCAACCTTACTATGGGGTCGTGATATGGAGGTTCCTGTAACAGGTGTTTGTAAGACACCTAATTTAGTACCTAAAGCAAAATGCTACCAAAACCACTCCTATAAATGTCCTGAGAATAAGGTCTTCCAGATGTGGTGGAATAGTTCAAAACCGGCCAAGTGTTGAGTCAGTACTAACAAGATCCTGTAGAAATTTTCCTCTTAAAAACAGCCACAGTAGAGTTTCACCCCTCTCAGTTCCACATGGCACAGGGTTTAAACCAGGACACTGGCAGTCTGCCAGTGAGCAATTTTGGAACTATCCAATTTACCTAATGTACAAAAAAATACTGCTTCTTAAAGCTTCTTGAAGATAGCTTTTCGCCTCATTCCAGGGTGCCATGTGGTTTTCATAAATTGCATACATATGTGATCGTCATGTGTTTGCTTCGCTGTGCAAAGGAAAGCAGACTGGAGTGTGCCCCTGAGATGCATATGGAGTAAAATATGAAGGCAATGGCTGGAAGGTGCACTTTGGATAAAGGCTTTTCATTGTTTCCATTAAAAAATTGAATTTTGAATATCCTATTTTAAGATAGGTCTCTCTTGCAGGTGTTTGACCCTTGGCTACTACTACATGAAACAGCTATTCTGACTGCAACACAATATAAAAAACAATTTACTGTACTACTACTGTGCTTTCTGTACATAGCTCAGTGGCTAAATGGAGATGTCCAGGCTAATTTAAGCAGCTATGGTCAACCTTGTTGCCAGTACTCACAGATAAGCATGCTTCTAGTCAGGACTGTAATCTACTCTCCTGAAAGTGTTGAGTTGTGTGAGCCTATTTTTGAATTTAAAAAGGCAAATGATGATCTGGAATCTTGATGGTGTCAAGATAGTAAAGATAGTAAAGAATTATTGAAGAGTAAACATGTAGTTTTCAAAGCAGGTGCTAGTCTCTACAAAACAGTATGAACCAAGAAAGGAAGTGTAAAGAGTTAAGATAAAGTATATAAACAAATTTGAAAATAAGTCAACTCTAATGATAGGAAGCCCATGCAATTAACCACAAACTTGCCTGATGAGTTAAATAAATTTTACTTACTTTAGAGGTCTGACACTAGTTTGATATTGCTCCCATTACATTACATTACATTCTATGAGGGGGTCAGAAAAAAGGGTATTATCTGTTTTTGCTATAATTGTATCTACAAGTCACATGATAAGAGAATATAAAATGATTGTTTTATTATTGTTTTAATTTTGTTCATGGGTTTTATATATTTACTTTCCAACAACAAGGGGTAAATCTGCTAAAGATAATGGTGATTGGAAAAAGTATTTACTCATGTCTGAAACTTCAGCGCACATCATAGCATCATGCCAGAAAAGGGGCGAAAGTTAGCATTTGTATCCAGGCACCAAGTTTCCATTACAGACAGCTAGGGGTAATGAATGACTATCCATGACTAGTGCAAAGTTAGTGGGTGTTTGTTTGTTTGTTTTGAGTTGTGAAAGGGAGATATTAAACATAACTGAGAAGAATTATTTTCAGATAGGGAACCCGAGACAAAATTTAACCAAATGGGGTCTGTGGTCTTTATTATATAGTTTAGGAGTAACAGTGGCTTGCAAAAGTATTCATACCCCTGGAACTTTTCCACATTTTGTCACGTCACGACCACAGACATGAATAAATCTTATTGGCATTTTATGTGAAAAACCAACACAAAGTGACACACAGTTGTGAAGTAGAAGGAAAATTATACATTATACATGATGTCCAAATGTTTTTTACAAATAAAAAAAGTGTGGCATGCAAAAGTATTCAGCCCCCTTTTCCCTGAGGGCAACCAATTGCCGTCAGAAGTTGCCTGATGATTGTTGAATGATCGAATGTTGACCTAATGATTAAATAGAGTCCACCTGTGTGTAATCTAATCTCAGTATAAATACAGCTATTCTGTGAAGGCCACAGAAGTTTGTTAAGAGAATGTTGGGGAGCAAACAGCATCATGAAGTCCAAGGAACACACCAGACAGGTCAGGGATAAAGTTGTGGAGAAGTTTAAAGCAGGGTTAGGTTACAAAAAGATTTCCCAAGCTTTGAACGTCTTACAGAGCACTGTTCAATCCATCATCACCTACCAAGACATAGCCGTCCACCTAAACTTAGAGGCCAAACACGGAGAGCACTGATCAGAGATGCAGGCAAGAGGCCCATGGTAACTCTGGAGAAGCTGCAGAGATTCACGGCTCAGGTGGGGGGACTATTAGTCGTGCCTTTATGGAAGAGTGGCAAGAAGAAAGCCATTGTTGAAAAAGGCCATAACAAGGCCTGTTTGCAGTTTACCAGAAGCCATGTGGGGAACACAGCAAACATGTTGAAGAAGGTGCTCTGATCTATAGCAAAATGCTATATGTGGCGGAAAACTAACACTACACATTACTCTGGACACACCATCCCCACTGTCAAACATGGTGGTGGCAGAATCATGCTGCAGGGGTGATTTTCTTCAGCAGGGACAGGGAAGCTGGTCATGATGGGGAGATGGATAGAGCCAAATACAGGGAAATCTTGGTAGAAAACCTGTTGGCGTCTGCAGGTTCACCTTCCTGCAGGACAACGACCCTAAACATAAAGCCAGAGCTACAATGGAAAGGTTTAAAACAAAACATATTCATGTGTTAGAATGGCCCAGTCAAAGTCCAAACCTAAATCCAATCGAGAATCTGTGGCAAAATCTGAAAACTGCTGTTTACAAATGCTCTCCATCTAATCTGACTGAGCTTGAGCTGTTTTGCAAAGAAGAATGGGCAAAAATCTCAGTCTGTAGATGTGCAAAGCTGGTAGAGGCTTACCCCAAAAGACTTGCAGCTGTAATTGCATCAAAAGGCGGTTCCACAAAGTATTGATTCAGGGAGGCTGAATACTTTTGAACGCCACACTTTTCAGTTTTTTATTTGTAAATCATGTATAATTTTCCTTTTGCGTCACAATTGTTTACTGCTTTGTGTTTCACATAAAATGCCAATAAAATTTATTTATGTTTGTTGTTGTAATGTGACAAATTGCAGAAAAGTTCCAGGGATATGAATACTTTTACAAGTCACTGTATGTTATATGATGTGAAGAAAAGATTGAGAAACTCCAATTTAGCTAATACTTTCATTCAAAGCTTACAAGCTTAAGTTTTACAAAGAATCAACAGAAAACATCCAGGCTGGAAGCATCACAAATTAGCACAGGATGTTCCAGCCTAGGACAGGAAGGCTCTGAAAATGGTGATTGAAGCAGCTGAGAACATCATTGGTCTGCAAGCATCAGTGATATCAGTGGGATGTCTACATATACCCAAAGGATGCTAAAAAGCACCCCTCCACAGTCTGTTTACCCTGCCTCCATTTGATAAGAGATATTGTTGTACCATGGGTCCACAAAGCAGCTTCTTTCCTCAGACTGTGGACTCCTGAACTCATCCTCCATACTCCACTTGATAAAATAATTATTATTTTTATTATTTATTCATACTTTTTTGATATTTAGATTTTTTTAGTATAAAGTAGCATTAAAAGATTACAACTATCCTTTTGTTGTACAACCCTAGCTGGTTGTTTGATGGTGAATGAAATTGAATCTTGAATATTGAATAAAGAGTAAAGAATAAAGAATAAAGAGTACTACAAAGCCTATAGTAGCAGCTCTGAGAGAATTCTAAAAAAATCTGTCTTAAATATGTCTTTAATTTGTCACTCCCCGTTATGAAATGGCAGCATTCAGGGTTGGACATTACATACAATGCCAAAGACATTACTACTTTCACAGTAACACAATTCATTAAATAATCATTTTATTTCCAGACTTCTTTATGTCCTTTTCCTTCCTGGTGTCTTTCATCCATAACAAATCCATCTGTGCCTTCCATTTACTGAATATGCTCTGCATAAATAGGATAAAGGAGTGGAAACAAGGAGATCCTGCCCGACATTCCTCCTTCTGCTGTGCCTGAGCTTGTATACAAGCAGCTCAGTGCAGCTCAGCTCTGCTATTCCAACCATGCTGATCGAACAAGGCTGGAACCAAAGGGGTGTGTTATAGTGTTACTGAGGGGCTGGACCTACCAACTGAGGTGGAGACTTACCGATGTGTGTGTGTGTGTGTGATTTTATGGATGAGATGGGGAGGAGTTTTAGGCGAGGGGGAAAGTCCAGTGGAAAAAAAGGGGAGTGGAGGCTGGAGGGAAAAAACTCGTGTTGCTGAAGCTTGACTGGAGGGTTCCTCTGCTTGGTGTGGCATTCCCATCCTAACGCTCATGTGGTAACATCCAGCGTTGCTTGGCTTCTGCTTCATGCTGGCCTGACTCCAGGAATTTGAAGTAGACAGGGCAGGGCAGGTACAGAGAAAGAAAGACAGAATACATGCATGCTGGAGAGATATAAGTAAGTTTTAAAGTGGTAGAGAAAAAGAACAGAGGTCGAAAGAAGACAAGAAAGGGACAAGCAGGTGAATAAGCAAATATTAGTAAAAGGAATCTAGAAGAAAAACATCAGCTAGCTGATTGTACACTACACATCTACTGACATGGCAGCCATGGAAGCACTGGAATCCTCAAGCGTCCAGCTAGAGCCTCAAACCCTCACTGAGATCTCAGACGACGAAGTAAACCTCCCACCCTCAGATGATGAAGATGATGCCCTTGCTGCGGCCAAGAAAGAGCTGCCCACTGTGGCCAAAGAGGGGGTTGCTGCTGAAGAAAAAGATGAGGCAAAGCTGGACCCTCAGGTGAATGGGGTCATGGTTCTGTCTTTGCTCGACAAGATTATTGGAGCAGTGGACCAGATCCAGCAGACCCAGAGTGGGCTGGAGGCCAGGCAGCAGGAGATGGAGCATTGTGTGACTGGCATTCAGGGTGAGCTGACCAAATTGACCAAGAGCCATAGCACCACATCCAACAGTGTCAATAAGATGATGGAGAAGGTGCGAAAGGTAAGCGTCAACGTCAAGACAGTGCGGGCCACCCTGGAGAAGCAAGGAGGCCAGATCAAGAAACTGGAGAGCAATGAGGCTGAGCTGCTGAAGAGACGCAACTTTAAAGTCATGATCTACCAGGTGGGAGTGTGTATGTGTGTATGTATGGTTATGTACATAAAGTACGTGACATCTTATTGGTTTGGGGATGGGTGTGGCTCAGTGGCAAACCAAACAAATGACTGGGTTGCTTAATGCGAGTGAAAGTCATATCACTGATCAAAACAACATCCTGAAAACGATTTAATGATGGTTTATGCGAGTGAACAGGGAAGTGTTGGTTTGGCAAAGATGTTTTTCAGTTTGCTGAGGTGTAGAGGATGTCAGGGAGTGGTTAAAGATCACCTCAAAGAACTGCTGGCGCATGCTCAGGAGACAGGATGTGCTATCTCTCATCACTGAAGCAACAGTACCAAAAACATGCCTCTGAGAAGGTAATGCTTTTCCTGGGACAGCTCATATTTAAGGAACATAAAGGTCCTCTTTACCTCTTACTTCTTCACCTACTACTTAATCATACAATAATTCAAGTAAATGAGAATATTCAGTGTATTTATGGTCTATGTGCCACAGCTTATATGTTTATACACTTTAATTTGAAAAATATGCCCTGATATAGCCTAAGTCCTAACCTCTAACTGAGGTGTTTTTTGTATAAACCAGACCACACACAGGTTGGGGATATATATCCTACTTTCCTTGCGAGTTGTATGCACACTGACCACACTATATTATAAAGTCAAATGAATGTGCAGAATGAAAAATAACCTGTCTTGCAGTATGTAAAATATTAGTGTACTGATCAAACATGTAGCTATGAAATGTACTGTATGAACAGTATCCAACATCTAGTGGATACAGGGTAAAACAAATGACAAACCAAATACATAATCCAATATAACTCATCAAAAAGACAGTTTATACACATCCACACCTATGGAAAAATTACTGGATTACTCACACTTGTTTATCAGAAAACATAGTTTCCATCATTTTCCATTTTGGTTTGTGCTACACTTTCTAAATACTTCAAATAAAATGAGTTTTATGAAATAGTACCTCAGTGCAAATAATATCAAGCTTCTTGTTCATTCTGCCATAAGCAATTCACTATGTCCTCAGACAACATACAAAAGCAGTGATCATGGGTGTATGTCTACCTCCCAAACAGTTGTCCCTGCCCCACCCTAATCTACTGTACTTTGTTTCAATATCCCACTAGAGGTGGCTTCCAGGAATTTTCCTTCAGTAGCACACTATGTGAAGGACTAAAGAATACAAGCCTTTACATGTGAGCATACTCTGGCTGCCCAAGTCACACGGAATGTAGTGGGTCATTTCACTCTTTTCTTTTTTCAACAAATACGGAAAATACCGCGATCATGCTCAACGTCCCGTGTAAGGCAGAGGAGCAGTAGCATGAGGAAGGGACAGGAGAGAGGAGAGCTCTGAAAGGGCAGATGTTTCATTTGAAAAAAAAAAAAACAGCAGAGAGCAAGGAGTTTTTTTCTTCTTAGAGGGGAGTTGAGGAGAGCCCTGTTTCTTTTTATAGCCTGTAAGGCTGCAATGCGATGTGTAATAACTTGCAGCTTTTTGCACAGTGGTGCAAGAACATTCAGAGTTTCCACCCTTGACTCAGACATTATGGCTTGGACCAACCTCATTCTCTCTGTTTCTCTCAGTCTCTATCTAGCAGCAGGGCAGAAGTCAAATGAGAGCTCCATCTTAGGCAATTCCAATTGTCTGATTATGAATGGTTATGCAGTTAATCTGTTCTAACATACTTACACAATACGTTTGGCTTTCTTGTCTTGGCATACTATCAAGATTTTATATATAATGATCCACAGATGAGCAGGGCAAAGCTCTAAGCAAGAAAAAGATAATATCCACTATAATTTGCAGGAATTTGATGACTGAATTGTTTCTCAATCTGAGAGGATCGTAAATCAACATTTAATTAAATCTGTCTTGAACAGGGGATTGCAAGTTACCAGTGCAATATACTTTAGGTTAGCAGGATATTGTAAGTGTTAGCCAACTGCTTGGGCCCTGTGGCAAGATAAACTCCCCCCCGAAATGCCTATCTTTGGCTCCTTCACTAACTCAAAACACCGACTTGGTTTATGGTTGCCAACTATGACATAACGTCAGATTAATCTTCATTAAAAAAGCAAACCACAATGTGTTGTTCTGTTTTCAATTTTGTGCTCCTCTGTTGCCTTGCCTTTCAAGGTCAAAATCTTTAGAAATCAGTAGGTGGAGAAAGACTCCTCCAACACCCCTAGTGAACTTTCCTTTACGTTTGTTTAGGTGATGGTTTTAGGTTACAATAAGTGCATTTAACCAATAAAATACAACCCAAGAACTGCAAAAATTATGGGATTACATAAAACTTTATCAAGCAAGCAGACAGTTTAAAGTGCTACATTTTAGAAACGAGATATTTGTCCCTCCTTCTTCTGGGCAAACATGCAGCTTGCAACTATTGTTTTTACTTGCCACATCTCTTTTAGCTCTGTATTTTGTACCTTGGTATTTTTCAAGCTTCTTGTATTCCTTCTTCTTGATGTTGCTGTCGCTTGGGATCACTACATCTATCACCACTGCCTTCTTCCATTGTTTGTCAACCACTATCATGTCCTGCTGGTTTGCCATTGCCTTTTTGCCAGTCTGGATCTGGAAGTATCCAGGAGCTTAGCTTGGTCATTCTCATTCACCTTGGTAGGTGTCTTCCATTCTGTCCTTGGGACTATCAGCTCATACTCAGTGCAAATGTTCCTGTGTACCAGCTGTATGCCTATTATGCCAGCCACTCGGTTATGGCCCTCCATGTATGCTGTCATTGCTGTAGATCCTGGTGATGTGGATCAGCAAGTTAATGTCTTGTTAACTCGTGGCATACAGCTTGATGTCATCCATGTAGAGGAGGTGGCTGATGGTTACTCGACTTTGGAACCCATGTCCGTAGCCACTCTTTTCAATGATCTGGTTGAGTGGGTTCAGGCCTTTACAGAACAGCAACGGGGAGAGCACATCACATTGGTATATTCCGCACTTGGTGGTAACTTGTGAAACTGGCTTTGAGTTGACCTCTAGAGTTGTCTTCCACAGCCCCATTGAGTTCTTTATGAAGGCGTTTAGTGTCATGTTTATGTATATTTCCAGGCATTCCAGTATCCATGTGTGTGACATTGATTCATAGGCTTTTTTGGTGTCACTCCAGGTGGTGCACAGTTTGGTCTCAAGTGACTGTTCTGTCAACCAATAGCTGGTGCATGGCTTGACTGGTATTGCTACCAATCCCCTTCAGAGTCCTACTCATTTATGGATCCCTGTGCCTACTTATCTTAGCCACTATGATGCCTGATGATGATACCATACCTACGATATGAGGAGCTTCCATGTTGTGTCGAGGCAGGTTATTGGCCAGTAGTTGGATGGAACTGCACCCCTCTGAGGACCCCTTCACAATGAGGATTGTCCTTCCTTGGGTTAGCCACTGAGTTCCATCCATCAGCAGCTGGTTCATTCCTGCTGCTAGGTACTCAGCAGCTACCGTCTTTAGCCAGTGGGGTGTTGGGAATGTCCAGTTCTTCATGCCTGGCACTCTTTGTTGGATGCAGCCTTTGTGATGGTTACTGGGTCTTGTTCTGGGAGATTGCTGTGGTCTGTTCTTAGATCCATAGCCACTGAGCATTGGTGTTATGTGATGTCTCCTTCTCCCATATGTTCTTCCAGTATTGTTCAGTCTCAGGCCTGGGTGGATCCATTCTGATGTTATTGCTCTGCCACTGGGAGCACACTTTGGATAGTTTGGTGGAGAACATCCTGTTTGTTCTCCTAGCTTCTGCTTCTCATGTGTATACCTTCAGACGGGCAGCCAGAGTTGTGAGTCCTTGTTTGGCAGCCTCTAGTGCTTCAGGTGTAGACTTCCTTGATAGCCCTTTCTTCATCACGCCTCTCTGTAGTTCTGAGAGCTGACTCATCTCTCATTTTGCCCTGATCTTGGCCTCCTGGGCGTCTTCCTCAAGTTCGGGTCCTCTACTCAGACTCAGTCAGTCTTTAACCTGGACCTTGGAACAACCAGAAGAGCTCCACCCAAGGATCTCAGGCTTCAGTCTGGCTCATAGGGGGGTTATTATGTAACTTGGAGCTAGACTCAGATATGATTAAAAGTGATCAGTAAAATCTTGAAATCAATTGTGAAATAGACTGACAGCCAGTGGAGGGAGGCTCGGATAGGGGTGACGTGAGGTCATCTGTTTAAAAAAGTGAGAAACCGAACTGCTGCATTCTGAACTAGTTGTAGGCTTGAGGCGGAAGTTCGGGCTGGTGAGGATTTCTTGAGTTGCTTTGCCTGAGTGGTAGCTACCGAGATGAACTCCTCGATCAGCTTGTCTTTGCCTCGGATATCTTGCTTCAGTTGCTGGATGTCATCTCTTAATTGTGTATTGCAGTTTGCAGTTCACATAAATGTCCAGTTTTTGGTTATTTTTGGTGAAAGTGGCATATGTGTATATATGTATATCTATGTATATCTGTATATATATATATATCCATATATGTATATATATATATATATATATATATATATATAGATATATAGATATATACGCACACACACAAATATATACCTCTGAGGTCATGATGCAAACAGCACCCAATAATGACATTGGTATTGGTAAGCCTGTGATGTGCACCCTTACATCTGTGTTCAGTTCATTGATGGCTGAGAAGGCCATATGCTGCCAGAGAGCAGAACTTACTGCACTTTCCTGGAATGTGACAGCTCAACCCCACAGTGTGCATTTGTGTAACAGAGAAACAGATGAAGCAAGGCAGAGTGATGATATTATGCAATTATATGCACAGTCCTTTATTGTTTATATGAATGGATCAAATGAATATGAGGGGTCATGTGTAATGACTAAGACAAAGAATTATCAAGAATCAATCAAGAATCAAGAGTCTTTATTGTCATTATGGGAACATAACGAAACTTTTGCAGAGATTCCCTGCATGAAGGCAGTCCCAGTTTATGGAATGCTGTGAGTGTTTGATTGTATGTATGTGTGTCTGTGTGGGTGTGAGTGTGTGTGTATGTTAGAAGGTGAGTGTGTGTGTGAAAAGGAATGCATGTTGCTGCTGGTGGTGGTGGTGGTGGTGGTGGTGGGGTGGGGTCATGTGTGAGGGTCCTATAGGGGGGTGGGATGTGTGTATATCACTGCAGGGGGGCTATTAGTTTTACAGCTCTGGGGAAGAAGCTGTCCCTGAGTCTGTTTGTGCTTGTTTTAATGTTCGTGTACCGCTTTCCTGATGGAAAAACATGTGTGTTGCCCGGGTGGGTGGGATCTGTCAAAATGCATCTGGCCTGTTTCTGGACTTCTGGCAGCGAGTCCAGATCTGGTAGACGGCAGCCTACAATCCCCTGTGCTGTTCTCACCAGCCCTAAGTCCTTCCTGTCATGTGCTGTGCAGTTGCTGTACCAGATTGTCACATTGAGACACAGGATGCTTTCAATCATGGCCCAGCATCCTCTGTAGAATGGTTCTCCTTGTATGTGAACTGCAAGTTGTCCACGCCAGGAGGGATGGCATCCTTGATGTACTTTAGGAGGATCCTCTCAAAGCACTTCATGATGACTGGGGTCAGAGCAACAGGTCGGTAATCAGTGGGGCAGGTAATGGTTGGTTTTTTTCAGGCACAATGATGGAGGACTTCAAGCACACAGGGACCGTGGAAAACTACAGCATGACACCTTGTCTGGACCTGCAGCCTTGGTGATGTTGATCCTCCTCAAGGCAGAGGTCACTTGGTGCAGCTGCAGTACAAGAGGTTGATGCTGCACCTCTGGCTAAGGAAGATGTGCAGTCCTTCCGCTGCTTGAGGAGTTGAAGCATGTGAAGAAGCTATTTAAAATGTCAGGCAGAGTAGGGTCATGGCTGACCTGCTAATCTTTGATGGTCCTGATGCCTTTCTACATGTTTCATGGATTGTTGTTATTGAAGTGCTCCTCAATGCGGTGCTTGTACCTGTGTTTTGCCAGCTGGATGCCCCTTTTCAGTTCTTTCCAGGCCCTGTTGTAAGCCAGTCTATCACCTGACCTATAGGTTGCATCCCGGGCGTTTAGCAGGGGCCACACTGTGCCGACAACCATGCTTGTCTTCATAGGTAGGACAGCATCAGTGAAAAGTGAACATAGGACGGCACAGATGACATGTATTCCTCACAACTTGGTTATTTTGAAGCATACTGAGACTTTAATGTCCCAGTTACTTTCGGGATCTAGAGACAGCGACTGTGAAAATCTGGTGTCCCTTCCCCACACTGTTCATTAAACCTATATGAGAGACAGTAGTAGAGACAGTAGGCTGAGAGAATACATACTGTGAGAATGTGTAACAGATTGACTCTACAATCTTCCTCCAACACGGTGAGAAGGCTTGAATAATATACGTGAAAAAGTAAGAACAAAAAATAAACTCCTAGAAGAGGAGATGTCTGTCCACTTTGTACAGGGAGTGGATGGGTGTGTTGCGATAGAGAGCACTGACCATATTTAGACAGCTGATTCATTGCACAGGCATCCCTAGCTCTCTGTGCTAACCTCTTCCTGCCTCCTCCTCATGGGGAACCAGTTACAGCCCTGTTCCTCCCTCTCCCCTGCTCCTCCACCCACCAGGATAATCCACCCTACATCGTGTCCTCCTCACCCTGCCCCACCCTATACACCATCTCTACTTCCTTACTACCACTGCTTCATTTTTCTTTCTGTCTTCTCATGTCATCATTATTTTTTTGTTATTTTAGATTTGCTAAAATCTGTCCTTTTGACATCAAATTGAAATAAAAATATATAATTCAAAATAGGTCTGCAATAAAATATATTCAACAATTTGCATTTCAGTAATTCTGAAATGCTATATATAATTAAAAGATAACTACCAGGAGTTAAGAGTTCAAAGTCTAAAATAGAAAATTGGCTGCTTGCTATAGTTTTCCAAACTACAAAACCATAGAAAGGAGGTATCATTCTGTTTTTCTTAAAGTATATTTTGATACATTTTTCCTGTTTGAGCAAGTATTGATCCCAGGAAATGTTGCTACAGGAACTCTTAATCTTTTTTGATCCACAAAAATGGCTTTTATTCCAGTACATCACTAATTCCAGTGTTTTAAAGGTACAGCATGTTAGCTTTAGCTTCTAGTAACCAACTGCAACACCCCTGTTCTTATTTATTGCATGTTTTAACAATAATGTCATACATGTACATATACATGTACATTGGTTTGTTATTACATTTTTCTTTATTGTTTACCATTTCTTGTTGCATTGTTTGTAATTCCAGAAATTTGAGAAGAATTAATGAGGTACCACAATTAACATAATAAAACACATTTATCCACAGTCCAATATTTTTCTGTCCATTCCAAGGCTCTCTTCACTATTCATTATTAATATTAATACATTTGAAAGTAATAAAATAAAGAGACTGTACAGTCTTAGGTATTGATTTTATTTACCCACAGCAGTCAAGCCATGTCTTCTGCTGGGGTACAGCAACATCAATTGCACAAACCACACAGGGAAGATTATTTCAATTGGCAGTGCTTGAGTGCCTCTCATCTATTTTTTACATCAATATATTGGGGAAACATTGTGAGCATGTGAATTGTGTTTGCTTGTTAGTGAAAAAGGTAGATAGCTTGTGTGTTGCTCTGTCATTCTGTGAAAAAAATATTTTTCTTATTTGCTTGTTATCCAGTGGTGATATCTTTGCATTTTTATGCCCTTTTAAAGGTCCACTATCTGCCCGAAATGATAAAATGATTAGCAAAAGAAACATTTCAGTTTCCTACAATATGGACATAGTTTTTGGAAATATTGTATTTAAATGTTGATTTTGTTCCTTGTAAACATTTTATTGTTCTGACCAGACAGTACGCACCTGTAATATCACAAAAATGCCTTTGAAGCTGGTACCCATTGATATGGAAAATTCTTTTGATTGTTCACCTGTGCCTTGCGTAGGGGACCCTAAATAACTGCGTCATAGAATACTGATGTCACAAAAGGAACAACCAATTCGCCACTCACCAGTACATTGTGCCTCCAAGTGGCCACATCAGCTCCACCTTTTTGGCAAGGGGTGAAGCCAGAGTAAAATGAAAATGTAAAAAAGATTCATTTTTTATTTTCATTTGTAACACAGCTTCTTTCTTTCTTCTACTTCTTCTGAGCTTCAAATAAACCAGGATCTTGGACTATGGAATGAATATCTCACAAACAATCTCTCAGATGCAGTTTTGCTCATCCCCTTCTTCTGTGCTATACATTCAACCAACACTACAAAAACACCTGTCGCCTCCACACCAATAGCATCTTGCAAAGTGCCATATTATTTTTCTGACAGCTCCAACCAAATGACTTTGTGACAATGACCAAATTAGGTATTCTAAATGTTTTTGCAATTCTGGTTCATCATGGTTAAGAAGATTTAAACCAGATCTGCATCACTGTAAAGAACACATTTCTCCAACAGCCTGGGATCAGACTCCCAGTACTGTTTTGACTGTAAATTCATCAAGAGTGGACCCATTCTTCTCACACAGGTCGATCCAGGTCCATATATGGACATGTGAGGCAGAAATGTTCCCTGCTGCTCAGTTTACAGGCCAGATTGTGTGTAGCATTGTTTCAGTTGGAAGGAGGCTTTTTGGTGGAGTGTTTTTGGCTTTTGCACAGTATTAGGGATGGTGTGTATGTTGGGCAGCATGGTTAGGGCATTGTCGAAAGCTTGTTAACAAAATGGGGAGGCAGGAAAAGAGAGATTGAGAGGAGGAGGGAGAGCTTATGTAGAGTGAGAAATACAAGAAGAGAGCCATCTAAAAATAGCAACTATCACATACTTGTTTGATTGTGAGAAGGAAAGGGCCTTTAGGAGGTTGTGTTCCTGTTTGGTTTTAAAGAAATCTGAGGCTGGGCTTAGACAAGTGGTGCTGACATTCAGACAACAACTTCTGCTTGTTTGTCCAGGAGTGACATTCAGACATTTGTCATCATTTTGAAGAAAATGTTTTTCTTTGTCATTTTACTCCATTTGCAACATTGATCTTCAAGGACTCAAGGATTCAAGGATTCAAGGGACTTTATTGTCATACCAGCTCACATTCACATGTTTATGGTACGAAATTAGGACTCAGGTCCCGGGGGCAGTAAGTGACTAGAAAAATATAAAGTATGAATAGAATATAAGCTAAACAGAAAAATAGAATATAAAAACTAGACATTTAAATAAGTGTTAAACCTTAAATAAGAAGCGGGTTTTAACATATAGCAGCCTAGGTAAAAAGCTTGCTAATCAAGTGGTGAGGTGCTTTTGCTTTTTAGTTCAATTTGTTATCCCAGTATTTGTGTGCATTTAGAGCTGTCAACATTTGTCTACTTATACCCATTTGATATTTGTTTTAAATTATTTTCTGACTCAAGACATATCCACAGTCTGTGGTCAAGACCTGAATGTCAGTCACCAAGGCTAAATGCTTAAAGTCTTCCACTGATTTGTCATCACACCCCAATAAAGTTGTCATACTGATGAACTGCTTCCTTGCCTAAACCTGCTACCATCATTAACCAAATGCCCTCAAATGCTGTTTAGTCAGAGGCTCGGGTATGTTATGCTAACCAGCAGCTTAACCCAGATCCTTCAGCCTCAGGGATGAAGAGCAGCTACAGAGGTATGCTGCGCTCACAGAGAGAGCTTGTGCGTTGTGGTAGAAAGCCTATAGCAACATAACTAGCAGCCATCCAAAGACAGCCCTAACAATAAAACTTTATCAAAAAGGAAAGTTTTTAGTCTACTCTTAAATGTAGAGAGGGTGTCTGCCTCCCAGACCAAAACCAGAAGGTTCCACGTAGAGGAGCTTGATAACTAAAGGCTCTGGTTCCAGATCTACTTTTGAAGACTCTTTGAGCCACAAGTAACCCTGCATCTTGGGAACGTAAAGCTCTGGTGGGATAATAGGGTACTCTCAACTCTTTAAGCTATGATGGTGCCTGGCCATTCAGGGTTTTATATGTGAGGAGAAAAATTTTAAACTCTATCCTGGGTTTTAAAGGCAGCCAATGTAGGGAAGCCAAGCCAGTATGGGAGAAATATGATCTCGAATGCTGGTTCTTGTGAGTAATCGTGCAGCTGCATTCTGAATTAGCTGGAACGTCTTTAGAGACTTATTGGGGCAACCTGATAAAGGGAGTTCCGTTAGGCAACTGAACGTGAAGTTTTCTAGAAGACGTCTCACCTCTCGCCCAAGAAGCTTCTTCAGTTCCATACATTGCAGGGGTTTCTGAAAAACTTAGGTGGATCTTCAACCAGCACCAGATCCCCAAACATTTCAGACCTAGCACCACCCTGAGACAACAACTGGTGCATCGCAAAGATAAGACACCCAGACACAAGCTGGACAATGTGGTGTATGCTGTTCAGTGCAGTGAAGAGTGCACGGACCTGTACAATGGGAAGACCAAACAACCGCTACACAAGCACATGGCCCAAGACAGGAGGACTAAGTCCTCAGGACAGGACTCGGCTGTTCACTTACACCTCAAGGCTAAAGGACACTCTTTTGAGGACAGCAATGTCCACATTTTGGCCAGGGAAAACAGATGGTTTGAGAGGGGGATAAAGGAAGCCATCTTCGTCAACCTGGAAAAACCAGCACTCAATAGAGGAGGTGGTCTAAGACACAACATGTCACCCACTTACAAGGCCCTCTTAGGAACAACACCCAATAGACTCACCTTTCACCTGCTCCCACCAGGTTCACACATCAAAGAGACATATGACCAAAACTACTCTGACGGGGGTGTAAACGACCCATCAGAACCCCCTCACAACTGTTAACACTTCCCCAGGTGACCCTAACAGCCCACTCAATAGGAGGGACCTGAGGCACCTTTGTTCCCCAATACCTTTGTCACACACACACACTATAAATTCCAGTATTCCCCACCATCAGTTAGAACTGAATAACCTTCTTGGATGAGAGGCGAAACGTCTTCTAGAAAACTTCACGTCCAGTTGCCTAACGGAACTCTCCAACCTTGACCATGACCTGGATGACTGAGAATCTTCATGGATATGCTGATAAAAGGGAATTACAATAATCCAGTTTGGAAGTAATCAATGCATGGACTAATTTGTGTAATATTGCGGCGGTGAAATAATCCAGTCTTTGAAATGTGTGTTATGTGTAAGTTGAAGGACATGTCCAAAAATAACTCCTAGATTCCTTACAGTGGAGCCTGAGGTCTATCTAGAGTTGCTATGTCTTTGGATAACTTGTTGCAAAGGTGTTCAGGGCCCAGAACAATAACTTCAGCTTTGTCCGAATTCAGAAGCAGAAAATTGCAAGTCATCCAGTCTTTAAGACGTGCCTGAAGTTTGGCTAGCAGCTTGCAGCACTGTCCACAAAATGGTCTATTTGAGAGGGACTACAACTGGCATAAGACTTTCTTGTTGTAATGTTTTGCAGTCCCGGGACATGATACTGAAGTAAATGACAACAGAATCACTTCCTTAAATTTAGCAACAGCACAGTTGAGACAGGTATCTAGCATAGGAGTATTTTCTTGGTGGTATGTAGTCCAGTAATACAAATTCAAAAGTTTTTCAACAGTGGTCAGATAAAAGAGGATTTTGACTATTAAATGTTCTATTTCAACATCATATGTCAAAACAAGGTCAAGAATAATTAAAACAGTGAGTGGGTTTATGTACACACTGACAGAAGCTGACTGAATCTAATAGAGAGATAACTGCTGTGCAAAGGCTATCATTATCATTGTCCATATGGATGTTGAAATCGCCCATAATAATTACTTTATTTGCTTTAAGGACTAGACTGGATAGAAACTCTGAAAATTCCAGTAGAAATTCAGAGTATGGATCAGGAGCACAGTACACTCCAACAATAAAAATTGGATGTACTGTTTTCCATGTTAGGCGTGAAAGACTAAGAATAAAGATTTTGAATGAATGATAGTTGAGTTTAGGCTTTGGACTGAATGATAGGCTTGGGTCAGAAATGACTGCAATTCCAACTCCTCAGCCAGTGTCTCGAGGAATGTGAGTATTAATGTGACTGGGCGGGAATGGATTCATTTAGGCTGACATATTCTTCAGGTTTCAGACAAAATAAATCTATACTATAATATTAATTCATTTAGAGATCTAATGTTTAACAGTTCGCATTTGAACATTCTATTTGTTGTAGCTGTGGAGATGTTGGTGTTAATCTTTATTACGGTAGATTTTTTTTCAGTCTTCAGCCCCAACTGATGCTGATTCAAGTGGCTGTACTTAAGGCCATTTATCACACTTCACACAGCTTCCTCTGGAAACACCGAAGGCAGTTGTAACTTTTTCATATTGCACAAAGATGCTTGACAGTGCAGTGGCTAGCACAGTCCCCTCACAGCAAGAGGGTTCCAGGTTCAAATCCCTGTTTGGGCCCTTCTGTGCGGAGTTTTCATGTTCTCCTTGTGCCTGCGTTTCCTCTGGGTACTCTGGCTTCCTTCCACAATCCCAAAAACATGCACATTAGGTTAACTGACTACTCTACATTGCCCATTGAAAAGCGGTATAGAAAATGGATGGATGCTTGGCATTTGTCCTTCAAATTGTCCATATAGCAGAATGCAGCTTTTCTTTTTAAAAAGTGCTAAAATCCTCTTTCAGTTGTTTCCAATGAACACAGACTTTTGCTCTTTTTCAGGCAACCAATCATATATTACATACATCGGTTTTCGTCACCTGCCAACCAAGAAAATGGAGGAGATGCTTCCTCTGGCTGTGTCTGCCTATCATTTCAGCCTAGTTTTTTCTGAAATGCCTGCCAAATCTGCTCTAACACTGCTCAATCGACATCAGCAGAGAAATTATCTGTTAGATCCTAAATAGAAGTTTTTCCACGAGTCAGACATTGATGACTCATAGTCAAAGCCATGGTTATTGAAAACATTAGTTTGTTTCCTCATATGATCTACTCTGTCATATGATTCCAGATTAGAATCCTCTCATTGCTAGTTACTACATTACTGGCCCTGAACAGAGGAGCTTCTGTGATAAGCCTCCAAATCATTAAATATTATGGTGACTTGAATGTCAAGATAGCTTTTTCAAACTTGGTTGTATTGTCTGGATCATAACATTTCTAAAGTTTATGGCATGTACAGTGGCTTCAAAAGCCATAATTATTGGGTAAAAATCCAATTCATTCGATCAACAGGCAGCGTTCAACAAGCTGATACACATAACATACTTTTTTATTTCACTTCAAAGAAAGAATACTTTGATTAGACGAGAAAAAAAAATTGTCAGCTAATCTGTTGATGATGGAAATTCCTAGTTTTTCCCTATACTGGACTAAAATAGTCATGGTTTTCAAAAATCTCATACTAAAAATAAAAAGGATGAGATGACTAGATATGGCTAAAACTATCATTGACTTTTAGCCTCAGGACTAAGGCTAAATCCCAAAATAGCTGATAAAATGGACACAACACTAGCAGCATGTCTGGCTATACTACATGTTTCCACATCTGTATTGGCAAAACTGCAGTAAGTTTTGTTTATTTTATTGTTTGTTTGTTTATAAATAGTTTCAACAGCTAATCTTGTCCTGGGTTCAGCTCTGTACTCAACAGATGGGAGACTGATATTGATCTTCATTAATTTTCTGAAGAGACAAAAATGTTAAATAAAGATTTGGATTATGCTGGATGAGCGTATTGGAACCGTTTTATGTTTATTTGGGTTGTCTTTTAATGTTACAAGTTCCCACTTCACTCAGTTGTTTAGGAAAATGCTGCAATGCTAGTTTGTAGGGAAGATCCAAATATGTTTCGTGTACTAAGAAATTAAATCGAATTTTCCATTGGTGTGGAGGTGTGACTACATTTAAATTTTTCAGTGAATTGTTCCTTTAAAATGAGCAGCCATTATCAGCTTTCATATACTGTATATGACCATCAGTGACCTAACCTTCTGATTAGTTCAAAGCAGAGGATACACTGTACAGATTAGGACAGGAGCAAACAGCAGAGGAAGAACCCACTTTTTTTGCAGCTCTATAAATCTCTCCATAAACACCAACCTCTTCCATTGTTATTTCAAAGAGTAACAAGGGGTGACCATGGAAACGGCCGCTGTCATCCCTCTCTGTCCAACCCCTGTTAGTCAAGCGTGGGGAACTGTACATAGATCTAGAGAGCAGGAAGACAAGGCTGCAAAGCTTCAGCTGCTCATGCCATCTCAATGAAATCCTTTTTTTTAGCAGAATTCAGCCAAAGGTTATCATGGAACTTCAAAGTGTCAAAGTAAAATGCTGTTCTGAATGGTAAGCTCATGTATTTATTTGCATTAAGTTGTCTTTGGAACTGACACTGTAATGGTCCATAGTACCCTCCTCACAGGGGGAATCATTAATGATAGGATTCTGTGTTTGCTCACTAAAAAGGGTTACAATTGTCTATGAGACTACATTTGCGTGTGTGTGTGTGTGTGTTTCTGTGTGCTCCAATACAAAAATACACGAAAAAACAACCTCCAGTGATAGTTAACAATGGCAAGCTGTGTCTTGCAGTTAGAGCTGGAAGGAGTAAGAATGAAAGCAGCACAGAGCTGCCTCACAAACATGTGTCTGCAACCTTGGAAACATTTCAAAAAATCCTTATTCATGTTAGATTCATGTGTATATCCTCACAAAAGCTTCTGTGTTTAAATAGAAAATAGGTTTATCTAAACACTTGTGGTCTGAAGCTCCTCCTGAATACACAATGAAACATGTTGTGCTGCCTTTAAGTACTGTAGGAAATATTGTCAGCACATGTTTGCCACAAAAAAACACAAGAAGCAAACATATCTGTCCAGGGAAGGAAAGAGAGGAAAGGTACAGAACTGGATGTAGGAACCTGTTTAGCCTAGCTTGGCATAAAGACTGGTATCAAGGAGAAACAGCAAGATTGGTCTGTCTGAAGTTCAAAAATAAATCTACCAAACAATATATCTTGTTTATTTTATTTGCATATCAAAGGAAATTGTCTGTTCTTTGTTTTGTAGCATTTTGCACTTTTATTAGATAGATAGAACTAGTAGAGATATGACACAAGTTAGGTAGAGGCAACAAAGGTCACACTCATTGGCGTCTTAACCCCAAAGGTATAGCTTGACAAATAACATTTGCAAGATTTTTCCTTTTGTCTTTACACAGGCATTCATTCATTCAATTTTTAATTCAATTTTATATATGTAGCACCTTATACAATCAAAATTGTCTCTAGATGCTTTAGACCCAGAGCCTGAACCCCCGAGCAAGCAGACAGTGGCAAGGAAAAACTCCCTTTTAACAGGAAGAAACCTTGAGCAGGACCCGACTCACAAGGGAGAACCATCCTGCTGATAGTCGGCTGGGTGAAGGGGGGGGGGGGAGATAGACAGGGAGAGGAGAGCAACATGACATGCTGTTATAATTGGAATCCTGAAGACTATGTATTGTATGTATTTGTTTTTTACCTGATATGTTGTTAAAGTGGGCGGCACGGTGGTGCAGTGGTTAGCACTGTCGCCTCATAGCAAGAGGGTTCCAGGTTCAAATGTGGACTATGTGGAGTTTGCATGTTCTCCCTGCGCCTGCGTGGGTTTTCTCCGGCTACTCTGGCTTCCTCCCACAATACCAAAAACATGCACATTAGGTTAACTGGCTACTCTAAATTGCCCCTAGGTGTGAGTGTGAGAGTGCGTGGTTGTTTGTTTTTGTGTGTTGGCCCTGCAATCGATTGGCGACCAGTCCAGGGTGAACCCCGCCTCTTGCCCGTAGTCAGCTGGGATAGGCTCCAGCTCCCCCACGACCCTGACGGATAAGCGGTATGTAAAATGGATGGATGGATGTTGTTCAAGTTAGTTATAAAATCACTACATAGAAGAACAACATGGGCAGATGTTGATAGTAGACAATGGGTTTGTCAGAGGGTCGGATGCAGTTCAACATGTAGATCTGGATGGAGAGATACCTGCAGAAAGATACAGAGAGAGAAAGAAAGGGAGGGAGAGACACAAAACTACAAGGAGAACTGGACACACAGTTAGTGACATAAAATAATGGATCATATGTGGATCTGACAGGCACAATACTACCACACCTGGCACCCTTAATATGGCAGCACAGTGGCTCAATGGTCAGCACTGTTGCCTCACAGCAAGAAGTTCCTGGATTTGATTTCTATCTGGGGCAAGGCTTTTCTGCATTTGAGTTCGCTTTCATGGCTTTCTAACAAAACATCAAAACATATATGTTAGGTTAATTTTCTGGTCAGTAAACTCAATCAAGGCACTGGCTTAGATATGGAGTTGATTCCCCTGGCACCCACTGCTCCTCTGGGATGGGTTTAATTTACAAGTTTCACCCCATTGTACGTAGTATGACTATATATTTCTTCTTCAGGTAGCTGTAAAAAGCATTGCAATCAGCCAAACAAAAACAGACGTCCTAGCAGTTATTTATATTTGATCACCCTGTTGTGCACACAGTCCAGGTCCACAGGTGCACCAGGCTGTTTTGCATGGTGTGTTTTTCCAAGGTGTTTTTAAAGTGTTTGCTCCTGTAGAGATGAGCCCTAATGCAATTGGGGTCTAAATGTGTTAGTAAGTGTATTTTTTAGCATTGTGCATTCATTTATAACAGAGTAACTTGTAAATATTTCAAAAAACCACAATGGAGTATGAAAATAATTGATTTTAAAAATGACACTCATCTTTAACACATTCCCATACTGAGGACTTGCAAACTCATTCTGAACTCAGAGCTTTACATGGAGATGAAGCAAAAAAATGAAACAAAAATAACCACATATAACCACAATAAAAACGTGACTAAACTGGATATAGCATGTGCTACCAACACCTATACAGTAGTAGTAAGACCAATGCTAACAAGTCATGGGCTGAAATCACTCATTCTTCTGATTCTTTTTCTCTTCATTTCTGAAAAGAATTTATTACAAAATGCACAAATGGGGTAAATATGGACAAAATAATTCATCTAATT
The DNA here is from genome assembly GCF_020382885.2 of Scatophagus argus. Classification (NCBI taxonomy): domain Eukaryota; kingdom Metazoa; phylum Chordata; class Actinopteri; family Scatophagidae; genus Scatophagus; species Scatophagus argus. The sequence goes on along the minus strand of NC_058513.1, from coordinate 535,329 downwards.
TGCATGCAAACCACTCTGCCGATCCTGTCTCTTTTCATATCAGTAGTCAAAGACGTTAAAAACCTCCTGGAACTGAATAAAACAAGGGAGATTATCTGGCACACAAGTAGCACCAGAATATTTGTTTGGTTGCCATGGAGCTGTGACACTGATATATCTCATTCCTCAGTGATCAGGGAATCTAAGTTTACTCTCCTGGCGCTGACTGTAAGGAAACCATAGGCGATAGAAAACAACAAAGAAAGGACTGAATAAATATAGGATGAAAGCAAGTGAAAGAGAGACAAAAAGAAAGCAAAAGGAAATACAAAAAATAAATAAATTAAACAAGAAAGGAAGGAAGAAAAGTCTGCTGTGCTCCAGCACAACAACAGGCCTGGTGACTCATCCCTCTCTTCCCCCCTCAGGGATCTGTGGCATGCCATCACTTTATATAGCAATCTCTCTCTCTCTTTCTCTCTCTTTCTCTGGTCCCATGTCTGTGATTAAAAGGAACGAGTGGAAAACAGAAGCAGAGTAGGGAGTACCCTCACCAGAGTTTTATGCTGTGTGTGACTATCACACTCTTTCCCATAGCACTCACAAGAGAGACATACTCAAAAACACACAGAGAGAGAGGCCTCTGACTGCTTAAAGCAATGTACACCTACCTATCTATCACCTGAAGGAGGTCTGGCGTGGTGGGCATTCAGATTAGACTGATACTGGCTTTAGTTAAAAAACAGTATCAAGCAAAGTAAACCGTGGTGGGAAGCACACCAGAGTCACCACCAACTGCTGTCCAATATACTCTTTGTTATGGTGATGTTTGACTGTAGCTATAGCTACTGTTAACTCAGTGGCAACTGACTGAAATCTGCGTGGACTTCAAGAGGCAAGTCACTGTGAGCAAAAGGGCTTATTAAACAAGTTCCATAGCGTCCAAGTGAATACAGCTGGAAACCAGACTTGGATTGCTCACACTCACCAAGACTCAGACTCAGAGGCCAGTTTGATTACAGAGGATACAGTACTGAGGTGATACAGCATTTACAACAAAGACCATGACTCTGGGGATGACAAGGCATGACAAGGCATGGGCAGGGGCAGAAAATAGGTAAAGCAGAAAAGGATTCAGATAGAATCCAACATCAGTGTGCAAAAATGGCTTGGAGAGACAAAATATTTTCCCATCTTTCTTAAAGAATTGAGGATTTATTAAACAAACCAAGACATGTAAGGTTTGGCAAGCTTTATTCTGTTCATGTCTTGTCTGAATGAAGTGTTTTACAATGATTAAACAAGACAGTTAAGCTTGTCGATAAATTTAAATAATAAAATAGCATAAAATAGCATTTGTTTTTACAGCCTTTCCTGACCTTTGATTTCTGGTGACTGATGTTAGCTAATGTTAGCAAACTTAGGTACTCAATATGCATTTTTGTCTGTGATTGATTGGTGAAACAATGTCATTGTCAGTCAGGAGAAGTGATATCCAATTCCAAGTCGACATTTAGCCAAGATTGGCCTCAGATGATCTGCTGTTTTAATGAGAATTCCACAATCGTCTTAGGGACTGACGTACAATGGCAGTTGACAGACAAACCCACAACTGTGGCTGGTGCTGAGAATGAGTTGTTAAAAGATTAACAACTCAAACTTAACTATCGACAGATACATTTTTGGAATGGAAACATCCATCTTCCTTGATTGATATTTGAATGGAAATAATAAAAATTAGATAAGTAGGAAGGCCTCAGGGCTGTCCTAATTCAAGGATTCAAGGATTCACGGAGCTTTACTGTCATTTCACACATGTAAAAAACATGAGTTTCCCTGTTTCCCTGGTCCCAGTATAAGCCCAGTAACCTACGAAATACATAAATAGCTATATATATAATATATATATAAAAACAACACTATATAAATATAAAAACAACCGGAATAAAAAAATATATAAAATACACTCAGTTAACAGAGATGACAACATATGTACAGCAGTATGTGCAAATGAGAAGAGTAGTGTGCAAATGGAGGAGCAGTGCAAAGTTCTGTGCAAGATGGCTGCATTGTGCTGTTCCATGGGTGGTTGTCACGGAAGGGAGAGGGAGGGTGATGTGTGTGTGTGTGGGGGGGGGGGGGGGGTTAGCAGCAGGGGCTACAGTCTGGTGGTGCTGCTCTTAATGCTCCGCAGCCTCCTGCCTGAGAAGAGAGGGGCAAACAGTTCATGTGAGGGGTGGGTGGGGTCCTTCATGATGCAGGAGGCCCTTTTTTTGGAAGTGTCTGTGGTGGTGGATAGGCTGTGTCCCACAGTCTTCTGTGCAGCTTTCACCACCCTCTGCAGAGCCTTCTTATCTGCCACAGAACAGCTGCCGTGCCACACAGTGATGCAGGAGCACAGGACGCGTTCCACCACACATCTGTCAAATGATGTCAGAACTGAGCTCCCCAGTCCAGGACCCCTCAGCCTAATGAGGAAGTAGAGGTGCTGGTCTGCCTTCCCAGTATATTAACAAGACAGACCAGCGCCTCAGCCTAATGAGGAAGTAGAGGCGCTGGTGTGCCTTCCCAATATATTAACAACAACCAAAAATCAGTCACCACTTCAGTTTGTATTGTTGTGTTCTTCTCCTCGACCTTTTCCATTTATTTTCTTATGTCATTACCTAGACCTAAAGCACAGGGAAATCATGGCAGTAGCGCCAATGCCAGAGGAGTTAACACATGTCTGTTTCAATTCCTGGACTGTTCTGCAGCTGTTAGTTCACAGTAATTTGAATTGTTTGCAAGGAATTACCCTGAAACCATATTGTATCTGAGAAGAAAACACCAGAGAAGTTAATGTGTGGCAAGTGTATGTGTAAGCTTCCTGTCTCTGATTGAAAACTGTTTATTTATATGTTTTTTGGCTAAATCTATCCTTGTGAACTACATTTCATTCATATTCCAGTGGAGTTTTGTTGACTGTTTTGTATGAACTCCCAAAATAAAAGTCATGCCAGAACTAACCATTTTCAATTTTATTGCCTCCACTTAGCTGAAAACGCTTAATTGTACTTGTGTCACCATGGTAACAGCGGTGACCCTGGCTGGAACTCTAATGTTTCGAGATCAAAAGAGAAAAACGTTTCATTAGAGCACGGACAAATCATCAAGCAGACTGGAGATATGTATATGTGAGCGCTGACTGTGTTATGTGCTTAAACAGATGTATAAATGTGTGTGTGCAGTGATATGTTTGAGTTCCTTTAAAGCATTTTCATGTGTGTATGTGCAAACGTGCACTTCTTTAACTATGCTTGTGTGAGCATGTGTGTCTGTGTGTGTGTGACTGTGGGACAAGCTTCTATGGTGTGCTTCACCATGGAAGATTCCACTCTCAGCCCACACTGTAACCACTCATCAGCCTTATGTTGCGAGAGAGAGGAATCCTGCTGTAACACACCCCTCTCTGTTTCTGTTTTCCTATTTTAAACTCAAACCACCAAGAACTCCCCTACTGCTGTGGAAAAGCCACATGCATGTGTGTGTGTGTGTGTGTGTACTCTACCTGTATGAGCAACACACATACTATATTGTGCTCATTAAGTTGCACACATACATACTCACACACACACACACACACAGACTTTCTTCCATCACTTGAGGGGACATTTCATAGACTTACATTAATTTCCTGGAAGCTTAACCACCACCTAACCATGACAATTACTTGCCTAATCCCAACCCTTCCTTAACCTAATCCTAACCTCAACCTAACCTTAAAGGAAGGCCTCACCCTAATATTTAATGCTTTACGTTGTGGGGATTTGCATTTTGTCCCCACAAGTAAGGCAGGTCCTCACAATGTGACTGTGTAGACAGATTTTGGTCCCCATACCTACAGGAATACACACACACACACACACACACTCACGATGAAAGGATTTTCCAGTAAATCCAGGAAAATGGGAAATCCTCATGATATAACTGCTGATGTCAAGAAGAGCTGATGCATTCAAGCAAATGAGGAGATCAAATTTCTTTTTCTGGAGCTTTGGGATTACAATAACAACCTCACTTTAGTTTGAGAAAACAGTCCACCCACAAAGTCAATTTAGTAGCTGTTTTGGAGCTTTTGATCTTATCATATTATGTTTAGCAGCCTATGGAGTTTGCCAAGCTGTCATGGAAATAATAATATGCAAAAATGATGCCAATTAATTTACTGTCAATCAATTATTCAAGTTATCATTTCAACTATACATGCATTTTAGTATTTTGGGTACAAAAATCATATTTTTTTTAAAGTAACAAGTAACTAAAGCTGCAAAATAATTGCAGTGAAGTAAAAAGTGCAATATTGAAGGACAAAGAAATAAGCATAGTGTGTGGTAGGTTGTTAGGGGAGATAGCCACAGTAAAAGCACAGTGAACATCTCTCAGATGAATGACTTTCCACTTGTCATGAGTAAACTGGATGCAGTAATCTGTTCGCCATTGACAGACTGAAGAAAAAAGAAAGAGCTACAGGAGACATGCCAATAGGAAAGCTGATACTGACAATGTAGTAATGTAGCTTGTGTGTGTGTTTTTGCAGTGGGTGGGAGAGTTAAACGCATCAGTAGCTACAGAAACCCTGCCAGTGCACTGTGAACACACACAGGATGGCTATTCACATTGCTCCAGGACACATGGACTCTCTCTCTGTCTCTCTCTCTCTCTCTTATGCACATACACACACACTCAGTGTGGATTGATGTGTCTTGCAAAAACTTGATTTATTTTGCAATTTAAGAAATTTTTATCTCCTTAGATATATTTTGCAAGTCCTAAAGCCAAAATGTCATCTCAGTCACACACACACACACACACACACACACACACACACACACACACACACACAACCATTACGCCATTACATACCTCATTCGTCTATTTTCCATGTCTCTGAGTGTACCTTCCTGTCTTTGACGCAGCAGCCTCATGAAAGAACAATGTCCCATTAAATTAGGAGGGTCAGGAAGTCAGCACACCAAGGTGAATGCCTGAACTTCCCCATAAACTCTTTCCATGTATATACACACATAAACAGCACAGAATTCCCTCTTCCACATTGACATCCTTCTTAGCCAAACACATGAGCTTGTGACCTCCTCCTCTTTGGCATACCAGGGCTTTCCCAGACATTCACTTCACGTCCATGTTCCTCAAATATATAGAAACAGTCTAGCTACGCTTGGTTTGATGCTAATGTGATTTAGCTATATTAACCTTATTAACCAGAGGCTTTTTTTTGGTTACACAATTCATTAACAAATAAATATTCAATTAAGTCTCACTGCAGAATAATCTCACGGCCCATTTATTTTACGTTTTATTCTTTGTGGTCTAAGGTGTCCATCATTCTGTCACCTGTCCTTGAGAAACCCTTTATTCCTCAATATATCCCTCAATATAAGACAAGTCTTATTTTGTCTTATATTGATTAAAGTACAAATGACACAAATATAATGTAATGAAGGCGTGAGGTGTTATCCATGTTGTATCATGCAACAAATAAACCCCATTCTCCCTGAAAAGAGAGCGATTTTATTATTTAATTGTATTATTATATATTCTCATAATAACAAAGCTGCATGAAAACCTTTAGAAAGAGTTCTTGTGACAAACTGTGAGGCCTTGGGTGTGTGCGTGTGTGTGTGTGTGTGTGAGTGTGTCGGGGGGTGGGGGGGGGGGGGGTTCTCACATTTAAGTGATTTACAACATGAACTCTATTGTTCTCGAACAGAATGAAACAAGATGTAGTGTAATTGTAAAAAAGCAGGTATTTTCCAGGACCCCCATCTGTCAGCACAGCTGTTCAGGAAAAACAAGATCCCTCATCTAAGGTCATGTTTACCCAAGATACTGCAATACAATGCCTTCATAAAACCACCATCACATTGCAACAGAACACAAGAAACACTAGCCCCTGGAGGCTCACACACACACACACACACACACACACACACACACACACATGTGCACACATACACACAGAATCAGCTCCCATTCTGCCAGGCAACACTTTGATGCTATCATCTTCCTGTTGGGTAGATGAGTTTCCAAGACTCTGAAACATCTTCCCTCTTGCGCTATTACACGATTAATGCAACAGCAGAAAAATATCTCATCTTTCCACCCCCACCCTTCCTTGTGGTCTTTTGTTCTGACTTTGCTGTGTTCCTGTTTTGACCATAAAGGCAGTGTAGCGGGAGAGGAAAAGATGATATGTACAACAGATTTTGGCCCTCATGCAGACACCGAGGAGCCCAATTGGATGAGGATATTCTGTTATGGAAAAAGGAAGACCCCCTCACCTCACCCCTCCTTCCATCCCTTCATTAACAGCCAGAGCACTGTGTTTATGAGGTGAAAAAAGCACATAAGGGAAAAAAGGCTCCCTCATCTGGAATGCAGGGGAAGGTGAGAAAAAGGTGTTTGGGAGATAGAAGGGCCAAGGGAATGGAGGAATGGACAATGGAAGAATCTCTCAACAGACCATTTATGTAAGGAAACTAAAAATCCAAAGCCAAATCATACACAGAATGAGAGAACTCCTGTTCTTGGAGCCTAGTAGTCTGTACTGAGGGGGGTGCTAAAGGAAAGATTGTGGATCATTAAATTCAAAATGGTTCATCTCATGAGCAAATTGAATAGGAATCTTGTGTGGAAATTTAGTGTTCTCTCCTGTGGGTTGGGCTAGTGGTATGCATTAAATTTTGCACCATCCTGACAATTAAATTTCAACTTGATCAATGCTTTTCAATTTGTAACCATATTTCTGTAGCAATTTTTTGGAAAGTAACGAGATAGCTAGCCATTTTTAATCATGTCTGTAAAGCTATGAATTGATCTCCCCGAGCCACGGAAAACAGCTGTCAGTGGGCACAAAAACAGACCAATTTGAATTTCTGAACAAACTGCATTGCCAATGACATATGTCTTTGTAAGCAGATAGTACAGTGAAGGTGGAGAATCAGAGCATGTGTCCTCAACTCACCCCGATCCTGAAGGCAATTTCCTTTAGAGCTCTCCTTCTCTCTGCATCTAGCCAGTGTGTTTCTATGTGTGTCTGTTAAGTGAATGCATGCATATTAACATGAGCAAAAGGGTGCAGTGATTTGCCTGCAATTTCATTGTGTAACATTTCAACACTTTGCTCACAGCTCTAACAGTAAACCCCCTAACTTATTTCCATGTTTCCACTCCTTTGTCTCTGAGACATTTTTCTCTGTCATGTTTCCCTCTGGCACAACATAACTGAGTGAACCCTGGAGGCCTCCACGTGGTCTTGGCCTCTGCCATATGTAATCAACTCACATCTCTGTTTGGGCTGGCCTCCGTTGCCTTTATTGTGTAGCAAACCCTGACTGGTCCTTACTTGAATAAGCCTGTGTACATGTGCACATGAAAAAAGAAAACTGCATACATAAGCACACATGCATTTCATAACAGCTAAGACATTCAATTTCTTTGTGTACCTAGAATTATTAACAGCTAAAGTACGTGGGGCAAAGAGATGTGGTATTTGCTTTCTGCAAACCTTAAAAGCCTTTTAGGATGATCACCTTTTTGGGCAGGTGGGGGTTGATGGGGGCTATGTTTTCATGTTCTCTTTTGTCATCTTTTTATCATCTTTGAACCCTGATGCTGCATTCTATTAGTATTCCATACACGACTCACTGTCACTGTTTGCACTGTCTACTATGGCTGTATGGCAATTGACAAATGATAATAATTGAAAATAACCCATTTACTGACAAAAGGAAATAACTGATTACTAAAAACACTGAGTTAATTTTAACTATAATGCTGCACTAAAACTTGTCTTCTTCTTAAACTATGTCTATTATGTAGGGATGAAAGAACTATGTATAACATGAAAGTTTTTGTTCATATTGACAAACACAGAGAACCACCTGTCTCTGCAATTACCTTCAGCTGCACAAAATTCTAGGAATTATTATTGTGTAATACCTTATAATTTTATTTTTAACATTACATAATGCAAAACGGTATGCATTAGTCCCTCAGAATCAGTTTCAGATTTGCTTTGTCAATTGCTTGCAAAGCACTTTGGTATCTGAATTGTTTGAAAGGCGCTATATAAATTATGTTTAATTGATAGGGGATTTCAGCTATGGGTGTACAATGTGAACAGACAGTGGTTGAGCACACAGCCCTGTGCACTGATGGTGAGCAATGGAGTGGAAGAGGGTTGACCACCCATCCACACCATCTGTAGTCTGTTTGTGAGGAAGTCCAATGTCCAGTTGCAGAGTGTGTTACTCAAGGTCAGAGTTCTGAACTTGCCATTGAGATTCATCAGGGTGATTGTGTTGAGTGCTGAGCTCAAATCAACAAACATGACTGGAGGGCAGTGTCATCCTCTGTGGATTAGTTTGATCTAAATGTAGATCCGTGAGGATCCACACTCGTTGGGATATTGTCTTATACGTCATACTTCAGAATGAGGATGAGTGTCCCAGGGCTATAGTCATTTAGACCAGGTACTGCAGACATTTCAGGTACAGGGACAATAGCAGTTGTCTTGAATCAGGTGGGAACACTCTCCTGTGTATGTATGTATGTAGCTGGAATGAATACATTTACATCTCCATATCACACTAAATAGTATTAACTTTAATTATGTTCTCCTCTTCACAGGATGAAGTGAAGGTTCCCTCAAAACTCAGCATCTCTAAATCCATGAAGGTTTCTGAGTCTGTGTCAGGAAGCAGAGGCGGCAGCCTGCTAGAGCTCAAGGAAACTGTGGAAGAGCCTGGAGAGGAAGGAGGAGAAGAAGAAGAGAAGGCAGACAAACCCCATGTAGACCTTTCATCAGATGAAGAAGGGTTGGATATTGAGCAGGCCATTGAGGAGTCTCGTGCCGAGCGCATCAAGCGCAGCAGCCTGCAGCGTGTACAAACCTTGAAGACAGTCTTCTCAAAGGAGAAGATGGATAAGACCAGAGCAAAGACCAAAGAGAACCTGGAGAGGACCAAACAAAAAACCAAGGAGAACCTGGAGAAGACTAAGCAAAAGACAAAAGAAAACTTGGAAAAGACCAGGCAGAAAACCAAGGAGAATTTGGAGAAGACCAAGCAGAAGACCAAGGAGAACCTGGAGAGGACACGTCACAACATTGAGAAGAAAATGGGAAAGCTCGGAACACGCATGAGTGTCAACCCTGAGCGCAAGCAGAAGATCCAGACATCCCGTGACAAGATGAAGAAGGCCTTCACACCTGACCATGTTGTTTATGCCCGATCTAAGACTGCCGTGTACAAGGTGCCCCCCTTCACCTTCCATGTCAAGAAAATTCGTGAGGGTGCTGTTGAAGTGATCCAAGGCACTGAGATGGTGGAGGTGTCCCAAGATGCTGAACACTTCAGTGGCATGGATGGGGAGGCTGAAGAGGCTGCAGTGGAAGTTGAAATGGAAATGATGAATGGAGGAGGGGATGAGGAAGAGGCTGAGGAGGATGAAGAGGATGACAGCCAAGATGTCCTGCAGGATAATGAAGACAGAGATAGAGACAGTGACTAGGTAAAGATTAAGGAATTTGGAAAGGTTTTCAGAAAATCCTTTGGAGCAACCCTGAGGTTCTTTTGTAAAAACTGATGATTGAGATTGTTAAAGGATAATAGTAGTTATTACTATTTGGGTCTAATTTGGTTCTTATTTTTGTGCTTAATTTTCCATTATTCCTATTAGTTATGATAATTTTGAACTCACCAAAGTGTTTGCTGAGATCTGGGAATATACCAGTATTCCTAAGTTTGAAGGGTCATTCAGACAATGAAATGGGTGGTTAAAGAGCCAGGTGGAGGATGAAAATGATCATCTTTATTTTCTCTATGAAATAGATTTGCTGACCTTGTGGGTTTATTTCAATTATGATTGATTGTTTACTGCGAATGTCTCTTGATTTATCAGACTTTTTTTTTTCCGAAATTTTCGCCATGTCTGGAACAAACCAGAGCAATTAAACACTACTTGTAGGGAGGATCTTTTTGTTTTGGTATGGTATAATTGTTATTTTAGAATAAATATATGGTTAAATAGTAACATGAAAATATTCTGAAAGGGGTCACTTTTAGTGACAGAAAGAATCATCGTGTGAATCTGCAGCTCTTCTCGGCTTTTAGTATTCTCATAGCTTTGTTTTTCGATGTAGCAGTCAGCTGTTCTCTGAGGAAAAAATTCCAAAAGGCCTCTGCATACTACCTGCACAGGCACAGTAAGAGACTAGATGAAGTGGGTCCTGCTCAAGGTTTCTTCCTGTTAAAAGGGAGTTTTTCCTTGCCACTGTCTGCTTGCTCGGGGGTTCAGGCTCTGGGTCTCTGTAAAGCACCTAGAGACAATTTTGATTGTATAAGGTGCTATATAAATAAATTGAATTGAATTGAATTAGATGGCCAACAAAGTGGAGCATTTAACAGCTAAAGAGCCAAATATTTTCCCAAGACTTTATGAAAAGAAAAAACAGATCCAAGAGAGTGAATATTGGACTTACATTTGCCAGGCGGATACGGACACAACTCCAAACGAATATTAACGGTGCTTCATGTCTGCTACATGTGTAAATAGGCCAATGTTTGCAAACGCATTCACCATATCACCTTGAAAAAGTGATGGCAGTCAGTAGGTGCTCAGTGCCTAGGCCCAGAATATTTTTATCTAGCAGGTTCATCTGAGTATTAACTGCAGTTTCTCCGGATCTCAGCAGTCAACTTGGTCAGACAACTTAATAACAGTAGGAATGATGGCCAAGATTACCCAAGTTGGTAACAAACAGAATTATCAGACTTTGACTTTGACTATTTGACTACAGGTTAGGTTCTTGACGAAACATAATGAAAATTAAATGGAAAATTTTTGTTTACCTGAAAAAGTACTTCCAGGATTGAGTTCATTTGTGTTTGGATGGTGTAAATGATCATTCAGTAAAGAGAAGAAGAAGAAAATAGGAAGAGGAAACAGAAAACAGCTTTGCAGTCGGAGGGGCTGGTGGAAGGGAGACGGAACAATGGCAGAACTGACATGATGAGGAGGTCACCATTATCTGCATTGTAACAAAATGTAATTTGTCAGCATTATCATTCTTGTTCTATTTTTTAAAACACAGTGAAACACAGTCAAACATACACTCATGGAGGGTTGGGAAGCAGGTTCCCAATGGCCAAATTATTCATTAACTGAGTTTATATTTGTGCTAATCCTGAAATTTCATATCTTTTGGAAATATTTACATATCACAGATGCAAAACTACTCCTTCCACCCCATTTGTTTTTCAGCTATTTAAATACCAAAGTGTTAGCTTAATCAGCTTAATTTACCTATTACTTAGAAGTGTAGTGATTCTCTTGTAATTTCTATGTTTTGATGAGCTCACAATTGAGTATGACTTTGTATGTGAACACAATTTATACTAAGTTGATGTTTTTTTCCCTTTCAACACTGTCAGAATAGAGCCTAATACTTATCCTATCAAGACACCTTGTTTTCTTTCATGCAGTTTTCTTATGTCATATTTTACTGCAAGTGTTCTTAAAGAATAACTAGAACCCATGAAAATGAAGGTCTGCAAAACATAAGGCTGAGTCAGTTTCTTCATAGTTCCATAACATTTCACCCACCAGTGATAATCATTTTATTTTCTCATGAGAACATTTTTCTTAAAAACATATTATTTGCTATTTAAATATGTGTATCATAAAAAACTGAGATATGGACCAATACTTTCAGCAAAGTCTCACAAACCTCTGATAGAAACAGTTTTCACTGTGGTCAAACACTGACCCCTAGTGTTCAGTTATCTCACTATAATTTTCTCTGTAGTGTAAAGGTGCATTTCTCCAGATGTCCAGCAATGCTCTGATAATTCAATAACCATGCAACAATGCTACATTTGCTTATTTGTAACAAAATATATAAATGTGTTGTATATGTTCACCACAGTTGATGGTATTTCATGAACGCCTTGCACAAATGAATCCAAGAACTAATGTTTGTATTTCTTGAATGTTCTGTTCTGACTATATTTTTATTCAAGATAAATGTTCATCCACCTTTGTCAGGGTAGTGGGAGAACCTATTCCAGCATACTGAAGCATACACCCTGGACAAGTCAGTGCTCCATCAGAGGCTAACACAGGGTCAGACACAAGATAAATTTGTTAAAAAAAGAAATACAGTTGTATGTAACTACCACAATGCCACATTGCTATAGATTTGCTAGTTCTTTTTTTCTTTTTTTTTGGTATATAATGTGAATCACTGCCAGCGTCAGTAGTAAGAGAGCCTGTTGCATCATGCCTCATGCACCGCTTCTGCATTTAGAACACTTCTTCAGCCAAATTATTTTTTATCTTTTTATCTAGGATTTCACAGGGCAATAGATGACAAAATCAGCACTCTTACATGTAAGCAATGAGAAAATATTATAGCTTTTTGATGCACAGTTGGGGGGGATTTTATTTTGAGTTTTATGTGCTGCCATTCAAAGGGGACTAACAATACCATGAGTCCTATGTCAATGGAACACAAAATATAGTTAAAATTTAATGGTTTCCTTTTTTTTCTTGGTAATTGATACCTGTATAATGTTTCATTGCTTAACCACTAATGATTTAATTAATAAAAGCTATTTGGTTCACAGTTTCTGTGTATTTATTGAGTGTTTGCTGAAAAGTGAGGGACTAGGCGAAAATGTTGATTACAATATCTAGTTACTGTAGATCTGTATGATTCGATGCAATGTGCCTTGTGAAGTTCATTTGATAATATTTGGCTTATTTTAGTTTTATATTTAAATATATTTGTCAGTCATGGCATATTATGGCTTTAGCTTAAGTGTAACAACCTGAATGTTACTAAAATATTTCAGTTAGAACATCAAAAGATAAAAAAATGTATATTATGTGTGTATGTCTGTGCGTGTCACAACAGTTGGAATAAAGAGTATGACATCATAGCCTTTATATCATAATATATATGAACAAAAGTATTCAGACACCTCTATATTATTGAATTCAGGTGTGGTATGGGCTGTTTCTCAAGGGTTTGTCTCGGCCCCTTACTTCCACTGAAGGAAAATCTCAATGCTTCAGCATTTTTATACATTATGGACAATGCTATATCTCCATACCTGAGGCAACAGACCCGGAAATCCCTCCACCCCATCACAACTGCAACCCAGCGCACAAGGGAACGTCCAAAAAGTCATGGCCGAATGAGTCTGATGTGGAAGAACCTGACTGGCCTACACAGAAGCCATAGGCGCCGATTCCGTGGGTGCTTCGGGGCCGGACCACCCACGGAGATTACCGAGCACCCACGGAGATTTCCGGGCACCCACGTGTGCCAGTCTACACTTCATTGATTTGCTAATGACCACTCCCTGCTACCTATAAACTCATTGCGTTGTGATAAACTGCCAAAAAGGCTGAACGGTAGTGGTTGATTTAGCCAACAAAATGGATAAATATATCATTAAAAAAGTAAAAAAAATATCCACCGACCCCACACCGTCTTCCAGTAGGCCTACCTTGTCAACGACTGAGCACAACTGCAGTAGCAGTACGGATGATGTTAGGCAGAAAAAAGGTCGGGCTTTCCAAGCTAGCTGGAACGGCAAATACCCAATGGATAGCCTGCGATGCTGCAAAAAACAAGGTGAGGTTTGCACTGCAGCCACAAACATGGGCGCCCCTCTCTTATCTACAACACATGACCAAGAGTCTTTGAGAGCGTTTGTACGGGATGGTTTTTTCCAGCTGGGCCTAAACACTGGAGAGATTTCAAACTCATCAAAAGTCAAATCTGCATAGAGCTGCAGATAGGACTGTTGGCGCTGCTAATGCGGGTGTAAATATTGCCACATCAATTTCTGCCGGTAAACGGTTGAATTGTGGATTTTGTTTTTCCTTTTTCTGCATCGGAGCTGTTGGGTTGCATTGACATTAAACTGCTCGTATGCAACACCAGCGTGTAGACTGTGTGATTGTGAAACACAGTGTGTGAGCGCGCGCGCGCTCGTGTCAAAACAGCAACGAGTCATAGCACGAGCACCCACCAGCAAAAACATAAATCGGCGCCCCTGACGGAAATGTGGAAGCTGCCATAGACTCAAAGAGGGGACCAGGTCCACAGTAATGTCCTTACACTTAGCATGCAATGTCACTAAAGTCCCCATTGGTGTAATGGTCAGGTGTCCCAATACCTTTGTCTATATAGTATAAATTATTTATAGAGCCAGACAAAACACCAAATTAATGAAAAAATAATGTATTTGTTTTTACCCAGCATGTTTGTGTAGATTCTCAGTCATCCAGGTCATCTTGTGTAGAAGAGCTTTAGTTGGGGCCACTGGACTTTAAAAGTTTAAAAGTGTAGACGTTTCAGCTCTCGTACAAAAGCCGAGGGCATAAAGAAGGAGCGCACACACATCAAGACAGCACTTAGATACCTCATCTGGGCCTTCATCAAATCTTCAAAAGGCCAGAGAAATAACAGGATCGCTACCATCAATCGGGTCATCACTGTCCCGTATGTCGCTGGAGCGTCTGATAGATTTTCTCCAGACTTGACATTCCAGTTCACTTCAAACCCGTCAACACCCTCAGACAGAAACTGGTTCATCCTAAGGACAAAACTCAAACTAAAGCCAATCTAAGCAATGTCATATGCGATCCAGTGTAGTGAGGAATGCAATGACCTGTACTTTGGGAAGACCAAACAGCCGCTCCACAAGCGCATGACCCAACACAGGAGGGCCAACCCCGCTGGCCAGGATTCAGCAGTTTATCTACACCTTAAGGGGAAGGGACATTTATTTCACGACAATAACGTTCACATATTGGACAGGCGGGTGAGAGGTGAAATAGCTTCACTTTTAAACTGAAATCCAATTGGCCCTGCTTAAGCTCTTCCATGCATTTATCCAGAAATGTTTTAATGTTTTAGAAATATTTAATGTAGCACATATTCAAATGTATTCCTTCCACCCAGCTGTTTGTTTAGCTGCTTAAATACAGCAACAACAAGTTGTCTTTCATGCAATACTCTTCTGTAACATTTCGCTTCCCAGAGAATCACATTTTTATATACACCCAAGGCCTGGAATGTGAGGGTTCTGCGCAGTATCTTAGCCGTTTCTAGGACTGCGCTCTTCTGGACAGATACACCGATGTTGTATCTAGAATCTGCTGGAGCCTGCAGGAGTCTGGGGGGTCACAACACTGGGGGCACTGGTGGTGTTTGGTGCGTGTGTGTGTGCGCGCGCGCGAGATTAATCCAAATTTAATTCTAATTTTTTCCATCTCCTTCTTTTATTATACCATTTTAAATTTTTTCTTGTTCTCAACTCTTCATCTAACCTGTTGCCCTATTTACTCTGATCCATCAACACAGAGGTGGGGCTGGTAGCGGAAATAGAAGCACTGGCAGGACTGTACCAAGTTATCTGTAGTTAGCATGAACACGACCGGAATTGGAGAGTTTATATACGTAAGTAAAAGCGTAAAAAAATATTCTTACAATTATTAGACGGAAAACAGACTATGTTTTTTCTTATTAACAACTTACTAATGTAGCTTATATGTAAATATTAAGGGATCTAAATCAAAGAATAATCACCGGTTAATAAACCAATTAAACATGTTTTTATTTTGAAATTTGTAATCGGAAGCTGCCCATAATATTCGTTCGTGACTTGTTGCTGGTCGCAACAGCTGCTTCGCCAGAAACCAGAAGGCGAAAAAGAAGTTAGCGATGTGACATGTACGTCAACTAACGTGTATTAGGTTTAAAAGTTGTGTTTGTGCGTGTGTGTCCGCCGCTTGTCTATGGTGTTTCTTGTAAACTGTGCTGCAGTCTTTTAAAAGGTGAGTTCAAAACATTAACTAGCTCGTAGCTACTTGGTGGCGCATGAAAGTGAAGTTTTGGTCGAGCGCCGTACTGTATCGGTGAGCTCTCCTAGTTTGCTAGCTATTAGAGTAGCTTACGTTCGTCGGTCGCTAGCTAATGCTGCGCTGCCCCGCTTAAGTAACTTAAATTCACCATGTTACAAGCATGCGTACATTATTCCTACAGAGAGTTTGCCATTTCCAAGTTTTCTGCATATAATTTCTGGTTACGAACAAGCCAGTTTCAGTATATAATAATGTTAGCAAGCTAAGCTATGTCTCAAACTTGTTGGGAGCTTCCTTGCTGTAGATCGAGGCTTTATTGTGTACCCTGAGATGGTAATTTACTCCTCATACAGAGGATTAGTGTTGAACTATATATTTATATATGTGTGTGTATATGTGTATATATATATATATATAAAAAAAACTAAAGTAAGACAAATATTATCAAATGAACTTCACATGGCATATTGCGTCCAATCATATAGATCCGCAGTAAATAGGTTTTGCAATCAGCATTTTTTCTGCCTGGTCCCTCACTTTTCTACAAACACTCAATAAGAAACAGAAACTGCGAACAAAATAGCTATTATTAATTAAATCATTAGTGATTAAGCAATGAAACAGGTATCAATTACCAAGAAAACAAACTATTTTGTGTTCCATTGACATAGGACTCGTGGGATACGAACAGGCATGTTAACTTACGTGTGGAGGATATGATTTGTCGGCCCTGCATACTGCATTTGGCCATACTGCTATGTCGATTATATTTTCAGTAATTGTATAATATATTGTATTTTCTCGCCTAAATGATATCCTTTGTCAAAGTACAGGTCTTGGGCAATAATACTATTTAATATTTTAGTATAAATAGCATTCTTTTTCTTCAGATTTTTTTCTTATGTTGTCTGTTGTGTCTTTGATGTACAGAAGTGAAGGAGTGTACACCTTTTGCTCAGCTATTGACTGCTGACAGATAAAGGTGGTACAAATATGTTTTTGTTAGAATTTTGTGTTCAGTTTCAGTAATATGCAGATGATTGACATATGTGAGTGTTTTGTAGTAAATGGCAGGGTATCTGTAGGAATACACAATATGATTGTTTTTAGCTGATACCAGTAATTGATAATTACCTGCTTCTATTGACTGACACTGATAAGAGATGTATTTTAACGCTCGTTACATAGTTTATGCCTGAGTGACAAAAGCGAGCAAAGATTGATGATTTAATGTTTCATTACTCTAATTATTTATCTAAAGATTTATTGTGTTAAAAATTGTAAACCAACTTTAAAGGTTCCTACCTTCACCTACTGGATATTGTGTGATGTTTGTCACATTAATGAAAGCAATTTAGCGTTGTTTTATTAGCTGTACTTTGATTGTATCAGTTAAATAGCAGATAATCTTTGATAATAGAATAAATAAATAATGGAATAAATTTATTCAAATACATCTGTTTATGTATCAGTAGGCGAAATGGAATATGAAGTCACAGTGAGCTGAGGCATTGTACGCTACAATTTGACAAACTGAATCAAGTGTAGCTTTTCAGTTTTGTCTGTATAGCTAAAGGACCGTAACTAAAAGAATCCAAAGAAATAGGCGGGTACACTTCAATCCCTATGGAACTTCTTGCCTGTTTGGCAGATATTCGTTTGCGTTATTTAATGCCATCACTGTTTGATCTATCTGAAAAGTATTCATCAAACTAAAATGCATTTGACTATTACGTACGTACATATATTACTTATATTTTCTTTGCTTGGTTGAACTAATTCGTTGTTGCACAGTTGTTTTTGTTTTCTTGATTACTGTAACTACTCCTATTACCCCCTGGGGACAAATAAAGTGTATTGAATTAAATTGAATTCCTGTTCTCAATGAAGCATTGTAAAAGCTCTTTCCTCTTGCTCACTTTTCTCCATCTCCACCATTATCTATTTACTCTTTTACTCTTGCTTTCTCATCCTCTCCCTGGCTTCTTCTCCTGCCACACTCCTCAGGAGCACCATGGCAATGTGGATCCAGGCCCAGCAACTGCAGGGTGAGGCATTGCACCAGATGCAGGCATTGTACGGCCAGCACTTTCCCATTGAGGTGCGACACTACCTGGCCCAGTGGATTGAGAGCCAGCTCTGGTACACAGTAGACCTTGATCTTTTTATTTTCCTTTAGATATTAACTCCCTTTAGCTTTTTATAATGAAATATAATGCAACTGCCAAAAGTAAATTTAATGATTATCCAGAATAGCATTCCTGTCAGGATCAGGACACTTAAATTAACTTCACATTTCCAAAATACCTTTTAGTATAACACAGTACAATTCAATAGCACCCCAAATTACATCCTCCAAAGTGATCATACAGTTTAACTGGCAGCTTTCTGAAACAGTTTTTATGTTTGTGACTAACGAGTCTGGTGCACAGTTGCATTCCAAAGGTTTTAACTCTCTATATAAAGTTTATTATTATGACATCCTATCATACATGAGCAGTTTTATTTACTTTTCAGATGTTCAGTAGTCAGAGTTGAGAGTCATATGTAAATTATTAAGACCTGTGAACCGAAGGGCCCTTTAACAGCTATTCTTAGTGAGGTAGCTTTGAGTTTGATACTGCCCTCGGGTTGGTTAATATCTAAAAATCTACTTCTGCTTTTCACAGGGATTCAGTGGAATTGGACAATCCAGCTGAGGAGACCAAAGCTAAGCGTCTGTTGGACAACCTGGTGGCAGAGCTGCAAAGGAAAGCCCAGATTCAGGGAGGAGAGGATGGCTTTCTACTTAAGATCAAGCTGGGTCACCACGCCAACCAGCTGAAGGTACTAGTCAGCTACTGTAAGACAAGGGAGCCAAACTACTTTGCTCTGCAACCTTGTTTTACAAGTTCCTGGAACATTGCTGAAAAATGGTGTAGGTCTCAGACGCCATCTCAGACTTCTCATGGTGTAGGTTTCATTTGTCAGCTGTAATGATTATAATAAGTAATAGAAAAGTAATACAAGTAATAAAAGTATTACTGTGCGATCTGAAACAAACCTTTCCTGTGCATTTATTCTGTGGGATTTCTGTTACCTTCACTCACATATTTTCATATAGTGGTCAGAGTTAGCATTTCAGCTGATATGAAGCCCACTGAAACAAAAAGAGGAACCGATACACAGTGGAAGCATTTATCATCCCCCGGCATCTCTTAAATCTGTCTTTTTGATATTTGTAATGGTACATAAACAGATCATTAGATTCTCAAGTCCCTTAATTTTTTAATTTTTAATCAGATTAATGGTTCAAGTTAGAGATGCACTGATTGACTGGCCAGGGACTGGAATCAGATGGTTTCAGCATGCTGGGGTTGGACCAGAGATCGGCCGGTCAATCTCCCATCTCTACGATTCCATGCAGGTCTGCATGTGCCACACATTACATGCATAGCAGCGCAGGCAATAAAATCACAGTCGCATGCCAACATTTCTTTGACATGGAATTTGTTCAGTTAAAGTAAACCATGGAGGAAACCCTAAACCTAATCAGACACTTAAAACACCATCGCCCAGCTGAACGTGCCTGAAGTTGTCCAGAGCTTGGTGCCAGACACAAGCCGGCAGCCTCTTCTATCTTTCCTGGTGAATTTATAAGCATACTGTACAACATGTAAGTGACTGACATTTGTTGTGTTATATAGGTTTGCTTTTGTTTTGTAAAGTAAATTATGTCAGATAAAGTTGTGCGTACAGCTCGTTTTCAGTCAGCTGTTATTTGCAGCTCTTTTCAGTTCAGTTCAGAGTTTAACAGTTTAACAATTTCTTTCATTTTTGTTTGTATACGCTGTGAATTGTAGTTCTTAGAAAGAAAATTGAGTCAGCAAAAATCTCTTTTTTCAGTTTTGTCATTTTAACCCTAACTGAAATGATTTTTCAACTTGCATCAAACTAAAATGTAATGTGAGCACAGACATGCTATTTTCAAACAGCAACTCCACATAGTTAGTGAGCATAACATTCCTTATGCACATTACCAAGAATTATTTTACCCAGTCATGAGCACACATGCCATGTATACAAACCAAAATGTACTTAAAAAATGTCCAAATGTTGGGAGACATATGTTTATTTGTGATTTGGCCAAGACCTCCTTTTCAGTTGCACTATCAAACTCAGACAGAACTCTCTTCTACTTCCCCTATGACCGAGAATCAGCTCACCTCTAAGTATTTTCCTTCTGTATACTTTTACTGTGTAATGTACTTTTACCCAGTATTCTTGTTAACTCTCAGGTGCACTTAGCTGTGGACCAGCCAAAAAATATCAGAAAAGAGTATTTGAGTACGATTGTAACTTAACTGTTGAAAGTAAAATGGTGTGTAATGGCACTAGAATTGTTCCTGTTTGCTTCAGTATCCACACTGAAAGATGCATTTAAAACTCAAAGCCAAGTTCAAAAATCAGTTTTGGTTGGGGCTCTCGATTTATATCTTCCCAGCACAAAACTAAGAAGTGATACAAAATAGAAAATATCAAGGTGAGAAAGCAAGCAAGCAGGAAAATTGTATAGAAAAACAGTTTAGAGTCAGTGAGAGGTCAGGTTAGTGTTCTTATGTTGATATACTGCTGAATGCTGAAAGGTCCTGATGACTGACTTGTTCCCTTGGGTATTGATGACCTACTTGTGACTTGATGACCTACTAATTCAAAATCAGCATACTGTTGTTGAGGTTGTGACAGGAAATGACGGTCTATAAAGAAGGATAATTATTATTCAGCTGTTTTAAGCCAGTATTGGTTCTTCAGTAGTGGTCCAAAATATATGGGCACGAAGTAATTACCACTTTGAAAGTTATTTTCGCATTTAGGACTGTCAACAGGTGTGTCACATAAATAAGAGTAGAATCATGACATATGACTGAATAGAAAGAGCTCTGACAAGAGCTTGGCCAAATTGTTGGAATGATATTGGACTGAATTGATGTTATGAGTAATGTGCTTGTACGCATGCGCGTCTGATGTCTTTGCAGAGCACTTACGACCGCTGTCCTTTCGAGCTGGTGCGCTGCATAAAACACATCCTGCAGTCAGAGCAGAGGCTCGTTCAAGAAGCTACAAATGTAAGTGTTGGGGGGGTTGTTGATGTGTCATTGTTTGTTGCAGGAATGAGACATGTTCGAAGGAGGATGAAAAAATTATGGTGGCCTTTATGTGTGCACGATGAATTACACATATTAGTATCATGATGTTGGTCGAACCAAACTGAAGAGCCAAAAAGAAAAACTGATGAAGTAGATAAAGAAGATTAAGAAGGAAACATCTGGACATTTTTCAATGTTTTGTCTAGGCCAGCTGTGGGAGTGGGGGTCAGGCCATGGACAGTCTGTCACAGCGCCACCAGCAGATCAACCAGGCTTTTGAGGAGCTTCGTCTGGCCACACAGGAAACTGAGAATGAATTGAGAAAGCTACAGCACAGTCAAGAGTACTTCATCATCCAGTACCAGGAAAACCTGCGCATCCAGGGTAATGACAAACACACCAAAAATGAATGATAGGTGCAAACACACACCATTGCACCTCCAATCTATGGCTATGCTTAGAACCCACCAACCATTCATAAGACTCATGTTTTTAAGGTAAATTGTCCAAATACGTAATGCAACAAAATCAAATTTTCCATTCCTGTGTGAAGCAAAGAAAGCCAACTGAAGATCTGAAAACAGATTTAGCTTCAGTTGTTTTAAGCTCCCATTTTGTGCGTCTGGAGGACTGATTTCAGCCTTTTGGACTTTTACATATCACATCTCATGCTTCCTGTTTTTTAGCTCAATTGAGCAGCCTGTCGTCACTACCTCCAGCTGAGCGCTCCCAGCGGGAGACCACCCTACAGAGCAAAAGAGCCACTGTGGATGCATGGCTCACCAGAGAGGCCAGCACATTACAGAAATACAGGCTTGTATGAAGACACGACACAGACATCTCGCGCACACACACACACACACACAGTAATAAAGACTGCCAGATATTGTATACTCACAGATGTTTCAGGAAAGGAAAGGTATTTACATGGGTCCTGGCAGGATCATGTTCAGTACAGGCTGTGTGCTGTGTGGGTTATGTGGCATAAATCCCACCTAAGTAATTTTATTCAGTATGTGGACATTGACGGCACCTTATCAGATCCAAGATTGGTCTCTTGTGTTGTTCCCCAGTGTAACTTTAGCAACATAATGGTGTATTGCATTGATTTCTTTCCCAAGAAAATTTCTTTCCCTTTCTGTCCCCACTTTTCACCTTCCATGGTGGCTCATGTGTGTGCAGCAGCTCAAAGTGAAAGTGTAAATAACGTGAAATTTAAATTGGAGGGGATGGTGATTAATAATAAATTAAGTGTCAAAGCCTGTTAATGTTCACTTGAGATTACTTTATGTTTCCCTCCATTGCTTTAAATGTATTTTTCCTTATTTTTAATGGCTCACAGCAGCTTCATTCAATTATGACAAGATTCAGTTATTTTACAGAAATAACTCAATGAGTTTATGACTTTACTGTGCTTTTTAGATAAGTCAGTTTCCACAGCTGAACGTTAAGCCCAGCAGCACTACAATGTGCGTAAACATGATTGAGAATTTTCTGCTAGCTTGATTTTTTCCCCCTTTCTTTTGTGTATGTTAACACTCTGTGAGTGTGTTACATATGCACATGTTCCTCAGCTTAGTGCTGGCTGGTGGTGTGTTTGCAGGACCTGTCAGAACAACACCAGAAGACCCTGGCCCTGCTGAGGAAGCAGCAGACTCTGATCCTCGATGAGGAGCTCATCCAGTGGAAGAGGAGGCAGCAGGTGGCTGGCAACGGGGGTCCTCATGAGGGGGGACTGGATGTCCTCCAGTCGTGGTATATATCAGACATGCTTATTAATTATTTTAATGAACATATGTTATTAAATTGTATGGAGTATGTTGCATAAATATATGCACATAGAGGAACTCAGCCTCATTTTCTCCTCTCAACCTTTGTTTCCATACCGTGGATCATATGGTCACCTGCTCTCCCTGTCTACCAGGTGTGAGAAGCTGGCGGACCTCATCTGGCAGAACAGACAGCAGATCCGGCGCTGCGAACATCTAACCCAGCAGCTCCCTCTGCCAGGCCCCATGGAGGAGCTCCTGAGCAAACTCAATGCTGACATCACTGATATAATCTCTGCCTTGGTTACTAGGTGAGAACTAGACATCATGTCTTCAGTGTTGTATGGAGGCCACAATCCAGATTCTGTCTGTGACTGTGTACAATACCAGATCTTTACTCTTGGGAGGCTGTTGAAGTTGTCTTGGAAGCTTGCCCATTATGTGCTTTGTGCCTCATGCCTCCTGGGGTCTCTTGGGGGGTATGGTTTACCAGTACTGCTACTATGAGCCATTCCTGTGGGCTGATTTTTTTCTTTTTGCTATGTAATATTGACTGAAGTACTGGTATTTACAGAGGGTTGCAACATATTAGATTTTCACAGTACAACAACTGTCACTGTAAAGAATGAATGAGAGCAGTTTTTTGATTGGACAAACCTTTTATTATAATTTCACAAACGTATGTCCTGACATCCATAAAACTTGAAATAAAGATGATTATTTTTTAATAGCACTAAAACAGTACAATTTTTGTAGATAAACAAGTGTACAGGGTATGAAAGCTGTCAATTTTCACATCATGTTATACTGTCAAACTGATACTGTATCACTTTGTATCACTGTGACGAAGCACCAGGCATTTAAATCCCAGAAGCAGCAAAATAACGATAACTATATTTTCTATATAAAATGTCATTTCTGGTTGTCATCTTTTTTACAGTCTCAGCCTGCAGGGTTATTCCATCTACACTGTTGCTTAACCACAGAATTACATCAGTTTTGCATTGCACAATTACTGACTAAAGTTCCATTTTTGTTTCTCTACTGTCCGCTCACTCCCACCCTTTCTCTTCCTTGCACAAACAGGCTCACTTTATTTCTCTTTCTAGGGAGTCAGTTAGTATCACTTAATCAGGAGACTCTCATTTGAAAGGTGGGCGGTGTCCTAACAGAGTTTTTGCAAAACTTTCAACAAGGACTATTTAAAGTACTAGTTCCTTAACTTGCTTAAATATCTATCAACTAATGAACTGCACTGTTTCAATTTAATCCAAAATTATTGCAAGTGAAATTCATTTGAGATTCTTAAAGACTACTCTTTCTTGGCAGTCTCTGCCCATTGTTTTGCTCTGCATCAGAGTGTGGTTGCTTTGGGGGGGGGACACTCTCGGTTTCAAAACAACTGCTTTAAACGAACCTGGTGTGAATACACCCTGACTGAGCAAATGTGCATGTATTGATATCACTGTCGTTGGACAACTCGGATCCCATCTGAAGAGAAAATGTTGACTGACATATTATTGTCCACTCTTCTCTTCAGTACCTTCATCATTGAAAAACAGCCACCCCAGGTGTTAAAGACCCAGACCAAGTTTGCAGCCACAGTACGTCTTTTGGTGGGTGGGAAGCTCAACGTCCACATGAATCCCCCTCAGGTCAAGGCTGTGATTGTTAGTGAGCAGCAAGCCAAAGCCCTGCTGAAGAATGAGAGCACGCACAGGTAAGGTCCACATGCCAGCAATAGGACTTGTGATAGCAATTAATGATACAGGCCAAAATAGTGGCTTAATTAATTAATTGGTAGATACTAAACAGATAAACAATTAGTCATTGTGCGAGATTGACAGTAAGTGTATAATTCTCCTTTGTTGAAAATGTCTCCAGCTATAGTCAATGAGAAAGTGTCAATCATTTTAACTGCCTCCTTTTGCCCGGTAGTGAAAGCAGTGGAGAAATCCTCAACAACAACTGTGTAATGGAGTATCATCAGGCCACTGGCACCCTCAGTGCACACTTCAGAAACATGGTAAACTCTATTGGTTATATTTGTAGGGCTGCAAATGTGTCGCATTTCTGATACTCTTTTTGTCAAAGCCACAACCAATTAAAACATCTTATACAGTAATTGTTTTCACGAGCAAAATTATTTTTACACATTTAATTAGAACCCTCATCGAGTTTTGTAAGATGAAATCTAATGACCAGTCTGGTTTTTCTATCTATGCAAAGGCAGGCTGCCATTTTATTCTTGCCACCTTTGTTGAGAATTTCAGCAAAAGCGCAATTGCTTAATAAAGGAGGTGACTCATTCTGCCATCCTTAATAACCAAACTGTACAGTAACTAGTTGAATGTGCATTTCATTTTAAAATAACCAAAGATAAAGTTGTTGTGCCAGGCAACTTAAACCAAACCACAGTGACAGCATAGTTAGGTTAGGAATTGGTACAGTAGTAATCCTTTGGGACAACTCCAACCATCAAAGTTATGTCCAGTCAGGCTGAGACTGTTATTCTGTGTGTTCCACGGCATAGTGGAAAGGATCCCTATAGAAATAGAGCTTTTTGTCAGTAAAAGGTAAAATCCTTTTTGTTTAGCCAGAAGCCCAACTCTCACTCAATAAGAAAATCTAAACTTTTTGCAGTCATTGGCTCAGACTGCTGTAAACGGTTGACAGCTGAAATCAGTTTGATATTCAGCCATGACTGATTCTTGGCTGTAATCTCACAATTGACTGGTGAATTTCTTGGTTGCTACGTTCTGGCTCGACCAAAATTCTGGTTTGTCAATTTTTTGCCATGTTAATTTAATCAGGAGGAAAGTACCAAGTGGTAATGGGGGTGTTTTCAGAGTAAGTAGCAGTCTTCAGAACACCCCCCTTGTTTTCACTATTTTGGATTAGTCCAACCCACTAGAGTAAGATAGATTGAAGAATGTAGTAGAAGACCTAGGTCTGGTGGTTTGAAGTATATTTATTTAATTTTGAGCGTGTCATTGACAGTTAGTCCTCCTCTATCAAAGACATTGGCAGTGTGGCTACATTTTATAAAAATAGATAACGG
Organism: Scatophagus argus; assembly: GCF_020382885.2. Taxonomy (NCBI): domain Eukaryota; kingdom Metazoa; phylum Chordata; class Actinopteri; family Scatophagidae; genus Scatophagus; species Scatophagus argus. Next base: position 509,452 of record NC_058513.1, on the reverse strand, counting down.
AAAAAAAGTCGAATGTCAAGTTTGCAAGCAACAGTTTGCATATCACAGCTCGACTACAGACATGGCATATCACCTAAAAACGATAAGCTAACTTGTCTGCGTTTGGTTGCTCCATCCATTTTGAGTATATGAACATATCAGAATTGGCATATTTCAATGTTTTAATCTGTTTATTTTGTTTCTGCACTCGTCTTGATCTGGTAGCAAAATAATTAGGTCAAAAACGATTTTATATAAAGCAAATAGAGTACTAGTCTTGTACTAGTTTTGTTTACTTTCTGAGATCCTGAAGTTTTTTGTTTGTTTTGGTGAGATAAGGACTTATTCATTATTTGAACTGTGACCAATGGGAGCATCTTCAGTGATGTTCACTTGACACACAGCTACTCCCCAGAAATTGAAAATACAGGTACCCAGTTCTGTCAAAATATACTGACTGTGTTTATGGTGTTGAAGAAGTGTGTTTCTAATCACTTCTGATGTGTTCATGTCTTTGCTGTGTGTGTCTGTGTGTTTACAGTCATTGAAGCGGATCAAGCGTTCAGACCGTCGAGGTGCAGAGTCAGTGACGGAGGAGAAGTTCACAGTTCTGTTTGAATCACAGTTCAGCGTAGGGGGCAACGAGCTGGTCTTCCATGTCAAAGTAATCAGATGGGACTTTTGATATTTTACACTTGTGATTAAAATCCGAACAGCACTGGATATCTTGTTTGGTTGTTGAATGGTCTGCTACTGATATCATCTCTACTGTCTTTATCTGCTTTGGAAGACTTTAAATAACAACCAGAGTTCAAGCAGGTTTTATATCTTTGTCTAAGACCTCTCTAAACTTAATACTTTCAGCATTAAACATTTAGTAATCATCAATAAATATAAAGATCCAGAACATCCGGATGAATTTTAGAATTGGATCTGTTACCATGACTCGTGTTGTGTCTGTAACCTGCAGACCTTATCGCTGCCTGTGGTAGTGATTGTCCATGGCAGTCAGGATAACAACGCCACGGCAACAGTCTTGTGGGACAACGCGTTTGCTGAGCCGGTGAGTTGGCTGGTTTACACAACACACAAGTCTTTTTACATAGAACTCATAGAACTTGATGTCTGGTGGTGAGTTTCAATATCAAGTAATATTTGCCCATAACCATGTGGTGCCAGGTATTAAATAGCCAAATATGCTGTTAACATATATATATATATATATGTGTGTGTATATATATATATATATATATATATATATTAACATATAAGTATTGTTGTGTTCTAAACTTTCTTATCATCAAATCAAACCCCATGTGCAGAGCCAAACAAACAAAAAAAAACACATCAGTGAGCCATACTGTTGCCCTCTGACATGTTCTTAATTACTATGAATATCCCCCCATCTGAATAAGGGTTCTTCAGTGAGCTGTTTTCGGGAAATGAGATTTCAGAAAAATTAAACTATAGGTTATGAGTTGTTTTAAAAGATTTATGTCTTCATTAGGAACTTCGAGGCTTGGAGTTGCAAGCCACAGACAGTGTCACAGTGTCAATTTACAAATGGCAAATATTATAATTTTCTATATCTCAGTTTGACGCCTTTGGATTTGTTTTTTCAACCAACCATCTGTGCTTATCCAAACAATCAAAATAGTAGATTAATTTTCTTTTTATTTACTGATTGATAAATCAACTAATTATTGCAACTATAACTGGGAGGTTCACAAACACCTTAAGAAACAAAAATAAATTGATCTTTAAAGCCACAGTCTGTCGTAAGTGTGGTGCCACATATCTGTTTATTTCACTTGTGTTTTCCTTTACTACATTAAACATATTTTTTTTTACTCTCAGTAGATTACTGACTGCCTTGTTTTGACCCACAGTGCCCCCCTTTGTGGCATTCAGTGCAATTTTCCCATATTTTGTCAAAACAACAATGGTGAATTTTGTGAGAAACAACTGAACAAATAATGTGGCAGAGTTAGGTTCTGAACACAGCTTTGTTTTTCACCTGTGTTTACCACCCTTCCTCTTGTCCTCAGGGCAGAGTGCCCTTTATTGTGCCAGACAAGGTGCTGTGGCCCCAGCTGTGTGAGGCCCTTGATATGAAGTACAAGGCAGAGATGCACAGCAGCCGTGGCCTGTCAGAGGATAACCTGGTCTTCCTGGCACAGAAGGCTTTTACAAGCAGCAGCAACAACCCTGAGGACTACCGCAGCATGACCATATCCTGGGCCCAGTTCAACCGGGTAAGGCCAGCTCATTTGCATAGCTTAACATCCTAACATATTTTCTGCAGTCTTGTGTTGCAAGGAAAAGCAGGTACTCTCGAAAAACTACATTTTCTCCCAGTGCAGTGTCATTCCAAATGCTCTGACACAGACACACATATACACACAAAGTAGCCTTTATTATTAACCAGGGTTTGGCTTCTTGTGTGCATGTGAACATAATGATGGAGTATGTTTAATCTGTGCAGGAGAGCTTACCTGGACGCAGCTTCACCTTCTGGCAGTGGTTTGATGGCGTTGTAGAGCTCATGAAGAAACATCTAAAGCCTCACTGGAATGATGGGTAATGACCCTTTTGTAAGAAACCAGCTTTTATTTTGACAGTTAAGACGGCAATTTGTGATCACTGCATGATCACTGCATGATCACTGCCGCTGCTCACTAAGCAAGACATGAGCCCCACCACCTCCTGACCTGGAAAGAGGATAGGTCAAACAAACACACACAAACATGAAGTGTGGAAGGATACAGTGCTGATAGAAAGTATTCACCCAAATTACAAATTGAATCATAGTCCATATAATTTTGCTTTTTTGACAAGAATTTAGAAAAGCAAACTTTTTCATGTCAAAGTGAAAACATTTCTAAGAAGTAATGTCACTTAATTCCCGTGGACCTCCTGCTGTAGGTCCTGCTTGACACCGATGACTGTTAATACCACCTGTAATATTTCTGCATAATTTTATTACTACTATTACTACTACTACTATCAAAATCATTATTGTTAATACTGTCATTCCAATACTTACGCATTTCTGTCCATGTACCCCACCCCACACACTCTCACCTGTGTCTGGAAAGTCTCGTCACTGGTTAATCAGTATTGTTACGCTTGGCCCACGGGAAACCTGAATGTAGCATAAAATGGACCCCCATTTTTCAGAGCCCCCAATGATGGCCAGTGTCACATCATAGTGCATTCCAAAACAAAGTAGTTTTAGTTTTCTTATAGTAAACAAAACAAGGCATGAGGCTGTGCATCTCCCAAAATAATGAACGAAACAATCTTGAAAATAACCAAAACTAGCTTTCCTTGCCCACAGATAAAACAAAAGAAAATTATCTTACTTGAGCTCTCTGACCAGAAACAGTGGAAAAGAGAAAAATGGCTTTCCACTCCTACAATAATTTGGACTGCATGTTTACATCAGAATGATTTACAATATTTACACTCAAAACAAGCTTAAGGCATCAGAAACAATGAATGCGCTAATCAAAACAGCACAGGTCACGATTGGCAGGATCAGGTTGGGAGTTAGGGAGACAAGGTGCCCGCCAGCTGACATGGACAGTGCCATTTTTAAAGGATGAAAAGACAGCATCAACAGCAACGTACAGAACTACTAATTAGAAATTCTGACACAAGGTCGTTACAGTATTCCTGGCAACAATTACTCCATGAAGACAAAAGAACCCTCCAAGCAAGGTCAAGGTCAAGGAGTTTTTTTTTTTTATTGTCATTACAACCGTGTATGTGTAGTTAATAGAGCAATGAAACAGCATTCCTCCAGGATGCTACATGGTGCTACTCAAAAGGAGTGCACATATTGAGTAATAAAAATAGATAAAAGCTGGAGCTGATGTTGAGGGACCAGGTGAGGTTCTCTGCCAGGTGAACACCAAGGAACCTGGTGTTCTTGACAATCTTCACCAAGGAGCCCCCCCCCCCCTGGTCTCTTCTGAAGCCAACAACCATCTCTTTAGTTTTATCTATGTTAAGATACAGATTGTTGGCTGTGCACCACAATGTTAACATGTTCACCCCCTTTCTTGTAAACTGACTCTTCATGATTGCTGATGAGTTCCACCACAGTTGTGTCAATAGCAAACTTGATGATGTGGTTCGAGCTGTGCATTGCTGCACAGTTGTGAATCAGCAGCGTGAACTGTGGTGGGGCCCCAGTGCTCAGTGTGGTGGTCTTGGAGATGCGGTTCCCCATCCGGAATACCTGAGGTCTCCCAGTCAGGAAGTCCAGGATCCAGTTGTAGAAGGAGGTGTTCAGTCCCATGTAGCTCAGCTTTTCAGTCAGGTGTTGAGGAAGGATTGTGTTGAATGAATGATGCATGAATGAATGAACAAACAGCATATGTGTCCTTATTGTCCGGGTGGGTAAGGGCCAAATGGAGGGTGGTGACAATATGCAAACTGGTCCAGTGAAGGCAGCAGCAGGGTCTTTTAGGTGCCTCATGACGAGCCTCTCGAAGCACTTCATGGTGATGGGTATGGGCGTGATGGGATGGTAGGCATTGAGGCAGGACACTGGAGACTGGAACAGTCTTAACAGAGTTAACTCTGCATAGAGTTCTTCTCACATCAGCCGTGGAAAGACTGCTGCTGCCGGTCTTTATGCTGGAATTAGCATGACAGAGATGTGTATCCGAGGTGGGGATTGGGCTCCACACAGTATGCACCGGGGATGTTTGTGTAAACAAGGTTGAGTGCTTGTTCCAAAGTCCACATGCTGGTGAAATTTAAGGAGAAATGATTTGAGATTTGCATGGCTGAAATCTCCGGCAACAATAAACAGTTTGTCCCTCAGACACTCAGCTCACGCAACTCAGAGAAAAGGCGGGGGATTGATACAAAAAAAATTTCCAAGTTACTGAACATCGTCTGGAGTTCAGTTAAATCCATCATCAAGAAATGAAAGGAATATGGCACATGTGTAAATCTACCTAAAGCAGCCCATCTTCACAAACTGTTATCATGCAAGAAGGGGATTAGTGAGGGAGGCCACCAACACACCTATGACTACTTAGGAGTTACGGTACACGCTTCAGCAGCTGAGGGGGGTGAATATTTTTGCAATCACTTAGTTTATATTTGTAATTAATTGAAACTACTTTGACACTATCTGTTTTCGTCTTGGCACTAAAGAGGCCTTTTTGTAAATTTTTGTCAAAAAAGTCAAATTATATTTACCATCATCCCATTTATAAAAATAAGAAAAGGGGAAAACAGCCAAGGGGGTTAATACATTTTATAGGCACTATAAGCACTAATTGACAGTTAAAGCAAAAAGATCAGCTTGCAGCTTTGATTTAAAATCTTCAGTAGAGTCCTACTGTCCTCTGGTATAAGGGAGATGATTCCAGAGAAAGGGGGCAGGAAAAGAAAAGGCCCCTCAGCCAACTAGCTTCTTTTTAACTCTGGGACACATAAGATTCCAGTATTCTGAGAGCAAGGACCATTGGATGGGAATAAGATTTCACGAAATCAGAGAGATAAGAGCCCATTTACAATTTTATAAGTCATTAGAAGCACCTTAAAGCCCAATTTGCCAGATCGACACACAGAATTGCTGAATTATTGGTCAAATTGCTGTTGAACTTTTAAAGATCAGTTGTTGAGAATTTTTCTGGTGTCTTTGTGAAGTGGGGCCAGTGACCAGCATCTCATTTTTACTGGAGTTTTAGAAGCAGGGAGTTCTGCGACATTCGGGATTTCATAGCAGATAAACAGGCTTCTAAATTTGAGTGTCACCATCTCCCTTTACAAGCCCATATCCTGCAACTGATTATTGTCAGCATAGCAGTGAAAATGTATGCCAAAACTGTATGTAATTTGGCCAAGAGATGTAATATATAAAAGGAAGAGGGTCAAAAACAGCCCTGGGGTACTCTGTATTTCATGTAAGAAAAGGCTGGTGGAATTTGATTGTAAGAGACACGTTGTGTTTTTCACAAAAGAAATGGCTAAATGTAATGGCTAATGTTGCCTGGAGCTTCTAGTCAGAAATGAGTAGTAGGTTACAGAGGTCCAAACCCTTTCTTTCTAATTTCACATCACGAGATACTCTTCATTTTCTAACTTGTAATCTTCAGCCCAAACTAGCGCTGACTTAAGTGGTGTCACTTCAGGAAATTTAATAGACTTTACACAGTTCCCTTTGAAGACGCTTAATGCCTTATACTACTTTTTCTGCACATGCTGTGGTACTCCTCATCACTTGGAAACATTCTTTGTGTTATGGAGGTGCTGTTTCCCTTGGAATCTCAAAGAAATAGTAAATCCATCTATCCATTTTCTATACCCACTTATCCGTGCAGAGTCAAGGGGGGCTGGAGCCCATCCCAGCTGACAGTGGGTTAGAGACGGTGTACACCCTGGGCAGGTTGGCAGTCAGAAACAGTAGATGCCAAAACAGATTATTTATTGATTTATTTCACCTTAAAACAATAACTGAAACTGTTAAATCTTGGTGCCCCTTTATTTATATATATATATATAGATATATATATATGTGTGTGTGTGTGTGTGTGTGTGTGTAGATATAGATATGTGATGTATCTATGCTTTGTCTGGTTTTGAGGCATTTATTGAAAATGGAGTCTCATATTTTTTATCAACTTTCAAGAATGGCTTCCAATATAAGATATTTCAAAGCACACCTTATCTCTTCCTTCATCTGTTATAACAGAGAAAGTGCACTGCCTGCAGTGTGCTGGATCTCATGCTGTGTGAATATGTGTGTGTAGGGCAATTTTGGGCTTTGTAAACAAGCAGCAGGCACAGGATATGCTGCTATCCAAACCCAACGGCACCTTCCTGCTGCGGTTCAGTGACTCAGAGATCGGAGGCATCACCATTGCCTGGGTGGCTGAGAACCCCAACAAACCAGGTACCAAGCTGCTGTGTGTGATTCTTAGGGTGAAACAACACATCATTGAAATGTCATGTAACTGAAGAAACAATAGACATACAAACAAAAAAACAACCTGCTGAAAATGTAACGTTTGTTTTGTTTGGTCCAAGTCTAATTTTGTTTGTCAGGATCAGCTACTGATTTCATGTGTGCTTCATATTGTTGATATATCTGTGTAAGTGTAAAAACGTCTTCATCTCTGCGACAGTATTGTTTTGGGGCCTTAGTATATACAGTGATTGTAATTCTTGCTTACTCCTGTCTGGCTAGGTGAGAGGCTGGTCTGGAATCTGTTACCTTATACAACTAAGGACTTCTCCATTCGCTCCCTGGCTGACCGCATCAGTGACCTGAACCACCTTCTGTTTCTCTACCCTGACCGTCCCAAAGACGAAGTCTTTGCCAAGTACTACACCCCTCCACTCTGTTAGTATCACCAGAGCTTATTTGTATTCACATTTCAGATCACTGCTATGAATTAAATGCACACATTTACAAATAATATGTTTTTGCCTAAATACTTTCTTCTCATCAACTTATGTATAAGTGGTGTCATAGCAGTCCTTAGAGTCATAAAACTGGTGAAATGTGCTCAGTAAATGGATGACACTGAAAAGTTGAAATTACTAAACTGTAATTTTAAGGCACTATGTCTCTCTTGCAGCAAAAGCAGTAGATGGATATGTGAAACCACAGATCAAACAAGTTGTGCCAGAGTAAGTTGTCCATTTTGTCTTTTCTAAAGTTGCCAAATCTGTATAAATCACTTTAAATAGCCAGGACTGAAGAAATAGCAAGTTCCTGAATTTTAGTTTGGATTTGACAATGCAGCACTCCTCCATCTAGTTAGAAATGGAAACCGTTCACAAAATGAATGCCTTGCCCTCAGATAGTATTTTTAAATATTTGTTTGTTGTTCGCTCTGTTTCAACTGTAATTGGTATGATCATTTGGAGCAGACTGGAAGGTGGGGGTATCTGCACTCTATGTAAAGGTGTCCTGACACACGTCTTTGACTAACACCTGTCAGCCAATCAGAAATGAGTATTCTCTTCAGTGCAGTGATTTTTAAACTGGGGGGGGTTTACATGCCAGGAGGGCCTTGGGTGAGCCCAGGGAAATAATCAGTGAAGTTCTAAGCAATACTTCATCAATTAGATCCTTTTTTCTCTTCTTACTTTCCATATCATATTTATTAATTCGCAAAAGAGCCAAATTATGTTTACCAGGGGATGGTAGCTGTGTAGGTGTGAATTATTTGGCTTCTTAGGGGGAGACCTGCCAGGAAAGGTCTGAACCTTAGTGTGCTATGTTATTATTATGAGATGTGGTCAGTCGACTGCAGACATGCGCTGTTGAGCGTCGTATTAACTGCTGAAGTAATGTGTGACATATGTCTCTGATAGATTCACCACCCAGAACCCTGAATCCAGTGGAGGAACTCCCTCTTTCATGGATCAGACAGCCTCTCCCTCCGTGAGCCACCCCAACAACTTTGGTGTCTACCCTTCCATGTAAGTGCACTTCGTATAAAATCTTGTAAAACTACACAGAAAGGGAGCATTTTTCATCTCTTCTTTTTCTTTTTTATCTTTTTCTTGACATACTGATATGATGATGATACTTACATGCTTTTATTGAAGTAAAATTCTGATTGACATGCTTATGCTTACTTAATCAGTTATAGGCTAGCCTGACTCACTGGATCTAGACTGTTAAATGGTAAATGGACTGAACTTGTATCGCTGTCTTCTAGTCTGACTGAAAGTGTTTTTCAGCATGAGCCAGCATTCACCCATACATACACTGGTGGCAGAGGATACCATGCAAGGTGCCGCCTGGTCATCAGGAGCAATAACCACACTAACACTCACCCACCGATGGAAGAGCCATCTAGTTTTATTTGTTGCGTTGAATTTATTGTGCCTGTGGTTAATAGTGAAGTATGTTGTAGAGCGTCCAACAAAAATGTAATTTTTCCATGACCATCCCTCATGAAAGTGAGGTGTCTTTCTCTGCTCTGTGCCCTCAGGAGTGACACCATGTTAGATGCAGATGGAGACTTTGACCTGGATGACACCATGGATGTGGCTCGTCATGTGGAGGAGTTGCTCCGCAGGCCCATGGCCAACCAGTGGAGCAGTCAGCAGTCCTGAACCTAAAACCTGAACCTGCTGTACATATTCAGGTCTTCTCCCTCTTATCTAACAGAAGCACCTGTACCTTTTAATTTTTACTAGACTGAAACCACAGGAAGAAGTCTCTTTTACTTATCAGTCACAATGGAAGACACATCACAATCCACTGTTCATCTCACATGGGAGTTTTGGAAGATGAGTAATATTGTCTGTAGAGAAAGTAAGCTCACGATCAAAAGTCAGTAGCGTATGGCAGAGCCTGTGGTTAATGTCCTCTGTCGCTTACCATATTTTCTTGTGTGGAACTGATTTGACAAAATGGGATTTTTTTATACAAAATGAGACATGCACTTATTTTTTATGTAAGCTTCATTCATGTGTGCCTAGTGGGCTTTCATTTAGCACTGGGGAAACTTTTGCTTTAACATTCACAGTATACAAGCTAGCTTCACTTAAAATTCTTCTAAACTTTTTCTGTTCCATCTACACAGTTAACATTAATCCTAAATGTTACCAAATGCTGACAAAGTGATTCTGCTCTATCAAAGGCAATACTGGTCAATAAATGTTAGTATCTTGTAAATCCAAAAAAAATTAAAAAAAAAAAAAAAGGAAATGCTTAAAGTGAGACTTTGTACCTTTTGATGAACATAAACCAATGTGACCACAAGTACTATTCACAAGATGATGTCAAATTGAATTTTCCTTCATTGTCCAATTTAAAAACTCCACAGGAGTTTAAATTAAATCTTGAACTGAAATTATGAACTGATTGATGTGCGAGGATATGGTATCAGGTGGCTTGTTCAGTTACTTACTATAAGTCTAAGTCTGGTCTATAAGGCTATAAGAGAAAAAATTGTTGCTGCATGGTAAGGACAATTCTCACCTCAGTCTTAATATATGCAAATGTATTTACAGATTATTGATATTGTAGTAAATTTTAAAGGGGCAGTGATGTTATAGCACAGGTCAAATATTTAACTATGCGATGTACATGGACAGATAAAACACTGCATATTGTTTCAGTGGTAAATGAGTGGATTGTTATGAGTTTGTCTTCATTTTGACACAGCGCTCAGGGTCAAGTCAGCACACGGTTGTGCTTTAAACGAGTGTGGGTTTGAAGATGTTGAGCAACAGCCTCTGAGTTTTGGCACATTACAGAAAACATTCTGGTGGTTTTACCATAAAAATAAAACTCCTAGTGCAAGAGTAGCAGAAGTGGAAAACTGAGCCAACTGATGCTGTACTGTCAAACACAGAGCCATATTCATCTAAAGTCTAAAGTCTAACATTAGCCACCATAAGCTACCAGACCAAGTAAGCACTGTAGTAGCAAACACCTTGAGTGGACTCAACAGAACAAGGGTGAATTTATAACCTATGAATCCAACTAATTTTCATTGTAACGGTCTCTGGCCTTGGATTTCCACACCGATATTTTTTCTACTAAATGACCATCTATATTCTCAGTAAGGATGAAAAATCAGTGGAGTTCGTCTTTAAGTTGTTTCTCTAAAGGGTGCATATTTCATTTTGGATCCCAGATTCAATCTGTACAGTATACAACACCTATTGTCCTTAGACAGACATGTCATAGATGTCTTGTGTACTGACTTATCAGACAATCAGGTTGACAGATTATGAAGATGTACTGAATTGACTATTGTATTGTTTGTCAGCTGTCTGACACCTCATTTTAAATTTAACCCAAAATGAACTTGACATTTATCCTTTGCCTAAACCTGACTAAATTCTAAAGCTGTTAATAATTTTCAACAATGAATTTCTAATACAGTATTTTAATCCAATCCTAAGCCGCCAAGCCCAAACTCATTTGCTACGCTGAAGTGCTTACCAGCTCAAGCAGAAAGGTTGAACTCATGTCCTTGTGTTTACCTCCAATATCTAGTGTTGACCTGTTGAAGTGGGATTGTGACAGTTATAGTGAAAGCATGTAAACGTGTGTGAATATATGGCATCAACATTAACATTAAGTGCTTTGTACAGTATGTGCTATCTTACAAGCTAAGTTTTGTAATGTGTCAGTAGATTCTCTTGGGAGAATTCATACCTCATACTTTGGAGTACTTCTCTCAGTCAGAACAGTCTGTCTGTTGACCGTGTGTTCAACGTCTTCTGATTCTGCCAGAGCACAATCATTCAGATCTGCACTTTTAATGACGAATGAATTCATGACCAGCGTCAGTCCTGCTCTGCATATAAAGCTTTTTTTCTAGATTCTCAGTTACGCTGAAGTCATCACCTTCAGTAAATGTTTCTTTTCTGTGGAGCGTTTGTGTGAAATACAGAGACTTTATATGTCTGTGTGCCTTGTGGATTATCAAGGGACAGCACTGTCTATGACAGGATATTTTAAAGCCATAGTCATTAACACTGCACTACTATCAGTTTCAACCAGTGAGCGTCTGATCCCTTTTAGAAAACAAAACCCACCCAGATTGAAAGTTAACACCTCAGGAAAACTCACTGTGAAATACAAATAGATTAACCCACTTCAACCAGATAACAAGTGATGACTCTAGTGTAGATGGGATACTTTTCTAGCTGCCATGCTACTTTTGCCTGTTATGCCTTTTGTTAAATTGTTTAATAAAAGCTGAAACACAAACTTTGCTGGTGTGCTAAATAACAAGCACTTTGATGCTCACACCAGCCGTTATATGTTGTTTTTGCTAATACTGTATTTGTTGACTTCCTCTTTGTCTTTGAATCAAGCTCATGTATATGTCCTCAGTGTAACCTAAGTTTTCTAGCTTGCTGCTGCCATGTGTTAACTGGCTACTGTACTGTCTGTGTGTTTGGGAACTTTTTATTTACTTCCATACTGTGCTTCATTTTTGTGGAAGTTTGATGTTGGGATTAGGGACATGAAAATAAAATATTTTCAAATTGATCATATTCATTGTGGTTTATTATCATTGATTTTGTAATTTTATTCTGTACTACACACTGCATTGTTAGGTGTCGTTCGCCAGAGTCTGATCTAATATTTATTTCATTGTCTTTTATCAGCAGTGGTGGAATGTAACTAATTTATTTAATTGAGTACTACTTCATTTGAGTTCTTACATCTCCATTACCTCGCAGGCAAATAATAGTTTTACTCCAGCAGCGTCTTGCTTTTACTTTTAACGTCTCATATTTTGTATTCATTGGAAAACATTTAATGAGAATTTAGTTAGAATCAGCAGCTATATATATTCATTTATTAAATTCAATAAAACTAAGCAGTTTTCATTTTTAGATATTAATTCTGTTGAAATGAACTGAATGTAAAGCTGAAAGTTTACTCAACTCATTAATTACACACAGCACACGCACAGTATGTAGCTTCTGCTGCTGGGGGACTGCTTGGGGAAGTAATGTGGGATGGTGGGAGCTGTTACCACCATAACAACAAATACCTAACTGTTGTGACTCAAGCAGTAATGTTCACCAGCATGGTAATGTTTTAAAGTTTCATTCACATCCTTCACTCTGACTCTCTCCTGGAGTTTATAGTGACAGGCAATCAAATGATTTGTTGTTGAATAAAATTTTGGCTTTTCTCTATACATTATACACTGTGCATGATCCCAAATGTCTCCAACGCAATTCGACAAAATATGTGATAGGTCTAGTCATTTTAATGCAGAATTTTCTACACATATCTTTAAGCTCTGAAAATAACACGATCAGCATTTTAGATCCTTGCGTTTTGTAGTTTGAAGAAAATCCAGAATGATGAAAGTTGTGTGTCTTCATCACATATTTGAACAACAGACCCCATGATTGTGCCAATCACTGAACAAAGCATCTGATAGCAGAAATACATAGTTCTCTATGTTAGGAGTGAGCACTGGGAATTGCAGATCTCAAAAGATTGTCTCCATATCTGACTATGGGGCAAGGTATCTTTGTCTACCCTCAGAACATCTTACAGTTTTTCTGAATTGCTAAAACACTAACTTCTGTTGTGTGAATCAATTGCTCAGTTGTCTAAACTCATTCGCTGAATTGAGCATCATTTTGACAAAACCATAAACTATCTTCACCTCGTAAAACACTATTTGCAGATCTCAGTCCTTCCTTTTGCAAAACTCTAAACACATTCTCATGCAATAAAACACAGCTGTCATGTGATGCACTTGTGATGCATAACGGTAACAACAAGTAGCAAAATATGAACACAAATAAACCACGTGTCATTCATTGAACACAACGATTCAAAATTGATCACACTTGCTTCTCATCATGTCGTGACAACATGACAACCAATATAAGCCAGTTTGGAGTGCAAGCAGGTTGGTCCTGCAAGCTCATGACAGCAATGGATCAGAGACACAGGACGAATGAGTGGAGGACAAGAAGGACGCAGAGGATGAGGAATAGGAACAGGAGGGAGAGGAAGAGGAGGAGGAAGAGGAAGAGGAAGAGAGACGATTTCTGATGAAATTCGGGCTACAGTCATAGACCATGTACTGGTGCATGGCATGACCACGAGGGAGGCAGGCCAAAGAGTCCAGCCAAACATCAGCCGATTCTCTGTGTCCACCATAATCCAGAGATTCAGACATGAGAACAGGTACAGTCTACTTTACTGTACTGTTTTATCATTGAAAGTTTAAAGTACTACTGTATAATGTATATATATTTCAGAACATTACAGTACATATATTTTGTACATTCTCTTTTTGCAGAGTTGCAAGACAGGAGGCCATTGTAGCTGACTGTCTGTCAAAACAATACCATTACACTACAGGAAATACAGCAACAAATTATCGAGAACCACACAGACTTCGAGGAAATCAATAGTGTGGGCCTTTCCACCACTGACCGTATCCTCCATCGCAACAGGATACCAATGAAACAAGTTTACAGAGTGCCCTTTGAACGTAGGCTGGACACTTTCATTTGTATTTGTCAGTTTCAGCATGATTCTTTTTCCACAGTACCTATTATACTACAGTTTATGTTATGTAAATGCTAAATCCACTGACTTGACCACTGTGTTTTCATTTTTTTTGGTGTAGTGTTTAATGACTGCTCAGCAGTTTTTCTATTTTGTCCGATTTGTGCAAGATCTGACAACATTGTTCGGTTTTGAGCACATGTAAAACTATTTTGAGGTGATGGTATGATTTTGCAAAAAGAATCAGAGGTTTTGCCAATGTGGTTTGAACAAAAAGTTTTGTTTAGAATTCTGAGAAAATGACAGGAGGATTCAAAAAATGTGTTTTAACAATTGTGAAAAACTAATAAATATGAGTTCTTATGTGTTGAATGCACATGTAAAAACTAAAGCAGACAGCAGGGGGCAGCAAAGTGAATGGAAAGGATGGAACATAACGCCAAATCACAACAGAAGTTATCTCATGACACTTTCCAATTAAAGCAGGTCTAGACTTAACTCTTCAATTAAATCTTTGGTGGCGGGAGACCCAACAAAACCCCACAAGCAAGCACTTGGCGACAGAGGCAAGGAAAAACTTCCTTTTAGAAGGCAGAAACTTCAGAGCAGATCCTGGCTCAATGTGGGCGGCCATCTGCCTTGACCGTTGGGTTGTGTGTGTGAGAGAGAGAGAGAGAGAGAGAGAAAGAGGGAAGTAGGGCACAACAGCTATAATATCAAAGTAATGGAACTATAAAAACAGTATTATCAATAATACTGATGATAGTAGTAGCAGTAGTAGTAATAGTAGCATAGCAGGAGGTCTAGACGTGATCCATGGGAACCTGTGAGACTAGAAAGACCAAAGCACCTCTTATGATCAGGCAAGGTAGTGAGTCTTTAACCCACACTGTTCACCTACATCGCATATTATTAGTTTTGGATTTGATAGAAGGTATGTTAAAAGTAGGAAAATGTACTACCGCCCCCCTCCTGCGTGTTGCTGAGACTGCCCCCTAGAGCTGCAATGCTGTCAGCTAAAAGAGTTAGTTACAGAAGAAGATTCAACCCACTAAGCAGACTAAATAGGATGTCTTTTACTCAGTAAAACTGTACTGTTTGCAGGTCACTTGCCCTTCCTCGTGTGTCTCCAGTCTGATTGTCTCCCCGATTACCCGATTGTATCCACCTGTTTCCCATTACCCTCATGTGTTTTAAATAGTCTTGTCTTGTCCCAGTGTGTTTCATCCCCGTGTGATCACTCCAGCTTTTCTTCAGCCACAGCCTTGCCTTTGCCTTGTTTTCTGTTCCTGTTCCTGTTTTATCCTCTTTAAGAGTACATTTCATAGTTTAGTTTAGTTTCTAGTTAGATTTTGTCATAGTTTTTCCGCTTCTTAGAGTGATTTTTTTGTTGTAGAGTTCTTTGTATTCATAGACTAGCTTTTCCTCGTGTTGGAGTGTTTTTTTTGTTCTTATACTAATTATCGTAGATTGTAGATTTATTTCTCCTTTGGGAGCGTCTTTTGTTCATAACGTTTCATAGCCGGCCTTAGTTTCCTTTTCTCTGTTTTTGTTGTTAATGTTTCTTAGCCGAAGAACACACGTTAGGGAATTTTCATAGCCTTGTTTTTTTTTCACTCTGCCAAGAGAATTGTTTCAGATGTCATTAATAAAGTCTGTGCTTGTCCTGACCTGCTCCACTTCTGAGTCCGAACCTGACGTTATCCTCTGGTCTTCTTCCCATGTTGTTCTTGTAAGTGAACAAGAAGAACTTCTTCTGTTACAAGAAGTTGAATGCAGCATCCATTAAAGCCCGCAATCATACCTGTGCAACACCCTGCAGATGCCCTTAACAGCCCCTCAGGTGCATGCTGATTCGGCATGATGGACTTATCTATTGAATTATAGCAGGTTGAGCTTGAGCCACATAACAAGGAGAAAACAGCATTCAACACTGGCCATGCTCTGTACCTGTCAAAGTTGGAGTGAAGCTGAGTGTACATTGTCTTGCTTGTTGTTATTTATTAACAAAGAATGATGTCATCATCATCATCGTCCACAGCCCAGAGAAATTGGAGGATGCTACTGATCAACAAGAGGGTTACATACGTCAGAGCCACCAAGTTTTAAGTGAAGTACTTAACTAAAATTACTGAAAGGGTTGCTATGACATGCAGTCATACAACCCATCGCAGCTTTGACCGATTTCTATACATATATACACTCAAAAAAGAAAGACTGGATAAAATATTTAAATGTTATTATTAATGAGACAGGTTTTGTTATATTTAGGCTATGATGAATCAATTAATTGTTATACTAATCATAATATAAGATAAAATAAAAAATAAAATAATCTTTAGAATAATCCACAAATTAGTTGTTTGTTTAATTGACTAATCAACAAATGCAATTATTGGATTATTCAGTAAAAAATAATAATTTGGTGGAGCGGTACACCACATTATGCCCAGAGACAGTCAATAGTATTGGTTATTCATAACGTTGGTATCAATGAAGTTCAATTTGTTAACCTTTTGATAACCCAAAGTCAATGTGATACAACAATGTGTCACACCGCGTTAGTTTAGGTTATGCTTTGAGTCCATGTGTCATGGTTCATGTTTGTCTTGTCATGTATTTGTTTCCATGTGTTATGTTCAAGGTTTTTGTCATGTCCTGTTTTATTTTGAAAGTGTCACTTCCCCTATGTGTCTGTTTCATGTATCTGTGCTTTGGTTACGCTGATTGCTTTCTCCTCCCTTATGTGTTTCACCTGTGTCTTCCTGTGTCTTGTTATGTCGTCTATTTAGTCTTTGTCTTCCCAGTCACATTTGTCAGATCGTTGCTTCTATCTTCATGTCTTCGTGTCAGGAATTGCTTCATGCCTCATGTTTTTTCACCACAGTTTTTGATCCCTTGCCACAGTAAGTGTGAGATTTTGAGTTTTCTTGTACTATTAAAGAGACTATTCTTTAGGACTCCTGCCTGCCTCTGTTTTGACTCTGCATTCAGCTCTCTGCATCAGCCACACTTTTTTTGACAGAACAACATGACTGGGAAGACAAGGACTAAATAAACAAGACAATAAGTCACAGGTGCAACACATTAGGGAGGAGAAAGTAATCAGGATAAACTAAAGCAAAGCTACATGAAACAGACACACAGGGCAAGTGATACTTTCAAAATAAAACAGGACATGACAAAAACCTGGAAATAATACATGGAAACACATGACAAGACAAACATGAAACATGAAACATGAAACACAAAAGACAAAACAACCAAATCACAAGGCATCACACAATTGCAGTCCACATAATCTGGTTGAAATGCATATTCTAAGTACTTGAATATCAAATTATCAGTAGAGCGTATGCCATGCTAGATAGCCAATAAAACAAATGTCAATCGTCAAGTTGTCATACTGGCATTTAACACAACCTACCCAGTTACTGTTCACCACCTATTCAGTTGACTTGACTTGTGGACATTGCATATTACCCAGCTCACAGTACACAATATCTAACTGGATATTGCATGTTACTTATTTTAATGAATCAACTTGACTTTGTGGTTAAGTTTCTTTCTTTATCTGCAGACCAGACTTCAGTTCCCACAAGGAGCCAGTGTTATCATGCTTGTAAAATCAATGTCTGAAGTTGCTTTAACTTTAAATACTGGCTTATTTACTGGCTTATTTACTTAAAATTTTGTTGTCAGTTATATTGATTGTTGATGAGGGGGGTATCCTTTTGATGGTCGTTTCTTTTTCTTATTGACTGGAAACTTTGGTCACTCATTACTGCAGCGGAAGCCAAAAGATTCAGCATATAAACTATACTTTTCATATAAAACTGCGAATCCAAAATCTAAAATGAAAAAACCTAATAGCTTATTTTCTGTACTTTCAATTTCTTGCTCAAGTCAAAAATAGGAAATAAAAATTTGATTTTGATATTTAATGTGTATGATTTGTTGCAGACCTTTTCCTGTCTTTCACACGATAAATTTGCAGCAAATACAATGCTTTATTACAATAATTTAAGCTTGGCTGTCAACAAAAGGTTGTACAAGCATGTAAAGCATACATTGCACCCTCAATTTAAATAAGAATAAAAAATGCCAAGCTTCAGGTGGCAGGTCTTACATGCACAGACTGTAGGCATTTCCTGTGGTCCACATTAAGTTTTGGTTCATGTATGTACATGACAGTGGAGCATGAAAAGGGCAGGTTGATATATCATTGGATTTGCTGGGAGACTTCTCCTTGAACAAGATCATACATCATGTTGATGTATGTTCAGGTGTTCAGTTTTCTTATTTACTTTAGTTTTTAGTTTAGATAACTTCAGTTTTAATTAGTTATTTGATACTATATATGTCATGAGATGAGTGTATAGCTTGGACTTGATAATGCTGCTCCACCATCCAATCATTTCTGACCTACCGAATGACATCATCATCACAACATGGCAGCTCTGGTATTTCAGATATTTTGGCTTCATCTTTGCATATTAGGAAGGATGTGAAGATGATAGTTAACACAGAGACATTATCTGACTGAAATCCTTGTAGCAAGCTGGTGTGCAATTTAAATAAACTAATAGCATTTTAGTTTATCAAAGTCACTCTTCTCAACATACACAGAGCCAGTGGAGGAGTACTGCAGGTTTTTCCAGTTGAGGAGGTTCCCAGGAGTGAAGGTATTACCTTCCATATAGAACCTAATTTCACATGGCGTGATGACACTGTCCCAGAGGTGGACATCTGAGATGTCCCCTACAAATGACTGATTCTGGTCAAAGCCTCCACCATAACTGTCTTGATCTTGACCCAGAATTATACTGGGAGCACCAATGAGAGTAGCTTTTTGCTCCAGAATTTTCCGAGCACTACGTTTTCCATTGACCCACAGCACTGTCAAGCCAGAGGTGGAGTCCCAGGTCCAGCAAACAGAGTTCCATTCATCCTTGTCATCAGGAAGCCCGTTGATATCAAGAGCTGTCCCTTGGACATGCAGCCTATACACACCAACAGAGGGCTTGTAGAGCAGGAAGGCGTTGGATTCAGATGGGACTGCTAGGGAGAACAGAGTCTGGGCTTGGGTCTGTGAAGAGTAAAACCTCATGCATACAGTCAAAGCTGTGATGGGTTGCTGAGCACTGGTAATGAGCTTAACATGAGAAGCTCCTGTGGCCAGTGGGAAGGTAAAAGTTCTCTCTGAGAGGTCTGTAAAAGAATAGCAGGATTAAGATTACTTTAAGATTGTCAGGCAACTGAAATTTGTTTCTTTTCATATTCCTCCTAGTTACATGTGCATACACTCCCACACGTATGATGACTATGATGGAATGGTACTGTGAGAGTGTAAGGCTGGTGTTATTCTATGATTTCTATACATACATACATACAGTAGAATCTTTAGTTTAAAGTTTAAAGTCCATTAGCATTATTGATAGGTATGGTTGGGTGTGATCAGAAATGTGCTCCGCTGACCTGTAAATATGCCCAACAGTGATGTCAAGGAACTTTTACGCATTTTGGAATACCCAATTACTTCACTTCAACCGGGTGAAAGGATCAACAATCTGACCTGACAACATGCTTGCAAAAAAAACCTATATAAATTGTAGCTTTACATATGAATAAGTAAAGGACAGTCAATTACAAGAATGGGAGAAGATGTCAAATGAGAAGATGTCCATGTACTGTCTGACATATAGGCAGACCATACTCAGGACTGCAGACTGTATTGGACTGAAACCCTTCTAAAGCTTGCTTTTTTTCTAGGGACAAAGAACATACACAATATAATGGACTACCAGATCAGTAGAACTGATTGTGAGTTTATATTGGGTTAGTACATTATTGCAGTAATTACTGCACGATTTAATACAAGTGAAAGTTATATATTCAAGATCTTACTTAAGTAAAAAAAAATGTACGTATTACCATTAAAATGTATTTAAAGGAACAAAATTATATTGATCTAACTAAATTATCTAATGGTGGTGCTTTACTAACATATCATACTTTTTTCATATATTCACACAGAAGCAGGAAAAAACCTTAAAAAAATGAATGCAACACATAAAACTGTTTTTTATGTAGATATTCTGTCCTGTCCTGTCCTGTTTTTGGTAGTCTCACCTTGGTATATAGCATGACCAGTGCAGAGCAAGGCCATTAAAAACAGCAGCTGTTCCATCTTCTTTGATGTGGGATGTCGGAGAGTTTCCTAAAATTCAAAAATGGGACAGTTTTCTACTGCTGTCTTTACAAATATAAGTACTTTAAAAGGGGTGGAACGACCTCTGACCAACTGCAGAAAACCTTACTCCAACATGACTTCACCCATCACCCATTGATTCACTGTTAGGGGACAAAGACTAAAGTTGCCCAAGTCTGTGCATATGTGGGTGTTTGTGTGGTGGTTGGGTTGGTCAAAGTTTTTTCAGTTTTTGTTTTATGTTTGCATTTTTACATGTTTTTTTTTTTTTTTTTTTACATTTTTATATGTTATATTAATACAAGGATAAGGTAATCAGTGGCTAATGGCAAAATATTATTTTGTCATTGTTGGTCACCAGACTACAAGTACAATACTTGAGTAAAATTTTGATTAACTATAAGTATATATCCATTTACTGATTTTTTAATACTTTACTACATTATTACTTTCTTATCTTTTACTATATTAAAAAAGTCCACATTTCCACCAGCTATAACATGTCAAATGTTCTTTACATGTTAATTCATATTTAATAATAACCTAACAATATAATATATGAAATATAAATCTGAAAGGAGCTTTTTTACATAATGAGCAAAATAAATCTGCAACATTAAAATGAACTTATCCCTGCTTTGTATGATTGTGAATAAAATATTATGTAAATCTCTGATGTTTACACTCAATTGGGTCTGCAGCTTAAAATCATCAAGAAGATACTTTTAAAAATACAATACAATGAAAATACAATGTAATAACATCATAACAACAAATAATAAATCACAATTCGTCCATGCACACTAAGGTTAGCCATGGTATTCCACAAGGTTCTGTGCTTGGCTCGATCCTATTCACAATCTATATGCTCCCACTAGACAATGTGATCAGAAAGCAAATTTTCACTTTTATGCTGACGACCCCCTCCTTGAACTGCCACCTTAACGTGGTGGAAGGGTTTGAGCACCTGAATGATCCTAGGGGCTATGTTGTCGGGGGCTTAATGCCCCTGGTAGGATCTCCCAAGGCAAACACGTCCTAGGTGACAGGTCAGATCAAGAGCAGTTCAGAAGCGCCTAATGAAAGATAAAACAACAAGGATCCAAGTGTGGGTTCTCACTTAGAGATTTATTCAAACAAAATACAACAAAAGGTGTCCTCAAACGGAGGGTTTCAAAAGACGAGTAAACACAACTAAGGACGGCGTCACTGCTGGGCGGGGAACTGGAGCTGGCGATCTGAAAGACAAAGAGGATCAGAAGACGAAAGGTATTTTCAGGAAGGTTTTCAAACATTTGCCGAAGTACTACCGCGTAGAAAAGCTGAAGAACTGGCGGAGAGTGGATGCAGACCAGGTCCTTAAGTAAGGAGCGGAGAACAGGAAACAGGTGGGCTAAATGACACAGGTGATTACACTCAGCTCCAATTCCCCGTCCTGCCAACACAGATGTCCCCGGCGTGCCTGAAGGAAAAGTAACAAAAAACCAAAACAAAGGAAAAAACAACCGAATATTCGGCCACAATCCTAACACCCTCGGAAGGGTACTGGAATGTGCTCCGACCGGGGACTCCATAGTTCTACTGGGGGACTTCAATGCCCACGTGAGCGACAACAGTGACACCTGGAGGGGCGTGACTGGGAGGAACGGCCTCCCCCGATCTGGACCCGAGTGGTGTTTTGTTGTTGGAAGAAGATGGATGGATGGATGCTGACGACATATCAATGAAGCCAGATGAAAGCAATCAATTAACACAACTGAAATCCTGTGTTGCAGATATTAAGTCCTAGATGACCCACAACTTTCTTCTGTTGAACTCAGACAAAACTGAGGTTCTACTAGTTGGTCCAGAACATCTTAGACAATCTTTAGCTAATGATATAGCCTTTCATAATGGACTAGCTCCTGCCGCTAGCATCATTGTAAAGAACCTGGGTGTTAGCTTTGATGAGGACTTTTCTTTCAACACTCACATAAACCAAATCTCGAGGACTGCGTACTTCCACTTTCTTTAGATACTGCTGAGAAGCTCATCCATGCTTTTGTTACCTCTAGGCTTACTAATTACTGTAGGATTACTGTAACTCTCTTTTGTCAGGATGCCCTAAAAAGATCCTAACTCTGCAGCTCATTCAGAACTCCGCAGCTCGTGTTCTGACTAAGAGGCATGACCACATTTCACCTGTGCTGGCCTCTCTACATTGGCTCCCAGTAAAATTTACAGTAAAATTTAAGATCCTCCTCCTAACCTACAAAGCCGTGCATGGTCTGGCACCATCATACTGTATATCTCTGATCTCATTGAACCATATCAGCCCTCTAGGGTGCTGCATTCCTTAGCGTCCAACTTACTGGTAATACCACGAATCTCCACATGTAAATATGGAGCCAGGGCCTTCAGTTATCAAGCTCATCTTCTGTGGAACCAATTACCAGCCTTTTTGCACAATTAACCTGCACTTTATAACTAATTTCTGAGTAGCAATCCGTTTACATATGTTTACACTGTAGCATTTTTAGTCTATTATTTTATACACAATCTGGTAAACCTGCTTTCTCTGCACTCTATTGTACTTTATGTAGCATATGTTAGTTTATTTAGTATATGTTTAGTCTATTTTTCCTACTAACAGTTAGGTCTTGTTTGGTTGTTTGTTTGCTTACTTTTGACTAACCTACACTGCTGTTATGGGCTACTGGATGATTGAATTTCCCTCAGGGTCAATAAAGTATCTATCTCTCTATCTATCTAGTTGACAAACTCCTCCTCTATCACTGTCAGCACTAGTGCCCTTTAGGGCTGAGCGCTGAGTCCAGTTCTCTATTCTCTGTAGACACATGATTGCAAACTGGCTCATACATCCAATAACATCAAGTTCGCTGATGACAGTGGCTGGGTTCATCTCTGGTGGGGAATGAGAGAATGTACAGGAACAAGGTACAGAGACTTTCAGAGCAGTGTTCAGTGAACGGCCTGGGTACTCCGGCTTCCTCCCACAATACCAAAAACATGCACATTAGGTTAATTGGCTACTCTAAATTGTCCCTAGGTATGAGTGTCAGAGTGTGTGGTTGTTTGTCTTTGTGTGTTGGCCCTGCGATTGACTGGCACCCAGTCTAGGGTGTACCCAGCCTCTCGCCCGAAGTCAGCTGGGATAGGCTCCAGCTCCCCCGCGACCCTGACGGATAAGCGGTATAGAAAATGGATGGATGGATGGATGCATCCACATCTCTGAAGCCCTTTACTGGTTGCCTCACACCATAGCAATTATCGAAAGAGCGCAGCAACATCTCCGCTTCCTCAGAGCACTCAGGTGAAACAGTGCAGAGACGAAGCTGCTGGCGGCATTCTACTGGGCAACCATTGAAACAAATACACTGCATCACAGTGTGGTATGCAGGCTTCTCCATGCAAACAAGAAAGCAATGCAGGGACGAATAAAGACAGCAAAAAAGATCACCGGCTGCCCAGACAACAGAGACTTTCTGATTCTCAGGATTCTGATTTTAGATGTGTTGATGATTGGTAAAGATACCGAGATCCTTTACTTCAATAGAGTAGCAAGTCCTGCATTGTTTTTTTCATTAAAGTGGACTGAGTGTGCCAAGTAGCATACTGACTGTAAAAAACTGTGGCCATTGGGTAAAGTGGAGTGACTGTGTCTTTCAGTCTGCAGATCTAATCATTTTTACCACTTAGCTTGAAAGTTCACATTTTCATCTAATCTTTCATTAACAAATAAGAATATAAATTGCTTCAGAATCTAATGCTGTCAAAGGATTTTATAATCTCAGAGGACTCCTACTTACAGTTTGTAAGTGACAACCACACAGACAAATCACCCAAAAGCGAGACCTGGAAAACAGTTCAGTCGTAAATGGCTTTATTTTCTTTAAACAACAGATAAGAGCAAGGCTGGAAACAGGTGGCAGGCAGAAGTGGCTGACTCACAGGAGATCCACAGGCAATGATCTGCAGTGGAAAAGACTTTAGCAAAAGATCCCACAAGGGGAAAAAGGCTAACAATAACTAACAGGCCAAGGTTAGTACCACAAGGTAGACTGAAGATCTGGCAGAGAGTAGATTGCAGAGCCGGGATATTTGTACTGCTGAGGATGATTAGTTAGGTTTAGTTAGTTAGGCAGATTGGCTGCAGGAGTTGATTGGCAGCCACACCCAGAACAGACAGAGAGACACAAACAAGAAACCACAAGAAACAAAGGGGAGGGAGAAAACAGTTGACACATGAGCGGGGAAGGAAAGGCACAGGCTATAACATATTTGGAAATGAGTGAAATAAGTGAAACCCTGGGCCTACAACCTCTGTGTGATTATATTTACTTACTCCTTCAGATTTTAAAAGTAGAACAGACCTGGGTTTTATACAGTAGTTAGCACTGTAACCACTATAGTGGTTTCCAGGTTCTAATTCCGGTCTGGGCCCTTATGTGCAGAGTTTCTCCCTGTGCCTGCATGGGTTTTCTCTGGGTACTCTGGCTTCCTCCCACAATTCCAAAAACATGCGCATGAGCTTGTACATGTGTGGTTGTCTATCTTTGAATGTCAGCCCTGTGAAAGGGCTGAAACTAAAGCTAAAAAGTTGGTGGTGGAGGTGTCTGTATCAAAGGATTCTAATATCACTGTTGTTGGCTGCTATAGATCTGATTCAAAGGATGCTCTAAAAGTGATTTCAGATATTTCACTTGACGGTTCTAAACTGGGACTGGCATCTGACAGTTTGAAAGAACTTTTTGAATCTTTGAATCTCATTGATGGCGTATGAGATTGAGAGCCAAGCCTATTCTGAGAACTGAACAGATAGGAAACACCTGGAAACATGAGAAAACAATGGCAGGTCCCCATGACCTGGACTGATGTTGGATTGGCGTCACATTTGGGAAAGAGCAAAAGTACACCACATACACATAGAGACAGGTTTTGTAATACCCTTGTTGTCCAACTGTTGCATAGAAATGGCAATGTACTAGTGTCATAATTTGAAGTGTTCATTGGAAGTGTTCATCCCTAAGCTCTTGGCCATCGCTCATGATAAATTATATTGAGAAGATGAACCACCCCTTTCTCTAGGTTTGGGAGTCAAGGAGTCTGATTAATTGAAGCCTAGTGAACACACACACGCACACATACACACTCATACAGCCCGTTATAGTATAAAATGGCCACTGGGGTGGCCACTGTGAATACAGAGATCTCCCCACATGAAACACCTGTGTCTCTGCCATCTGATTTCTCTGATCTGTCTCTTTCTTTCTGTCACAACAATGGATCACACCTGAAAGTGCAAAATAAATCAACATTGACTGTTTTATCTGCTTGATTTGGATTGGATTTGGAACCATCTTCTGGTTTCGGGGGGACACCCTCTCTACATTTAAGAGTGGACTAAAAACTTTTTGTTTGATAAAGATTATAGTTAGGGCTGATTAGGCCAGCCCCTAGTTATGTTGCTATAGGCTTAGACTGCCAGGGGCCCTCCCATGATGCACTGAGCTCTTTCATCCTCTTCCTCTCCTTCTGCACACATTTATGTCCCATTAATGCATATCACTAACCCAACTTCTTCCCTGGAGTCCTTGTGCTTTCTCGTCTCGCAAGTTCCCATGGATCGTGGTTGGACCTCCTGCTGCGGTCCTGCTCGAAACTTACTGCGATTGCAACTGTTTAGTCATAAACTATTTTAATTCTATTACTACTCCGCTGCAGCTGCGACCATTATCATTGCTATCATTATTATTGTTATTAATATTGCTATGATAATCACCTTAGTACTTTCTGTATACTTTATTGTCATTATCATCATCTACAGTTCCAATACTTCTGGCATTATTACTGCTGCTATGCATCTCTGCTTGTGTGCTCCTTCTCTCATGTCCCATGATGTCAGTGACCATTGTGCATGTATCAGGAAACACACAAAGTAAAATCCTGGTTCATTATTAAAAGATAATTTAAAAGCTTTGATGTGCAGGCTTTCTTGCATGAGTTGTACCACACTGATCTAATTCCAGATGTTGAAATGGCATTGGAATATTTTCACTTGACAGGTTGATTATGTACCCATCAAGAAGTTTCAAATCAGTTGGTGTGACAAGTCATGGCCGTTGGACAGTCTTTCAGAGCTAACTTGTTTAAGAAATATACCATGGGCCAAAGCCAGATTGGCAAAATCCTGCTGATTGGTCTATGTTTCTGTGTTTAGAACCCTGCAGAACAAGTGCACCCTGATGATAAAAAAATTTAAATCTGAATTTTATCTAAAGTCAGCTAAAGAAGATCCAAATAACCCTGCAAAATTCTGGAAACGAATTAATTTTTGTCAGGTATACATATTGCTTTTAGGCTCCCAAATACATTATTGTTAGCTCAGATGAAATACAGGACACAGCTGTGATGGGTTATCAGTTTAACAATTCAGTTCAATTCAATTTATTTATGTAGCACCTTATACAATCAAAATTGTCTCTAGATGCTTTACAGAGACCCAGAGCCTGAACCCCCGAGCAAGCAGACAGTGGCAAGGAAAAACTCCCTTTTAACAGGAAGAAACCTTGAGCAGGACCCGGCTCACAAGGGAGAACCATCCTGCTGATAGTCGGCTGGGTGAAGGGGGGGAAGAAGAGGTAGACAGGACAGAGAGAATGAAAGAGAGAGAGAGAGAGAGAGAAACATATATGCAATAGACATCAAACATTACAAAGGACAAACATGACAGGTTGTTATAATTGGAATTCTGAAGACTATGTATTGTGTGTAGTTGTTTTTCAGCTGATATGTTGTTTAAGAGTGTTATAATATCACTACATGGGTCTCTGTAAAGCATCTAGAGACAATTTTGATTGTATAAGGTGCTATATAAATAAATTGAAATGAAATATTACTAACCTAGTTAAGAAGCTGAAAACAAAGGCTGACAGTGACAAATTGTATATGCACGCATATGCATGCCATTCTATGACGCCTTGATTGATTGTGTCATGCAGTTTTAAGTTATATTACAAATGCAAAGTCTCTTACTCTCCACTGCATTCTCTATGATTTAGTGGGTTGGACATCACTGACTAGTCATAAACTGTTTTTTATCTATAAAGCCATTCTCTGTCCTAGCTCTAAAATTAGATACCTTTGCATCCATTAACAAATTTAAGGACATTGGCTTCACCATAGAAATGTGGTGAAGGAGGCATTTTTCTTAATAAATAGCTGTTTTCTGTTTTGTTTGGTAGTTTTGGCATGTAATATGTTGTTTGTTGATTTTAATACATTGTGATTTGTGGCTGCTATCTTGGCCAGGTCTCTCTTGTAAAAAAAAGTTTTAATCTGAGTGGGACTGAAAAAAAAATTATTTATATTATAGCTCTCTTCAGAGTGTGAAGAGATGATCATATGGTCTGTGTGTAACATCTTTAAGTACCTAGTAACAATGGTTGTTGAATAAATGTACCTCAGATTTGTGCTAGTAAATGTAACTCATAACATTTTACCAATTAACACTGACTCTTAGAGCCATCAGATATTTGTGAATTCAGTAAAGGTGTTTAATTTGGTTGGTCAGTTCCCATTGCACACTGTGTGCTGATTTCATTTTTCTTATCAGCTGTTATGTAAGAGATGCCACTTGATGCATGTTTGTTTTGTATTTATTGAGCAAAACGTTTCTGTGTGGACACTATTGAGCCAATACAGGTTTTTTCGGGGAGCTTCAGGTAATGAGTACGTTAGCAATATGAACAGTAGACAGAGGAGCCTGTATCTAATGTTTACTCTACAATAAACACTCTCCAGCTGCTTACATTTCTCACTGGAACACAACAGGTTAATTACCCTTTAAAGGCAAATGTGTAAACCATTTGTCCTTTATGTGGTTTGAACTTTGTTTCATATGAAGTTCGTTGTTTTCCTCATATGACAATGTGACATTAGGCTTGTACTTGGTCAGGCTATTGTCATCACATGACAATCAGTGGCTTCACATAGCAATTGGTGTTTTTATTTGGTTGTTTTTTTGTTTTTTGTTTTTTTTAAAGAAACCTCATCCTCTGATTGGCTGTGAGTTATAATCGACACGGGAACTCTCTCTCTGATTGGACAGTAATCCTTCAGTAAAACTAACGCTTCCTGGTTATCTGCAAAAGGAGAAATAAACTTGATTTTAAACCTGTGCTGCGGTGGATAACTCGAGGGGCTTCATTTGAATGGGGATCAGAATGTCACACAGAAGCGGATGTAACCTGATTCTGGTCGTTGTGTTCTGTCTTTTTATATCATCCTATTGTAAGTTTCCTACTCTAGACCACATTAAACCGAAATACAGCGACAAGACACAAGGGAGAGCAGTGGTCGAGCTGCTGAAACGCCTGCTCGGGAACAGGTCTACGGAGTTTATAGTGTCAGTCAACAGAAGCCTTTCCAACGACAGTCTGGATGTGTGTGAGCTCAGGTCGACTAAAAACAACAAGATAGTCGCAACGGGCAGTACCGGAGTGGCCGTAACTTCTGGCATTTACAACTATCTGAAATACTTCTGCAACTGCCATGTTTCCTGGTCTGGTGACCAGCTACATCTGCCCCGTCCGCTGCCAAAGCTCACCGGCGTCCTGCGCATCAACACCCAACATAGGTCAGTGAGTCGCCGGGTTTGTATACTGGCAAAGGTATCCATGGTTTAAACCACCACTGTCATCGGTTTTTAATCCACGACAACTTCACTGAGCTTATTTCAATGAAATTCCGATGAAACTGTCAACCTTTCATATCGGAAACTCAAGTGTGGAGTAGGAATAGGATGTCGATCGAGCTCGAGCTGTAACCACGCCGTTGGTCAGGGGCGGATCTAGAGAAATCAATCAAAAACAGCCCTTTCCATCTGTGGCCTTTCTGTATCTCTGATAGTGGAAGTTTCCAACCATACACAGACAGAAACCAAGAAACAAAACAAAACAAAAAAAAGAGATCTGCTCTCGTTTGTGGCCAGAACTTAGAGAGGCTGCAAGAAAGCTGTTGGAGCCATCGCCATCCCCATCATTACACCATCTTAATATGTAGACAGAGAGGGTAATGAGCCATAAAAATCTTAGCTACATGAACATAGCCTAAAAACCTAATAACATGCCATTCCTCTAAATTCAAACTTTCATTAAAAAGAAGAAATAAAGACTGGTGTGGCCCGTGTGTATGCTTCAGCAATTTTACTGACATCAGTGAAACACTTTCTTTGAAAATGTTGTTTTCTCATCAAATCCACTCTACACTGTTGGAAACTGGTTGTGTGCCAAGTTTTTTTTGGAGATTCTGAGATAGTTAATATATTTTATCAGCAGTTAAGAACATCTAAAATTAGTTTCATTACAGCACCATCAAACTTTAGAGATGAGGATGCCATAGTATGTTTATTTGTTTGCCCCCCCCCCCCCCCCCCCTCCCCCCAGCACAGCAAAACGCATGGATGCATGAAAAATGGTGTTGTCACACATTATTTTTCATTTTTTACTGTGAGCACTATGGACACTTGTACCGCTCCCGGGCCCTTTAATGGACCCTTTCTTTCAATTATCTGTTGTGCATTAGACCCGCATCAGCTCACTCCAGTTATGTCATGTGCACAGTAGAAAAAAAGCCAGGGTGAAAGGCGCTGTTTAATTTTCCCATGATTTTAACTTAGCAGTGAAGCAAGTCATAGCCAGTGTACAGATGATTCAACCTATTTCAGGTAATTAAGTCTAAGATCCACTTATTTCATTATATTATATACCTGACAAATTTAAGTAAGGGTTATGTATTGTAAATAAAGCCAGTCCTTTCTATGTCTCTTAAGGTTTGGGGAAGTCACCATAGTCAAGCTGGATCTGTGTACCTGGTTTTAACATACAGTACAATCCACAAATATTTGGACAGTAATACATTTTGTATTGTTTTGTCTTTGTTCTTCAGCACATTAGATTCAAAATAAAACAGTGACCATAGGTGAGGTTTCAGCATGAGGATGAGGTTTCAGCCTTAAATGTTGAAGTTTGTTTGATGTTTGAATCCAGAAAGTATTCTAACCCTTGTAGTTTTTTTTAAATTATTATTTTAAGTCCAATGTGGAGTATTTCTTATTTGGAAACAAAGCTGTGTACTGTCGGGTTGTTGTGCACCTCTAGACGATATCAAAATCCAGTCGTTTGGTTTTCCTCTAAAACAAAACATGATATGTGCTTACAGAGGCTAGTCCAAACCAGTTTCAACCAATAAATCATGACCTTAACCCATCAATCAGCCTTTGACTTTTAGTAGCACAGACCTAAGATTCACTAGTTACCTAGGTAGCAACAATATGCCATGTCAGTGTATTTCATTTCCCCAAAATGCTGTGGTCACAAGCTCACTGGTTAGAGTTTATTCACTTTGAAGAAAGTATATATTACAATTTAATTAAAGAATTTGTCTAGACCTGCTCTAATTGGAAAGTGTCATGAGATAACTTTTGTTGTGAATTGGCGCTATATAAATAAACCGAATTGATTTGAATTGAATTGAAAGTGGAATCTCTCACAGCTCCAGATTATGTGCAAGGCATTTTACAGTAGACTACTTAAGCAACTACATGAAGTATACAGTAGGCTTTGTCTGTCTCCCTGATAATACACCCTGCCACCACATGCCCACTTTTCATATGCTATGTGTAGGCTCAAAAAAAGTATAATACTTCCCAGTCATCACTTATGAGTCACTACAACTGTGTGACAGTGTCTGTATCTGCTCAGGTCCTGCCCTCTGCCTGTATTTTCTTATGTTCTTGTTATTATATTCTACTTTGAGTTGATTGCTGAGAATGGGAACAAGACACAACAATCAACTATCAAATTAAAAAGTAAAAGTAGTAGAGATATGATGACTTTTAGTCCTTTCTTTGAGTCACCTGAATCTTTCTCTCAATGCCCATCTGCCTGTAAATGCCAATGTCTTTCAAACTTAATACCGCCAGTATTTAACACAGCCTGTTATAAATTTCAGATCTCCAAGCCTAAATTGAGATTACTTGAGAAATGTCAAATAAATGATTTTCTCTGTTTTTAAAAAGCTTGTCCACAGCCTTTTTATAACTTTTACTCCAGAATGAGTGGAATTGAGACAAGCACCACGAGATACAAATGTCAGATGATGAGTAGAGTCAGTTCATGGTGTAGTATTTTTAGTACAGTCCTGATTCTAACAAAGTTAGACGCAGTGTACAACATGAATAAAAAACATTTTTGATAGATGCTGAACAGGAACAATACATAAACAATATATTCAATGTTTTACTTCACTAACTTTATTGATATTTGTAAATATTTACTTATTATGAATTTAACCCCAGCAACATGTTTCAACCAAGACGGTAAAGGTGGTTACTGCTCAAAATACACCTGTTTGGAGCATTGCCCAGGGAAACAGGTTCATTGGTAAAAGGTGATAGTATCGTTATTGGGTATGAAAGGGGCCATTCTACTTTAATTTAATATTATAGGGTTCAAAATAGCTCATTTGGTCACATTATGTCATGCACTTAGAATGATAAAATTGTCAAATAAATTAAAAATGATGGCTAATGGAATAAGTAGTGACTTAGAAGAAATCTCAAAGGATCCAAGAAACACCTTCAGAACTGCAAGGGTCCATGATTTTCTTGTTTTTTGAATTTCCAGCAGAGATTTCGATGCTTTGCTCTGTAACTCAAATCTTGGAAATGGGGCAATATGGAAAGCAGAATACCTTTTTGTATTTCAATGGTATATTTGACTTTTCATTTATTCTTGTCATTTAGTTTTCTTTGTTTTCTTGTAGCTTTGTGTTGTTGGTGGTTAAGTTTTAGATTTGTTTTTACATACCTCTTTAGCATATTTTCTCTTTTGAACACACTGGCAATATATTATGGCTTTTCTAAATAACGGGATATTTATGTGGTTGTATCTAGATTCCGGTACTACCAGAATGTATGCACTTTTAGCTATTCTTCTGTGTGGTGGGACTGGCCAAGATGGGAGAGGGAGATCGACTGGATGGCACTTAATGGAATCAATCTGCCACTGGCTTTTACTGGACAAGAAGCCTTGTGGCAAGAGGTAATTTGTTGGGCTGAAAGTGATTATATTCCTTACAATATCTACATTAAACATCTACAGTACATTGAAAGGAACACTTAAAAACAGAACTTAATGTCAGTGTGCTCCGTGCATCATTATTTGCTTCTATAAGGCTGTATTTTAATATATGTATTCACTATCTGTGCTTCGTTTGTTACAAAAATACTCCGTCTATTAGAAGAGAAGTACGTTTATTTTTGTGATATGTTCAACATGTATGCGTTATTCTCAGTTAGTAAGATAATAAGACAATAAGAGAAAGAAGACTGAATCGAAGGGATACTGCTTATAAGCAGATACATGATACATGACTTGATATCCACAGCAGCATATGAACATTAACCTATTAACTTGTGTACCTTTAGGTTTACCAAGCTCTTGGATTAAACCAGTCAGAGATTGCGGAGTTCTTCACTGGTCCAGCGTTTCTTGCCTGGAATCGTATGGGAAACATGTTCAAGTTTGGTGGGCCCCTGCCGCAATCCTGGCATGTGAACCAGCTCTCTCTCCAAGTACTGAAACATTCATGTTTGCCAACACAGTTTGAAGGCACTGTATTTAGAATCAGGACATTTCTGACTCTGGCACCACTGAGTTGTATTATTAAACATTGAGAATAAGAATGAATGGGTTGAAAGAGCCTAGGGAGTTTTCACCTGGGCAGTATCATTTATGAGTTAACACAAACTTCGATCATCAGAATCATTTAAAAATTATGTACTGTAATAACATTACTATCCTACACATAGTTTGAACAGTTAAGGCTATGAATATTTTCAAATTTTATCAAATTTAAATTTGAAAAATAATTTACACTGTGGTACTTTTTACAGGACTCCACATTCCAGTTAATTCCAGTTTTACAATTTGGGTTTTATTTTTGTAGTTTTCAATTGATGATGATGATTGATGTTGATAAATTTGCTTTACCAGCTTCTTTGGAATTAATCCACTCACATGACATTTCCTCTCTGTTTGCAGTTTAAAATCTTAGAACGAATGAGAGCCTTTGGCATGATTCCTGTGCTGCCAGCCTTCTCTGGGAACATTCCAAGGGGACTCCTCAGGTGATGCATGTTTATTATGTTTCAGCATTTCTGAATTATACTGCTCAGTTCTCTAGGTATTGGAGTCTGGTGACCACTGGATTTTTGAAGCTGACACTTACAGTGATTTAAAGCAGGGATGTTCTGACCAAGTTGTCTTGATCTATCTAAGTTCTTTAATGAGGCCATATTATGCTCATTTTCAGATTTCAGATATGTTGGAAGTCAAATGGAAAAGTAGATTTACATGTTTTAATGTCCAATAAACACCTTGTTTTCCCTTATACTCAAATATTAAGTATAAGCAATAAGAATTGTATTAATTGCAAATTGGCCATCCTCAGTGCATTAGCTACTTCGGAAAACACCAGCCGCAACTTAATGATTGTGTCCCCTTCCTGCTCTTCCTTGAGCTTGTACCATTACCAGTTCTCATTGACAAAGCAGTATGGCAGAGTAGAATGCTTATACGCATTCAGTTTCACAGTTGTTATGGAGACATTTCTGTCAAATTTACCTTAAAAATAAAGTCATTCCAATAGATCTTGAAATCCTGAGATGGTGGGAGAAGATAAGGACTTACGGGTTGGTTCTTGCAGCCAGCAGTAGGGAAATGGACATGGTATGGCACCAAGCTACTGAGTTGATATTCTTAATCATTATTCTCTAGCCTGTAGCTTGAGGTTTCCTGGTAGGCACTGTAAGCTATTCCCCAGTCAAAAGCTGTGGGTGACAGGCTTTTGCAGGCTCCAGTCTTTTGGAATAGCTTACCTGAAGAACTAGCACTACAAAACTGACAAATCCTGAGCTCCATCAGAACTGTTTATAACTATTTATTTAAAAAACTAAAATGTAATTTCTGTTTCCTCTGCAGAGTTTCTTCTGTCATGTCAAGTTTATAACGATAGAATTTTGTTTTTGCTGCTTAAATGTGCCACAATATTTGCTGTAATGACACCACTGTGCACATGGAAACATAAAACATACTAATAGAAACCTCTGTAGTAATTAATATAAATTCTCAAAGTAAACGCTCATTCTTTGGCACAACACATGACAGAGAGAGAGAGAGAAAAAGAGTGATGCATGGCAGTAATAACAAATAATGGAACTATCACTAATACTAACAGTGATAATGACAATAATAATTGTTACTATTATCATTGAGGTGGTTTGGAAATCAGAATCAGAATTCCTTTATTAATTCCTTTATTAATCCCTGGAGGGAAAATCTGATTAGGATGCCTTCTGGGCACCTTCCTTTGGAGGTTTTCTGGGTCAAACTGGGAGGAGATCCTAAAGTAGACCCAGAACTCTGTGGAGGGAATGCCTTAGGATCCTGGAGGAGCTCTAAAACCTTAAGAGAGAGAGGGACACTTGGAATTCCCTGCTTAGCCTCCAGCCACTGCGACCCCAGATAAATGGAAGATCGATAGATGGATGCTTAATAATATCTATTTACCATACTTTATTTACTTTGTGTTAACTCATTTATTTTATGAGCACTTTTACCTGGAAATGTTTAAGAAATTTAAGTTGGAACTCAACCAGACAGACATTTCTCTCCCACCCACTTTGCTCCCAAGTTCTATATATTCTGTTTACTGCACCTCAATCAGTTTCCTAATTTCCTAATCAGATATAGGTAGGGACAGTAGCACTACAGTTTAATATACAGAAGTAAATGTTTGAGTTAAAACCTTTGAATTACTAAAGTGTATCTTGTATTTCAGGTTGTATCCAAAGGCCAATGTAACCAGATTGGGGCCTTGGGCTCATTTCAACTGCAGCTTCTCATGCTCCTATATCTTAGACCCTCGGGACCCACTTTTCCTCCAGATCGGTTCCCTCTATTTGTCACAGGTGGTGAAGCAGTTTGGTACGGACCACATATATAACACTGACACCTTCAATGAGATGACACCACCTTCCTCTGACCCCACCTACCTGTCTGCAGTCAGTCGCGCTGTTTTTGCCTCACTCACTGCGGGTGAGTGTCTCAGGGACTAACAGCCTGTTACTTTTAAACTTGACAGTGCCTGTCTGAATGCTGATATTTTGGGTAACAAGTACAATAATTGCCCTAGTTTGATAACCTATAGATGACCTCTAATCCAACTTTTACACAGACACCCCCGCTTAAGATTCATTATGATTTTCAGCCAATTTTAAGAACTGTCCCTTTTTTCTTCCTCATGCAAATCTCATTTTTCTCCCCAGTTGATCCTCAGGCAGTTTGGCTGATGCAAGGCTGGCTGTTCTTCAGTGATACAGCATTCTGGAACCCACCCCAGATTCAGGCCCTACTACACGGAGTGCCCCTTGGAAGAATGATTGTGCTGGACCTGTTTGCAGAGACTGAGCCAATTTTCTCCTACACAGAGTCTTTCTATGGACAGCCCTTCATCTGGTGCATGCTGCAAAACTTTGGTGGCAACAGTGGATTCTTTGGCACAGTGGAGAGCATAAATTCAGGGCCCTTTGAAGCCTTACAGTTCCCAAACTCCACCTTGGTGGGTATAGGCATGACACCTGAGGGCATTGAGCAGAATCCTGTGATGTATGAGTTGATGAGTGAGTTGGCTTGGCGCAAGGAGCCAGTAAACTTACTCAAGTGGGTGTCGCTGTATGCAGCGCGCCGCTATGGCAGCACACAAGAGAACCTCACAGCTGCATGGAGACTCTTGTTCACCAGTGTCTACAACTGCACAGTGCCACATTACAAAAACCACAACCATAGTCCGCTGGTGCGCCGGCCTTCCTTTCACATGAATTGTGATCTTTGGTATGACCCAGCTGACCTGTACAAAGCCTGGAAACTGTTTATTGAGGCGGATCCATCTCTCATGTCCAAGGAGACCTTCCAATATGATCTAGTGGATTTGACACGGCAGGTCCTACAAGTCTTGACAACATCCCTCTACAAGGATATTGTAGATGCCTTCCATCAACAAAAGATGTTAGAGCTGCTGACTGCAGGTGGAGTTCTGGTATATGACCTCCTGCCTGAGCTCAACCGCTTGCTGAATAGCAACCATAACTTCCTGTTGGGTACGTGGCTGGACCGGGCACGATCCTTAGCCCTAGATGAGGAGGAGGCACAACTCTATGACATGAATGCTAGAAACCAGCTCACTCTATGGGGTCCGAGTGGTGAGATCCTGGACTATGCCAGCAAAGAGTGGGGAGGCCTCATAGAGGATTACTATGCCCAGCGATGGAACCTGTTTGTTCATACCCTGGTAGAGTGTCTGGACAGTGGGCAACCATTCAAGCAGGACAGCTTCAACCAGGCAGTTTTCCAGGTAGAAAAGGGTTTCATTTACAATAGAAGACAATACCCAACTAAGCCTCAGGGAGACACATATGATATCGCCCACCGGATCTTCCTTAAGTATTACCCACATGCTTTGAAGAGACTATAGTGAGCAGGGGCTAAGTTTGGAAAAAACAAGATGCAGCAAGAAGAATGTCTTCTCTCGCTTCCAGTTTTCCTGTTTTGCACATGTAGCATAATCAGTAATGGATAGTTGCACATGTTGTTGGATTAGGAAAAAAAGGATTGTCACTTCATATTTAAACTGATCAAATATCTAATCATGCCTTATTAAAGAGGAGGGGAGAGAGGAAATAAAAATTAGGACATGACTCACAATAGACTGAAAACTCAAGTATGCATCCCTTTGTACTGTTTTCAACTGACCTTAAAGAAATAACTCAACATTCTTTTTGGAAAAAAAGGTTTACCTTATCAGAGAAAGATGAGAAGATTAACATTAATATGACCCTTATGTCTGTGTATTAAATATGGAGCTGGGATCAGTCCGTGGTTAGTCTAGCTTAGCATAAAGACTTGAAGCAGGGGGAAACAGCTAACCTGACTCTGTCCAAAGTAAAAATAAGGCTAAACTGTGCTATTTGAACATTGTGTATTGTTTGTTGTAACCTGTGCATCAACAGAAATGTAAAAATGACAGTTTGTAGTTTCTGAGATGGTGAGCACAGGTTCTGGTTTTGGGTTCTGGCATCCTCATCCTCAACAAGTTTTTACATTACAGTTCCCATACAGGAACACAAATGAGATAAAGCTTGTTAATTATTAAGCTTTAGAGATGTTGGTAGGGGCATTGTTTTTACTGGGAACATTCCCAACACATTGAACCATTCCTTGAATATTTCAGATAGGCATTGGCATGTCTAAGGTAAGATAATGTGAATATTGCATCTTGTTCTGACTGACAGGACTGTGCCCCATAGACAAGTATCACCAAAACAAGTAGGCTAGTAGATCAGTCAGCAAACAATTTGGATGTCTTTGATCTTGCATAACAATTTTCCATCTTCATCATCTAGCAACAGGTTTCATTCATGTGCCAGCAAATATATCATGTCGCACAATATTTCTTTCTGTATTGTTTAAATCCTATTTTTGTATTTTGATGACTTAAACTGTTGTGATTTTTCAACTCAGGCATGTCATAAAAGTCAAGACTCTGTGACTAATACAGTGGTTTCCTTCTCCATCTCTATGCTATATGTGTACTTAGCGATGACATTAACTCCACACCTTAACCTATCCTCTTATTCTGTGCTGGGTAGGGCTGGAAAGTATATCCCAGCATGCTTTGGCTAAGAGGGAGGCCACATCTTGACAGGTCACCAGTCTTTCACTGTGTTACACACCTACAGAGACACCCATTCACGCTCCTAATTTTTATTATCCCAATTCCAGTTCACTTATCTTTTGTGTGAGATGTCACAACCTTAATTATCAGTCATTTTTCTTATGGAAAATTGGTAATGTTTGTAAATCACTGACATTAATCCATAAGGAATGGAGATTATTAATTCAACTTCACAGTTACTTAATTATCAGTTGAATTATTTAAATAAGTCGGTTGTTCGATGTTAAATTAATTCTAATTAATTAATTTAATTCATTGGTATTAGACCAGCATTTTACTGTTATAGCTAATTTCAAATTTCCATCCCTTCCTCCATCCATTTTCGATACTGCTATTCCATGCAGGGTCGTGACGAGCTGGAGCTTATCCCAGCTGACGACAGGCGAGAGGGGGCCAACACCCTGGACTCGTCACCTGTCTGTCACATGGACATGCTCTTTCTTTTTTTACTTTTAGTATGTATTGCAGCTGGTCTCACAAAGTACATACTGTTGCATTTAGTATGCATACGCATACTTACTACTGTCATAACCTGGTGCCTTTTTATATCCATAACTGTCCTATAATATATTACTGCACAAAACAGATATTATTTACACATTCATGTAGACTAGAACATTGTATTTGGAGAGGGCATGTCTTATCATCCAAGTAGAACACTGCTACTATTGTGTTAGTATTGGGCAGTATGTGAGATGAATTGCTTCAGTAAGGTAAGATAAGCATTATGCTTTGAATGACTCACAGTCATATACTGTAGTTTCCTCACAGAGTTCCTCACTGTGGTGAATGTGTGACTAGGGATGCACTCATTTATCATCCCAACATGAGTATTGGTTGATATTTGCCTTGTTCACTGCTATTGGCCTACCAGCAAATAAGAGAACATTCAATGATAGCACTGACTGATTTTTGTTACGTAGTAGTTAGTTAGTAGTTGGATCGTAGGCAGTTACTTAAAAAAAAAAAAAAAAATCATGTGGAAGAACTGTGTTAAAGGTTATCTCATAAATTTGTATGATTTAAACAGTGCAATTAAAGGGCTGAATGATTTTAAAACCATTCAGTTCCAACCATTTCTTTTTATAATAATTTCTTTATAATGTTTTACTGCTATTAATGGCGGAAAAACAAAATAAACAAGATAAATGTATTGGAATAGGCCAAATTGTTACTTTAAACATGGGTCAGTATTGGCTCAAAATGTCACAATCATTGTGTCCCCATGTATTTTCTGTAAATACATTTGTACTTAAGTAGTCATTTTGATAACTACCTGAGTACTTGTTTTTGAAAATGAAGTACTTTTACTTCAGCACAGTTTTTGTCTATTCAACGCATCCTGGACTATTAACCACATTAATCAAAATGTTTTTTTTCATACTTGTCATACTTGAATGTCATTTTTATTTTATTGAACTAAATTATATTTTTTAAATGTCCAGCCTAGACTAGTTTCTTTATATACTAATATTTACCATCTGGAACCTATAGTCCTTGAAACCCAAGGACCAGAGCATTGGATTGAAATCTGGGACTCACAAATATATGCAGGTATGTCACAATGGTTTGAAATCTAACATATAAAGTGTACAATGTGTAAATACAATACAAAGCAATAAAAAATACACAAGGAGTCCAAAAATGAAGCACTTCCACAAACAATTTGATTAATATTTTTATTGCTGAAAAAATAATAACTATCAGGTTTGTATATCAGGGACTGAAACTGTTTGAGTTCCTCTCCTTATGTACATTTATAATATTTTCCATTTTACTTCAGGCTAATTTAGAGGGCATGTTCAATCAAACACACTTCAAAAACCAACACTGAGGAGTTTCAGAGCTCAGTTTCTTTAACATGGCTCAACAATGTGGACCAGGTTAAGTTCCTCATTTAACACAGTGTGTTGGACATCTTTCTGTCAGCATTAGATCCACAGAAATCCAACACTGGTGGAAAAGTTGAACTAGACCTAGTACACTCAGTCCTTCAACAGGTTTAGTTTTCATGATGGTGGCCAAATACCAACATTTCATAAGTATTCACACTGTTCAGCTTTTAAACCATATGAGTAGCATTCCACACTGAGCCATACTAATTTTCAAGTCAAATGTTTTCCATTGAAGCTGTGGTCCTTACTGAAAGCAAAGGATTATGATTGGCTGAGAAAAATTTCTTCCCACCACCCCTCTGACTTTTTCTGGACCCCATTCAGGAAAGATATTGCTGGTTTTGCATGTTTCATTTAATTTGCTCAGATTACTGCTGTCCATTTTTCAAAGCATCCCATCAGGTTTTAGACTGATGTCCAACATTCTAAGGCAGCTGCTCACTTCTACTTCAGTGGGCAATGAAAATTAACTAGTAGTATTTACAGTAGTTGCTCTTTTGCATCTCTTCTTAGGTAATGGTGATAAAGTGATAAAATCAGAGTAGTAAAAATCAATGTTCTGAGAAACATTATTTGAATTCAGATGTTTCCTCACATACAAACTTGGCTGTTTGGATAAAGTTTCCTAGACATTACAGTTGTGTATTGGCAAGAATTTGATCAATATCACAACAGAAGGGTTAGAATTCAATATACTGGGATACTGTGACCAAGACAACCATAGTGTAAATCATTCCATATAACTCCATATAACTTCTTTGTTTACACTCGCAATATGCTTAACTTCTTCCTGTCTTAGCTGATGTTATTTTGAAGTGAAAAAGTGAAAAGGTGGAAGACAAATTGGATTTGATTCCAAATTGTGTTTGTCACTTTAAAACAATGTGAAGTCTGATCTCTCATAATGCTTGCATGGAAACACACAACAACCTCCATCATATAAATTTGTTAAAATGATAAAAAGAAGCAAACACAACCAGCGATTAATGTGATGAATTAAGTGACTCAGCTGGATATTTAGTCAACTCGTCTCTTCAACTTACAAGATTTAAGTTGTAAATTAGTATCTAATTACAGGAATACTGCTAAAAGAGGAGTTGATTTAATATAACCAAGAGAATTTACAGTGCAGTACACAGTATTCTGGCAGTAATGTGCAGTATGATATGACATGATTTTTCACACCACCTATATGGTCCTTTAATGGAGAATAATAAGTTCTGTACTGTTCAAAGGACAGGTGACATTAAATAAAAAAAATCACTCAGTATTAAAGTCCTGGCCTCTAACCTTTAATGGCTATGAGAAGAGCAACTGAAATGTAAACAAATGAGTTGAGCATATAAAAAGCAACAGAGAGCCAGAACCATCAGATCAGTCACTGTCAGACTGATATTTTGCCTCCTAATCATCAGTGGTCATGAAACATAAAACTGAACCACTGCTCTATCAACACAGCTAGACTGATGCTTTCATAAATCAGTACATTCTAGATTCAACAAGACTCTTGGTATCATAATTTAGTCTTCAGGCCTAAAATGTAATTCTAGTATGAGTACAGATGCATACAAACATTATAGACATTTTGAGGCAGAGGAGGTGGGCAGTGTAACAGAGCAATCAGGCCCACGATTTCAGACATGCCACATCCACATTTTGCACAATTCTTGATTTGTCAGGCTTCAAGTGTTACATTTAAAAGTGAACAGGTCTGTCACTGGTTGGGAATCTGGTTGCCGCAAATCCAACCCAATGTAGGTAGAAATCTGTAAAGGTCTAATGGCCATCATCTTCTTCACTCCTCTAGGCTGCCACTAGTGTCCAGAAATTATATATATATATTTATAGAATTATTATGAAATGGAATTGGAATGTAAAAATGAAACTAAATTTAAATTAAAAAGCACTTAGAATTAATGTTGCAATTCTATTTCAAAACAAACAGAATAAGGTCACAGATTGGCAGAACTACAAATTAAATGTTCAGTGTTTTTTCTTCAAATGATTATTAATTATTACTGTTTTATTATGTATTATTTTACATACACTGTAACATCTCTTATTTCAATATCCAAA
Source organism: Scatophagus argus (assembly GCF_020382885.2). NCBI lineage: Eukaryota > Metazoa > Chordata > Actinopteri > Scatophagidae > Scatophagus > Scatophagus argus. The sequence goes on along the minus strand of NC_058513.1, from coordinate 467,436 downwards.
AAAACTACTGCTTGGTGATTCAGACTTTTTCAACACAGTGTGCATTCACAAGTGACAGTAAATTGCAGACATAATGTGGAATGGACACCAGTGGCTGCCTGAAAAGTGAGTGGAAAAACATATTCAGCAATCTAAACACTGTGCTCTGCTTCAGCTGATTGCCTCCAATATAAAGAAACAAAAACCTATCTGTGGTCCTTTACAAGAAAAATGTTTAGACACACCAAAATGCTGGTGCTGTGCATCTTTTTAACATTAAGTATAATGAAGAGTGGATACATAGTGGATATGCTCTGCTGCGGTGAAATCTGCCCACCTCCACAGCAAAGTGACAGATTTTCTGTTTTTTTGCTCTGATTTAAGGAAGATTCAAGTCAAAAATTTGCATCATGGTGAGTCAATCATTAAAAAATCATTAAATTCATTCCATCAGCAATGCCCAGTATACAAATGCATGATATGCTTTTTTACAGATTAGCCACACAACAGGCTTGAAACACAGAGGGGAGATTCACAAAGCTGCCAGAATGATCAAGAATCAATAGAGAGAAACAGAAAAAAGGAAAATAAGGCAGTTAAAAAAGAATTCTTCTTCCCTTCTCTTATCAACTCCTGTAAACATCCTTTAGAAGACTTCTAAACTCTTGCATTTATTATTTTGAAATAATGGTTAGAGAAAATATTATATTCCAATAGTTCCCAGGTTTTCTGATTTAGATTTAAATGATAACAGATTGAATGAAGTTAATTTACAAAGGATAGGGTTTTCATATTGTTCCTTATATTAATACATTTATTAATATATTATATTACCGGTTAAAATCAAAGTGGATCTGTTGTGTACAGGAGCAGTGAGATTCATCATTACATTTTAAAGTAGCTCCAAGCAGAGAGTGGAGTAAGTAAATCTGTACAGAAGTCTAGAGACTAGACAATGGCACAAAACAACTGCTTAGCATTTAAGTGAACACAATTTACAACAAATAATTTTAAAAGCTCTCAGATTATTCTCTTCAGCTGAGTTTTTAAATTATTAAAATGCCTCTCTTATTTGTCCTACAGTGTAAGACAAGAGTTAAACAGAACATTTCATTTGCTGTCATCACACTGGAAAGTTAGCTGACTGCACTGGACTCACTCCAGATGAGACAGATGTCAGGCTCAAAGGCTACGTTCACACTGCAAGCAAAAATGATCAGAATTTGATGCTTCTTTTCATATTTGAATGGTTTTTTTGGGTTTTTTTTTGTCAAGGCAGTGTGCACAGCACACGTCACAGAATCTTTTTAATGCTGATTTGGGTCACCTTCATATGTAGTCCTAAATCGGATACAGATCTGATTTTTTGCTTTGCGACCTCAGTCTGAACAAGACTGGATATCACATGGAAATCAACTCCTGGCTCCAAGTCCACATCCACACACACACACACACACACACACACACACACACACACAATGCTTGCTCCATAAAAAGCCCAAATTAAGAATCTGGCTCTCTTTCTCCTCATCGTCCTCATCATCAACGTCATGAATTTGTTGCCTTACACTGCACATGACCTTATAACAAAAAAATAAAGGCAGACTTCACCGACCTGCACCTCTTTGCTATTGTACTTTCGTACATCCAGGTCAGTTCAGGACTGTGACCAGTTCACATGGGAATTAAATTTTAGCTATGGTTAAATAATGATGTGAACAGCCAAACAAAAACATCAAAGGTGTGAGCAATAAATCTGAATTCAGCACTAAGGCCTTCAGTGTCAACGTAGCCTAAATGTCCTAAATGTATTCAACTCTTTAGTGTTGTCTACCTGTAAAATCTGCTATGATAGCTTTAGAAACTAAAAATTACAGACTACTGTAATTTAGTGATGCATATTACCACAACATATTTGGACTTCTGCAGTTCCCAGCTTGACTGGCTTCCATACTTTATAATCTATCCAGGGCTGCAGTCAAGTCATTTTTGGTTGTATGTTTCAGCATGAAAACTGATAAAACTGATATATAATTGCATAACTAAACACAACACAACAATCTGAGCTCAGAGATCCAATCTAGAAATAGAAATAACAATTCTTATCACAATGTCCACTTTCCAGATCTTTCAGCTACAGTCTGGCTGATAAGAGGGGATAATATGAAGTCATGATTGCAAGAAAACAGTTTTATCCCAAGACAAGACAAACAAGTTTGTAGCAACCAAAGCTGCTTTCAGCTTCCGTAAGTCAATTACAGTTAAATGAATATCACTGGTTTCACTAAACCTTTGACATACTTGGCATGAAAACAGATAGATTCATAGAGATTCATCCAGTGTATACAGAATATCCACAGCATTGTATCAGTCAACCCTACCAAATATGACTTTAACAAAAAAATGGAAAAACCAGCTAAAGCTATTTTAGGCTGTTGCTTCAAGCTGAAATTAGTGTAAAAAGGACATGCTGACTTTTACTAGCAACCAGTATTCTAACATGTCTGCCCATCTACACCAAGCCAAAAAAGCCTGTCCATCAACTTAAAAAAATGGGGAAATAACCACAATCTTTACTACAATCTTAAAATCCTTAGGGAAGTTATATTACTTCTATCAAATAAAAAAAAACAACAAATTGGGTGAAAACTTCTTCCTATCCTTGCCCAGTTATAAATCAATTAATTACAATATTATAACTTAAAATCATAGAATAACTCTAGATTTATCATAGAGAAATGGCACTGAAGTCCAATCCACACATGAAAGATCAGCAACCTTTTGATATGTTTTCTTAAAGAACTGAGAGTACAAGATATGACAGCAAAATATTAGCAATATAACCCTGTTCCTAAAACTAAAGAACAAAGAGGGAGGAGCACTGGCATCAGAAAGGAGAGATGATTTGCCAGCCCATCGTGTACAACAATTATCACAGCCATGGTAAAAGATTATAATAACACAACATGTAAGGTTAAGAGGTCAAAAACATGGCTCCAAGATCAACATTGATGAGATACGATCAACCATTAGATAAGATTACCATTGAATAAGACTATATAAAATAGAAGTTTATAACTGAATAACCAGACAGCATGAGGATCTTCTTGCTGAGAAGATAATGGTATTAAGCATTTTCTCTTACAGTAAATTTACCTGAGTTATATACCTGTAGACAGTGTTTTAAACAAAAATGACAACCTGACTTAAAACTCAACATTCTGCAGACTTTTTGTACTGAATGCTCACAAACTCACTGAAAATCAGTATCAGTTTAACCCAGACATTCTGAGTCCTATTTTAACTGTTCACAGTTTGGTTTCACTGGTCTCAGTGTGCACCAACAAGGGGAGTTCTGGTTCAACCTAAATGAACCAAATCCAGTTAGCCTCTGTTGATGAGCATTAGCTGGATGAAAGAAAAATGTTTTCAATGCTGTAGCAAAATAAAGTTTTATCAGGTTATGCCTAACAGCAGGTTTGGGTAAAGCAGTTTTCTAGGCAGACTCATAATCCATGAACACACATCATCTTGATTAAAAAAAAGACCCAAAACAAATAAAAGCACACACTACAGTCTCTCTCATTGAAGTTTTGTGAATTCACTCAAATTGGGGGTGAAAAAAAAAAAAACATTTTCCGCATATAATGTTCACACTTGTGGTTTGGGCCCAAATTCTAATCCTGTGGCATGATCACAAAATTTACCCGCCATACCTCAAAAAATTCTTGTGAGCCCTGAGGACCCAATCCCTACCCACAGCTGTTGAAAGTGCTACCAAAATAATAATCATAATAGTTACTGAGATTGCATGTCAACACATCCATCTCCTGGAAAACTGAGCAAATTTGCTGATGAATCGTTTTTGAGTAGGAGATAGGAAGCAAATTCCTCGATCAGGTTCATTCCCTATATTTTTTGCATGAACTGTCCCTTTAAAATAATACTCAAAAACGGCCCCGTGTTGGATGTTGGATGGCTTTGCATGAAATGGTTACAGCTGATAAGCTTGCATGTAAACAGGTCCATTGCTGTAACAACCGGAGAAAGCTAGTGAGTGAACCATGAGTTGGGATTGTTTGTCAAAATACATTTAGTAGGGGTAGAGGTGGGTGATTGAGACAAAAATCTTGAATCACAGTACAAGTTATTTTAGAATGCAATACGGCTATTAATCAGGAAATAATAAATTCTCTAGAAATTGAGAAATTGTTAGGCACAGATGGGTTTGATGCTAAACTCCTCTAAAATGGATACTGCCAGAAAACATCACGTGTTAGAAAAAACTCTGGTGGCTGACTAATTCCTGTTGTCTCTCAATATACATTCTTGTATCGCACAGCCCACCACTAATTTAAAGGAAACCTACATGCTAAATTCAGTGGCCATGATATAAAAATATTCTTGTCAAAACCTGCTTTCTATGAATGCATTTCCAAAGGTGAAGCTATGACTTTGTAGAGCTTGTCTGAGCATCAGTAAATGCAGCTAAAAATGTTGTGTTTAAGTACAGGGTCGCAATGCCTTCACAAATTGATTAGTGCATGTAGTGCAGCTGATCACGGGGAAAAAAAATAGCTGTCAGTCTCTACTACCTCCACCATGCTTATAGACATGCACACGCACACACAGCACTGACGGACCATCACAATCAGGTGAGATGATGATGATGATGATGATTCTGTTTTAATATTCACTTCTTTGATTCTTCGGTCTCTCCTCTGAAGGATTCTATCTTTTGAGAAGAGAGGGGAATTGAGGAATTGAGGGGGGAGACAGCAGTTCACTGAGAAGGTCAAGAGGTGAAGGAAAGGTAGGGAGGAGCGACAAATCTAACCAGTCTCACACAGGATCTGCTCCAGCACCATAAGCAGATGTTTGAGGCCATAGATGTAGCCGTGATCGTGGCTCTCGCTTGGGAAAACGTGGGCAAAGTCGATCATCCTGACCTCCACCTCTGTGTCTCCTCCTCCCAACTCTGCTGTATCACCTCCTTGTTCTTTCAGCTTCTCATTCTCTCTCCTCCTGCCACTTTCCTCTCTCTCTCCATCCTCATCCTTCCCTTCCAGTTGTGATTTGTTTCCATTTCCATTTGGTAGTTGGTGCGACTCACCTGTCCGTTTCCATGTGGAGTTGTCCTCTACACACAGTGCTGAGATGTTATCTCCAGAAACTGAGCTCACTATCATCTCAACAGGACCACTGTCTCCACTGTTGCCATGGAGATTACCCTTGGCATAATGGTGGTGGCCAGCTTTTGTGTGATTGGTGTAGATGGTGGCCAAGCTGTAGTCCCAGGGCACAGTCACCTGGATGTTGTTGTTGTTGTTGTACTCAGCCACCTCTTCATCCTCTCCCACCCCTTCCAGTCTTTTCTCCTCCCCACCCCAATTGCTATCACCCCCCAGTGACAGCATGGCAGTTTTCCCTGCTTTCTGGCTGATCGAAGGGGTGCTGAAATGGGAAGAAAGACAAGGTAAAGAGGAAGAAGACGGGAGGCCCTCATAGACGAAGAGAAGGGAGCTGGCATAGAAGGTCAGCTGGTGCTGGGACTCAAACCAGCGGAGGATACGCTGCACTCTGCAGATGCTGGCTGATACAGCATCCTTTCTCAGACTAACCCCGTTATGGAAGAATTTAGCCAGGCCTGCAGGAAAGGAAAGGAGAGGAGACTTCAGTGCTTGTATGTCTCTCCACACTTCTTCACTGTCAGCAGTAGTAAGCCACTTACTACCATGTTAATTAAAGTGTTAATGAAAACCTTTTGTCAAACATATGCACACACAAATACAGGATGTGGGGTGGAAAGTGTCACAGACAATAAATTTAGCTTTAGATAAATTAAAACTCTCTCAGCTTTATTTAAGCTGTTTTTCTGGTCTAAAGACTAATTTTTCCCTGTGCTATTAACCAACTTTAAATTCCTTCTGTAACTCACAATGCAGCTGTATACTCTGTCCATTAAATGCTTCCATGAAATTATGAATGATGGACTTGACGCACAAAACAACAGGATATAACTCATATATAATAAAAGATCTATTATTAATAACAGGCTAATCCTTTTAATCTATTATTAATCATTTTTGTTTTAGCTGTTTTATTCACTCATGTTGTTGTGAACACATTACTATGTATGATTCGTTATAGCTGTTTTATCTGTTTTGTCATCTATGTAGCTTCATATTCATTTTTTCATTGTTTACAAGACAAACAAACGCACACATACACACACAGTTATGTTTCCACTTTTGGGGACATTATATTGACTTCCATTAATTTCCAGGAGGCTTAAGCACCACCTAACCATAACAAACATTGGACAAGACAATAGTCTTCACCCTATTATTTAATGATTTACGTTGCAGAGACTTGCATTTTGTCCCCCATGAGAAAGGTTTAAATGTGACTGTGTAAACAGATTTTTGTCCCCAACACTACAGGAACACCCCCCACGCACACAAACACACACACACACATACCATCTTTAATGGTGTCCTTAATCAGTCCCCTCCCATAGTGCTGGTCATAGGAGTCAAACATGTCACTGCACACCTTATAAACCTGAAATATAAGAAAATACAGTATGTTTACTTTGCTGTATTTGTGTTAACTCTTGTTGCTAAAACATACAACATGCTGATGTTTATTTAAGATAAACTAAGATAATCCTTTATTAGTCCCACAGTGGGTAAATTTGCTATTGTCACAGCAGCACGGATAGAAAATAAAGATACAGATAAAAAAAACAATAAAAATATAGAAAGATAAAGGTACAGATAAATAAAAAATATACAAGTGAAATATACAAAAACACACAATATTTACATTATTACAGAACTATTTACATTAAATTGTACATAGGAGATTACTGCACAATGATTTATTGTTGTTCAGTTGGTGGTGGAGTGCATGAGGTCTGTCGGGAGCAGTACTGATAGTACAGCCTCGCCCCTGAAAAAAGTGCTGTCAGAGTCTTGTGCACAGGGTGTGTTCAGTACACAGTCTGAGCAGTCAAGGTGACAAGGAGTTTTTTCTTAGTCGATGTGAGGGTCTAAGGGCAGAGGATGTTGCTATGAAGTTATGTAACGCCCTTTGAGACAAATGACTTCTAAAAATGGGATATACAAATAAAGCTGTCTTGTCTTGTCTTGTCTTTGTTCTCCCCACGTTGATCTGGAGGTTGTTCTGCTGGTTATGTATATGTTATGTAGTATGTGAGACTGTTGACGTCGGCTCCATTAGATCACACAGTACATCCCACACAGTAGAATCAAAGCAGCAGCTATCCGTGCCAAACTTCCCTCCTTTGTAATTTATGATGTATTGCATGTATGTTTCACTCTCTCTCTCTTTCATCCTCTCTGTCCTGTGATAGGGTTATAGAGTTAGCTGGGTTAGCAATGTCTCCGTAAACAGCAGGTTGCTCCACTCTTGGTATTCCCTCTAATGCGGGGTCAACGCCGCTAACTCGTCAATCTTACTAGAGAGAGATCTCATATTCCCCATAATGATGAATGGGAGTATGGGTCTGTAACGTCTCCCCTTGGCATGGCACTGAGCTCTGACACAGCTCCCCTGTTTCCTCTTCCTCAACTCTCGGGGGACATTAGGTTTGCCTTTTGGAGCACAAGAGCTGATCCCAACTGTAAACAATAGATGCGTGGCTCAAAATCATCTAAAGTTGTACTGATAAATGAATTAGTATTACATTATAATATAGATTTATTATGTCTAACCGAACCCTGGCTTCATCTTGAAGAATATGTCAGCCTAAATGAATCTACTCCCCCGAGTCATATTAATACTCACATTCCTTGAGACACCGGCTGAGAGGGTGAATTTGCAGCCATTTTTGACCCAAGCCGATCATTCAATCCAAAGCCTGAACTCAACTATCATTCATTCGAAAGCCTTCTTAGTCTTTCACACCCAACCTGGAAAACAGTACATCCATTTTTATTGTTGCAGTGGACTGCACTCCTGGCCCATACTGTGAATTTCTACAGGAATTTTGTCTTTTTTATTTGTCTTGTCTCATTTTCAAGAGGTACTTGTACATTGAAAAAAAATACAACAATTTTTTTTAAGTTTTTACACTAATTAATAGATCAATCTTTTGTATTAAGACTGATCACAGTTTGAACTCTCTGGTAATGTTGCTTTTATTTCAAAATGAGGTAGATAACTCCCGATTAACTCACGATTAACAAATCAACCACAATCTTTGCTTCAAGAATCAAATTAGCTGCAAGATCCAAATTGATCTTTTTAGCCTGACAACAGCATATTAGCTTGGATTAATCAAGCCTCATTTAAAGAACAGGGTTCATGTCTCTACTGTATGCCTGAGCAACTATGCAGAATGAGAGATCTTAGTGTTACATTTAGACCAGTGGATTCTCTCCCCTGTGGTAGAGTTAATCACCTCTTTTTATCTTTTCCTTTCAATCCAACTCTCTGCTCCCACACTATCATTCTTCCATCAGGAAGATCATTACCACTAATTAGTCTCTTCTCCATCTAAACAAACTTATTGCTGAGATTAGTACAAGAATTTTCCAAGCTCAGTGCCAATATATTTGTTTCTTAACTTCAACCACTACAACACTAAAACATACGGGTTGCCTTTAACCTGTTCAACACCATTCAATTTACCTCTAGCTCATAATGTAAATTCAAAACTTTAAAATCAATTACATCTATTAGAGACCTCAAACGTTTCAAAGACATCAAATACTGTATGCCAGGAAAAATGCATATAGTGGTACGGCATGCAGGTATTGTACAGCTCAAATACTGTACTTTCAAGTACAATTTTGACTGAAGACTGTCAATAAGATTAACTCCCTAACCCCCCTTCTTTCAAACTCATTTTAGGGCAAATGCCCCAAAAACCATAAAAATTTGAACATTAATTCAAGATGGCTGACTTCCTGTTGGGTTTAGGTCATGGCTCCGAGACACTTTTTGTGCATTCTGCAGTGTTAGATAGGCCGCTCACAGTTCATACTTGTAAGCTGTTTTATTAAGCATTTCTAGGGAAATTGAGCCATTGAACCATAACCCCACACAAACCTCATTGGAAAAAGCTCAGGATGCCACATTTGATGAGTGTGCAAGGTTTGATGACATGTCGCACATTCCTAAGCACTCAACCTATACTTCCTGTTTCATCACAAACACCACGACCACTTCTCCAAACCATTTGAAGAAAGCTCACAATATTCACAATGTAGCATCCTAGAGGTCTTAGGATTGTCCTGAGCTCATTTTGAAGTGACTTTGATGAAAAGACTTTGAACAGAACACCTAGGTTTAGGTCTTCAGACCCTCGGTGCTTGAGCCATAATAAATATGTGTTGAATGTGAGATTTTGACATACTGTATTTTATGAAATAAAAAAAAATGTTGTTGAAAAATGTGTACTCGAGTAATAGAAAGAATTAGTCCAAAACAATTCCTGGGGTTCCACATAGAAAACAGTTAATTCAGCTCATTGGAAGATTTTTGATTGTTTCTTGCTGGAGGCAGTTTCTTGCTGTCCAAACCAGGAAGCCTACTGGTAATGATACTGATAGTAGGCTGCAATGGAAACTGATCAAAGTGATAAAGGCTTCGCTATTTAACTCTCTTCCTTTCCAACAGATAAGAAGTTCTTTTTTTCTTTCCTGTCTTCTGTCGGTTTCACCCATGTAGACAAGCTAATGAGACGCTGGTAAATTCTACACACAGCTTCAAATGAACAACAGCTAATTACATGTGACATTGTGTGTGTGTGTGTGTGCTCAGTCAATGACCTGAACATATTTCACACATCACATGGGTTAAACATTGACCCATCTCAGGTTGTCCAACATTAGTATCCCGTACTGATCATTACGTTTTGTATACAAGGTGTAGTCAGTTACTGTTATCATGTTACTAGGTGTGGGGTATTTGAGCAAAAAATGTATAATTATTACATGTACTACCGTGATATGAGTCACAACAAAGGTTGTAAGGGATGATTAATCTGCTCTGAAGATTTGTCTTGTACTTTACTGGATACTAACAAGTTAACAAGCTAGCTAACCTGTGTCCATCTGAGTGATCTGGGAGGCTCAGGAGGTGTTGTCAGAGGTTGTCAACTTATCAGAAGGTTGGTGGTTCAATCCCCAGGTCTGTATGTCGAAGTGTCCCTGAGTAATACACTGAACCCCAAATTGCTCCCAATGCTGTGCCATCCGTGTATGAATGTGTGCAAATGGTTAGATCGTGGGTTTCATGCTTTGATGGACAGCAGCCTCTGCCATCTGTGTGTGACCAGGTGAACGCTCTAGTAGTGCAAAAGTGCTTTGAATGGTCAGTACAACTATAAAAGCAATTTATAGCTACAGTCCATTTACCATGTGACCAACAAAGGTAGCCACAGATTAGACTAGAGTTCTTTTTCAAAGAGATACTGTGACAGTGCTGGCTGCAGATTTGTTCTAGAATGGTTTAGTGGAAAAAAGTCTGCTGTACTTTAAGCATCTAATAATCTAATGAGTTAAAGTGAAAGTCACTTTAAGACTACTTCATAAATACCAATGTGCTAAATCACTTCTTAAATACAAACAGGATATTGCCTGCTCCTCCTTGTGAGAAGCTTCAAACACTGTTGCAGTTCTCAAACTGTGGATCAGTTTTGGTCCTGCATCCACACTGGAAAATATACACTGGAGCCATAGACAACATAGGATTGTACAACAAAATGATGGCTGTAGTCCTTTTATGCTACAAAAACAAAGTTACAGAAAGTGGTGAATAAACTAAGGTTGTTGTTGTATCAATACTTTTTCAATACTACGCCTCAAAAACAACACGATATTTGACTTTGATGCTATCAAAAGTGCCAAACTATGAAAGAAAAAGATCGTCAATTAGAATATCAACCCAAGGTTGCACATGTACACACAAATGTGTCGGCATGTGTTCAGTGACTTTTTCTTTACCAGCACTGTGTATGGGTTGTTGCTCATGTGAACCTTCGATTGGTTACTGACCCAGTTGGAAGCCTGAAAGTGTTACAACGAGCAACACTGTCAGGTTAACACAAGCAATGATGGTCACTGTTCTTGTTTCTTCTTGCTGCTGAAAATAAATTATCTATATTTTTCGTTGACAGCTCCTGAAATGCACGGGCTGCAGCAATAAAAAGTTTGGTCTTATGTAGCTCTGTCAACAAAGTAAAATGACTTGCCTTACAGTTGAAATGCCATTATATGGCGCAGAGTAGGTATGTCAATTAATGCAAACTGACCGGAGTCTGTTTGTGCGTCAAACATCAAATATACAATTGCAGTGTGGTACTTGAGGCCAGATGACTAACTTGCAAAAAAAAAAATGTCATGGTGGAGATAATGTTCAATGCTGAGCTGAAAAAAAAACAAAAGTACTCTGATGTACATGTTATTATCAAGATATGTGGAGACTAAGTAGAGGGCTGTGGAGATGGCATTCTTCATAGATGTGTTGGGTGTGAATGCAAATTGGTGAAGGTCCAGGCTGGCTGGGAGGTTGTCTTTGATGTGCTGGAGAACCAGTTTTTCAAAGTGATTCATCAGAATGGGGTTGTGTGCTCAGTACATGGCTGGCAGCTTTACTCATGTTTACTCTCATATGCTGTATACTGACAGTGGCTGGTTCTCTGGAGGTGGAACTGACTCTTTGTCCAGGAGAGCAATGGTAGTATGAAATATATTAAGTTCATGTAACAACATGGTCTCACACTTGATGTGTGTATGCCTGCTTTTGTAGAACTGTGATGATAATAATCATCTGCCACCTATCTTTGGCACTGTTGGTATTTGAGTCTCTCTCTGGTCTTTCTGTACTCAAGTTACTGTAGCTTCAACTGTCCACACTTTAACAGTTTTAACTGATGGCTTGACCCTTATTTATTAGCTGGGAGTAAGTAAACCGGAGAAGCATGGAAATATGGCCTGGTAGTCAAAATAAGGCCATAAGAAAGGGCTTTGTAGTTACCAAAAATGTTCAGAAAACATGGTCCATGGTATTTCTTTCCCTGGTGGGCATGGGGACATTCTGGTGGAATTTAGGTAAAACAGTTTCGAGGTCTGCTTGATTAAAATCACGAGCTACAATAAAAATACCACCTGGTTGTTTTCTCATCTGGCTGGTGATGACATAATTTCAGTTACAGTTCCAGTCATAATTTTCTGAATTTACATCTGGAGGAATATAAACTTCATGTTGTCTCCCGGAAATTGGCTACCAGGTTTGTGGGTCCATTCCTTGTGTCCAAAGTGATTAATCCTATCTCTGTTCATCTGCGCCTTCCCAGGTCCCTGAGGGTGCATCCCACTTTTCATGTTGGCAAACTCAAGCCTGTTAAGGAGAGCACCATGGTCCCCGCAGCGACACCCCCTCCAGCCCCATGAACGATTGATGGTGGCCCTGACTTCTCTGTTAAGCGACTCTTAGCTGTACGTAACCGTGGAAGAGGACACCAGAATCTGGTGGACTGGGAGGGTTATGGCTCAGAAGACCACTCATGGGTCCCTTCGAGCTTTATCATGGACCCAGCTCTCATCAGAGACTTCCATGATCACCACTCTCAGGTCCCTTGTCCATCAGGAGCCGTTCCTAGAGGGGGGGTACTGTCATGTCCAGGAAATGTTGTTAAGTTATCAGTTTTGTCTTGTGTCTATGTTGTCTTGTGATTTCCTGTTTTATTTTGTCACTACTTCCTGTCTGTGTCTATTGCCGTCAGCTTTGCTTTTTCCCTTTGTCTGTTTTCCCTCCTTTGGGATTACCTCTCTCCACCTTGATTGTTTCCACCTGTGTCCTTACCTTGTGTGTGTATATATAGGCATCATCTCTCTTTGTTCTGTGCCAGTTCATCTTGTCCCTTGTGTCAGACAACCAGCGACATCTCCACGGCATTGCCACTGCCATTACCAGGTCTTGTTATTTTGTTACTTTGTGATTTTCTTTGTCTAGCTTCAGTCTAGTGAGTTTTTGTTTCTTAGTTTAGTGAAGGTTTTTTCCTCTGCGAAGAGTGATTTTCAGTTTGTACTTACTTTTTGTTTGTACTGATTTTCAGTTTGTACTAAAGATTTTATTTTGAAACTTTGAGAGCCATGTGTTTGGGTTCTGGTCCATAGTTCAGTCATGACAGATAACAAGTCTAAATCGTACCATTGTACTTATGACAAATATTCCTTCATTCAGATTGATCCAGATAGGACAGTTTAATGTTTAAGAGAGTTTTCTTTTCTGTCTTGGTTAATGTCAAGGTGTAATAACAAAGACATCTCAAACAATGTCACATTTCATAAAAAGTGACATAGTTGGCTGAAGGACAATCATCAAATTCATTAACCAAACTTCAATCAGGATGAAAAGTTTGTTTACAAGTACATCTCACTTATGTACACAGTCATTTTTATGATCAGGTCTATTGGAATACCAGGAGAGGTCACTGCCTAGTTTAAAGTCAAATTAAGAGAAAGGTATAACATTATATAAACTCCCCAAACTACAACACAACATGTAAAACTCACCCGCATGCCAAGGACCAGGAAGCCTATCTCCTCCATCAGTGGATATTTTCTGATCTGTTGTTCCCGTTTCTCCTGTGAGGCGAATGGATCGTAGCTCCTCTGGCCCAGCTTCACATCCATGATGCACGGCTTGATGAAGCGTCGGGTCACATCCTCCAACTTGAGGTACAGGTCTGAGGCAGTGGCACAGATAGAAAAGTGATGATGTGCAGTATAGAGTTATTACAGCCTTTTGAGATTGATGTGAAGACACAGAACATTCAATACTGCACTTAACATGTTGTATAATCGTTTATTCATCAATTTCTTGTCAATTGTCAAGATGTCTGATAAGAGAACTGTTGATGAGGGTGGATTTTAGGATTTTTCAGTAACAATTTTCTAATATTCGTTCTATAGTAAGTATATGTATATATAGTATTTGGCTTGTACAGGTGAAATTGAACAAATATCATCTACCCTTAAAGTGAAACTGACTGGGCTTTTACCTAGTTAACCCACTGACAGGTGCAAAGGGACCTACACTGGCATACACTTGGTCAGAAGACTTGTCACCAGAGCTAAACCAATATACTGGCCAATATAATCTTACTGTAGGTATACAACGATCGGCCACAACATTAAAACCACTGACGGGTGAAGTGAATAACATTAATCATGTTTTTACAATGCACTGTCTGCAGGGAAACTTTGGGTTTTGGCAATGATGTTGATGTTCTTTGACACATGCCGCACAGCTAAGTATTGCACTTAGCGTGCTATGGAAATAGCAATGGTGTTTCACGTCAGCAGCAGCACTGGATAATGCACCTCATCATATTTTAAAAGCAGCCCAGGAAAGTCTCAAGGACGGTCAATGGCCTGCAGACTCGCCAGATCCCAATCTGACCAAGAATATGTGGGATGCACTGGATTAAGCCAAATCTCCCACCTGTAGGCCCCACCCTAAATGCAGAGGATGGAAAAGACCCAACATTCCAATGCCAGTGACCAGAAAATACCCCCAGAGATCCTGTGTCACTTCCCCTGGTCAGAACGGTTTTGGCAGCAAACAAGGGGAACTACAAAATATCAAGCAGGTGATATTAATGCTGTGGCTGATCAGTGTATTTGTAACTGAACTTGTAGGATAGCGATGTCAAACTGAGTTGGAGGTAATTTAGACAATGGTAAAAACCAGTGTGCCTCTATGTTTGTTATGTAAAAAAAAAACAAAAAAAAAACTGTTGACTGTCAGTATCAGCTTCCAAGATTCAGCATCTGTCAGGGTATAATTACCAGTCTATCACAAGACTAATATTAAAAAGAACATTAAATTCATATAACCTGCATGTATATTTGAACTTGGGTAGGAGAGATATTAACAAACATGCACATAGAGTTAACTCTCTTACCATTGGGGCTGTCAGGAGAGGACCAGGTGCCATAGTATTTAGGCAGGTGGTTCTGGAGCTCCAGAAGGCATGGATCACAGCAGTCCTCTGCATATACCTAAGACACGTGTACACATATCACCACCACCATCATCATCAACATCATCATCATACTTAACTGTACATAAAGGTGGACACTATATCTAGTGTAGAGCTGCATCTAATGATGGGTTAATCTGGTGGGTAATTCTTGGATTACTTAATTGTTGTTTAGTCTGTGTTTAGCCTATTAAAAATCCGAAAATACAGAAAAAAATATCCATCATACATTCTGATAGTGACACCCAACACTCAGAGTGTTTTGTGTGTCTTGTGACAGTCATAAACGCCAAAAGATGTTTATAATCACGTTATAAATAATGTTTATAATGATTCTTTGAACAAATGGGAGAGAATGCAGTAGTCTGGAACTAGGCTTTGTTCTTGTTACACTTAAGATAGACCATTTTTCAAAAAAGGATTTTTGCTTCATATATTACTTTAGGTATCAGTGCTGAATAGTTTTTTAATGATTAACTATGAATCAATTAATCATTTTGTCACTAATACAGCTTATAATATCATATGTAGTGTAATTTCAATGCAATCAATTCTTTTTTTCTATGATTTTTCCACCCTGATGACACCATTCTGGTGGAAATTGAGCATGAAAACGGTCAAAGTTCACCATAACACACAGTATTATAGTCACCATGTAAATAAGGGTGTGCGCAACTGGTCGATTAAACGTTGCTACCCTTGTTAATCAGCACGGGAAACACTTGTCTTATTTCAGTTTGTACACTTTTAAATTACTTATTGAAATTACTTGTACAGAAATGTCATGTCTTTCTCGTCAACTGCTGCTTTATGAAAATGTTAACAACGCCAGTTAAATGTTTGATCATAAGATGTTACGATAACCTTTGCTGATTGATTACTGTTTTAAGTAATTTTTATGAACATGAAATAAAATGCAGCTGTAATAATCGGGCACAATTCCTAAAGATTGAATATTGTACTGAATATTGTTTTCACAAATGTTTCTCAGAGCTTTCTTACTTTTACAATAGTTGATTAGTCTATATTTAAAACCTCCATTTAAAGGTCAAGAAAATGTCATTAGGAGCATCCTTAGTTATATGTCATTGTGAACCTTATCAAGCATAAAGTAAATGCAAAAAATAAAACTGCATGTAAATCTCAAAACTTTTTATTGCTGATGTTTTGAAACACCTCAAAAATTTGTTTCTCCAAGCTCTGGATGTGTGTGCTGCTGTGCGAGTTTAAGTTTGATATGTGTGGTCAAAAGACATGCACACATTATGCCATGACTCACTCCTGATTGTATAAGAGTTGCTGAATCCTACAGTGCTGCTAAGCTCAAAAGCAAACAGCAGAGCAAAAAGCTCTGAAGCAGCAGACACATGTGCCACCACATAATCACACAGGTCCATATGGAAAATCTGATATTGATAAAGAGTAAAGACTATACAGTTCACTTTACCCATCCATCCATCCCCTTTGTATTGAAAGTGCTGTTGAATAAGCAAGTGGCAATAAAGGTTATGCTTTTGCACGCATATTTACAGCTCGAGTAAGAGAACCTGCATAAGTCTATTTTATTACTGCATTTAGAATGGTGTGGCAATAATGCATAAAAATATTCAATGCAAAGTCAAAATATGAACTACAATATTGATTAGCTGTTTACAGAAAATGAATGCACACTAATCAAAAAAATGACAATGAAAGTAGAATAATCAACGAAAAGTAATAACTGAAGCTTAAATATTAACTAAATCAAATTAATTGGTTATGTAATATAAAGTATCAAAGTGTAATATATGATTATATTTAAAACTAAGTGCTTTCACACAGAGTGGGTATGACAGTGACTTTCACCTGGATTTTCTGTCACATTGAAAGCTCATGTTTGGAATAAAGAAATAATGAAACTGCAGAATCTTGCACTGCAAACTGTAATACTATGATCTGATTTTGCCACATTTTTTTTCATGACAACCTATTAACTATAAACAGTTGCTTTTATACTTTATGAAGATATATGGATGGGAAATAATGCACCGCACATATACTTTACAGGTGTTCATATTTTCCCCCCTTGTGTTTGTAATAGTGAAATTACAAAAGTATTACATTTATTAAACTGAATTGAATTGAATTAATACATAGATATTACCATGCTGTAAAACTGCATCTCTCTTTCACCTCTGGGTGGAGGCTGAAGCTGCTTCAGGACTGTTCCATCTGGATGCTGCAAAATACCTACAACAAAAACAAAATAGCACTGCTAGAAATAGGAAATAATAAGGATTGGTCATTAGGCTTTAATTGTTGTTTTAGCATATCCATGGTACTGTGCTTGTGTTTTTACTGTATGAGTAAGTCACATAAGTCACATGAGGAGTCACATACTTATGATTTTCAGAAACCTGAATTTATTGTTCATCCCAGATCACTCAAATGTGACTCACTGTGAATGGAAAACATACTGTTCATTTGACCACATACAGGTCACTGTGTTCACTGTGGTTACTGTTAAATCTTGGATCATAATCTCTGACATTTATCAAATTTAACACAGACACTAATTAGACAGTTGCAATTAAATGCAAGTATGGGGAGAAAAAAAGAGATAGGAAAAAAAGCATTAGTGGAAGTCCATGAACATGTCAACACAAGTAAAACCTATTACGGTAATATGGGGGTGATGAAATTTATACAGAAATTAGATTTTATTTGTCTCCACTGAATGAGAAACTCAACTCTTCTGTCTTTACCCTACCGTCTGGCAAACATGACACTTTGTTTACAAATTCAATGTGAAATATGAACATTTAGACAGGAAAAAGGTACTTGAAATGTGATAGTCAGAAATAAATTGAGGAACCAGGGCTTAGGGGGCAGACATGGCCTTGAGCAGTGTTTCCCAACCTGTTTGAGCCGGGGCACATCTCTATCTCTGTGAAATTGTATTTATCTTTGAATCACACAGTAGGAAATTAGTCCTGATTGACTAAAAAGGATTCCTAGTTACGAGGCATTTAAATGTAAGGAACTGATGTAGTAGTTTAAGTAAAAGAGTCTGAAGGCTCATCAGACACCAATATTAAATTTTGAGTAAGACAATCACCTAAAGTTACCTGTAAATGTTGCTCCCTTTGCCAGCCTATTTACAGTGTAGAAAGAAAGATGTAGTGAGGAAAAGAGAAACGTCCTGTTACATCACCACATGCTGACCACAGCTGAGTCAAGATGGACTGAATGAGTGTAAAGGGTACACCACTTTAACTGTATTATTTGCAATTGAAGTGACAAACCAGCTTACCTACTGATACTTATAAACTGGCATGGCATTTCAATTTCTATGATGAACCAAATTCAAACAATAACTTTAACCATGCTGACATGTTGGACAGTCTCTACTTTTGCTTAGTTTGATTTATGTAGGTATCATATTTCAAGTTGATAATGTCTTTCGAATTAAAATTTTAATATGAAAAGTAAATGTTACAGCGGCTGGAGAAATGTAGTGGAGTAAGAAAGCACAATATTTTTGTCTGTTACATAGTATAAAGTAGCAGAAAAAGGAAATATTCAAGTAAACTACAAGACCCTCAATACTGTACTTAAACATGCAATGATTTTTTTTAAAATACTGACATATCATTGCCTTATATGTTGAACCTCTTAGCAATCTGCTTATTTACGCATTCAGCAGTTACAGAGCAACATTTGCTTAAGAGTTTTGTTTGTTTTCACCTGAGGAATGGAAGTCTAATATTCACCCTCATTTAGCTCTGTTTTTGGGCTAGTGGTGAGCAAGAACTATAACAGTGAAGTAATACACAGCTAAGCAATGAGCTGAAGCTGTTAATATTAGTAAAATATATATATTTCTAAGTTTGTATGCAATTTCACCCCTGTCATTATCTGTCATAATTTCTTCTGAAAAGTAATCTACGGGGCATTTCAGAACTGAGAAAAAAAAAATCACAATTTAAATTATGACTCACGATTGAAATTAAACAATATTTATTACAACAGTTCAGTTCAGGTTAAAATGTTAAAGAATCCCACCATGACATGCCACCTGACCAAGCGACATGTTGCACCTGACAGCTGACGTCTGCTGTAACACAGGTGGACTTTCACCTAAGCCTTTCTGTGTTGTATCAGGTCCTGTAACTAAATTATAATCTAACCACACCCAAGTGTGCGCATGCACACACACATGCACATGGGGCTCTTGTGGAAGAAATAAACCTGATATTCATGTAAAGTTTCAACTTTCCTGACCATGGTAATACAACCTCTGGGGTTTTTGGAACTGTAACTGGCATCCCTTGATAAATTCAAAGTCACAAAGTCAGCTCTTGTTGCTGGAAAACCTATTATGAAAAACAGTTTTGGATCACATCTAAATTGAGAGAGTCAGCTAAGACCTCATCAGGCATTCATTTCTTTAGCCAAATTTTTTTTTTTTTAGAACAGCATAATAAGCATCATTTTCTTCATTGTGACACACGCAAAACACCAACAGCGTGTTTGTACTAAATATGTTAAAAAGCCAACCAGTAATAGAGTAATAGTAACACAGCCTTTTATATGTATATTTCATATACATAATATATATATATTATATATATGTATATTATATATACATATTATATGTATATTTTGCCCAGCTTAATTTCATGTTTCAAGCAAGAGAGGACCTTAGCTAAAACTGCCTTCACCAAGCCAGTGAACAACCTGAGCAGAGCTGCAAATGGCATGGTGAAGCATGAGCTACAAGAGGAGTTCAGCAAGCTCAGTTCCCCGGCAAGGCATGTCAGCAATGCAAATGAGGAATACAGAGCTGGCCTACTAGCAGACATTGAAGCTGGAACCGGTAAGGGTGAAGAAGTCAAGCTTTGCAAGTACCAGTAGGATGAGCTTGAAAAGACAATGGAAGAGTGTGGCATTAAACTGGATGAAGTCCGGAAAGCAGTCCAATCCAACCTCTGGCAAAGGTACGCTGAAAGTGAGGTAATCTCTGCAATCTAAGAAGCAGGGATAGCCTGCTAACCAAGCCCCATCACTGCTATCAACAGAGACGGCTATGAACTGCAGCTGGAAGGAGTGAGGAGACTTGACCATGATGGAATTGCAAGCCTGAAAGACTGGGAAAGATTGATCCCACCTGATCAGACAGCAAACCTGGAGGGCAGAGTTAAGGACCTGAGAGCATTTGGCAACAACCTCCAAGCTAGGAGAGCAGAATTCTATACCGCACAAAAAACCGCAGAGGAGGAAAGAAGAGAAAGCCTCAACTTATGACAGTTCCACAACCAGTGGTAAGAATAAAATCAGCCAGTCAACCTAAATTCACTGGGTTCAAGAGGAATTTCTACAGATGGAGGAGAGACTGGGAAAGCCTGCAAAGGCAGGAAGAACCAACTGGCTCAGTGGAAGTGAAGAAGTTCCAACTCCTTGACAGTGTGGATGAGAGAATATACAGAGACCTACACCTGTCAACATACAACAGTGCTGACAACATATTTAGAGTACTTCAAAACAGGTATGGAAACAAGTCAACAATCGCCTTGGAAATAATTGAGGACCTGGAGAGGGTCCCCCTTTAAAGACACACCAACGAAGGAAGGTGATTGACCTAATTCAAGCTGTAGAAAAGGCCCTGAATGACCTCTTCGAGCCTGAAAGCACTGAAGCCATTAAGAATCCCCTGGTGATCAGATCCATAGAGAGCAAACTACCAGATAATATAAAGAGAGACTGGTTTACATTCATGGTCAATCTAAGAATCGGAGTCACATCTGACAATCACTTTGACAGCTTTCTTACATTCTTAAAGACTCAGGAGGACATTCTAGAGAAGCTAGACCAACTGGATGAATGAGAAATCTGAAAAAAGCCCACTTAGCTGGAGAAGACGTATGCCTCCACCAAGTCCACAAGGAAAGAAGGATGTGTTGTCTGTGGAGATGAAAAGCACAGGGACAATACCTTCTTTTGCAAGCAGTTCAAAGAACTAAAGCCTGGCAAGAAGCGAAATGCTGTTGAAAAGCTGGGAGCATGGAGAAGATGCCTCATATGTCATGAAGAGGACCTGTGCAGGAACAGGGACTGCAAGAAAGGGAGCTCCTCAGACCACCATTACATTCTTTGCCTGAAAGGAGGATTCAAAGGGCAAGAGACCGAAATTGTGGGAAAACCCAGCGCCAGAAGGCAAGCATTCACGGAGGATCAAGAAAAGTTAATATCTGAACTAACCCCAGACATAGTGGAAAAATTCAGGAAAGCTTTCACCAACATGGCTGCAAACACACTGCACTGAAAAGGAATGTACCTGGAGTGATGGACTCAAATACATGTGAATTACCTGTTATTCTTATGCTTATGGAAGTAACTGCCAATGCAGGACAGAAAATTGGAACTCTCATTGACTTGGCATCAATACCAACTACATCACAGAGCTGCCAGAAGACTGAAGCTACAGAGTAAAAAGATCACACTATCCATGGAGTTGGAGGCATGGCCATGAAGGTAAAGACAAAAAGATCACTCAAGGTGAGAGTCAAGACACCTAGAGGCACAGAGAGAGCTCATAAGCTTATCTGCTAAGGCTTTAATAAAATTGCAAAAGTGCACAGAGTCAAACCACAACAGCTCAAGAAGTTCTTCCCTGACGCCAACCTGGAAGACCTTCACAGGCCAGAGCACATTGAGCTAGTTGTCCAAAGCTTGAAAATGAAGCCCCCAAACACAGCACAGAATGGAATCGGAAAATCCATCCAGCAGAGTCGCCTCACAGGAATGGAGCTGCTGAAGCTGCTGCCCATAACTGTGAAGCGGGCTTTGCAGGACCAAACCTGTTTGTCAGGACCAAGTGGCACACAGCACATAGGAATGTGGCTATTGGAGATGTCGTCTGGCTGGCTGACCAAAACGCCCTGAGAGGTCAGTTCAGGCTTGCCAGAGTCACTGATGAAAGGAATTGAAAGGAACTGACAAGAAAGGAATTGTAAGGGATGTGCGTGTTAGAACCTCCCCAGCTACCCAGTTTCAACTGTGAATCCCACTCAAAAGGTGAAAAAGCTGTCACCCAAAATACCTGCAACAGTTCTTTACAGGGGTGTCAGACAGATAGTTGTCCTGCTTCCAGTTGAAGAGCAGCAACAAAACTTAAAATGGAGCAACTGAATACAGTACATTACACAGCTGGCGTGACCTCCTTGGGTTGAAGAACCAGGAGGTCAAGTGGGAGGTGTTGTGTCTGATCCCAATTAATTCACACTCACTCCAATCCTGCAGAGGGCGAACACACACAAAAGTGGTTGGTGGAACCCGAACTCTCTGCAAGCATTCCTAGAGGGACCATATTCACCTGCACACTCACTGGGATGCATGGCATGAAATGTTTGGTTGTAGCTCAGTTAGCCCTTCCACCTGCTGCTGAAAACAAGGCAAGACCACATCTCCTGATCAATTAGAAGACACAACTGGTAGGAAAATGCAACTTTAAACGTGGGTGATGTGTTGAGGTCATGGATGCTTCTTCATGACTATTTGGTTGAAGTAAAAAGTAAGTAAAATTCAATTTAAATTGGATAATTTTGATTATGCTAATTTAAGTTTATGTACTTTGGTGAAATCGTATTTGAACTTAATAGTTAAGTATGATGTTACTTTAATCATTAATGAGATCCTAGGTTAATTTGAATGAATTTGTTTGGTTTGAGAATCAAGTAATTATTTAAGTAAGTAACATTTATTCTTTAGGAAAACTTTGAGGGAAATGTTTATTGGAATTTATTTGAGACTAATACATGTTTTTTTTCTGTTTATCTTGAAGGTTATCAACCTATGCTATTCTTTTCTACTGCAAAACCATCCTCAACAAAATAAAAATCAAAGAATAAGAAAAACTGAGTCGTCCTTTGCATCCTTCTACAATTGATCACGCAGTTTTTTCAAGTTTGGGCAGAGAAGTGATCACAAAACCCACAGAACTTGACAGTAAGAAATGATTTAAGATGGATCTTAAAACATATTCAGTATTTTTTGGGGGGCAGGACTTATAGCTTAAACTGTGCTCAATTTTGAGTGTCTTCTTACTTTTAGACTTGTCGACTAATCTAAGTTTAAACATCAGGGAAATTAATTATTCCAAATATCCCAATTATAAGCCATGCCTTTTTGCTTCCAGAATGTTGGCATAGAATGAAAACAAAAAAAGCAAAGTCATCCTGAAGAATATGTAAACCAAATTCAGATACTTTGCATAAACACAAAATACCTAAAAATACAAAAACAAAATAAGACAATAACAAATGATATCCATCTCTGTTTATGGTTATTTTGACTACTAATTACAACTTTAGAAAACCAACTGCAAACAGCAGTGTAACCATAATCACACCTTCCTCATTATAAATACAGTGATGGACAGAAGCCCAATGTCACAAAGCAATACTTTCACATTTGACAGTAAATAAAGTTTACTCCTGTGAGCCCATTTTAACTACACAATATTTAAGAACCAACCAGTCAAACAACACACAGCAGAGAGCAACAACACACAGAAGTTTTTAATCCATCCAAAGACTAAATCAGATTACTTGTAAGAGGGAACAAGAATAATGAATGAAGCCACAACTTCAGTCAGCAATAGAGGAAAATCTTCAAACTTACAGCCTGTCATGGAACATTACCACTCATTACTAACAAACAAAAAGATAATAAATAAACAAAAGAGCTATGGTGGAGAAGCAGATTATATGCCTAGGAACAGAGAGCAGTAGAAGGAGTGAGTAGGATCATTTTCAGTTTGTAGAAGTACAAGCTTAACAAGATTCCAGAAGGTCATTCTACAACTGTTGTGGAGACTTAAGGAGATTGCTGGCTGCATCTCAATACTATGCCATTACTACCTTCCCATGCTTGTTAGGCTGAATTTATGTGGCCTGTGTTAATCATTCATTATCAAGCCCAAGGAGGATATGATAAGAACATTCCACATGACTGTCAAATATCCTATATCATTGCTTCACTTTTTACATGTCTTCATCTGAATACATTTGACACAAACGACTTCCCAAACACCGCACACATTTAGGTTCCATTATTCAGATTCCATTATTGATATGGTTTACAAATTTGATCCGATTTGTCTCAGTTCCTTTAAATGCACAGTACAGAGTTCTGCCACAAGAGGTCTCTCACCCTAGTGATCATGGGAGTTGTTATTCACAGACGTAGTAATATTTTAAAGTTTTATTCCTGTTACGGTTAGTCATATTCTTTGATTTCCTTCCTTACTTTCCATCTCTCTCCAGGAACTTACAGTGACAGGGGACCAACTGAAATGCAACATTAGCTTGAATAAAATGAAAGATTTCTCTGGGTTGGAACATTGTTGTAAAAATCTGAGATAATGTAAGTACACAATAAAACATAACTAAGGTCTAAACATTTTAATGTAAAAATGTCATGTATTAACAGTAACGTTTTAAATAATGACTGTGTTGAAAACAGGTTTCATGACATTAACATAAGTTTATCTTACTTCTGTTCAGCAAAACCTAATTCCTACATTCAAGAGACCTTATAGATTATGCAGGAGTCCAAATGCATCTCAAGTCTGATATTTACCACTTTCCATACATTGTTGCTTTGAAAAATAAAGCAACTGTTATGCTATATGAGCTCATGTTTGAATTTGATGTAATGCAGTATTACACAAAAAATACAGTTTTAAATGACATGAGAACGAAAAAATAGAATTTGTCAAAGTTTACAATTAACCACTGAGTCCAAGGTAGGTTCACAACAACAGTTATTTTCATCATTAAACAAATAATCTAAACTGATTAATAAGTAGATCAATTAAAATTATCGATCTGTTAATCATTTAGTTAACAGAACTTAAAAACAGACTGAAAACTTCTCATCTGAAAGGCCAAGGTAACACCTTGTTTGACCAATACTTCAAAATACAGGTATATTCAGTTATTCTATCACCTCAGTTCCAAAAGTGTTGGGATGCTGTGCAAAACATAAAGAAAATGTAATGTGATAAAGGTACTAATCCTACTGAATCTGGTGTATTTATTTATCTTCTATGGTGTTGCAAAGAGCTCAAAACTAACTGATTATAGGCGTTATTAGTCAAGATTCAAACTTCATAACATAACAATGTCAGACAGGAAGGAAGGATGTGACAAAGGGGCATCTTCTATAGTAATATTACATTTCACCTAGTTTTTATTGAGGACTTTGTAAATTACATGGACTTTGTTTGAACCACACTTAACAAGATATGATGACCAATCATAGAGCCGTGGAATGCAGCTTGCTGATAGATACTGCTGTCATATTCGTTAATAAGCCTCCATTAACAAAGTAATGCTATGGTATATCTCCAGCCAGCATGTTTGGACCTGAGCTGTGGAATTTTATCTCTTTCAGTAAAACATGCTGACACAAACACACCTATACATATTCTCCGTCACCAGAATTAACATGAGGGTAAACATTTTTTTAAAACATAAAGAGAATGAAAGCCATAAAACTTTCATATTTAGTCTGACAGTCTGTCAGTCAATCCAGCTCAAATTTTTTTTTTGTTGGTTTTTTTTTGGCATCTGTCATCTGTCATGACACTAAAATGTTTATGACTAAGGTTATGCTTTAGACTTGTATTCACATTACGTATCGTCTAGTTCACAGACTTCATTCATGACTTGGCTACCAACACTGGTATCTGATCTGACTCTAGATCTTCCCAAAGAAAACTATGGTAACACTGTATTAATATAGCTCAAGTAAAAGAGAATTACTTGAGGCAAAAATGTTTTGTGGATGGACAGGTTTATCCTGGCCCTGCTACAGGTGACGTACCACTCTTGAGAAGGTGATCCTGTCTATTTCACAATATAACAATGATGTCTTTCCGGAAGGTTGCAGTTCTTCAAGGTAAATGATTGACCAGCAATGACTCATCTATCTGAGACAGTACTGTAACTAACACCGAGACAATCACGTAACATCAACTCAGTTTAACACTTAGCCTGATAACATACAAGAAGGCTTCGATTATTTCAGATGTCTTCTGTGTGACTGAGTGTTAGTGTGAGTCGGTGAAGACTAGAGACACACCATGGGGTAGGGTCAAGGGCACATATCCACAAATGACCCTCATACCAAGATACAGTTTGTGTAGACTGGTTACTGGTGACGGAGTGAGACGTGTGCATTAATCCCAAATTCACATGCATGCTGCTGCTCATCATGTATGAAAAAAATATATCACCAAACTACAAACTCTCCCAATTTAAGATGAGTTTCAGCTGACAGACGAAAACACTTGGTTAAAAAAAAGAGCTAAGATATTTTAAGAATTGCTATTTTGCTATATCTTAATAAAATTTGCTATCTATTGTCCAGTTTACTTACCCACTTTATCCACTCCATACTTGTGACCTGCCACCTGATGTGACAGGGGGATACAGCCGTTTAGGTGAGCCTGGCTTTGTGGCCCCAGTGGACGCTGACCACACTTTTCTTTGGCGTGGGGAGCGCCGCAGAGCCGCGGGGTCAGACTTACCCCAACAGCGCCTGAGCTGGGGGTCAGTTCCAGTCTGCCGAGAGCTACAGAGGATTCCATCATTACTTGACGCTACGTTGTTGAGATTTGTAGAGATAAAAAAGAGGAAAACACAAGTCTTTGTCCTAGAAAAAAATAAAGAAAAGTGTCAACGATGTGACGGTGTCTATTCACATACTTTAATTATGTAAAGCACAGAATACAGCCCCGCATACAAATTGTTTGGGCGTGAGGTTGAGAAGCCTTCATGAAGATAGTCCAGTCCAAACGAAACCAGTACAGCAGCTTCGGTCGTGTTCGCCGTTTTCGAACACCAACCACAACCACATTTAGAGACAGTAACACCGTCGTAGCCCCCGCTGTGTCCGGTGGTGAAGCAGTACTCCCGAAGCAGCACTAATTCAATGATTTTCATATCCTGATCAGCAGAATAAATACATCCTGGACACATCCCTCTTCCAACCGGTGTCAAACAAAGCAGAAGCGAACACGATTTCCGATCGAAGCTTGCAATGTAAAACCAATCGAGGGGTCTAAAAACTGCAGTGTGACGCGGCAATAATCAACATGGAGAATTCTTTTCCTCATAAAACTTGTTGCTGTTGTTTTGTGTAAACATTACAAACTCTGTCCCATCACAGGTTTCATTATTCAAAGTCGAAACTAATGTATTTGACGCTTTTATTTTGAAGGAAAAACCATCCCACCTCCGGTCTTATCTTTCGAAGTTCAGCTAACCTGACGTAGCTTCACTTCCTCGCTCCAAAGACGTAAATACTGTTGACCCGCAATAACGATGATAACACACTAAAGAGTGTCAGCAGGCGAACGAACAGAAACAAAAACGTCTCGAAATTTCACGAAGAAACAATACAGTCCAGGTATTGATTGCTAACGTAAACTTATCGATTCTTCACGTCACAATTCAGCAGACCAGATGGACATCACACTTGCCGTACAGCCACCTTCAAGGGGAAGATATATTCAGTGTACTTGAGGAAAAAGCGATTGACTGTCGTTCTAAAATCCATGATGTTTAAAGAGGTCTGTAGAGTCCTCCTCGGCCATAGACATCCAGGTCAGCGCAGACAACTACCGCTCTACGTAACGAACAGCGCCCAAAGCCTCCCACACGTTTCCGACACTTGCCACTACTGTCGCAAAACATCGGCTACCTTATCATACCTTTGCGGCAGCAATCGTGCCTTCGTTTCTATTGGCCATCAGTGCGTATAGACATGGAATATGTATTTATAAAAATTTATTGTGCCTCGTAAATACCTGTAGGCCTATCTGTACAGTGTGACTAAACATACGTAAATGAGCAATAAATTTGATACAATAGCATAATATTATAATATTGTTGTAATATAATGTTATCAAATATGTATTGTATTTCCATAAAGTTAAATTCGAATATTTGCCCTTTTAAAGAACGTAATTTAATGCTTCACCACAATAATATAATAATAATGATAACTTTTTTTAAAAAAAAAAAAAGAAAGAAAGAAAAAAAAGCCAGTCTGTACAAGTGTGTTTTGAGAAGTGATTTAAAAGAAGTCACTGACCTTGCAAGCCGAGGGGCTCTGACAGGAGAAGCCCGGTCACCTTTAGTTTTTCACCTCGACTTCTGGCTCACAGGGGGTCAGCAACTTTGTTATATAACTTTGGGCCAGATTCTGAACTAATTGGAGGCGTGAGAGGGAGATGCCAGACAGAAGATAGTCGCAGTAGTCTAACCTGAAGAAAAGGAAGGTATGGATCACCTTTTCAAGGTCAGACCGTGAGAGGAGTGGTTTTAGTCTTGGGATCATACACAGTTGGGTGAAGCAGGGTTGGACAATTTTTTTGACTTGGGGGTAAAAGCTGAGATTTGAGTCAAATATAACACCTAGGTTTCTGGCAGGGAGTTTTTGACTGATGGACAGAGGATCAAGACTGACTGGTGTCTGGGGATGTGAAGGGCTAAACAGTATGATTTCTATTCTATTCTATTTCTATATTCTATTCTATTTCTATATTGAATTGTTGAGTTGAAGAGTTGAATAAAGAATAAAGAACAGCACTACAGGAAATACAGAAAAAAAGAAGAATATGATGACCTTACACGGATTTCATGAAATATAAAATTGTGTAGCAAATAATAAACAACAATATGTTCATATAAGGAGAAAGTGGGAGAAGTATCTCAAATTACAAATAACCATGTAACTACAGTGACACTAGGCATATAAACTAGATTCATCACATGTGCATCTTCTCTTGAAAGAGTAGGTTTGCACACTACCTACTGAACTGAAACTAAATCTTGTGAGGGAATGGAAAATTAGCCGTGTATTATTTGTAGGAGACGGAATTTAATCTTTTTAGCTGGTCTGTCTTTGCTTTGAATGATATGTTTGAAGTATGATATTCTGCATGACACTTCACTTCAACAGTAATTCTGAAATGCTGTTTTATCCAAACATCAAATTATCCTCCCTGGGGAAATCTCTGGGTGCGTCCCAAACTGGGCTGACAATTAGGGGGACTTATCTGTTTGAAAGTTTATGCTATCACTCTTATTGGTTTGAAGTCCTATAAACACAAATTCTGGGATCAGTAAATAGATTGCAGTTGTTTACGAAGTGCTGTTCATTCCGTTCACTTGCTCATAACACCATAATTATAGTGTTTATGCTGTAGGCCTACATCTGTCTTGGATAATGTGCAACCCCAATTCCAAAATAGTTTGGACACTGTACAATGTAAATAAAGACAGAATGCAATCATTTACAAATGAACTGTGCTTAGTGACAATAATTTTATTGTGTTCCTGAGCCCAAGTAGTAATATTCTTTTTACAGTAATGTGTTGTAAGTGATGAACCTTGTCCCATCCTTCCTTGTGAATGACGAGCCTTTCAAGGATGCCCCTTTCATACCAAGTCATGATCCTATCAGCTCTTACGAATGAATCTATTTACCTGTGGAATGTTTCAGTCAGGTGATTTTTTTGTGTAAGCGACAGTCCACCAACCTTTACCAAAATGAAAAGATGTGTTTCATGTCTAATGGGGTACCAGAGACTAAGAAATAAGAACTAATATGTATAAAGTTGAATGATTAACATAACATCAGCATAAAATATTTTAGGAAGCTGACGAGATAGATCAGCGTGATGTGATAAATCCAAAAAATTGTGTTCTTGAAATTAAAAAAGGAACTTCTTGAAAAAAAAATAAAAATAGTATTCTTTTAGTGCCTGTATCATGTATTGTATTGGTATTGTACGCTAACATGTTATACTAACATTATGGAACCTATCCCAGCTGACAATGGGCAAGACACAGGCTACACGGTATACCCTGGACTGGTTGGCAGTCAGTCACACACAAAGACAGACAATCACATACGTTCACACACTCACACCTATGGGCGATATAGAGTGGCCAGTTAACCTAAGGTCCATGTTTTTGAGGATCAAGGATCAAGGATCAAGAGACTTTTATTGTCATACCAACTCACATTTACATGCTTATGGTATGAAATTAGGACTCAGGTCCCGGGAGCAATAGGTAGGGTATCAAAAATATGAAATGAAAAGTTGAATAAAAAAATAAAAATATAAGATACATAAAAATAGAATATATAGGCTACGAGTAGAATATATAGGCTAAGACAAATACAATATATAAAAAAATAAACATTCTGAGAAAAATAAATAAATAGATAAGAAGCCAGTTTAGCATGTGAGACTGTGGGAGGTAGCCAGAGTTCTTGGAGAAAATCCATGCAGGCACAGGGAGAACACATAAACTCTGCACAGAAGGGCCCACACCCTGACTTGAACCCGTAACCCTCTTGCTGTGAGGCAACAGCGCTAACTACCGTGTCAGCCCCTCACAGATGCGTAATCTTCAAAAGTGTTGTGATCATTAAGTGTTTTATATTGTACATGATTGCTAGTAATAACAAATTGATTCATAGTAGGTCTATGCTTAGTTCCTTCAGCCAAAGGAACTTCTCTGTATTTTAATGTTCTCCCTGTGTCTGTATGTTCTTATGTCAGATTGTATGCAGGTGCTAATCTTAGTGAGGTAAGGTTGTGAAAAGTATTGAAGCAGTGATGTTTTTTCAGTATCAGTCAATCAGCAATTGTAATGTAAAGGTGGGCTATACTGTATGAGTGATATGGCCTTTTGATGGTGCATTTGAGTCATTTGAGAAAGACACAGCAAATCACTAAAAAAATTATGCTTAGCTCCGATTTAAGCAAGTGTTGTTTACCATGTACATGGTAAACAACACTTGGATACAAGGTGGCTAAAGCAGTATCTCTACATCATATTGTGACTAACAATCGTGGAAAAGCAACTGAAGAACTTGCTCAGTGAGTGAATGAAACTTATACCCTAAATGTATGTAAACTATAGCAAATGATAAGAAAATACAGAGTACTGAATATTTCTCAACATATATGATACAGTATACTGTATACACTAAGTAATTACCTTGTCATTTTTGAGTCTTTCTTAAGGGAAAGCAACGTGTTATTACTTGTATTTGTGCTTGACAAAATCTATAGCTTACTTATATGTAAATAAATAAATAAATAAAATCACAAATGGGTTTTCAAGCCAGTCAGAAAAAGAGCTATGTAAGATTTCTTGTGTCATTGATTCACAACTACGTTTCCCATGGTGCACTTCGAAGGAGCGACCGTAAACAGAAGAACGCGGAAACAAAGAGGTTTTATAAAAACACAAACACATCCTTAGCTGTCGAAGTACTCAGGGAAAAACGTTTAACTACAAAAATCATTGACTTTGTTTGCAATAGTACTGAAATTCAAGTAGAGAGTGAGTCAAAGTGAGCTGAGGTGCGACATCATCAGTCAAGATGGCACTGAAAAGAATACAGAAGGTATGTTTGATTAGCTAGCCACGTTTGTCAGCTAATTGTAGCTAAATGGCCGAGTCGATGCTAACGTTTGCAACTAATTTCTGCTAAAAAAAATGTTAATAACACAGGTTTCAACAGCAACCTAGCATTAAATAACCTCTGGCGAACTTAATAACGTTTCTGAAAATTATTTGTTTCTTGACACCTCTCAGAAGAGATATGGCAGAAAATGACAACTTCAAAGTTTAATGCTAACACGCTATCAAATAGCCAAGTTTGTTTAGTAAGTCTGTCAATGTTTTGTCACTCTTTGTGTTCTCTTAAGTAACTGGATCATAGCTCTGTTGTTCTTGTTACACTGTTGTCCTCCTAGCGGTGGACAAGTTCTGCAGTTGTCAGGAAAGTTACTTTGCGTCACACTGTTTTGCTGTCATACCCCCTTCTATTTAGAATTGGATAAACGCCAGGGAAACATCAGGTATTTCTAAACAACCACAAGCCCTTCGCAGTGTCAGATTTTGCTTTGGACATTTGGAAATGTATTGTTATGGTTAGATTAATGATTTAGCTTATTTGCGTGCATTTCACTAAATATGTAATATGGGAATAGCTCTTAAGAGAGATACCAAAAGCTCTTCTCCTTAATGCCACTCCTCTCCAACCAGGAAGTAAGGGGAGGGGGAACAGTAGATGAGATTCTCTTTAATGCATCCATGAGAGGGTTGAGGAAACAGTACAAGCCTCTTGGAACAAGTTATTAACAGAATAAAGAAGCACCCAGTGCGTTGGCTTTTCAGTCTGTCATTTGGACAGCTAATGCAACAACTTGTTTTCAAAATTAAAGAATTTGTGCACAAACTTTTAGAAACCATCTCAGGGAAGCTCATCTGCATGATCCTTGTCTTCCCCAGGGTTTTGACCTGCCTGCAGTTCACTAACATTACTATCTTGAGTGGTCAAATTCAATGGCATTTGGCACTTTGGAGAAATGTTGTTTTCATGGATTAATTCCGGTTTTCGCTGATGGTGTGCATGGCATTGTGTAGCTGAGCTTTTTGCTGATATCAAAGTTGTGAAGGGTATCTCATGGTGGCAGTGGGGTTGTGCCTGAAAGGACAGGTGGGTATAGGCATGGAATATGTATTTAAAAAGCTTTGTTGTGCCTCGCTAATACCTGTGGGCCCATCTGTACAGTGTGACTAAAAATACTTCAATGAGCAACAAAATTGATACATTAGGATAATAATATAATGTTGCTGTAATAATATGTATTGTATTTCTGTAAAGTTAAATTAGAATATTTACCCTTTTAGTTTAATGCTTCATCATAAGAACAGCACTACAGGAAAGACAGAAAAAAGAAGAACATGATGTATCATGAAATATATAAATTCTGTAGCAAGTAATAGACAGGTGGGGGTAAAAAAGTGAAACAAAACATCACTGATGAGCCCTGCTAAGCCCATGAAGAGCTTAAAGAGGGTGGGTGAATTTTAGTGTTTGTCTGGTATTCAAGTATTATATTTGATCAGCACCTATTTAGCTGAATAATTAACAGTGGTTTTTCTGCTGTATGGAGCAGGAGCTGCAGGACCTGCAGAGAGACCCTCCAGCACAGTGCTCTGCCGGGCCAGTGGGGGACGATTGTGAGTACACACACACTTCAAGTATATTAGAAAATGGCTGCTTCTTATTGCCTGTGTGGCATTTTAGGTGTAATATACTGTGTAGTAATGGGGTATAAATGTAGCAAAAAGTCTTTCTCAAAACAAAAATACAATAGTACAGACAGAGATGCGTAGCAACTGTAATAATAACAGAATATTGAAACAATAAAAAAGCAATATTAATAATAATAGTAGTAGTAGTAGTGATAATAATGTAGAAATATGACTAAGTGGTAATAACAACAGTCGATGTCAAGCAAGACCACAGCAGGAGGACTAGGGATGGGAATCGAGAACCGGTTCCGACTCAGAACCGATTCCAACTGACCGATTCCATCGGAATTGGACACCTCCAACATTATCGATTCTTAACGATTCTCTCATTTCCCTGAACGACGGTTTCCAGTTTTCCCGCAATTTTGTGTCACGGTACATTTGCGTCACACTCCGTGCAAAGACTCCGATCTTCAACCACAAAACCAGGCCATCATGGAGAGGAGACAGCGATCTAAAGCCTGGCTCCATTTCACCAAACGAGATGAGAATTCTGCCACGTAATCAGTGTAATGCTGTAGTATCGTGTAAGGGTGCAAATAACAGCAACATGCTAAAACATTTGTCTACCCAGCATGGAATTAAGTACCAAGAACATCATGTCTTTGACCGCCTGCGTACTCGCCTTACTCTAACGTCAGAGAATACACTGCTAATGTATTTTATATCCCTTTTAAAAAAAGATGTGTTGAGCAATAATTTTGGTTAAATCTGCTTTAAGCTTGCAGCAAGTTAAATCAACAATATGTTGTTGTGACATACATGACTGTTTTTCTAAAGAGGACATGTATGTCCATTGTCACTTATTTGTAATAACCTTTTTAAGAAAAGGAGTGTTAAACTGTAATTTAGCATGTTCAGATGTTAAGTGTCTATTCATGTTTTTATTACTTATTGTATCAGTTTAATTTATTTAGACTTTTCTTTCTACACTATATCTTGTCAAGGTGTTGTTCAGTATGTTTGAGTTGAATATGTTCATGACATAATTTTGGGAAAAAAATAAAATGGTTGCTTTTGGTGCAGAAGACTGTAGAACTCCTTTTTTGTCATTCAATGAACTACTCAGGAATCTATAAGAGAATTGATAAGGAATTGGATTGTTAGGCAGAATCGACAGTGGCATTGATATTGATGAAAACTTATTAGAATTAGAAGGAGGAGAGAGAAGGTCAGTGCATCATGGGAGATCTACTGGCAGTCTAAGCCTATAGCAGCATAACTAGGGGCCATCCTAAGCCAGCCATAACTATAAGCTTTATCAAAAAAGAAAATTTGAAGTCTACTCTTGAATGTAGAAAGTGGGTCTGTCTCCCGGATTGAAACGATTGAAAGATGATTCCATAGTAAAGGAGCTTGGTAACTAAAGGCTCTGTTTCCCATTCTACTTTTTGGTGACTCTAGGAACCACAAGTAACCCTGCATCCTGCGAGTTCTAGTTGGATAATAAGGTACTATGAGCTCTTTGAGATAAGATTGTGCTTGACTATTTAGGGTTTTGTATGTGAGGAAAAAACTTTAAACTCTGTTCTGAATTTTACAGGCAGTCGGAGTAGAGAAACCAATACAGGAGAAATGAGTCAGTACATGTGCAGCAGCATTCTCGATTAAATGGAGAGTCATTAGGGAGTAATTGACGCAGCCTGATATCAAGGAGTTGCAATAGTCCGGCCTGGAGGTAATAAATGCACACACAAGTTTTTCTGCATCTTTTTGAGACAGAAAGTGCTTCATTTTTACAGTGTTGTGAAGGTGAAAGAAGGCCATCCTTGAAATTTGAGCTATGTATAAAGGACATATCCTGATCAAAAATAATTCCCAAATTTCTTACAGTGGGTCTGGACGCCAAGATAATGCCATCTAGGGCAGCAGTATCACTAGGTAATTTGTTTCCAAGATGCTTAGGGCCTAGTACAATAGCTTCAGAGTTTAGAAGTAGAAAATTGACAGTCATCCAGGTTTTTAAGTCTTTAAGATAGTTTGGTTAGCTGGATTCATTGACGAATATAATTGCATGACATCTGCATAACACTGAAAATGTTCATCAATGGGGAGCATATATGGGGTGAATAATATTGGTCCAAGCACAGAACCTTAAGGGACTCCATAACTAACTAGCGTGTGGGGGGATTCATCATTAACATGAACGAACTGAGTTTGATCTGATAAGACTGAAACCAGCTTATTGCAGTCCCTTTAATGCCAATTAAGTGTTTCAGTCTGTCTTATAAAATATAATAGTCAACAGTATCAGATGGCGCACTGAGGTCTAACAATATGAGTACAGAGACAAGACCCTCATCTGATGCAAATTGAAGGTCATTTGTGACTTTGACCAGTGCCGTCTCTGTGCTGTGATGAGCTCTAAAACCAGACTGAAAATCCTCGAATAAACCTTTGTTAGGTAGGAAGTTGCGTAGCTGATTAGTGACCACTTTCTTAAGGATCTTAGAGAGAAAGAGAAGGTTAGATATCAGTCTGTAGTTGCCCAAAACCTCTGGATCAAGAGTAGGCTTTTTAAGGAGAGATTTGATTACAGCTACTGTAAAGAACTGGGGTACCTAGCCTGAGATATATTTATCATATCTATTGGGGAAGTGCTAAGTAGGGGTAAAACTTCTTTGAGCAGCTTAGTTGGGATGGGGTCTGAGATGTGTGTTGTTGGTTTCAGTGAAGAGATCAATGAGTTAAGTTGCTGAAGGCCCTGGTCCTACAGCTGTTTCAAAGACTCCTGTGTTTGAAAGTATGTCAGTACCAGTTGAGGTTAGGAAGTGATGAATTTTGTCTGTAATTAGTAAAAGTTTATCATTAAGAGGTCATTAAATCATTACTACCGAGGGTTACAGGAATACAAGGCTCGATAGCGCTATGACTCTGTCAGCCTGGCTACAGTACTAAAGAGAATCCTGGGGTTGTTCTTGTTTTCTTCAGTTAATTATTCTTCTGTTTAAATAAGACAATTGTAGATTTAAGCCTTGTCCTAGAAATATAAATTACAGCATGAATATTTTTCAAGATGGTCATTTTAATTGATAAATGGGACAGTTCTATCTCCTATTCAATCTGTTCACTGGTGAATAGCCTACATTCAATTGGGTGAACTACCTTTAAAATAATCCAGGCACAGACAGTGACTGGAGATAGGAGTAGCTGTTACAGTTACAAGAATGGCCTCACCTGTACCTAACATAGTGGATGCTGGGCAAAGGTACATTGCATAGACAGGAACAGGGACTTTAATGAATTCCATTCTAAATACACCGACAGCTTTCAATTCAATTCAATTGAGTTTATTTATATAGCGCCAATTCACAAAAAAAGTTATCTCATGACACTTTCCAATTAGAGCAGGCCTAGACCAAACTCTTTAATTATATTGTAATACAAGCACTTGGCGACAGTGGCAGGAAAAACTGCCTTTTAGAAGGCAGAAACCTCAGAGCAGGCCCTTTCTCAAGATGGGCCGCCATCTGCCTTGACCGGTTGGGTTCAGAGAGAAAGAGAGAGAGACAAAGATAGAGAGGGAGAGGGGGGTGAGGCGTGAGAGAAGGAGCACACAAGCAGAGATACATAGCAGCAGTAATAATACAGAAATATTGGAACTGTAGATAATGATAATGAAGTATACAGGAGGTACTACGGTGATTATAATAGCAATATTAGTAACAGTAATAATGGTAGTACCTGTATAGCATAGTAACAGAATTAAAATAGATTATGACTAGACAGTAGTAATTCCAGTAAGTTTCGAGCAGGACCGCAGCAGGAGGTCCAACCGCGATCCATGACTACCTGCGAGACGAGAAAGCACAAGGATTCCAGGGAAGAAGTTGGTTTAGTGATATGCATTAATGGGACATAAATGTGTGCAGAAGGAGAAGAAGAGAGCTCAGTGTGTGGGAGGACCCCGGCAGTCTAAGTCTATAGCAGCATAACTAGGGGCCGGCCTAGCTTTGTAACTATAACAGCTTCCACTCTTCTGGGAAGACTTTCCACAAGATTTTGTGTTTCATAGTGTTTCTGTGGGAATTTTTGCCCATTTATGCAGTAGCACATTCATGAGGTCGGGTAAAAATAATGCTGGATGAAAAGGCCCGGCTTTCATTCTCCATTCCAATTCATCCCAAAGCTGTTTGATTGCATTCAGGTCAGGGCTCTGTGTGGGCCAGTCAAGTTCTTCCACACCAAACTCATCCAACAATGTCTTTATGGAGCTTGTTTAAGTACACTTGGGTACAGTCATGCTGGAACAGAGAAGG
The DNA here is from genome assembly GCF_020382885.2 of Scatophagus argus. Classification (NCBI taxonomy): domain Eukaryota; kingdom Metazoa; phylum Chordata; class Actinopteri; family Scatophagidae; genus Scatophagus; species Scatophagus argus. Next base: position 429,997 of record NC_058513.1, on the reverse strand, counting down.
GCCTTCCCCAAGCTGTCTCCACAAAAATGGAAGCACAGTAAAATGACTTGGTGTGCTGAAGCATTAAGATTTCCCTTCACTGGAAGTAAGGGGCTTAGGCCGAACCATGATATACAGCCCCATCCCAATACTTCTGTCTATATAGTGTATAACTCTGTGTAGACACAGTGTGTCGGAACTGATGAGTGGTGGCTGATTAATATGACTTTCATTTTCCCGTCTCTCTCTCTCTCTTTTTCCCTCTTCATTGCTTCTAGTGTTTCATTGGCAGGCGACCATAATGGGACCAGTGAGTATCACAACGTCACTTAAAGCTTTCATTCCTCTCATGCAGACTCTTGTGCTTGTGCTGCATTAGAAATGGTCTCTTAGTAGCTAGGGGTACTTAGATTGCTTTCTGTTTTTCCTTTTTAACATACCTTTAAGACCACAGTGGGGATTTATTTGGACTATTTTTTCCTTTGCCTTCATTAGTTTGTATCACCTAGTATTACTTTCACTCACTGCATTTACATTGTGCAGCACAAAGTGAGACATTGAATGACATCAAGCGAATGAATTGACTTTATCTTGCTGCGTACAACCTGCTGCTGCAAAGCCATAATTTCCTGCTTGAAATTCACTTCCGCAGGTAGGACACACTCATACAGCTAGTTAGTAACAACAGAGTTGGCAACCAGCTTTGTGATAGCAGTTAACCAAAATCATAAGTGTTAGGCTTCAAAATCAAAATCTGATAACTTAAAGAGAACCTTGCTAACTGTCATACACACTGAAGGTGACTATAATCTGTTGATTTGTCATTTAGTTCCACTCAAATACTTGAAATCTTGAAATGTTTTACTGACAGTGATGTCTCACATGACAGGGTGACAGTCCTTATCAAGGAGGAGTTTTCTTTCTCACAATCCACTTCCCCACTGACTACCCTTTCAAGCCACCAAAGGTAAGAGCTGGTTTGGTTATTCAAAGCTTTGTCCTGTCATACTGTGGAATTTATTGTGATTGCTTGCAGTCAGGAAACTTCTGGTCCTGAAAACGTCTCCTATGTCATAAATTATGTAAAGGATCATATTTGACAAGTTTTACATTTCATGACTGTAATGGATAATGAATGTAGAGCTCAGAACTAGCAGAGAGAGAGGGGAGGTGTCCACCAGAATCCATTACAGTCAAGAATTACACAAACTTTCCTTCCTCTACCTACTGTTTGTTGACAATGAACTTCATGCAAATGTGAAATAAATTCTCTTTGAGAAGCTGTTTAACTTTTTTTGTTTGTTGCTGGTTACACAAATAACCTTGGCTAACCCTAACCCTAATTTTAAGCTCAGCTTCATGGTTCAAGCCTTTTGTATACACTGTAGTACTACTACATTAATTTAGAACTACAAACAAACACCTGTGTCACAGGTTTCTGTTTACACTGTCTGCTCAGTTAATTTACCCCTTCTATCCAGTTGGAATTTTCAGTGGCTATGGTATAAACCACAGAAAAATTCAAATGTTTGGATTATTTTCTTTTGGTGCTTTTAAAACTGTGTTTTATTGTGTACAGTTCAGAAGTGAAAGTTCTAGTACATAATAAAATTGGATAATAAGTTCATGTTTCGTGGCCATTAAACTGGCATCAAAACATCAACTGGCATTAAAAAGATGTCAGAGTGAACTCGAAGATGTTGCTGTAGTGTTCAGGATTTTACTTGTAGTTTGCGTTCACTGGAGTTCTTCACCCAAGTTTCCTCTCTCTGTTCAGCAGTGGTACCGCCAAGAAAAAAAATCAAGCAGAAAAATGCTATACTTGGATTAAGATTGACCCATCTCAAAAAGCCTTCATTAAGAGCAGGGCCACATTTTGGACAGAGGCTCTTGCTACTAGGCTAATACTAATACACTAAGGTTAGATGTACATCAGGACTTGTGTGAGTAAAATGTTTTTTTGTTTTTTGTTTGTTTGTTTGTTTTTTACAGGTAGCATTTACAACAAAGATTTATCACCCAAATATAAACAGCAATGGGAGTATCTGTTTGGATATTCTACGGTCACAGTGGTCTCCAGCACTAACAGTGTCTAAAGGTAACTACAGTCTCCTGTTGCTATCACTGTGTCAAGTGTAAATATTATTCACCTTATTTTGATTTTACATTGTTTTAAGTTTTGAATGTTATTTCATGTTTCATGGTATTTTACAATGTTATCTAAATGTGCTCAAGAATTCACTGAAACAAAAAATGTCTATTCACGTTTGAATATCACCTCACCAATCACACCACATCATCATATAGAGACAATCTGCATTATTATGGGACCTACCCTACTCTGTCACTGATTTGCTGATTTGCCCTACTCCAGCTCTGATTGGTTTACCCTGATATCTAACCCAGTTCAGATGAAAAAACAATGAATTTAATGTTTATCTGAGTCTTAAGTAATGGCACACATTAGCTGTGAAGGACCATGAGTTAATAATTTGAGTCAAGCATAGAGGCTGTATTCTCTGGTTGTGTCTGGTTGTTTTTCTTGCGGTTTTATAAGACAAAGCCAGTGGCAGTGCTGATACAGCACACTGAGACCTCTAATTTCTCTAGTAAACAGACCACCATCTTCATCTGTGACAGCTGAAGATGGTGGTCTTCAGCTGTCACAGATGGGTCTCTGGGGTAGGCAGAGCAGAACAGTTTGGGTGTTTGCAGAGAGACACATTTTTGAGTATGGAAAATGACACATACAAATGGGAGTAGCATTACCCAGGGCAGGGTTTGCCATCAGGCTGATTGTGGACAAGTAGCCATCCTGCGGACACCCTTTCTGCTCTCCCAAGCCCAGAGACACTCCACAGTGAAGAGTGGCTCCAGAGGAAGAATGACACAAAGTAGAGCAGCAGCAGCAGGCCAGGCAGATGGGACTGCTATAGCCAAAGAGGTAGGTGTGTTTACCAGGGAAGCTCATGATTCGCTGTATCAGCACTGCTGCTGGCTATGTGGTATGCAAACAACTCACAAGAAAAATACAAACACAGTAACTAATACAGCAGTTTTGTATCCTTTGACTCAATCTCGTGGACGTGACTAAAACAACCTACAAAGGCAACAAGTCAGCCAGGCTGTGTCATGCACATGTAAAGCAGTGGGGTCCATAATAATGCAGACAGACATGTTTTATCAGTGTTAGGCAGCTAGGCAGTAATTGAAAGGAAAACCAGTAAAAGCTCAAAAGAATGTGTTGAGGAAGTATGACCCTGAATAAATTTCACTGGGATTCATAATGGCAAGCAGTGGTTCTGAGCTGAGAGCGCTGTCACAGGCCAGTTCAGTTGTTCTCTTTTTTTTTGTCATGTTATGTTTTGTTTCTCATTTATTTGAGAAGGTGGTCCTTTTTGGAGATGTCAGTATAATGGAACTAGATGGCATTTCGCTTGTGTGCTTCAAAATGTTAAGGCCTGTGTTCTTTTTTGTGTCATTCTTCATATGGATTTTTTTGTACCATGTCATCACAGTAAGTGCATGCATAGCTTTATGATGTATGTTTATATATAATGGCCTTCGGCTTTGCATTAAGCCCCATTCTAGTGCATAATGCCACTATTGCTATTCTACATACTTCTTCTTATTATTAGTGGGCCAATAGCACTAGAATTTCTATGACTTGAATTGCTATGACTTTTGGTTCTGATCCGACAAATGGTTTTCGAGAAAATCGTGAAAAAACGATGGGTGAGCGACATAGACGATGAATGTAAAAGAGAGAGAGAAAAAATGAAAAATTGCAAAACATTGCTCTCTTTGTCGCCCTCTAGCTCTGCGATAGTTTCACCTAGAGACGCCATTCAAAGTTTAAATGGGTATTAATGGATTGGGGCTAAATTTTCTCCAATACATTTGTGTTTCAATTTTTTTTTGGTTTTTGAGCTGGAGCAGTTTAAGTTTTATGAAAATCTTGGAGCACCGAAAAATTTTTACCGCCAATTGGTGATGATGTCACGCACTCTAACTTTCATCTTCTGAAAAACAGCTGAAAAAAGCTGAACAACTTTCATCTGTGGCCGCAGATAGATAGATATACTTTATTGATCCCAGGCTGGGAAATTGCACAAATTATACGTCAAAACGCAGGGATTTTCGTCCCAGGTAAGATGGCGTGCCACTCGTTGCCGTGTCACTAACGATATTTGGTCAGGAGCTCCTCAAGCGCCTCCCTCCTCTCATTCACTTCCATGTTAAATTTGGACGTGTTTTTTGGTGACGATCCCAAAAATTTAGGCGTTTCTATCCTGCTCGTACGAACGTATACTTTGACCGGGAAAGATGAAATTCAACATGACGTTAGTAGACAAGTTCCCGGCGCTCATGGCTTTCGTTTGGTTGCAAGAAGCATTTGTTCGAAGGCCTTTTTCCAGCTACCTTTTTCTTTGGGGCGATCGAGGATTCTCTCTCTTTTACCTAGGAAAGCCTCCCTGGCTGGGGCGATGGTAACATGCACAGCTGCTCAACTGACATGCAGCTGTTAATGAAACACAATTATAGTCAGCACACAAAATGGCTGCTCCTACTACTAATACATGGAGCCCAATGGACACCCAGTGTATATTAATAAGACACACACACAACATGCATATATGACCACACGCAGATACACACACACACACACACACACACAGATTTTCAAAGTAAAAGCCCCTTTCAAATTACAGGAAGTGGCAGCTTCCATTACCAATGAACCAACTCAATGATAACCAATGGAACTATACTGTATTAATGAAACACAATTATAGTCAGTATGACCACACGCAAACACACACACACACACACACCAGAGATCTACCAAGGCAAGCAGGGTCCCGGCAATGGGGTGCCGTCCAGCAGCAGAGCCCCGGCGAGTGCCATTGGCCCGCTTAAAGTTTTTTGTGAAGAAATTTTCTAGTTCTTCTTACTCCCTCTGAAATAGCTAATAATTGCAGTGTGTTCAGAATCTGCCCTCCCCTGGCACCTCCCAGTATATGCTACAGAGGGTTCAGGAGACAGAAATGATCATTCCTCGGTGACTGCATGTAGGATCTCTCAGATGTGATATTTTTTATAATTTATTTATAATTTATCATTCTTCTTTATTCCAGTTTTATTGTCCATATGTTCATTGCTTTGTGACCCAAACCCAGATGACCCCTTAGTTCCAGACATAGCACACATCTACAAGAACGACAAAGACAAGTGAGTATACGTGCAGGAACAAATGATGTTTTGTTGTCCACTAATATCAGTATCAACATAAGGTGACCTGTGCCTGTGTACCTGATGTTGTCAGTCTACTCACTTCTTGTTTTACCTTTTTTTTTCCCTCAGATACAACAGACTAGCAAAAGAATGTACCCAAAAGTATGCCATGTAGAGAAGAAACATCAAAGATTAAAAAAAAATAAGAAAGAAACCTGCTGAAATTTTTTTCTTCCTTTTTTAATGTCAAACACAATGTAAATTATAGTCTGGAATCATTAAGTAATCATATTTAACTTTCAACAACTTCAACTGTCATTTTACATTATTATTAATCGGACCCTACAATATTAAGGAAGGAGAGGGTTTTACTTTAAGCTGATAACAAAGATTGCCCGTGGTCATTTCATGGACACCTGGACATTTAAAGTTAAGCCTGTTCTTTTTACATCAAGCAAATTTTAATTAGAACACACAAGTTTATTACAAATTGCTTCCAGCATTATTGATTTTTTAAGAAAAAGTAGAACGACATAAATCCATTCACCAACAAGCCTTTTTTCAGAGGAGCTGAGTAATAGTTCAGCAGGACAGCATACATGTCAGACTAATAGCTGTTCTAAAACTAGAAAATCCCTGGCTCCATCCCTGGCTGCATGCATCCACAGCCAGAAAGAAACACACTGCGCCATGGAAAAATGGAAGGGCGAATACCAAATATGTAAGCCTCCCATTATGACACATATCCCCTTAACATGTACAACTTCACCTCACCTTCATGTCATCTGTGATTTTGTTGTTGTTACTTTGGTATCTTCAGACGAAACTGAATGAAATAATGTACTGTTACCCTGAAAATGGGAGCAACTACAAGTCATGTCATGTATTACTGTGTTCTTCATTGATTATTATTATTATTATTATTATTATTATTCTATTAAAAAATATCTGGAACTATAATATTGTTTTACTCTGTTTCATTTAAATTAGTGTCAGTGTAAATTTGTCATTAAAACAATGTCCTCCTTTCTTTGAGAACAGCTGTGATGTTGATTTTTTTTTTTTTGGTTTGATTTCCAGAAGCACAAAATCTGATTTTTGACACAATGACACCCGTGTCTAAGGGCCAAATTTGTTATTGTGTTCGACATCCAGTTTATGTGTATATCACTTCATGGAAAGCAAGGATATTAACTTTCCCCAACAAGCATAAAAAATGACAACCTTTGTAAAGTTTTCAGAACAATGGTTTGATGCATTATGGAGAAATGGAAGATTGAAGAAATGTGAGATGTCTGTGTCAAAAATAATTATAATTTTATTTGTTGAAATACAAAATGCTTTAAAGAATTCAGTGTTATAAAATGACTTAACAATGGCTGGCTCTCATCTGCTTGTGGGGTCATGGGGCAAAAATACATTTCCAGTGCCCTAATAATGCTTGAATAGTACCTGCCCCCATATTTGCGCTGTGGTGCTTTAAATAAACCCAAATTAATTCAACAGTATGTAACATATTAGCACAAGTCACAAACAATGGTGGTCTTAAAACTTCATTTTCACATGGTCTCAATATTTGAGGTTTAACATTTTGTGAAACACATGTTGTATAAAGGATATTACTACATTGGCTTGGGGACACTTTAAACTTAGCAGCAAGCAAGTCTGTTTGCTAATGATTACGTTGTTGTGCAAGCATGACAGTGTAGGCTACTATAGCGAGAATTGCAGAAGGGAAATATTTCCGGTGGTAATGGTCAGAGTTAGCAGGGTGCAACCTCCAGTGCCACTGACCCTCTGTACCTGTGTGGCAGTTAGTTTAATCAATCGCACTGGTTTGGTGATATGCACCACCAGCACACAATATATACAGAAGTAATAAGGATTTTTCATGTGCTAACAGGATGCATATTTTCTGGTGTAATTTATGTTTGATCGGTTGCTGTCTGTCCCTATTATCAGGTTGCTTCAATAAATCTCTAAAGACTCAACAGCTAATCCAGAATGCTGCTGCACGAATACTCACAAGAACTAGCGTTAAAGATCATACTTCTCTTATACTGGCTTCTCTAGACTGGCTGCCTGTAATTTTACTAATTCTAATTTAAAATTCTTCTCCTCACTTATAAGCCCTTGGTCAGACACTATCATATCTTGAAGAGCTCATAGTATCCTATTATCCGTCTACAATTCTACGATCCCAGGATGCAGGGCTACATGTGGTTCCTACAGTCTAAAAAATTAGAACGGGAGCCAGATCCTTCGGTACTCAAGCTCCTCTACTGGGGAACCATCTCAAGGTCTCAGTCTGGGAGGCACATCCTCTCTACATTTAAGAGTAGACTTAAAACTTTCCTTTTTGATAAAGCTTATAGTTAGGGCTAGCTAAGGCAAGCCCCTAGTTATGGTGCTATAGGTATTAGATTGCCAGAGTATCTCCCATGATGCACTGAGCTCTCTCTTCCTCTCCCCCTCCTTCTGCATACATTTATGTCCCATTAATGCATGTTACTAACCTGAGTTCTTCCCTGGAGTCCTGGTGCTTTCTTGTCTTGCAACTTTCCATGGATCGTGGTTGGACCTCCTGCTGTGGTACTGCTTGACACTGACTGCCATTATAATTGTTTAGTCATATTTCTTTATTATTATTATTGTTATTGCTGTTGTTATTTTTATTACTGGTCAAGGCAGATGACCGCCTACCTAGTGCTGGGGTTTGCTCTGAGGTTTCTGTCTTCTTAAAGGAAGTTTTTCCTTGCCACTCATGAAGGCTTGCTTTAAACTAAATTAAAGAGTATGGTGTAGATCTGTTGTAGCTGTTACTACCTTATTATGGAATTCTGTCTGGTATTTTTCATACACATTAATAGAATCATGAAATCATACCTCTGTTTTGTTTCTTTCTTGAATGAGTTGAAATTGTACTTACATTCTTCAAAACTAGTAAGAGGAATTCAATTCAATTTATTTACATAACGCCAAATCACAGTAAAATTTATTTGATAACACTTTATATTAGCGCAGATCTAGACCAAAATCTTTAATTTAGTTTTTAGAACAGAGACCCAATATTCGTCTCATGAGCAAGCACTTGGAAGCCATGTTTCCGACATGCATCAACAGAAGGAGAATTAATGTTACGCTATAGTAAACAGAGAGAAGAGAGAAGTCAAAGTGTGAGTTACTCAAAGAAAAGCGTTACACCCTTCCTACAACACCTTCACCGGCTCCAGTAAAGCAGCATATACACTTCAAGATCCTCCTCATCATTTACAAAGCTCTCAATAATCTTTAAAGTGTATTAGTTTTATTGATTGGAGTTTTATTAAAAATACTTCTGTGTTCCCCCACCTCTGAAATCAAAATTTCGCATGTGAACATGTATTATTGAGTGATTGGCTGAAAGATAAATTGATTTAATGACTAAATGTAACTTTGCCTAGTTGCCCGGACACTGCTTTTATTGTGAAATCGGTTCGAACTCGCTATTACCATAATGTTTTGTATATAGAGCACGTAAAAAAATTGTTGAGGCTGGTAGTGTTTTTCTTATGGGGCAGACGCTTTTGCCTATAAAGCACAAGCATTCCACTAACGTATTGGTTGGTTAAAGATTTGCGACTAGCAGCGTTACGTTACGGTAGGCTAACTTCGATTATCATTACGTCAATATAACCACAATAATACGGTTTCGATTTTGTGTGTTATAGTCATTATGCATTTTTCCTAACGATAGCTATAGCAGATGTTAGAAGCGTGGATAAAACAAAACACAAACTTGTGCTTGATTGATCCGTGAAACCAAAATGTCGAATGCCATAAAATAGCGCGTATGTCGCAAATACTTAAATAATACAAAAAGGTATTTCATCACAAAAAGCTACGAAGTTGTAATATATGTTACTGTACCTATTGTCTCTATCGCTCATACCGAAAACATGAAGAAAATTATGGCATTTTGTACCATAAAAGCATTTTGCATTTTGCACCATAGAAGTTACATTTTGGGGCTACAGCTCCATAAGCCCCCATTCATTTTGGAGTATGTTGCGAGTGCCCTCTACATAATCGGAAGTGTAAGAGAGTGGGAGTTCCTATATTAGAGTTTCTTTGGTTAACGTCAACTTTGACCTTATCCCACAATCCACCGGGGGAGATTAAAGGCGCTTTTTTGCAGAGCCTATGTTGTCAACAAGCAGAAGGGGAAGAGGCACCTGGGATTCTACTGCGTGAATTTAATAATACGCTTGTTTTGTGGGCTAATACGTTTGTCTTTTATTATTCTACTTGGCGCCCTTTAACGTCGGTAAACCGTGACATGGCTCCGTTCAGCTTATTGACAGCAAGTGTTAGCTGGTTGGCTAAGTCCTTCAGCGTCTTCCCCTGCACGAGTACGCTAGCAAGGTAGTTAATCTTAAGTTATTGTACTGTATTAATGAGCTGAAGTTGTGGCAGAGCGAAGTTGGCAAGCAAGATTTTGCATGCTGTGTTTTAGAATTTTTTTTTTCAATGAAAAGTAGATCGTGTTATAAAAAAATGTTTTTGGAGAGGGTAACATTAGTTAGCATTCAACTTGGTAAGACAATAAGAAGACGTGTTAAATACGCTGTGATGCTTGCGATTTTAGACATTTGTGAGGAGCTTTTGTGGTCGACAAGAATGTAGGCTTTTTGTGTGTTAATAGTAACATTTTTACATTGTAGGTAAGGCACGCGTGGTCAGGGCTCACTGATTCTTCAGATGAGGGACAACACTTGTTTTAGAGCTCAAATTTTTAAAAAATGTATTCCGCATCAATTTGAAGTTGATATATGTGTAGAGTCAGGTCTTAGTTATCAAACCATGTAAAGGAACGGGTTGTTTTTTGTTTCTTTTTTTTAATGTTCCCAAATTCTGTTATTTTCTGCCTTTGTTTTTAATGTTAAGACTATATAAACGATTCCCTTCCTTGAAAAGCGAGACACTAGTATGTAGATCAGTTATGTTTAACAGATGTATATATAGATGTTTAAATAATGTTTATTGAAAATCAACAACAAAAAGAACATGCATCTGACGGTGTTCATAATCACTGACGGTGTTGACAAAATTATTAATCAACATGGTCAGTTTTAAGTATACTGATAAATGTACTAAATAAAAAAAAACCACACTTGACAACAATTGAAGGAGATGACAACAATTGAAGGAGATGACAACAGATTATTCTAACAGAAATCTAACAAATCTTTGTCTTTGAACACAATTAAAGTGGGCAGCCTTTGCAGGTGTGTGTCCTCTTTTGGGGTTGCAGTGGCTTACTGGGAAAATGAGAAGGCTCCTCATTAGATAGATAGATAGATTCTTTATTGATCTTGATGGAAATTCAAGCATCCAGCATCCCATTACAGCAGTGTAGGTTAGTCAAAAGTAAACAAACAAAAAACCAAACAAAGCCTAACTGTTAGTGGGAAGGATAGACTAAACATACTAAATAAACTAACATATGCTACATAAAGCACAATGGAGGATTATTCTGATTTGGTGGACTGGCTGGGGGGTATCTGCTTGCTGCACTGTCCTTTGCTATCTTGAGCTTTTCTGCGCATCTCTGAGCCTTTCTCTGATGCCTTTTTTTCCTCTTTCTCTCAAATCGCCTATTTGTCGTATTTTTTTGTCTTGCATTCTCTTCTTCCACCTTTGCCTTTCCCTCCCTAGCACCTCACGTTTGCGCTCTGGGTCACTGTATAATTTCTCTCTTCTTTCTCTTTGGTACTCCCTACTTCTCCTCCTTTGCTCCCCTATTGACACTTTCCATCTAGCCATGGCTTCGTACAACACAGATCTATGATGAAAAATGTGTTAGAATTCTAACTAGACCCTGAAACATGATTTTTATTTACCTGGCATGATTCATTGATATGATTCAAAAATGTTTATGGTTTAAAATTATAAGTTTAATATATAATTACTAATTACTAAAACACAATTGAAAGCAGAGCACACCCTGTCTATGCCCTACAAAACCTAATGGTATACAAGGTTAAAAAATAAAAATCAGGCTATATGTACATTTGTGTGTGTGTAAAGAGAACCATGAAATAACATTGGAATATTTTACCATGTTCATAGGTAATATCATATTACCACATTAAGAGGTTACGGGAGGATTTGTCAACTCTGTCAGCTTACATGTCAACACCGTCATGATGACATCTGACGGTCTTGACAATAGGGATTTTTCCCTCATGCTAAATATGTATTGTATACTGCTGCCATTTTGTTTTTCCTTAGTTGCTAACTGCCTCTATAACGTCACCTAAATGCCTAAATTCAATCCACACTTCTTAACCGGACTCTCATTATTTGGAAGATTGTGTTTTTAAAAAATTTCCCCTCTGGGATAAATAAAGGAATTCTGATTCTGATTCTGACACGTAAAAGCTATGACTGCAGTGACATCATCACATCTTTCTTTGTGTAAAGTATCAAAAAAACTAAAGCTTACTAGGGCATGTGTAGTACTGCAGCATTCATCATACACATACCACATACAGGGGTTCTGAAGGATATAACTGACCGTATTATTTCCTGATTTATTAAGGATTATGGAAACATCTGATGGTGTTGATGGAAACTGAGCACACAACTTTGATAGGCAGATTTTTATAAAAAAATATTGTTTGAAGTTCACTTTGTGTACTGTTTGATGTATGTATAACCATTATAATTCTTTTGATGCATATGTTTTCTAATTTGTGGAGTCTTTAAGAGGTTTTTTGGCCTGTTTTATACTGTGATCTCTCAGAGAGCACAGGTTTAGAAACATGCACTTTTTAACTTCAGAACATAAATCTTTAACAAATTGAATTAAAACTGTAAATATATTTGGGAATAATGATGTTGGTATAAACAGTTCCTTAAGATTTTTGTTTGTATGTATATTATTTATTATAACATTCTTGATTTTTAACATAAAGATTATGCAGGACATGTTTTCTGAAGAATCAGTGATGGTTATAAATGGAATGATAATGTTCTTGCCATCATGTAAGCTCTTTAGATGTTCAGACTAGTATGTTCTCTAACTGAGTGGGGTTCAGTGATACACTGATTTCATGTTATACTGTGCCACGATAATTATCATACCATGTACATTTGCGTACATTCTACTATATTAGTGTTATTTTAGATATTTCAAGTTATTTCAAGTTTCATGTCTGTCAGGACATAATATTTTGTGAAATTATAAAGAAAACCCTTTTGTTTTCAAGGATTCAAGGAGCTTTATTGTCATTTCACACCTGTAAAAACATGAGGTGGAACAAAATTAGTTTCCCTGGTCCCAGTATAAGCCCAGTAACCTATGAATACGTAAAATAACTATAAAAATAAGCACTATAAATATAAAACAACCAGAATAAAAAAATAAATAACAGTGAACAGAGATGACAACAATATGTACAGCAGTAGTGTACAAAGTTTCTGTGCAAGACAGGATCATTATTTAAGGATCATTATTAGTAATAACTGTGCAATACCAGTCTGTACTGGTATTATGTCTGTACTGTGAACATTTCATACCACTGTTCTAAAGTAGGCATCACTAAATTGCCAAAAAGTAATTTCCATGAGAAATAACGGATGCTACGATGCTCTCTGCATAATTTGTATTTGTATTTGTATGCTGTAGGTGTACCAGTGTCCTCCCAACTACATATATCAACCCAGTGAAATGCCTGACCTCTCAGCCCAGTGGCCCTCCAAAGAGACCTCTGAATGGATACATGAGATATCTTCTGCAACAGCAGCCATTTGTGACAAGACAATACCCAGGTAAATCTATAACACTTTATACTTCTTTAGAAGACAGACTAAGTTACTGATTTCTTGCTGTATTTATATGGCAATAACGGCTGGTAAGTACTGGACCATAAACAGTGTGAAAGAATCATATTAAAATCAGATTGAATTATAATTTCACAGCACATGGCTGAGCTTAATCAGTCTCAGATTTTTCCATCATAAATTAAGTACTAAAATAATGTCATTGTGTTGATAATGATACCTGTGCCTTTAGAAGTCAAACCAGTGGATGTCATCAAGATGATCGCCCAGCAGTGGAGAACAATGAGTCCAGAGCAGAAACGGGTATTTCGATCCCTTACTTCTTAAAAGTCAAAGTCTATGCTTGTTATTCCAGTTTTTAATTGTGCCTTGAGTGCATACATTGTAGGGTAAGGCAGTGGCAAATCATCTGTGTGATGGCTACTTAAGTGTAAATAATACACTTTATCTTCTGTTGTCATACAGTCTCTATACATATTGGTCTTGTCAGTTTGTTGTTGGTCCCTCACTCCCTTTTTAGCCCTTTGAGGAAGCATCTCTGCAGGCCAGGAAGCAGTTTAAGGTTGACCTTCAGAGCTACCAGGCCCAGCTGTCCCCAGCACAGGCCAAGCAACAAACCCTGGAGAAGAGGCAGAAGAGTGCCAAAAGGAAGGCTGTCCGCAAAAAGAGGGTAAGAAAGATAGCAGTAAAAGGAATCAGGGAAATGCTGGGGTGACATTATGTCAAGAGCTTCAAGGTTTTCTTAAATGTGCTATGAAAAACATGTCTGCCTTCTAGAGCTGTTATCCAGTCTTTCTAGAAAGTTGTCTTTGCTGAGAGTAAATTCACAGGACAGAAGACTGCAGAGAAACATGAATTTTTGAATACTGAAGCCCATAATATATGCCACACCACCTCTCTCTGTCTGTGTGTGATCTAGGAGTTAAACATCTTAGGGAAACCCAAACGTCCTCGTTCTCCATTCAACATTTTCATGTCAGAGCACTTTCAGGAGGCCAGGGGAACCACAACACAGGTCAGTAACAGTAACACAGTAGTGTGACATAACATTTAAAGGGACGGGTCAAAATAAGAAATACTCACCACTAGTAATGTTGGTGCATAGACTTGTCTCCTAGTGCACATTTCCTGTTGTTCAGAAAATTCAAAAGTAGTCTTTCTCCAGTGGGAGAAGAACACTTTGTGACGAAAGGAACTAAAACTATAAAATAAGTAAATATGTTGAAATGTAATTATGTAAAACTCATACTATGTCAGTGTGTTGTATATCCTGGATTGTATCATCAAGCAATTTTATTGGCAGCATTTCAGCTGAAAAACAGGATTCAGTAGTTTTTAGGGAAGTTCCTCATCAGCTGTCTCAGAGCCTGAATGCAGTTTGCTGAAGTAGGGGTTCTTGGCTTATCATCATCTTTTATGGCAGGTAACATCCATAAGTGTTGCATTATCTACATCTGCTTGACTGTCCCTCCTTGCCTCATCTATTCTACGATTGTCTCATCTCATCTTCTTCCGCTTATCCGAATCTGGGTCGTGGAGGCAGCAGCCTCAGCATGGAAGCCCAGTCTGTCCTCTCCCCGACCACTGCCACCAGCTCGTCCAGGGGGATACCCAGGTCAGACGAGAGATATAATTCTTTCATCATGTCCTGGTTCTGCCCCGGGGTCTTGTTCTGGATGGACATGCCCGAGACAACTCCCCAGGGAGATGTTCGTGAGGCATCCTAACCAGGTACCCGAACCACCCCGACTGGCTCCTCTGGAAGGAGTAGTGGCTCTACTCTGTGCCCCTCTCAGATGTCCGAGCTCCTCACCCTATCTCTAAGGCTGAGCCCCCAGCCACCCTGCAGAGGAAACTCTTTTCGGCCATTTGTATCTGCAGCTCGTGACCATAGGTGAGGGTCGGAACATAGACTGACCAGTAAATCGAGAGCTTTCGGCTCAACTGTCTCTTCACCACGACAGACCAGTACAGCATCTGCATCACAGCAGACGCTGCTCCGATCCGCCTGTCAATCTCCCGCTCCATTTTACCCTCACTCGTGACCCTCATTCAAGACCCTGTGATACGAAAACTCCTCCACTTGGGGCAGCAACTCTCCTCTAACCCGGATTGGGCAGTCAACCCTTTTCTGGCTTAGAACCATGGCCTCGGATTTAGAGGAGCTGATCTTCATCCCAGCTTCTTCACACCGGGCTGTGAAGTGTTCCAGTCCAAGAATCCTAAGGCCACTGAATGCGACACCCTCTGTGGCTAGAAGTTCTGTCCATAAACCGGTTACAAAGGTGCAACAATGGACCAACCACCACATATTCCCGGAGAACCCCCCCCCACAGATGCCCCAAGAAACTTGGTCGTAAGCCTTTTCCAAGTCCACAAAACACATGTGGACTGGTTGGGCAAACTCCCACGACCCCTCCAGCACACTTGCAAGGCTGTAGAGCCGTTCCAGTGTTCTACAACTGGAACGAAAACTGCATTGTTGCTCTTGGATCCAAATTTCAACTAACAGATGGACTCTCCTTTCTGGCACCCTGGTGTAGACTTTCCTGGGGAGGCTGAGGAGTGTGATCCCTCTGTAGCTGGAACACACTCTCTGGTCCCCCCTTTTCGAAAAGGGGGACCACCATTTCTACCATTGCTTTGTATGTGAAAAGACTCCGAAATGTGGAAATGAATGTTTATTAGAATTTATACATGCAGTTCCTTCCAGAAGTTACGACAAACTAAATGGAATATACTGCTTCCATCCATACCCTTTCAGAAACATTTTCATTGCAGTCAAAACTATATGTCTTCCTATGCTGCATACAAATGTTAACACACCTGTGATGTTAACAGTGCAGTCTAACAGCAAATTGCTTTATTTAAAGGAGCTATGCTACTCTTATAACATGGGTTTTAACACTTTTATAGTAACTTACTGAAGTCGAAAAACATTGTTTTATATATCTGCGGTCGCTTGGTGCTCAGTGCTCCATGTAATCTGATGTATCACTATTTAACCTTGAGCATTTTGAGAAGGATTTGTTTTAGGTTGATGGCATCATAACAGACATTCAAAGCTTCTTTTGAAAGCATCAGTGGAAGCTTCTTATCTTAAAACACAGCCCTATTGCTGTGCTTGTATTGCAAAACAGAATTTCCTTGGATTGTCACAGTAATCATTGATGTAATCTTTCTGCTGATGATGTTCTTCAGGCAAAGATGAAGTCACTGTTAGAGGACTGGAGGAATCTGATCAGTCATCAGAAACAGGTTGGGTACACAATTCTTACATTAATCTCGTAGTTGTATGGTCTTTGTGCCACTGCACACATGGGAAACAAGATTCATTATTGTTCAGTTTTCAAATCTTGTTTGTTTCACATCTCAGGTCTACACACAGTTGGCTGAGGATGACAAAATTCGTTACAAAAATGAGATCAAGTCATGGGAGGACCACATGATGGAGATTGGACGAGAAGACCTGATCCGAAGGCAGACATTGTCTTCCGAGAAAAAAACCGCTAAAGCAAAGAAGATAACAAAGAAAGCTAATGCTACAACAGTGAATAAAACGACTGCCAAAGGAATGTCAAAGACAACCAGGAAGATAAAGAGTAGCTCCACAAAAACTGATATGTTTATGCATTGAGTCAACTGTCAGAGGAGACTATGGTCTTCATTAAAGCTGAAGATTTCTGATGAGCCAGGGCTATGACTTGCTTGTTTGTTTTTTTTACTTTAAAGTCAAAGAATTCTGAGTTGTCATGAATGCTTCTTCAATTGAAAGGGCAAAGTCTTCACAGCATTCAGAGAGATCAAGACACCTTTACAACACCCCATTAATGCCTCTGTTAAGTAAAAATAAGACAATGTAATAACTGACAATAGGATTTTTACAGGGCACTGTGTGAGCTTATTGTCACCCTCTGTACAAGTACACATTCTTTTATTTTTGACATTTTTTTCTTAACAGGAGCAGTTAAAAAAACGAGCACATCAAAAATGAGGTCATGGGATGATTCACTTATCCAAGGAAATATATAGTACAGAGTAAGATTTAGGAGGTTAGAACACATTTCGACTTCGATTGGGTAGTTCAATTCTTCCAAATAATGTAGGGTGGGATTGTTCTCAGCTGAAACTAAGAAACTGAGTTTCTTAGTTTCAGTATACTTAAGGGAAATAGTAAAGGTTAGAGTTGCTATTTGAAAAACAACCAGTATGTGAGGTGTTATTCTGTATTTGTCTTGTCAACAAATCTGTGAAAAAATGCAGCTGGTTCTTTTATGGAGTGTTTCCTATGGAGTGGAGCTTGTTGGGTAGTTGGCTCCATGAGTTTCTTCTCTAAGAGAAGTGCCATTGGTTGCAATTTACAGAAAGCACTTCTAAAGATGGTCATGGTTCCCATGATTGCAAACTGACTGAATCCTTTGTCTTGTGGCTGTTATTGTAGTATACGCTTGTACAGTTGCAAACTTAAACTGTGAAATTCCACAGTTTGTCTTCTATGGAATAAATAAAATTGTCTGGCATATTGTTTTTAAACACAAAAATATCCAGTTCATGCTTTCCACTCAAGCTTAACAAGATGCTTTTTGTTCTGTGAACAGTTGTCAATATATGTTATGGTTGACAGTAAAATTAACTTTTGCCTTCACTGATTGTTTTGATGGCATAAAGGGTCAGTCCCTCTCAGATGCCAGCAGAACTGAACTGTCCTGACTTCACTATATGGAGTTGGTTATGAGCTGCTGGGTCAAGTATGAGGAAAAAAACTTCCATTATGCTTGAGGAAATGCAGCCGTGTGTCAGATATTACTAATAAAATCCAGATTCTTTCCTGTCTTCAGTGTTGCCATTTCTATTCTGTTAATCATGAAGAATGTAATTCACTGTTTCTTTTACTGTAGAGTATATTTAGTGCTCATGTTTAGGCAGTATTAATTTGGCTTCTTTCTTTGTGTTGTGTATTTACTGAATAAACATTTACCCTTCTAAAAAAATTACTTTTCATGATGCCTAAAGAATTACACGTGAAACACCCAATTTTAAAAATAAGCAATATGTACGCTGTACTATGAAAGTCACATTTTTATGATACATGATTGTGATAAAATTCAGTATATATTTCTCATGAATTAAACATCAGGTCAGATTTGGCAAAATCATCGAGAAGTGATAAAGTAAATAAAAGTAGTAGTAAAAACAGACCCGTGTAGAGCATATAAAACAATGTGATATAAAATTACGGGTGTACTAGTCAATAAAACTGAGTGATATAAAGCATGATGACGAGTTGAGACGGGGCTCCTAAAAGCAGGTTATTTCAGAACTGTGGCCCCTGACAATATGTAAAGATTATATATATAATCTGAAAGTAATCTTTATAAACCAACCAACTGCTGAAGTCTGTTTACCAGACTGATGTGATCTACTGTATGACAAGCTGTATTTCAGTCTCTTACATCTGATTTCATTAGGAGGTCATTGTAGACTATGAGAAGGTTTGTGTAATCTAATTGTTTTGAAAGCCTAACACATTTTTTCTCAAAAATAGATTATCGGAAGGAGGTCAGCAACATCTGTATTTACAGTTGGCTCTGTGAAGCTGATGCATAAGAGTCATTTGAGATGTGAAAAATTAAATGGTGCTTCTGAGGTAGCAGAAAAGGATTCAGGTTCACAAACATACTCACACCTAATAACAAATAAACAACTTTCCATCACTATCCACAGCAATAACAAATACAAACTGTTATATCTAAGTTTACTAAATGCTACAAAATTTATAACAAAGAGTGCAGTTCAGAAATACACATTTGCTTTGCACCTGTTAATCTACTGAACACACACATGATGAGATATAAATATAGGAGAATAGGTGCACAGTTATCTCATGGTCAGTCTGTTATACTCATATGAATGTTCAGTTATCAAGGCATGTATAGGTTAAAAAGCCAAAACAACATAATAAAAGGTGGTTCTATATGTGGGGAAAATGGTCATCTTTGTGGCAATTTTAAAGTGTGCTCGATCTTTCTCTGGGAGTCCACTAAGCACGTAGTTCATTCCTTTTGCTGGTCTTCTTTCATCTATTGTTGGGTGCTGTACTGGGCTGCATAGAATTGACAGTATTCTCCTTTTCTTCTCACCGATGTGTATATGGTTCATCAGTGCACAGGTAACAATATACAACTGAGTCATTGCACATCAATAGGATGAGTCCAATACTATCTTTACAAAATGTTTTGACACCAGAGGAAAAAACATAACAATGATCACATTCTTATATATCACATGATTTTCAAATTTAAAAAAAAGAAAGAAGAAAAATCGTGTCCCATCAGATCAGGATTCCCGTAAAACTCAAAGAAATCGTTATTTGTGTCGATCACTGTGTAACTTTCAGTTCTGCTAGATTTCTGTGTAGCAGATGAGAGACTATCACGGCTCTTGCTGCTGCTCTGTTCCAACTTGTTTCAGTAAAGCCTGGAACTCAGGAGATAAAACCAGTTTGTGGTGGATGTTTCCTAACACCATCATGTCTCCGGTCCGACCATCAGAAAGATGCACCGACACCAGTTGCTGTAGGAAGCAGGAGACATGGTTTGTACAGGAGTAGTGACAGAGTGCCATTGTTTTTCTTATCACATATTGACTGAGGATTACTGGCACAGTTACACAGTTTAAAACAGCGGTTATAATTTGCAGTTGCAATAGTATTATACTGTTGTTCAAATACTTACTGACACATATTTATTAATATATACATCTAGCTAGTATCAGATGGGAATGTTTGCCCTCAAAATTGCTTTAATTCTTTGTAGCATAGATTCAAAGGAAACATTCCTCATATATTGTGTTCCATATTGACATGACAAGACAACTTAATATGTATATTACAAGCAGTTTGTCTCAGAGGGCTTTACATTACATTATTTGAATTGGAGAGAACTGCTGCTCACTAGATATTTTCTGTTTTTCCAACTATTTGGGTTTAACGCCAGAGGTGGTTCTGTGAGAAATTTCCAATAGAGAAGACAGTATTAAATATTTCAGCAGTTTCTTATCTACAGCTTTACTAGGAAGTAATGTTTGATGTACCAGTCAGTTTATGTATTTCGGTTTTATACTATTTGCTAAATCCATCCGGGTAGGCTGCTGCTGACAGGAAGAGCCGTTGCTGGGGATTTAGTATTTCGTCTTTAACGTTAAGATGGGTGGTATGTATCAAATAATATTCATATGATTCCCAGAACCCGAGGTTTCCCTGCAGAACACTGCATTGTAAACAGATGATTACGGTTATCCACTTCACCTGTCAGTGGTGTTAATATTGTGGCTGGTCCAGTTATTTGAGTCAAACACACAGAGAAAATCCATGTTGGCTTTTCAGACTTCTGCTCTAATGTGTCTTAATCTGCATCACATGTTGCTGTTGTAACATTTGTAGTATGCAACTTTATTTATATATTTGTACCAGTAATGTGTAATCATGCTCAGTCCTTTTCCATTTACTTCTCCTTTCAAGAAAACATGGCACACGTTGCAGTTACATTTTGGAAGATATTTTTATGTGATTTCATAGCTCTAACGGCAGGTAGGCACAAAGTGTTTCAGCAGAAGTGTGTATATAAATGGTAATGGCTCTAAGTGCAACCTAAACAACAGCCTTATCAAACCGTCTGGTGTGAGTGAACAGTTTACTATTCCCTTTACTTTTGATAAGTTACAATACATTACAACATGGCACACAAGCACATGATCACTGTACCTGCAGGAAAGAGAATGCAGCTCCCTCAGAGACATCCATGACGATGTCACCCAACTTCAGCTCCACTTTTCCTGACTTCCTGATCTGAAGTTTACCCAAAAATCCTTCTGGGAACTGCGAAAGCACAGGGCAGCCCTCATTCACCACAGCCTCCTGAGGAGAGGCAGACATACACAACCTGTTCATAACTGGCTGATACAAGCATTCCTGGATTGGAAAGGCCATCCATCCATCCATCCAAACTCCAAATAGAAGGGCCCAGACTGGGATTCGAACCTGAAACCCTCTTGCTATGAGGTGACAGTGCTAACCACTGCACTACCGTGCCGTTGGAAAGGCCAATCTACAAATTTTTAAATAGAAAAAGTTTTCCTCATAGAAAATGTAACCCAGTGTTAGTGTTAATTCTGTGAACCCACTTGTGCTTGTAAAGGCCTCTTCTCTTCAGGCTTGCCTTCCATCTTGCCAAGTTTATCAGCTGTAGAAAAGGCAGGGTTGACCTTACGTCCAGGTGTTCTGCTTGGCATGCAGTCAGGTAGCTGCATAAAGAAGAGCTCCTCTCTGCCAGATAAGCTGAGATCATGCAGCACTTCTACCAGGGATAGCTGCTCTGGTTTGGGCAGCTCTGTTCTGCTGTAGCTTGCCCTACTCTCTGAACCTGCCAACATGACAAACACAACAAAAGTTCACGGACAGTCCATGTAAAGCTTCCTAAAATATGTTTCAGAACATCACATGAGCAGAGCCACACCAACAAACAAAAATGCAGATTGATGCAATTAATAACCAAAATCTGTAATCTGTGTTGTGTTACTGTCAGTTGTGGAACTCAAGCAGTAGTCAGTAGTACCTCTCTCACGTGCTGCCGCAGACATCAGTATTTGACTCTTTGTGAAACTGCTGGACTGACTCAGAGGCAGCCGGATAGGTTTCAGGTTAGCATCATTACTCAGACCAGGGTCATCTATGAACTGTGGATGAAATAATAGTTATGAACAATGAAGAGATGAAGGTGGTGATAATGATTGTTATAATTACTATTATTAAGATCATTATTATTATTTTGGTTGATAATACTAATCAAATCTCACTGACTCACCAGTCACCAGTTCAATGATTACAAACTAATGCTGTATCACTTAACAATGTGTAAAAACACAAAGCTTTATTTTTGTAGAAAATGAGACAGATGAGACAAGAGCCACATTAAACTCCATCAAACCTACTGTCCACTCTTCTGTCCATTGTATCTACAAAGTATAACAAACAGGATAAGCACATAGCCCTACACGCTCTATGTGTTTGGTTATTATGCTATTTTAATATCTGCTTGTTATTCTGATGGGAATTCTTAAGGAAACATAAGGTATTGTACTGTGTGTGCATCCTCCTAAATGCTGAATGTAAATCGAGCCTCTCTATATTCCACTCTCCCCACACTCTCTGCCCCCCTCCCCCCACTTGGACGCTCTGATCTGATCACTGTCTCGTTCATCTGCTCCCCGAATACACACCCAGGGTGAGAAGAAAGCCTGCACAGAAGAAGTCTGTGAAAGTGTGAACTGATGAGGCCAGTAAGAGACTGACAGACTGTTTTCAAACTACAGACTGGGAGACACTTTACAGCTCTCATGGTGATGACATCAATGGCCTGACTGACTGCATCACATTAATCACATCATTAACTTCTGTGTGGTGCGGTAGCTCCTTCCTACACTGAAGGTGTAGCAGTCTGCCACTGAAGGAGCTCCTCAGAGCCTCCACTGTCTGATGCAGAGGGTGAGAGGTGTTGTCCATGATGGATGTCAGCTTGGCTAACATCCTCCCCTCACCCACCTCCTCCACGGAGTCCAGTGGGCAGCCCAGGACAGAGCTGGCCCTCCTGACCAGCTTATTTAGTCTCTTCCTGCTGCCCGGTCCCCAACAGACCACAGCGTAGTGAATAGCAGAGGCTACCACAGAGTCATAAAAAGTCCTTAGGAGGGGCCTGCACACACCAAAGGACCTCAGTCTCCTCAGAAGGTGGAGGCGACTTTGGCCCTTCTTGTACAGGGCATCTGTGTTATGTGACCAGTCCAGTTTTTAGACAGCCAGATATTTAAAACTGTCCACCATCTCAATGTCCGAGTCCCGGATGTTCACCGGTATATGTGGTAATGTCCTTCTCCGGAAGTCAATCACCATCTCCTTCGTGTTATTGGTGTTTAAGCAAAGGTGGTTGCGCTCCTGACTGTCCTGTCCTCCATCTCGTTCCCCTCAGACACACAGCCAACATTGGCTGAGTCGTCAGAGAACTTCTGGAGGTGACATCTGCTGGTGTTGTAGGTGAAGTCAGAAGTGTAAAGGGTGAAGAGGAAAGGTGAGAGCACTGTCCGTCCACTCCTGCTCTCTCCAGCTTCCGTCTCAGCAGCACCGGTTGAATTGTATTGAATTTACCTGAGAAGTCAAAAAACATGATTCTCACAGCGCTCCCAGCACTCTCCAGTTGAGTCAGCGCCTGGTGCAGCAGGTAGAAGACAGCGTCATCCACCCCGATGTCTGGCCTGCAGGCAAACTGCAGTGTGCATTATAATAAACTGTTAATTTATTATCTCTATATTTTTTCTAACTGTTTTTGCACACTTCTTGCTTTATGCATTCTATTCTGTTCTTGTGAGCTGCCACGACAAGTGAATGTCCCCACTGTGGGATCAGTAAAGTTCATCTTGTCTTATCTTGTCTTATAACAGGCTATGTGCCCAGCTTTACCCTTACTTAGCACCTGCCTATTAGACATGATCAATCTGTCCCTGATAACAGGCTATGTACCCCAGTCCTTTAAAGTAGCTGTAGTCAAACCTCTCCTTAAAAAACACACACTTGATCCAGAGGTTTTAAGCAACTATCGACCAATATCTAACCTTCCATTTCTCTCCAAGATCCTTGAGAGAACAGTCGCCAACCAGCTACATGACTTTCTACATAGTAATATCTGGCTTTAGAGCTCATCATAGCACAGAGATGGCATTAGTCAGAGTCATAAATGACCTTCTATTGGCATCAGACAAGGGATTTATCTCTGTCCTTGTACTGTGAGACCATAGTGCTGCATTTGACACCACTGACCATTCTATCTTATTACTCAGATTGGAACACCTAATTGGCATCAAAGGAACTGCGTTAAGCTGGTTTCAGTCCTATTTATCAGATTGATCTCAATCTGTTCATGTTAATGATACATCGTTCACACTCACAAAAGTTAGCCACAGAGTTCCCCAAAGTTCTGTGCTCAGGCCAATACTATTCACCCTTTATATGCTCCCCATCAGTGATATTATTAGGAAACACTCCATACGTTTTCATTGTTATGCAGATGACACACAATTGTATTTGGCAATGAAACCAGATGAAACAAATCAGTCATGTCTTAAAGACATAAAAACCTGGATGACTTGCAATTTTTTACTTCAAAATTCAGTCAAAACTGAAGTTATTGTTCTGGGCCCTAAACACCTTAGAAACAAATTATCCAGTGACATAGCAATGCTAGATGCTTAGCCCTGGCCTCAAGCTCCACTGTAAGGAATCTAGTTCTTTTTGATCAGGACATGTCCTTTAACTCACACACACATTTCAAAGACCGCAGACACCTCCACAATATTGCAAAAATTAGGCACATCCTGAGTCAGAAAGATGCAAAAAAATTAGTCCATGCATATATTACTTCCAGGCCAGAAAGTCACGATGCTGTGGAAGACGTCCTGCTTGGTTCCAGTCCCCAAGAAGTCGATGCCATCTGACCCAGCAGACTACAGACCAGTCGCCCTCGCATCTCATGTGATGAAGGTCCTGGAAAGACTGGTCTTAGCCCAGCTGAGGCCACAGGTGAAGATGTTTCTGGACCCCTTGCAATTTGCCTACCAGTGCCATTGTCATCTTCCTGCTGCAATGAGCCCATTTGCCTCTGGATGGTGGGGGAGGCACTGTGAGGATCACATTCTGTGATTTCTCCAGTGCTTTCAACACCATTCAACCTCTGCTACTGGGTGAGAAGCTGCAGGTGATGGATGTTGATGACACAAGGATCTCCTGGATTACTGACTACTTGACAGGCAGGCCACGGTTTGTCTGACTGGGCAATGTCCTGTCTGCTGTGGTGGTCAGTGATGTAGGAGCTCCACAAGGAGCTGTGCTGTGGTGATCGGCAACAGACTGGACTGGACATCTAATACCAAGGCTGTGTACAAGAAGGTGATGAGCATGACTCTATTTCCTGAGGAAGCTGAGATTCTTCAGTGTGTGCAGGAAGATGTTGGAGGTCTTCTACAAGTCTGTTGTTGCCAGTGCCATTTTCTTTGCTATTGCTGGTTACTGTTACTAATATTGCTATCATAATCACCATAGTACCTTCTGTATACTTCATTGTCATTATCATTATCTACAGTTTAAAAGAGTTTGGTTTAAACCTGCTCTAATTGGAAAGTGTCATGAGATACCTTTTGTTGTGAATTGGTTCTATATAAATAAACTGAACTGAATTGAATTGAATTAAATTGAGTGTTGGAGCAGCAGCACCAGAGCCAGTGACACTAACAGACTTGATAAAATCATCAAGAAGGCTGGCTCTGTACTTGGTTTTAGGCTAGACACTTTTGTGACCGTGGTGGAGAGGAGGATGCTGAATAAACTGTTATCCATCATGGACAATGATCAGCACCCCCTCCATCACATAGTAGACAGACATCTCCCCCGCGACCCTGACGGATAAGCGGTATAGAAAATGGATGGATGGATGGACTACTCTTGTCAAGTATTATTCCTTAATTTCCTAGTTAGTTTGTCTCAAAACGATAGTCTAATTTTTCCACTTGTTCACAATGGCTAAGGAATTAGAGATCACTTTCTAATATGCTTGATCTTGTACTTGTTTCAATCAAAAATATATATAAAAAACATGAGAGTGCAACACTGATTAATCCAATCCAGTGGATATCTATTAAACTTAAATGTTTTCAGTGGCAAATTCAATTTTTGCTCAGACTCCATTTCTATGCTGAGACGCGGGGGGGGGGGGGATTTGCACAAAAAGTCTAACTATCAAAGATACATATTTGGTTTGAGTAACTCAGACTGCTGAAACCTTATATTAACTTCAGATAAACAGTTGTATACATATTTGCACAAGTAGATCTCCAGTAGACTTTGTTCCCCATCACTTTTACTGAAAGCACACTGGACAGGAGTGATGGTATGAAAAGGAGGAACAATTACAGCAAGAAGAAAAGTAGAATAGCTAGAATTAGAATAAGTTCTTTTTTATTCAAACACCTTATGAGTGGCAATTATTGTTCATGCAATTTAATTTATATCATTTTTGACTCAAATGCAGCTCAAAACCCAGTCACATATAAGGTTTCAACCTAGTTTTGTTTTAAGACAGACATTGAGACGCTGTCCTTCAAGGTATAGCTTCTAGCAGGAAGTACTCACATCATCCCTCTGTAGTATCTCATGTTCATCCTCCTCTGATCCTTTCCCCTCTTTCTTCACCAGCTTACACACAGGAGAGGTGGCGGCATCATGTAGGTCTGTAGCACCATGCCAGCCTGTTGTGAGGGAAGACGTGCACCTGTAATGTACCTGCAACCAAACCTCTGGTGTGCATGCTTGAATTCCACTGAAAAAGAACCAAATGAGATGTTGACCTGTTTTGCGAACAGTGTCAGCAGGACCCTGTTCAAAGATGGAATGAGACTGGATGGTGTGAGGCCTTTCGCTCCTCCTCCCTCTGTTCTCTCTCCTCCTCTCATCCCTCTCTCTTCTCTCCTTTCTTGGAGCCACATAGACCTCTTCCTTCAATCTGGGAAAGAAATGGGCATGATGTTTAAAATTATTAGCACTGCACACTGAAAACACATAATGTCAATACTTAAAATTTGCATAATTAATCAGGCGACTGGAAATATTGCATTGATGGTCACTTACTCATCTTTGTTTTTCCTCACAGCATGAACGTTTGGCTCAAAGGTTTTCTTTGGAACAAACAAATTCGAACCATGATTAATATCAAGCATTTATTTCTTGGGATTCAGGATTAATATACTGTAAATACATAATACATTTAATTGGCTATAAATTCTTTCTAGCTGTCAGATTCAATATTACAGGATGATGATCTCTGTTTTGCATTTTAGTGAAAATACTGATTTTCCTTTACCACTACTACTTTATTGACCCCCTTATTATGAAAGCATCATCAAACGAAATGAGATTTTCTTACTGAGACCCTGGAGTTGACCCCCTTTGTGAGGGAAGCAAACGTGTTCACTCACAATGTAAAGTGTGTCACACTAATCCAGTAAGAAAAAAAATAAAATTGTTGTTGTTTTATATATTGAACAAGTCTACCGGGAAGTTTAAGGAACTCCATGTTTATTTAAACAAAGACATCTTCTGTGTGTTTTACCTAACGATTACTTTAACATGTCTTCTCTTCTTCAACATGTCTTCTCTCTTCTTGTATTCATCCTTGTGTTATTATTATTATTATATAAGCACTTTGCTTTGTATTAATGTAAAAATAAAGTGTCCTATAACTATTCCATGACATACTTGTGTTACTATGCCTTGTTTTTGAGTATGCATAAAATAGCCTTAAGTCCATGTGGTGATGTAAGAATCATGTGGAGCTGGATTTCTTTTAAAAAAAATGAAATTTTGTAACTTAATGGTGAAACATAATATAATTATTTAATTATTGTTTTTGATTTAATATAATTGTCTACTTGAAGGCATTTCCATTTTAAGCAGGTATTTCCTATTTCCACTCCTTTCATGTCATCCATTACCTTTGGTTTTTTGAGGGCTCCACCCAGTGTCAGGTCCCTGGTTCTGAGAGAAGTCAGTCTTCCTGGTGGAGTGGAGGAGGGCACACTCCGCATCCGGCCGGAGAGTTCCCCCGTGGTGAAACTCAGCCCAGCTCCGCCTTGGCCGGAGGAGCTCGGAACACTTGCTACATCCCCCAGATCAGTCATTCTGTGGTATAGGTTTTCCCTTGTATTATTTTAGGTTCCTGAAGTGTAGCTAAGGCGTTTGAAATGATACACATAATGAGTAACGTCACGGTTTTTACTCTTTAGATGTCTCTTTCTGTGTCTATCAAATGTATCCTATAAACACCCTGAAAAACCACGATCAGCACGGACACTCGGCTAAACGCGAGTGCACCGTATACACACAGCACAACGAAAGCGCGTTACCCTCCATTTTGTTCGCACTCGCGGTTTGAAAACAGACGCGCCACAATACAAAATGTTTACGTCTTAACAAATGTCATTCAGCGTTAGTTATTAGAAGTTATACCCGGTCTCGCTGCAATGCACAGTAACGTAATCCTTCCAGAGGGCTACATATAGCATTTCTTCTTTGGTACACCTTCTTAGTCGTAACCAAGCGTAATTTCCGGGTATTGTTGGCCGAAAACATACAGTTCTGATTTAAAAAACGTCAAACAGTGACATTTTCCAGCGTTTTTCGGCGTCGCGCCGCCTCTTTCACTTGTCCAGCTTGAAAGACTCCAATATCCTTTCTACTGCGAAGATAAGGTTCTTAATGGCAGTACACAGATGGAACCACAAGGTGGCGGCGTTTGTCTGGTATGTGAGTGTCATTCGTGCAACATAGGCTCAACTCTAAATTCACTGCAAGTCAGTTGAATGTTGCAGCAAGTTACATCTCGAATGTGGTCACGGGGGATGTGGCGGTTGCTGGATTCTGGAGCTAGAGGTTAGACTACAGATACATTACTACAACTAATCTAAAAGATTAATTACAATTACATATATTTATAATTACTGTTCTGAAATGATTCAGCAGTACTCACATATGCATGCTTGCATGTATGTATTTGGGTTTACAAAATGCATGTTATCTTCTACATTATATATATTGAAACAATACTTTTAACACAACTTTCCATACCCATTCACTTACACACACCCAAACTTGGTAGCTGTCCAATATGATCACACTCAGTCAAAGAGCAGAACCACAAAAGTAGCCTGCGTTACAGTAAATGAATCCATCAGGTACTTAAGTGATGATTGTTCAGCAGCTTTGTTTTGTTAGTCATATGTGCTTCTGTTAATTAATTGGAGTACAGAGTAAATGTTCATGTCACACAAAAAAAAAATGCTGTACCTGTGATCAATATAATAAAAACTAACTAAATAACAAATTAATAAATAAACAAACACATAAATAAATAATCTTTAAAAAAAATTTACATTAAAAGATTGGCTCCAGAAAAGGACAAAATACACGTTCGCCTGTAAAACTAGGAGACTTCTTGTTTTATTCAAACTGACACAATACAAGCTGATGCTGAGTCTTGTATTGTATTGTAATGCAATATCAGCATTTATGTAAATTAAATGAAATAATGAGAATACATTGTTATTCAGCTATGCTCAGCTTCTCTGAGGTACTGTTATCCATTTCTGTATGCAGGACAAAAATGAAATATATGAATGTGATATTATGAATGAAAGTAATTGCACTTCCTGTTTGTCACATAAGGAAAATTAATCCTGAGTCAAATTGCTGATGCATTATTTTTCCATTACAGCTCTATATTGAAGAAGTAGCAACTTGATCTTGATAATAAAAGAATCTTTTTCAAGAAATAGGGCATGACTACTATGAAACAGCTGCTGACAACATAGCAATTACAGAATAATAATGGGGTAACATTAAAGTGCAAATAGGAAATCTTGATATCAGTACAGGATATAATAATTATTACCCATTATTACCTTCTTATTACTTAGCTGTAAGGGAGTTACTCACTGTGGTTATTAGCAAAGTTGTTATAAAGCAAACTAAAAGGATAAAGCCCAAAGAATTACAATTTATTTCTTTGTACATCACCAGTGGTTCACTGTAAACAGTTTTCCCTATAATAACGGCTGGGATCAAGTGAAACACAGGAAAATGAGTTATAAAGTGCAGGTTAATTGTTAAAAAAAAAACCATGCATAGTGGAATAAATGTCCAATAAATAAATGTGATTTTTACTTCTGATGTGACTCAGGCACAGACTGTCACTGGGATCGTGACCCCTGAACACCCAGAGATGTGTTGTAGAGTCTAACGGCCAGGGGAACAAACGAGTTCCTGAGTCTGTTTGTGGAGCAGGTCAGAGACAGCAGCCTGGTGCTGAACACACTCCTCTGACTGATCAGAGTCCTGTGCAGAGGGTGGGAGGCGTTGTCTGGTATGGACAGGATCTTAGCCAGGGTCCTTTTTTCTGCTACTGACACTACAGAGTCCAGCTCTGTGCCCACCACAGATCCTGCTCTCTGCATCAGTCTGTCCAGCCGTGTTGCATCCCTCTTCTTCAGAGCATCGAAGAGGACACTGGCCACCACAGTCTGGTAGAACATCAGCAGCAGTTTTTTGCAGATGTTAAAGGACCCCAGCCTCCTCAGAAAATACAGAGGACTCTGTGTTTTCCTGTGGATAGAATTTGTGTTCACTGACCAGTCCAGTCTGTCATCCAACTACAGACCCAGGTACTTGTACATCCTGACCCCCTCCACCTCTGTGCCTTTGATGGAGACCGGTGTGGGATGGGGTCTGTTCCTCCTGAAGTCAAGCACCAACTCCTTGGTTTTGGATGTGTTGAGTTGCAACTTGTTAGCCCTGCACCATTCAGCAAAGTCCCCCACCAGGGGGACTCCCCCTCCTGTCCATCCTCAATGCACCCCATTATCACAGTATCGTGTGAGTATTTCTGCATGTGGCAGAGCTCCGACTGGTACTGGAAATCAGACGTGTGGAGTGTGGACAGGACCGGGGAGAGCACTGTGCCCTGAGGTGCTCCGGTGCTGTTCAGAAGGGTGTCATGATATCAATTAAGACTGAATGACATGGGAAAATCACTCACAATTCAGATATAAGAACTTTGAGTGAAAAGTGACAAATATGTTGCCCACCCCCTGAGTCATCTATTAATTACTGCAGCAGCCTAACCCTAACCTCAGCAACAGGGCTCTCCGGGACTTGACCAACATCTGTGTTGTAAATGGTTGTCTGAATGAAGGTCTACATGTTGTATATTGTACCACATACAAAGTGTGCCTTAAAGAGTTCGTCAAAAGCTCCTAGAGAACTGGTTGACTTGCACGGTATGACCTGCTTGTCCACAATAACGAAGAACGTGGCTGGTGCTCCTCTTCATCCCAACAGCAAGAAGATATGGTTGAGTGGTGCATTTGATTGCATCAACATGTTCTTGAATACTTGTTCCACTCTGAGGATAAAGAGCAAGTAAAAATTAAAAGTTGAAAATCACAGATAAGAACAGTCCCAATCTCTTATTGCTAATTGTAAAGATAAAGGATTTTTTGTCTTTTGTCTATGAGAAATAATCTGTGTTGCTCAAAAAGATTTTTGCAGAACAGTTTTGCATCACAACACTTCCTCATAAGCAAAAACACAAACCTTCTTAATCACGACTAGATGTTGTCGATGTCAGCTTGGGCTGCAGACACCTTGCCTGGTCTTCTCTCGCCTTGGGCTGAAGGAGGTATCAGGTGGAGGAGGAGGATAATGGATGAAAGATCACTGTCCCAGCCTGTATGGAAATAACAATTAAATGTTACATAAACATACTATATTAAAATTTAAAAACATCATTATTTTGAATTACTTCTGTACCAAAAAAAGATGAGGAAATAAAACAGGAAAAAAAAAATCAACACCCTAAAAAATAAAATAACATAAACCACACTACCAAGGCCAAGAGTGTCATCAATTTCCTCCTCATCCACTGTAGATTCAGCACAGTGGATAAGCTCTTCACAGTCACTTAAAGAAGGGAGAGCCTTACACTACTGAATGATCTTTTGCTTGAATGTTGTGGGCCATTCAGACAGAGAAAAAAAAAATATTATGATCAAGAAATTCAAACACCCATTGTAGCTGACGCTCGCAATATGGCTATGTTACCATGGCAATGCCAGAAGTTAAGGTGCAATCATCACATTTCAGTTCTGATTGTTTATTTGTTTACATAGATTGTGGTGAAACATCCTGAATTATGATCCATGATTTGTTGTGGGATCTTGCGGAAATGTTTAGTTTTATTGTGAAAAGGTCACTTCCTGTGTAGCTTAAGCCGGAAGTTTTGAGCGGGAATTGAGAAAGAGATGACTGTCTACTACTGGCTAACCAGGCGTACACGGTAATCATTTTTAAATACTGAAATCCATGTACTTGTGTGAAAGAGAATAATAGAGAATGATGTATATGGAAATATGTTCTTGTTCCAGTTTTCACGGTGTTCCTTAACCACGACGGAAGACAATAAAAAAGGTTGTGGACATCAGTAAGAGGAGTGATTCTTGTTGCCATAGTAGATACACCCATAGTATGTGAGAAAAAGATAAGATCAATGTTAATTTATAAGAATAATACAATCTGAGTGTCATAAATATGTTAAATATCAAGGAACCATTTTGTCATTGGCATGTTAACATGGCAATGCAAAATCCCAGAATCCCAGAAGTGTAGATGTGACACAGAATGAAAACACAATGGTCATTTGGAAGACCTCCTCATAAAACCTCAAAAAATATTTTTCGGCTGGAACTACTGCAGTTGGGACTAACATTTCAGTAGATCTTGCAACTACACT
The DNA here is from genome assembly GCF_020382885.2 of Scatophagus argus. NCBI lineage: Eukaryota > Metazoa > Chordata > Actinopteri > Scatophagidae > Scatophagus > Scatophagus argus. Next base: position 397,520 of record NC_058513.1, on the reverse strand, counting down.
TTCTACAAACTGCAGGATGAAGTCTTGCTCAATCTGCAACAGAAAAATTAAATATCAAAAGCTTTTTTAATTGGGACTGACTGGAAAAATATTACATTTTATACAGCATTAAATAGTTGAGCAGCTACAGAATGTATGTAAATCCCTAAATGTAGGGACATGCAAACAGTTTTAAGGTATATTTATTCAATTCAAGAGATTTTGAGAGAGAAATGTTGCTGTTAACAGTAATTCATCAGGACAATTGCGCATTTTAACGCCAAACATTCAATTACCAGGCCTTTGACATCTTTGAATCGGGGAAATTCAGTCAAGACATCTGAGGATTTCTCTCCATCAGGGACCATACTGTGATGATATTGTAATGTCATTTTCATCTTCTGCTTGATAGTAGCCTCGTCAGTACAGTATCTCATTAAGGCCGTGGTCTGCTGGCATTGCTCTTCACTTAAGGTCATCTCAGGAGTAAAGGAGGCCTCTCTTCTGGCAGCTGGCCCTCTAGTTAACTGACGTGACGATCCTCTGCTCTCTGATGAAGCACTTCTCCTCTGTGTAATGTACCTGTCTTCTTGTCTGTACAACATCCATTGCACGTCTGCCCGTCCTGGGTGAGGGATCCCTCTGCTGTTTCCTTAGTTGATGTGAGGGTCTAAGTCAAGTCAAGTCAAGTCAAGTCAACTTTATTTGTATAGCCCATTTTTACAAGCAGTTTGTCTCAAAGGGCTTAACATAACATCAGCAACATCCTCTGCCCTTCGACCCTCACATCGACTAAGGAAAAACTCCCAGAAAAACCTTCAACAGGAAAAAATGGAAGAAACCTCAGGGTGAGCAACAGAGGAGGGATCCCTCACCCAGGACGGGCAGACGTGCAATGGATGTTGTACAGGCAGTCTGTCTAAGGACAGAGAATGTTGCTATGATGTTATATAAAGCCCTTTGAGACAAACTGCTTGTAAAAATAGGCTATACAAATAAAGTTGTCTTGTCTATATCATACTTATTTAACACCAATGCTGCACTTCATGATTAAGTTATCTCCTCCTCCAAACTGTAATCTATGTGACTTGAATCAAATAGGGGCGTTCTTGCATATCATGTGGGAGTGTCCATCAGCTCAAAATTTCTGGCAACAAATAGTAAAACATCTCTCATCTTTAATAGAGATGTTATCTCTGGAGCTCTCTGTTGCCAAGATGAATGGAGCAGGCCAGTGTGTGCTCAGTTTTAGGAAGGAGGCACTCAATGTAGCTTGAGCTATGATTCAACTCATTATTATTTTGTATTTTTATGTATTTATCTGAAATATCCAGCATGTTGCAAAATTTAGAGAAAGATATGTGAAATGGGTTTGGTTAGCGTCAAGGGGCTATAAATTATGCAAGTGTTCTTGTGTTATTTTCCATCTATCTTTTATTGTTTTAGTTATGACTCGTGTCTGACAATTGCACACAGTAATGATGTACTTGTGCATGTGTATATGTGTGTATATGTGTTTATACGTATATTTATTGTTATTTATTTTTTGTTGATTCTGTGATTTTTTTTTTGGTTAATGTGTGGGCACATTTATGTGTGTATGTTTATATTTCTTGTCTGCAATGACAGACATATGTTGATCTGCACCTACTTTCCAATAAAAAAAAGAAACAACATAATGACTGAGTGGCAAAAACAATGGGGCGAAGGGGAAAAGGGACACTGTCTTTATCAAATATAACAAAAAGTGGGAGGAATGAAGATCATAAGGAAAAGTACCAGGGAACAGTAGTACAGACATATCAAGGGAAAGACCAGGACACACAGGACTAAACAAAACAATGCATCTAATAGGGAAACCCCCATTAGGACAATGTGAATGTGGCTTAAGGGAAGCAGTGGAACATGTCATCTGTCACTGCCAAATACATGCAGCAAATATGGAAAAGATGAATAAGGAACTGAGGACATGTGGAGTGGTAACGTTACGCCTGAAGAATTTATTCAGTGTGGAGGAAGGGAAACATAAAGCTTTGTTTGAGCTTCTTAAAGAAACTGGTTTGATGAAGAGGGATTAGTGTCTTCTTTCCTCCAACACTCTGCCTCACACTCCAGCACTGTAGGCGGCGGTAATGCACTTTAAATGTTAAGTGGCGCCTGTGTTTACAGAAGAAGAAAAAGAAGACGTCGTCGTCATCGTCATCCTCTTTATCATCACAAAAATGGCTGCTGAAAGCGATGTAAGTTTTCACAAGCAAATCAACTTAGTTCAGGAGCAGCGTTGCGAGCACTTAGGACGGAATTCATGTTCACTTGTAATTTCTTCCTTTCTTTTCCAGCCGGAGTCAGAGGTGTTTGAGATCACCGATTTCACCACCGCATCGGAGTGGGAACGGTACGTTAGTAACTAGCAGGTAGTAAGGCATAGCCATAGCCTGACTGACACATAAGGTTCTCTGTGTGTGTAATTCAAGTAGTGCCGCTCAAGTTGTTAACTTACATTTACAGCCTCAAAGCTGGGGAATGCCGAAAGAACAGTAGCGTGAAGCCGCGCAGCTGTGTTTGTGTCAGGGCCGACTGTGGCCGTGAGAGTCTTATCGTCTCAGCTGTGCCCTCTGCAGCCACATTTGTGTGTTTGTGCTGGAGAGAAATGAAAGAGATATGTTTTTAAAAGTTCGTCTCTTTTTTTTTTTTTTTTTTTTTTACGTCTAATGAACTTTAGATATCTGATTGTCGCTTTTGGAGCATACTTTCACTCGCGTTCTGTTCATGCTTATACATAAAACATTCAGTAACATCGCAACAGTTAATTGGCTTTCTTTAACATTATCAATGCTCTTTTTTAAATGTGCAGCAGCATTTGATTAGTGGACCATTATTTCAGTATGTAATTTAGATTTGTACTGTAGTAGATAGACCTAAACCCTAAAGCTACTGCATAAATAGACTAATAACTGTAATATTTGCCTAACAATGCATAGGAATGCCTAGTAGAATATGAGAGTTCAACTTCTGCACCTTTTTGATGGAATATTTACTGCTCACCGTTAATGTAGTTAAGAATCCACTGATGTAGGACAGTACGGCCTGGCTCACAACATTTCCTTTCCAATTCATCCCAGACATGTGGGGATGAGGTAAGGGTTCTGTGTTGGTCAGTGCAGTTCTTCCACACCAAACTCATCCAATCATATCTTTATGGACTTCGCTTTGTGCACAGTCATGCTGGAATTTTTCAAGGTAATCTGATGAGATTTCACCTCGAGCCTCTCCCACAAGGTGACTTGGCTTGTTGGACCCTTCCTCCTTACCATACGGTCAGGCTACTGAGGCTAATGAAACTTGCCCCAATCAAGGGCTGTCCACAGGGTGTATGGCATGGTGTTGCAAAATGTTGTGATAGCCTTCCTTCTTCAAGGTCCCTTTCACTCTGTACAAATATCCAATTTTACCACCATCAAATATACTTAACTGACCTAAAGAAGGCCATTTACTCCCTTAGCAGCAACAGCGGTCGTGGCATTAGACAGTTTTCAGCTGTGCTAACACAGTTGCAAATGATCTTCTAATTATCAGTTAGCCGTATAATGATTGACTTGGATTAGATGACATGAGATTGAATCACAGGACTGATGGTTGCTGATGATGGGATAATGGGTGCTTGCGACAGTGTAGATGTTTATTTCAAAATCAGCTGTTTCAGGCTAAGATAAGATAAGAACTTTATTGATCCCGCAGGAAATTGTTGTGCCAGGGGTGCAATACAAAGAAGCAAACAAAAGTATCAAGTAATCTCACAAAATATACAGAGTAATATAAAAAATAGCTGAGTACTATAAAAAAATATAGTATATAGTATAGTATATACATGATATAGATAATGGCAGATAAGGTGGAGAATGGCAACGGATAAGGTGCGGATACAATCTTAGTGTGATAGTGATAGTAGTGCAGGATAAATTGTTACTGTCCTATGTGGGTAAAAGGGATGAGATGAAGAGTAATGATAAATAATAAACAAATAATATGGATAGAGTCCTACCGCCAGCAGTTCAATGTCCGGACTGCAAGCTCGCTCCTTCACTGTGATGTGTCGGGGGTTGCACCATTTGTTATTCATGTAGATAGCGACTCCTCCTCCCGTTCTCTTGCCGATCTCTCTGCAACTCCTGTCCACCCACACACAGTGAAAGCCGGGTAAACTCACAGTAGAGTCTGGTATATTGTTGTGGAGCCAAGTCTCAGTGAAGCACATCACGAGGCCTCCCGAAACACACGCCGATTCCTCATGAGTGCCGCAAGCTCGTTAATTTTATTTGCCAGTGACTGAACATTCCCCATGATAATAGCTGGAAGGTACGGTCTATACCTCCTTCTAGGAAGTCGCCATCTCTTCCCTGCTCTGCATCCCCAACGTTTCCTTCTGAGCTCCCCAGGGATTTTGTGTTTTTGGCCTCTGATTTTTGGTTCTCTGATTTCTACAATCAGTATTGTATAATATGTTGACATAGATTGGTCATTTATACCCAGTGTGACTTGTTAAAAGCAAAAGCAAAATGACCTCCTCAAACTGCATTATGCAGATTTGGATGAATTCTGAGCCATCACTATCTGAAAAAAGTTAAGCTGTCAGTCTTGTTAGATAGATAGATAGATAGATAGATAGATAGATATTTTATTGATCCCAAGGGAAGTTCAAGCATCCAGTAGCCCATTACAGCAGTGTAGGTTAGTCAAAAAGTTAGCAAACAAACAACCAAACAAGGCTTAACTGTTAGTAGGAAAAATAGACTAAACATATACTAAATAAACTAACTAACTAAGCTACATGAAGTACAATAGAGTGCAAAGGAAGCAGGTCAACCAGATTGACTGTGTGTATTAAACAAGAGACTAAAAGCCACAGTGTAAACATATGTGAACGGACTGCTACCCAGAAATTAGTTACAAAGTGCAGGTTAATTGTGCAAAACATATAAGGTAAGGTGCATAGTGGAATAAATGTCCTAATAAATAAATGTGATTTTTACTTCTGATGTGACTCAGGCACAGACTGTCGCTGGGATCGTGACCCCTGAACACCCAGAGATGTGTTGTAGAGTCTAACGGCCAGGGGAACAAACGAGTTCCTGAGTCTGTTTGTGGAGCAGGTCAGAGACAGCAGCCTGGTGCTGAACACACTCCTCTGACTGATCAGAGTCCTGTGCAGAGGGTGGGAGGCGTTGTCTGGTATGGACAGGATCTTAGCCAGGGTCCTTTTTTCTGCTACTGACACTACAGAGTCCAGCTCTGTGCCCACCACAGATCCTGCTCTCTGCATCAGTCTGTCCAGCCGTGTTGCATCCCTCTTCTTCAGAGCATCGAAGAGGACACTGGCCACCACAGTCTGGTAGAACATCAGCAGCAGTTTTTTGCAGATGTTAAAGGACCCCAGCCTCCTCAGAAAATACAGAGGACTCTATGTTTTCCTGTGGATGGTGTCCATGTTCACTGACCAGTCCAGTCTGTCATCCAACTACAGACCCAGGTACTTGTACATCCTGACCACCTCCACCTCTGTGCCTTTGATGGAGACCGGTGTGGGATGGGGTCTGTTCCTCCTGAAGTCAAGCACCAACTCCTTGGTTTTGGATATGTTAAGTTGCAGCTTGTTAGCCCTGCACCATTCAGCAAAGTCCCCCACCAGGCTCCTGTACTCCCCCCTCCTGTCCATCCTCAATGCATCCCATTATCACAGTATCGTGTGAGTACTTCTGTATGTGGCAGAGCTCCGACTGGTACTGGAAATCAGACGTATAGTGTGAACAGGACCGGGGAGAGCACTGTGCCCTGAGGTGCTCCGGTGCTGTTCAGAAGGGTGTCAGACATGCAGTCACCCAGCTTAACAAACTACGGTCTCTGTGGATCCTCAATCCAGGAGATCAGGTGTGGGTCCACTCTCATGTTGTGCAGCTTGTGTCTCAGGAGGACAGGCTGGATGGTGTTGAAAGCGCTGGAGAAGTCGAAGAACATGATCCTCACAGCATTGCTTCCATTGTCCAGGTGAGAGTGGGCCTTGTGCAGCAGGTACAGGGTGGCATTGTCCATCCCTGTCTTTGCCTGATAGGCAAACTGCAGGGGGTTTTGGGTGTGCCGAGCCTGGGGTCTAAGGTGGTGGAGCATCAGCTGTTCCAGTGTCTTCATCATGTGTGACGTGGGACACCCGGCTGAAGTTGTCGGGCTATCTTGGGTGTGGTCTCTTGGGGACTGGGACAAGACAGGATTCCACAGGGTTGGATCCTTCCCTTGGTGAAGATATGTTGGAGGGGCATCCCCGGCTCCATAGCACAGACCTTAATGTGATGGCATGAGAGAACTCCTGCGGCATGTGATATGGATGTAGACTGACCGCTAGCAGCTCCTCGTCTCTACTATAGCTCATCTCCTTCACAGTTACATGCCCAGGGTTGCACCATCTGTTGTTCATGTACAGCGCGAGTCCCCCTCCTTTCTTCTTGCTGCTGTGTTTCTCATCCCTGTCCACTCTCACCAGGTAGTATACAGGTAGATCCATGTTGGTGTCGGGTATGTCGCTGCACAGCCATGTCTCAGAGAAGCAGAGTATGCTGCACTCTCTGTAGGTCCTCTGGGTCTTAATAAGGGCTGCAAGCTTGTCTATCTTATTAGATAGAGTTCACGTTCCCCATAACCACCCACGAAACCGCCGGCTTGCAACTCTGCCGCTTAGCCTTTAGCTCAGCTCTGGCTTGGCAACCTCGATATGGCCGCCGTAGTTCAGCCGAAGTTGGGTGAACAATGCTGACTCATCCCTTCGTCCAGAGTTGCAGAAGCTTCTCCCTTGAATAGACTACCATTACTACCATTGCTTCTTTGCCTCTCAATTTGCGCCATATCCATTGGATAGATAAAAATTCACACACTGATGTGTACAAAGAGTTAAAAACTGAAATAAAAAAACACAATTATAAGAAGGAGGCGGACGGAGCTACTGGAGAGGTTGCCACTAGTGTTGCGCCAGAAGTAGATGTTGTTAGAGCACCATGTGAAGTGGATTAGGAGAGCCTAGCTTCTTTGAAAAACCTATATGAAATATAAATAGAAATATGATCTCTAACGCTGGTTCTTGTGAGTAATCGTGCAGCAGTGTTCTGGATTGGCTGGAGAGTCTTACTTGCTCGGGCAGTCTGATAAAAGGGAGTTAGAATAATTCAGCCTGAAATTAATAAGTGCATGGGCTAATTTTTTTTTGCATTGTTCTGACTCAGAATGTGTCCAGTCTTTGAAATGTGTGTTATGTGTGAGTTAAAGGACATGTCCTGATCAAAAATAACTCCTAGATTCCTTACAGTGGAGCTTGGGGCCAAGGTTAAGCCATCTAGAGTTGCTGTATCATTGGATAATTTGTTTCTAAGGTACTAACGTCTTCTAGCTCTAAAGCTTGATTGAAAATCCCCGCATTGCTACGTAGTTACATATCTGATTGGCAACTGTTCTCTCAAGGATCTTGGAGAGAAATGGAAGGTTAGTTATTGGTCTATAGTTGCTTAAAACTTCTGGGTCAAGTGTGTACTTTTTAAGGAGAGGTTTGACTACAGCTACAGTAAAGGAAGAGGGGACATAGTCTTTTATTAGGGGCAGATTGATCATATCTAATCGAGAAGTACTAAGTGAGGGTAAATCTTTTTGAGCAGTTTAGTTGGGATGAGGTCTAAGAGGCATGTTGTTGGTTTTTATGAAATATGAATGAATTTAGCTGATGAAGGTCAATGGGAGAAAAGCAGTCGAGATAATTATCTGGTTCTAATGCCATTTCTCAGACTCCTGTGGTTGAAGGTAGATCAGTGCCAGCTGGGGTCAGTAGGTGCTGCCATGTGATATAAGGCTGTCTTGCCAGATTGAGCGAGATTCTGTGAGTTTGGAGAAACGCCATTTCCTTTCAAGTTCTTGCACATTTTGCTGTAATGTACGAACCTCAGTATTATACCATGACGCTAGTCTCTTCTGCTTTATGTGTTTCTTTTTTAGGGCTGGTTTTAATAGAGTCAAGTGTTGTCCCTAGTGAGCTTGCAGCACTGTCCTCAAAATGATCTATTTGAGAGAGACTATAATTCTCTAGGAATCACAAGTAAGCCTGGGAGCATAGAGTTCCAGTCAGATAATAGGGTACTATAAGCCCTTTAAGATATGATGGTTCCTAGCAATTAAGGGTTTTGTAGGTGATTAGAAGAATTTTAAATTCTATTCTGGATTTTACCAGTGTAGAGGAATCAACACAGGAGAAATATGATCTCTGACTTGTCACTAGCTTAGCTTCTTCTCCGAGCTTCTCAGAGCCTTAGCACTTAATAAAAGTAATCAGTGAATGCCATTGTTGGATATTGTCCAAATATTTCCTGCTGCTGAAAGCAAACTTATATTATCTACTTAAAGGTTTGTGTCCAGAGTCGAGGAAGTGCTAAATGACTGGAAGCTGATTGGGAACTCTGCAGGAAAGTTATCCCCTGAGAAGGTATTCCGCTATCTTTAATCTTTAAGTATTCAACTGAGCAACGCCAGAGAGCATTATGTTTCCAGTAGGTTCTTCACTTTCACTCTGTGATGATGCTACATTCTTAAATCACAGGGTGAATACACCAGTGGAACCTGGGAGGAGAAGTCTCAGGATATTAATTTTGCTGATTTTAAGTTCTACATAACTCACCACTTTCTGAAAAAGGAATGTGATAAGGATGATGGGACGGACAAGCTTGAGGAAGGTAAAGCCATGCCTAAATATACAATAATATGGTGTATGTAGATTGCCTGATGAGTTGAGTTGATGATTGCAATGTTTATTTACACTATAGGATATGCAGTATAGGGTCTGTATGTTCCCCTTTGATGAAAACGGCATAATGCTAAAGCCTAAAAGTTGGTGAAAAAAAAGAAATAACTGCATTACTCTCATAGGAAGCTGATGTGTAAAAACTCACAAAATGGAGTGAAGGTTATCAGACAAGTCAAAAATAAACTACATTAATATATAGCCATCTTTTGATTGTAATGAGAAAAAAACTTTTTTACAGTAATACCTTAACCCCAAGTCACCCTGTGGGGGGAAAAAGAAATCCAGTTAGGTAATGAAATAAATGAAATGTTACATTTTACTTGCTAATTTTTTTTTATTGTTTTTTTGTGGTTTTTTTTGTTTTGTTTCCCAGCACACAGTTATTTATCAGATCCCAACTTTTCCCTACCAGATTTCTAAATTTCCAGATGCTTAAAATAATGACTGCACGAAAAATTTAGCAGGTCAAAGAACGCACCCATATCTGTGAATTCATCTTTCCATCAATTATTATGTTTGATACAACTCTTGATCTTGTGTCTAGATGCTTTCCCCTTGGCAATGCAGGACCTTTTGTGTATGAACAATGACTTCCCTCCTCGAGCCCACTGCCTGGTTAGATGGTGAGTTCAGTTCAGCTACCCATTATGTTATCATAATGAGAACAAGAGTGATCAGAGGCCTGTACTGCACAGCAGGATTAAAACTAACGTATTAAAATATTACCGCTAATTAATCGCCTTCCAGTGCCCTTTGACCTGTTCTGGCCATAGTGGCTTTGTAACATGAGGTAGAGAGATGATAACATGCTGCTTGGTTCATTGGTATGTAGGTGATAGATATTTCAAACTAATTCTGAGATTACATTTTTCCTATGTATATATTAAAATCATTACTAGCTATCTTTGTTGTGACCAGTACACCAAAAAAGTTAGGATGTTGTTTGAAACAAATAAAACAGAATGTAATAATTTGCTAATCCTTTTATACTCAACTAAAAATGATACTAATCGAATAAAACTATATAAGACAATACATTTAGCATTTTAGTGAATCAGTGTAATTTATTTTTGTAAATATATGTATACTGAAGTTGCTGCCACCAACATATTTCAAACAATTTGGGACATGGCAGCAAAAGACTGGGGAAATTGTGGAATGCTCAAAAAATGCAGACTTATTGGGAAATCGGGGTTGGATCATTAAATGTGTATTTACCTTATGTTAGCTATAGCTAAGGATAGGCGTACCATATACTATGCTTCACAGATGTAAACAATTTGCTAGACCAGGTGTGGAAAAGGCTGCAAAGTGGAAAATAATGTGATGCTAGTGTCTACTTTAACCATGACAGGTATGGTGTACGAGAGTTTGTTGTCATCACCCCTGGGACCAACTGTGAGGCTATCATCAGTGAGTCCAAATGCAATCTCCTTCTCAGCTCCCTCTCCATTTCTCTGACAAACAGTGGCTGGTGAGTCATTCAAGGCAATGATCCTCATAATTGTTTGGGTAGCTTTTTATGTTTGTCCAATGTCAGAAAATTAGCTGAACTTAATAAATGCAGTCCTTGTGATGAACTGGCAAACTGTCCAGGGTGCATTCCCGCTCATCCCAGCTGGGATTGGTACAAGCCACTTGTGACGTTGGAGAGGATAAGCAGTAATAAATAATGGAATAATGGATTTTTTAAAAAATCACCTGTATGACATACACATCCTGAAATTATTTCAGCAGCTCTACTAATGTGTGGCAAAACTTTGCCTCACTCCCATCTGTGGTCAGTTCAGAGGCATCATCCTTATCTCCACAAGTCCTCTTCAGATGTTACCAAAATTGGCATGTGGCGTTCAGATCAGTCACACAATGAGTCTGCAGTGATATTCATTATCTAGCTAAAGGGGATAGTGCCATTAGTGAAAACCATTTCCATGAAAGGGTGTATTTGTTCAGCAAATTTATTAAAAATGAAAAACAAAAAATGTAGCATGTACATAAGTATTCACACCCTTTGCTATGACACTCACATCCTTCAGAGGTTTCCACAACTTGAGTCCACCTGTGGTAAATTCAGTTGATTGAGCATGATTTGGAAAGGCACACACCTGTCTATATAAGCCCTCACAGTTGACAGAGCATGTCAGAGCACAAACCAAGCCATGAAGTCAAAGGAACTGTCTGTAGACCTCTGAGACAGGCTTGTGTCGAAGCATAGATCTAGGGAGATTTCTGCCGCATTAAAGGTCCCAAAGAGCGCAGTGGCCTCCATAATCCGTAAGTGGAAGAAGGTTGGGACCACCAGGACTCTTCCTAGAGCTGGCCGACCAACTAAACTGAGTGATCGGGGTAGAAGGGCCTTTGTCAAGGAAGTGACCAAGAACCCAATGGTCACTCTGACAGATCTCCAGCATTTCTCTATGCAGAGTGGAGAGCCTTCAAGAAGGACAACCATTTCTGCAGCACTCCACCAATCAGGAAGCCACTCCTCTGTAAAATGCATATAAAGCCCATCTGGAGTTTGCCAAAAAAGCACCTGAAGGACTCTCAGACTACGAGAAACAAAATTCTCTAATCTGATATTGAACAAAAATTGAACTATTTGGCATGAATGAAAAGCGTCATGTCTGGAGGAAACCAGGCACTGCGCATCACCTGGCCAATACCATTCCTACATTACACTTCATTTAGCAGACGCTTTTATCCAAAGCATTTTACAAAATAAATAATAGCAAATTTCAGTACAATAGAATTCCTACTGTGAAGCATGGTGGTGGTAGCATCATGCTGTGGCAATGGCAATCCAACCTGATGGAGCTTGAGAGGTTCTGCATTGAAGAGTGGGAGAAACTGCCCAAAAATAAGTGTGCCAAGCTTATAGGATCATACTCAAAAAGAATTGAGGCTGTAATTGCTGCCAACGGGGCTTCAACAAAGTATTGATCACAGGGTGTGAATACTTATGTACATGCTATATTTTTGGTTTTTTTAATTTTTAATAAATTTGCAAAAAAATTCAAGCCAACTTGTTTCACTTTGTCATTAAGGGGCATTTTTTGTAGAATTTTGAGGGAAAAAATGAATTTAATCCATTTGGGAATGAGACTGTAACATAAGAAAATGTGCAAACGTCCAACAAAGAGTGTCAGGCCCTGGTATGATCCATGCCTACTGGCTAAAGAAGCTAACTGCATTCCATGAGCTCCTAGCAGCTCAAATGAATTAGCTGCTTGTGCAAGAGACTCCCCCAGAGTGGCTAACCCAAGGTAGGACTGTTGTAATCATGAAGGATCCTGAGGGAGCAATCTCATCCAACTATGGGCCAAGAATCAGCCGACATTACCGGTACTCTAAGAGCCTTCATAAAGAACAGGAGCTGTGGAAGGGAAATCTAGAGGTCAACTCAAAGCCAGTTGCACAAGTTACCATCCAGTCTGACATATACCAAGGTCATGCACTATCCCTGCAGCCCAGATCACCACAATGGGTGGCTATCGATACCGGTTCAGAAGTGGAGCAACCATCAGCCACCTCCTCTACATGGATGACATCAAGCTGCATGCCAAGAGTGAGCAAGACCTTGACTGACTGATCCACATCACAAGGATCTATAGCAATGACATCAGAGCATCATTCAGACTAGGTGGTCAAAAAGTAACAGAGAAAGGGAAGATGATCATATCAGAGGCGACTGAACTACCAGATCGGAACATTTACAGATGTTCAGAACAGCTACAAATCCCACTTGGGATCCCGCAGGGAACCATGTGGAGCTGGCAAGGGAGTGACACAGTCAGATACCTACCCCAGAGTGAGACAGGTCTTGAGAAGTCAGCTGAATGGGAAGAACAAGTCGAGTAGCTTCTAACAGAATGTAAGCCAGGGTGGTTCCGTGGTTTTTTTGTTTGTTTGTTTGTTTTTTCAACTAATTACTTGCAGCTTTAGCCATTGGTCCAGTCATGACAACATTACTCATCGTCCTCCTTTGGAAATACAGATAAATTATTATAAAGAAACAGATTTGAAAGGAGCATTATTTGACCTCTTTTTAAACACAAATCATTAACTCCAGTTTATGGTTCAGAGTAAACCTGCAGTGGATCTGTGATTTATTTTGCACTGTATAAGAAGCTAGCTGGTTGAGAGAACCTGCAGGTGGATGTGAGTGCTTGCCAAGAGATGGAGTGCACACATTACATTCTTCAAAATCATGCCTTTTCTTCTCTATCTCATGCATTTAGCCAGGTGCCCATGTTTGTGCAGATCCAGCAGAAGTGGAGGCGTATGTATGCTGGAGAGTGCCAGGGACCAGGTGTGCGTACTGACTTTGAGATGGTTCATCTCCGCAAGGTGCCAAGCCAGTACAATCACCTGTCTGGTCTGCTTGACATCTTCAAATCTAAAATAGTAAGTTTTATGGAGCAAGAAACATAAAAAACCACTTGGTGGAATTAATCTATCAACCAACTGTAACTTGCTCAAATGTAAAATTTGCTTTGTTCTCCAGACAGTATGCTGTATTTCTGAACATAAATTGGGGGATTAAAACCCCAACTTCTCTCTAAATCTCCCCAACTTTTTACTCTCAACCTACACCTAAATGCTGTTTCAGTTTGCATTGAATCAAACTGGTTTAGGCTCATACACCAGATAGGACTGACAACACTGTAAACCTACCGTCAACCACACCATATCAGTGGAAAAGGAAAAGGAAAAGAAATGTCCTGAAGCACCAATGCCACCTTGGTAATTGTGAAAGCTTGAGAGAGTAAACCTACCAAAGAATCTTCTGATCAGTTTCTATCACTGAGTCATTGTGCTGACATGGTTTACACCTGACATTAAAATGCAACACAAGTGCACAGCTGAGACACATCAATATAGTTCAGTTGGATTTATTTATATAGCAAGAAATCACAACAAGTTATAGGAGATGCATAGCCACAGCAATAATAACAGAAATCATTGAATGATGACATAATAATAAGAAGAAAAAGAAGAAACATGGCTAATATTAACAGTACTAGTCTGTGTTGAGTAGAACCACGGCAGGAGGTCCAACCACAGTCCATTAGGAAGATTCCAAGTTATTAACATGCATAAATGAGACAGTAAATGTGTACAGAAGGAGAAGGAAAGGAATAGATACAGTCAGTCTGTCAGTGCATCATGGGAAGTCCCTTGGCAGCCTGTAAGCTTATAGCTACATAAATAGCAGCTAGCCTAAGTAAGTCCCAACCATAAGCAACCAAGGGCAAAATACAGAGAGTTTTTTTCCCCCATTTGTGGATATTTTATTTTCTTTTAAGTCACCAATCAAGATGTTAATCACTACCGATGAGTGCTACAAATGATTATGATTATTCTGCATAACAGTTACATAGGATTACATCTTTTTCTCTCTTGTGTGTGCAAAGTAGCAATTTAAGTATATTTGTTGTTAATTCTGAAAAAAGAGCCCATTAACAAACAAAAACTTATCTTTTCTCACCCACCACCCCATCCCCATGCTTAGGGTTGTGGTTTGTCACTTCTGCCTCCAGTCAACATTGCCATCCGTTTTACCTACATTCTCCAAGACTGGCAGCAGTATTCATGGCCGCAGCAGCCTCCAGGTAGGACATTCAGATAAGATAATTATGTGGTTATTCATAACCAAATCATCTCCTTGATCACATATTGTTGATTTCATTACCTTCCTAATGTTTCTTTAAATACAGAACATTCAGATAAAGGTTTCTGCATACAAACAAAATATTGCCAAAAGTATTCACTCACCCATCCAAATGATTGAATTCAGGTGTTCCAAACACTTCGAATGCCACAAGTGTGTAAGATCAAGCACCTAGGCATGCAGACTGCTTCTACAAACATTTGTGAACTTCATTTGTAATTTATGATGTTTATTGCATGTCTCTCTCTCTCTCTCTCTCTCTCTCTCTCTCTCTCTCTCTCTCTCTCTCTCTCTCTCTCTCTCTCTCTTTCTCTTTCATTCTCTGTCCTGTCTACCTCTTCTTTCCCCCCTTCACACGGCCGACTATCAGCAGGATAGTTCCTCTTGCAAGTCGAGTCCTGCTCAAGGTTTCTTCCTGTTAAAAGGGAGTTTTTGGAGTCTCTGTAAAGCATCTAGAGACAATTTTGATTGTATAAGGTGTTATATAAATAAAAATAAATTGAAAAAAAAAAATAAATTAAAAAATTGAATTGAAAGAATGGGCCGCTCTCAGGAGCTCAGTCATTTCCATCGTGGTACTGTGATAAGATGCCACCTGTGCAACAAGTCCAGCCGTGAAGTTTCCTCACTACTAAATATTCCACAGTCAACTGTGAGTGTTTCATGCTGTTCTGTCCTCAGACTACAGAATGGATGGTTAAAGCATTCACCTTGCTTACAGGTCTCTTTATTAGAGTTAACAACACGGACCATAAACGTGCTCTATCCAGCATCTCTCATACACTGTGTCACACTCAAATCGGTCCCTTGACAACATACATAGTAACAACAATCCTATTGTTACGTCTTTTTTTTTTCTTTGCAGTTACATCCTTTCTTTCCATAAAGTAAAACATCTTTATATAACACCTTTATATCAGACCCAGTCTTTTATTTTCTTTTTTCTTTTTCTATATATATATATATATATATATATATGTACATATATATATATATATATATATGTACATATATATATATATATATACCTCAAAAGTACTAATGGTATCAGTATCGGCACTCGGTATCGGTGAGCGTTCAAGAGTGAGTACCCGTACTCTGTCTGAAAAAACGTGGTATCGAATATCCCTAATAAACACACTCCTTAACCTTGTGGAAAGCCTACCCAGAAGAGTTGAAGCTATTATAGCTGCAAAGGGTGTCATATTAAACCCTATGGATTAAGAATAGGATGTCACTTAAGTTCATATGTGTGTAAAGGCAGATGAGTGAATAGTTTTGGCAATATGTTGGTTTGTTAAATGAACTCTGTGCATGTCTGCATGTCCCAGCTGTTGTGGCTTTTTTTGTTTTTACTGAACAAGTTTACACTTTGAGTCTTTAAAGTCTTGGTAGTGCCTTTTGCTGACTGAAACTTTATCCAAACTTTCATCAGCTGCAATGTAACTGGTGATGTATGCATGTTATCCAAAATGAACAAAAACTGAAAAAGGAAATCTGTTAAACACAACACTGTCAAAAGGTTAGAAAAAGACAAAAGTTAATATAAAAACAAAAGCACAACATTACAGCATCCATATAAGAAAGTATTAACAAAGTAAGTCTTCAGCAAAATATTTTATGCATTAATGCATGTTTTTTTTTTTGGTATAGAGTCCCAGAATTCTTGCAAAATACATTTTCCATACAGTCGGCATTAATGGCATTGAAAATGTCCGAAATTAAATTTGTGTGCGCTAGGTAGTATGTGAGAGTGTTGTCAGCAGTGTCTTTCCTCTACTGATCAGAATAGATTTACTGCTGTGCACTGCAAATATTGTTGTGTATTTTGTTTGGCATTTCAACAGATTTTGACACACTCCTTGGAGGTGAGGTGGGAGGGGTTGAGTTTGGGAAGCTTCCATTTGGAGCTTGTGAAGAGCCAATCAGGTAAATGCATTGTACATTGACAGTACATTCCAAGCTAGTCTGAAACAGATTTTTTTCCCTCATCTTAAATTTAAGTTCTCCCCAGCGTTTGCCATAGATATGAATAACTGAGCACTGATCGACAATATATATATGTATATATGTGTTTGTGTGTATATGTATATGTATATATATCCTGTATTTCCTGGTTGTATTCTAATACAGAGACAGAAATAATTATATATGGTATACCATGGTTATACCATTGTTATACCAACCCCATATCTTTTGTACAGTACTACACACACACATATCTATCTATCTCTAGCTGGGTGTTGGTGACTGTGGGAGGCTGGAATTAATAGTTATATATATGCTACGTTTAGATGAAATAATATAAACAGTTGATTACAGAAACACTTAAGAATTAAGTGTAAATCTCTGTGCAAAAAAACTAAATTAACTATTATGTCTGTTTTTGGTTGTTGTATTATGTAGTGAACTTCATCTTGCAACCACTTGGCCTCAGCTGACAGAAGGTATTGTTGTGGATAATGATGTCTACAGGTTAGACTGCCCTATATTCTCTATTTGAACTGTCTCTGACTCACACTGCAGCAGTGCAGTGCCTTCATGCTGTTCTTTTTTCATATTGTTTGACAGAAAAATACATATGACAAGTCTCCCCTCCTAATATCACAAATCTGCAGCTGAAAATAAATACTAAGTAGTACTGTAAAAACTGCTAATTTGTTTTGTGGCAGTGTTGTGGCAGTAAAGGCTGTCCAAATGAAGCAAACTCTTCATTGTTAGTTTTATTTGTGTGATTAAATTAGCAATTCTGACAGGATGTTTCGTAGAACCTTTTTTTCTATGTGCTGTGTATTATGTGCATGGAAATAATTGAAGCAAACTTAAATTAAATAGTAAATTTGAAATTTAATTCATGATTTTTTGTTTGTTTGTTTGTTTTATGACTGTGCTCCCCATATCATTTTGCAAGTTGGACAGCTATTAAGCTAGCCAGCTGCAGCACATAACAGTTTAAATAATATCAGCATCAGTCAGTTTAGAGGCTGAATGTTTCTCATTACCAGTGCAAAGGTTCTCTAAGCTACAGTTAACAGTACAAGTTTGTTTCCACCCAACACTTTCAGAATTTTGACAATTGAAGTGTGGACCAGCAACATTTAACTATATGTTTTGTTTGGCAGTGATCTTGACCCTCTCCAAGCTCCTCACTGGTCAGTCCGAGTCAGGACAGCTGAAAACCCTCAGTGTTTACTCGGTAAGATGAATTCTTTGGTGTCTGTTTCCAAGCACAATTTCACACCTTTTAAAAGCAAGTATTGTGGAAGCCTTTTTACAGATGTAACTCATATCAATTTTATCATATACTTTTTATAGTTTTATAATATATACTGTATACAATATATATTCAAGATGGCGCCGTCCTATCAGGAGCCTGTTGTAGTAGCTACGGATATTTCTGACGGTTTTTGTATTTTTATAGCGTTTGTTTTTAGGTTTTTATCTTTATTATTATACTGTTCTGTGCATCTTCGCAAAGCACAACAGCGAAATGCTTTTTCAGAGGACTGGACACTTTTTCCTCATTGTTATTGCACTCGGACCTCTCCGGATCACTGGGAGCCAAGACTGCAACACCGCTGACATTGTTTACAACCACAACCACCACACCTGAGGAGCTAAAAAGGAGACGGTGAGGCTGCAGAGCAGGGCTTAAACAGAGGATGAAGAAGAGGAAGTTTAAGCCCTACATCCCTGCAGTCATCACTGGAAACATGAGGTCATTGGCAAATAAAGTGGACGAACTGGAAGTGCTCGTCAGGACACAGAGGGAGTACAGAGAGTCCAGTATCATGTGTTTCACGGAGACGTGGCTGCACGAGCAGATACCAGACTCTAACGTCACCATCCCCGGCTTCTAGACAGGTCGAGCCGACAGAGACACCACCACGACCGGCAAAGGAGGGGGCCTCGCCATGCTTGTGAACAACAGGTGGTGTCACCCAGGGCATGTCTCTATTAAAGAGCGGGTCTGCAGCTCGGACATCGAGCTTGTCGCTGTCGGACTTCGTCCATATTTGCCGAGGGAGTTTACCAGAGTTATTGCCGTCACTGTTTACATTCCTCCATCTGGACACGCAGAAGCAGCGTGTGATGCATCCACACTGGGACTGCGGGATTACAGACACAACACCCCAGGGCCTTCATAATCATCACAGGTGACTGACTTCAACCGTGTCTCCCTCCCATCCACACTCCCAACCTTCTACCAGTTTGTAACATGCGTGAAAATAAGACTTTGGACCTGCTGTTTGCAAATGTTAAGGATACATACAGCTCCACTGCCCTGCCACCACTGGGCAGGTCAGACCACAACCTAGTCCTGTTCTCACCATTATACAAGCCTGTGGTTCAGCAGCACCCAGTCATAGTCAGGACAGTGAGGAAATGGTCTCCTGAGGCCATGTAAACACTGTGTGGAGCGCTCCTGGACACAGACTGGGATGCTCTGTGTTGAAGCACACTTGCTTCCCCAAGTAGGTTGATGTGAGAGAGTTAAAACAGAGTTGTTGAGTTATTTATTTAGAAACAAAGATCTTTGGAGATCCCACCACAGAGTAAAGGTCTGTTTCAGCCAAACGCCAAGTTCTGAAGCACTTAAGGAAGTACATCATTATATATACCTTAAGATAGCGCCGGTTGTCTGTCTCAGCACTTTTCCACTCATGCCAGAGGGGAGGGGTGGTGTATCAGTGTCCTCACCTGTAGTATAAAAATCTTAGAAAGATTTGTCCCATTCTTCTCTTTCCATGTAGGTGACACCTTGACAGAGTTGTTTAAACTCTGCTTTAGGAAAGAGTCTACAGAAGACATTCTTGGAAGAGGAGGGGCTGAAGAGGAGAGCAAAGGTCAGGTTAATTGCTGTAATGTTTAACACTGGAATGTGTTTCCCACCTTCTTTCACTGCTGTTTGTGAAATGTTTGTATTACTATAACTTTAAATGTTGTAGAATGACATACAAATGCATTATTCAAAAAGCAAGAAATATTAGATGTTAACTGTTTAATGTGATTGTAAATGTGATTGTGTGTTTTTCCCCTACAGAAAATAGTGACATCAGCTCGGCTTTATCCAAGCTGACAGAGCCAGCAGCAACAGTGCCCATCTCCAAACTTTCTGTCTCCAATATGGTGCACAGTGCCCGAAAACACATCCGACGTCACAGACACCTTGATGAGTCACCACTCAATACTAATGTTCTTAATTCTGTCCTGCTGGTGAGGATCAGAAATTTATGTGCTCAAACTACTTACCGCTAAATCCCTGATTGTATTTATAAGAGGTTTTCAAATAACAGCGAAGATTAATACATATTGTTAATTTTATTCATTCTGTTTTCAAACTTACAGCAAATTGCACAATACATGGTTGTATTTTCGCTCACATCTTCTGATGTGACCCATCTAAACTAATAACCCACTGACAACTGACAACCCACTGACTGACCTACATAAAACGGGGATTAACACTAAGGCTTATCCTTGCACATTACCTAATATTTGTCTTTACCTGCCACCATTTTATCACTAGTCTCACCTAGTCTCACACCCTGTATTGCGTATGTGCAACTCTCAAGATGAAATGAGATAGGAAAGAAGTTGGGTGACTTACTTTTTATGAACTTCATCATCGGCTCTAGAAAATATGATATGTTACTATTTACCATTTGCCCAATCAGGAATGAGTTTCTGTTATTGAGGTGCCATATTACTTGCACCAGGCAAGTGTGTAGCCCTTATCATAGATCCCTAAACAAATATGAGAATGGAGATTACAGGTTTTAAAGAAAACATTCTTTTTAATGGAGAAAACTATAAAGAGCCTGGAAAGAAATAGTAAAAATTAACTGCGTTTCCAATGTACAATTTAAACACTAGTTTAAAATCTAATAATTTACAGGTTAAATCAGACACAAGTGCACCCTATGGTTTTCAAAGTGTCACTGAACTTGGAAGTATTGAAAGCACCACATGGCTGTTTTCTAGGGTGTGAGGAAATTCTGACCTGTTGCCAGCAGGTGGCACTATGAGTACAACTGAATACTGGCAACTAGGCATCTTCAGGTTGGAATTCTTATCCAACACATGAAATATTGTGCCGATTGCAAAGTTATACTTGAGTTACTTTCTGTTGTATGGTGATGCTTTTAATTAATTTCATTTCATTTATGATGACTTTCTGACCACGTCTGAAGTGGATCCAATTAACCCAAGTGAAAGAGTACAAAATATATATATATACCAAAAAAAAAAATCATATTTCCTATTACCTGCAGGTGGCACTGTCTTATGTCAAATAATACTCTTTACCACTTGGAACAAGCATGGCCCCACCTTGCAAGTTTTGCAGAAGCCTTTGATAACATTTCATCGTCAGGGTTTTTGTATAAGCTCACCAAAGAATGAAGGTTGAGCCAGATTGGATGAAGTATGTGGGAAGCAGAGGAACGTCCTCTTTTATGGCGTATCATCAAACTTTGAGGGGTTGCCATGCCCACATGGTGTGACGTAAACTCAAGCTTTCAATAATTTTTGATCATCAGGTAAGATAGGCCTTTATTAGCCTTTATTAGTCCTGCAGTGGGGAAATTCTCATTGTTACAGCAGCACAAGGATAGCAAAATAGAGGTGCAGGTAGGTCAAGTAAAAATAAACAAAGTAAAAAAACTATTGGGATATTTACACCTTTTCTTTAAAGAAACTATACAAAAACACACACACTATATTAACAGTATTTCATAATTTTTAAATTGTTAGCGGTACAAAGTTACCATATTGTAATAGGCAACGGGGGATTATTGCACAAAGATTTATTGGGGGCAGCCGTGGCCTAGAGGTTGGATAAGTGGGAGTCATTTGTCAGCAAAGAAGATAGCTTGGCTATCATCCTTCTCCCTAAGCCCTCAACATAGACTTCCTGTTTCATCACCAACGCCATGCCCACATCCCCAAGCCATTTCACGGAAACTCAGAATATTCACAATACATCATCCTTAGGGTTTTAAGATTGTGCTGAGCCCATTCTAAAGTGGCTTTGTTGAAAGCATTTCAACAGAGCAGAACATTCTTCATGCCATTAGTGCTCTGACCCTTGTAACAATAATAACTAAAATCCTGTGAGGAACAGTAGGGTCCTGGCACTAGTTAGTGCTCGGGCCCTAAAGATGGGCAAGACATTTGGACACTAATACAATGAACGTGTGTGACTGTATAGTTGAATTGTACTGTGTTTTTCTGTCTCAGTATCTCTTCCCAGATGCTGCCGTGGAGAAGTCATCAGAGCATAGCAAGACTAAAGCTGCACAGTCAAATGCCAGTGGGAAAGCCGAGCAAGATAAAAATTCTGACGATGTAGGTTTGCTTTTTGCTATACACTGTGACAGTTTTATTGGGATGCAGCCAAGTGACATACAAGGTTTCATTCAAATGAGTTTTTTTTATAGAATCAGGGATCCATGTTCGGAATAAGGAATGGTGGTGCATGTGTAACATGCAGTTTCAAAGAAAGCAGAACCATAAAGATTATAATCTTTACATCCACTGTTAACTGCAAATGTTGGAAAGTGGAAAATTTCACAAAAACAACACTTAAAAGGTAGTAACATATTGTGAAAAAGTGTACAGATTCCCTTATTCTGCTGTGACTGAAACCCCAGTCTTGCCTGAACACTTAAAAAGGAGGTCCCAGGAGTTGATACACTCCAAGTGGTGTGGTCTGAGGATGCTACTGTACATTCACTTCTGATATTTTTATTCCTTGTTGTTAATGTCGGTGAAAGGTCCAGTATGTAGGATTAAGTGGTATTTAGCAATGTGACTGCAGACTGCATCCAACCAAACACCCCTCTTCTCCCCCTTACATACGCCAATCAGCCAGACAGTTGAAAGGAATAGCAATGATTATCTCATTACAGTGGCTTTTGGCAGGGGATGGGATTTATAAGGCAGCAGATGAACATTTAGCAGGATAATGTGCTGTGCCACACTGCAAAAATATTTCAAAACTGTTTTGAGGAGCACAGCAGTGAGTTTGAGGTGTTGACAGATCTCACTCCAATTGAGCATCTGTGGAATGTGGGGAAAAATAAGTTTGATCCATGGAGGCCCCACCTTGTAATTTACAGGATTTAAAAGATCTGCTACTGACTGTGTGGTGCCAAATACTACAGCATACATTCAGAGGTCTAGTGCAGTCCATGCCTCAAGGGGTCAGGGCTGTTTTGGCAGCAAAAGGGCGACCTACTCAATATTTGGCGAACGGTCATATATTATTGGTTGTATGGTGGCCTCTACAAACATGTAACACCTTCTCTACAACGGTGTTGGTTTGCCCATTCTGAGATACTGGGGTTATTTTGTGGTCACTGACATCAGGTTGTTGGATTGTTTGGCTCCGAGAGGCTCCACTTGGTGGGAGAGTGTATTCGGTCTGCAGTGTTTAGGTGGGTGGGTGGTGTGTCTCAAAGAAACATCCCCATGATAGCCAGAATCCAGGGTTTTCATGCAGAATATTGCATTATAAAGATAGAATTAACTTTATTCACTTCACTTGTCAGTAGTTTTAATCTTGTGGGGGATCGACATATATCCTAATGAAAACAGAATACTAAATATTAAATTCCATTTCTGCCAGTATAATATTTCTATCCCTTAATCCACTAAAATCTACACAGTGGACCCTTAATGTTAGCTTATTTTAAGTTTTTCCCTTCCTTTGAATCCACTTCAGAATTAAACTTTTCCATAGAGTATTTATTCATTGTTTTATTGTTTTCTATCCCTGTGTGTCCAGAATCTATTTTTCCAGCTGAAATCAGCACCCATTGACAGTCTGACTTACCGACTGGCACTGTGTGTCTGTCTGGTCAACTACAACCATGGTGGACTCCGGGCTGTCGCCCACCTCTGGCAAGAGTTTGTATTAGAACTGCGCTATCGCTGGGAAAACAACTACCTCATCTGTGGGTAGGTATGGCCCACACCATAAACATAGCACCTTATACAATCATGGAAAAAATTATTAGACCACCCTTGTTTCCTTCAATTTCTTGTTCATTTTAGTGCCTGGTACCACAAAAGGTTTGGCTTTAAAATTGGATTTAGATCTGGTGATTGAGCATGCCAAGGCATGGATTGAATGTTCTGGTTGTCCATCCAGGCTTCAACTAACCTTGCAAGGGACATTGTCTTGTTGGAAAATCCAGTCATTTGAGGCAGGAAAGAGTTTATTAGCTGATGGAAGAAGAGTGTTTTCAAGAGTAGCCCTGTACTGGTTCATTTTCCCTTCACACTGTTGCATTTGCCCTGTTCCACCCATCCTAAAACAACCCCAGATCATCACCAATCCACCTCCATGTTTTACTGAAGGGGCAAGACTGTCAGGTTTGTAGGCTTCTCCAGGCTTCCTTGTAACCAGTAAGTTGGCTGGAGTGGGCATCAACTCAAAATTGGATTCATCACTGAAGAGAACCTGAGCCCAGTCATCAGTAGTCCAATCCTTGTGATCCCTAGCAAAGAGTAACGGGGCCTTCCTCTGCCTTTCATTGATGAAGGGCTTCTTGCCCTGTGTGACTTCAGACCAGCTTGAAGAAGTCAGTATTGAACTGTCCTTGCTGAACAAGTCACATTTCTCGACAGTGCTCACTCATTTTGAAGGTCCCTGGAGGTCTGATGTTAATTCCTGACACAGGAGCGGATGAGTGCACGGTCCTCTCGTGGGGTAGAAAAACGTTTCCTTCCTCGACCAGCTAGCAATTTGGTAGTACCATGCTCAGCTTGCTTTTTCTTGGTGTGATTAACAGCTGTCTTTGGAGATCTTCAGTTTTTTGGCTGCCTGTCTCTCACTAATGCCAATTTCCAGCAGTGTCAAGATGGCTGCCCTTGTGGCTTCACATAATTTTTTTGTTTTAGGAATTATGTGAGAGCTGACAACTTCATATTTGAGCTACGGCTTGAATGTAAGCAGGAAACCACTCTGGGCCTTTGCATGTACAGTGCTGCTTATGACATGAAATGGCCTCTCATATATCCTGGGAATGCAATTAAGCTTAAACATGTTAAACAAGACATAAAGTATTATGGAATCAGCTGCATTTTTGTTGTGTTCATTGTATTCTTCAAGTAATATACTTTTAGTGGTACCAGGCATTAAAATGAACAATAAGTTGACATTTTGAGATATGCATCTCAAAGAGATGTCCTATTGGATAAGGAAAAAAAATGTATTTTTTTGTAATTTTGGCACATGATGATGATGATAAGTTGACCCTCTCAACTTACATGTACATCCCATAGAAATGCATGATATGGATTTTTTTTCCAGTCAATGCTGAGAACCGATGGCTGATACTAATAAGATGAGCAATAATTTCAGGGAGTGTAGGTGCTGTGCTTGGTGAAGGTTGTCAAATGTCAATGCTTTTGGCTGGTGAACTGGGCTAACCAGGCATCAGCATTGGATGATTTGGAGATGACAGTCAGCTATCAACAATCAGTTATCTTACACATTGTACCTTTTAAGTCAGAGATGTGTAATTAATTTCATTACAATAAAATTGCTCTGTAATTTCATTATGGCTAACAAAAAGCCGATAACATAAATATTTGGGATGATCATTTATCAGCCCAATATATACGCACTGATAAGCTATAACGTTATGAAAACTGACAGGTGAACAAAATTGATTATCTCATTACAGCAGCACCTGACAAGTGCAGCTTACAGTTTGGTGGCAAAAGGGGGACCTACTCAGTATTAGGTGGCTCTTCATATGGTTAAGGCTGATCGGTGTATATTGCATCCCTAATTTAACTTTATTTTGCTTTAACTTCAATTTACTTCAACACCATCAATTTTAATTGTTCAAAGACAGACCGATAAAATTAAAAAAACAAATCCTAAAAATAATTATAGAAGGTTGCTATTTTTGCAAGGCCGCGCTATTTGAAACTGTTCATTAGGAAGTTGATGTAGCTGGTGTTCACTCATATTCATGCTAATTTTCTGCTTCTGTAGACTCTCTGGTGGACCTCCTGATCTTCGCTGTTGTCTTTTCCATCAGAAACTGCAGGTAGTCATTTCTGCAAGATACACACTGTGTGCATTTCATCCATAAGGAAACCAGTGGCTCAGTTTTTCCCTTTTCAGTGATTGATTTTATTATTGTTTTGTTATACAGTAATTATACACCTAATAGTTGATATACCTGTATGTATATAGCACTTTCCCTGCCTGCTGACTACTCAAAGTGCTTGACAGGACTTGTAATATTCACCCATTCATGCTCAAATTCCCTCAATGATGGTAGTGGCTGCCATGCCAACCTACTCATCAGGAGCAATACAGCGCTTCTGATCCAAAGGACTCCACAATATTACTATGCTCAGACATTTACAAATGCACTCGCATATCAATGGGACAGCCTTGCCCAAGATCACTTCAGCATGCAGCCAGATTTCTGCATTCTCTATCCCTGCTCATTAAGTGATTGCGCATTATATATATGTATTTTTGGTCTTTTTCTTTTTGTTTGAAAAATAATAATAGAAATGTTCCTACTATTCTTATGGGCAATGCCAGATGCAGATGCCTGTAGCTCCTTATCATTTTTTAGTTTTAATGTGTTATTTTTAACAGCTTTGTTCCTGAAACACCTATGAGAATACACTCATCATCACTGGAAAAAGAAGGGCAGGGTTTGGATTTAGAAGTGCAGATTTCTTGGCAGAATCACCATGACCACAGCACCTAGGTCAATTCCTGGCTGGTCACACAAAAATGAAATGGGCAAAATGGGGACTAATGTAATGGAGAAATGTAGCGTGAGTGAAACCTTGTGCAACTGTCACTTTATGCTGCTGCACAAAATAAATACGTAGTAGAAATGACTGTTAAAAATAGGAAGAAAACGATAAGATAATTTATCAGTGGCTCCTTACACTCCTGATAGTCTGCAACAGTAGTAATCCATCCCTCGTGCAGAAAAAAACTAAAAACACTCTGCTGCATGTCATTTAAATTTTCAGTTCATCATTTGCTTTTTCCATAAAGACTATGTTGTGACTTAATAAAGCTGTAAGGAACACTATACACTATACACTAACATGTATTCATACACAGATGCTGAACTGCTGCATTGAGAGGAAGAGGGCCAGAGATGAAGCTCGCAAGGTGCTGGAAGGAAGCAGAGAGAGAGAGCGCAGGGTGTCTAGCAGCTGCCAAAATGTCCGGCCGGTACCGGAGTCTTTGACAGCAACAACTGCATCCACCTCAACAAGGGAGGTGTCTCCTGGGAAATCCTGGGAATCATGGAGTGACAGTGAGGAGGAGTTCTTTGAGTGCCTAAGTGACCAGGCTGAGATAGAGACTCCACATACTGAGGGAGAAAAGGAGGGCTGCAAAATTAAAGCAGAGGGTAGGCTGCACCCCTGTAACAACATGACTCTACTCAACTCTCCAGAGCCTCTTTACATCCCTGTCACACAGGTGAGGATATCTCTGTATCTATTTTTTTCACTCAGTCATTCATACATATGTTGATGTGTGACACATATTCAGTTGTATTTCATAAATACATATGTAATACATGTTTTGTACGCATAATCACCTAACGTAATAATGTGTATCTAACTTCTAAAGATAGTAACTTGATCCAAAATCAGTTAACCTTCATTAGCTTCAGCTGAACCATATTGAGACAGAATTATGGCAATTAGAGCAGGGTTGTGCGGGGATGATGAAGGGATGTACAGTACCTGGGAGAGAACTCCACCCAACGATTTGATAGAAATCTAGAGCAAGTTGTAAATTGCTTAAACAACCGCACTGTTGACCAACCAGTCTGATTGCTCTGCTGGCACCACAATTGTTTGTGGCAGTAACATAATACAAACTCTGAGCAAATTGTTTGAGGCCCGTTTTCACTAGTGGAAAAATGACTGCAATATTGTAAACAATAATCGGTATCGTTTCAAGATTTGAAAAAAATCTGAACCTATCCTTTAATAAGAAAATCCCACACAGGTGATATAGAATTACCAGAATATTTAATCTTTGCATGTTATGTCAACTGAAATTTGTCAAATAAATGTTCATCCAACAATATATCTATAGTACCTCTTTAAAAGGTGGATGTTTTCTGAGGTATGACTTACTTCTTATGAAACCATAGTATATTCATTTCAGCTCCGTTTATTTATATAGAAATCCCCTGGCAGTCTGTAGCATCATAACTAGCACCCTAGCTAGGCTCCCATCCTACTTTTGGAGACTCCAGGCACCACAAGCAACCCTGCACTTTAAAAGTGTAGAGTTCCAGTGGAATAATAAGGCACTATAAATTCTTTAAGATGATGGTGCCTGACCATTAAGAGAGATGGTGTTTCCAGGGACCTTGGACAAAACCATGTTAAAGTTACAGGGGCTTGAAATCCAGTGGCATGTGCTTAGCAACAAATAAACAAAAACCCTGTGCGGGTGATGACTCTGTAGGTGTGTGTGCATGTGTGTCTGATTTTCAGGAACCTGCTCCCATGACAGAGGATCTGTTAGAGGAGCAGTCAGAAGTGCTGGCCAAACTGGGCACATCAGCTGAAGGTACCCACCTCCGTGCACGGATGCAGAGTGCTTGTCTTCTCTCTGATATGGAGTCTTTTAAGGTGAGACAAGTAGACAGACACACAGTCCATACCTGGGTGTTTCTGAAGTGTGTCTTTCTGTCCTCATTGCATATGCATTTAACTGTGAATGAGTTAAGCATAAAATCACTATAGGTTGCAACCTAAGCTTTCCTTCTTTTGTGAAGAAGGTGTTAGGTGTGCAGTTGTATGGCCGCCCTGAAGGTCAAAAAACAATGTTTCAGTAAACCCAGCACAGAAAACAATTATATTTTAGAGAAAGCATCACAAAAAACACAATATTTCACAGAATACAATTACAGTTAAGAAACAATGACATTTCACAAAAGAGAACAACCTTTCACAAAATACAGTGACATTTCAGATTACAGAAAGGTTGAAACAAACCCTCTTTTGTGATTGTCGGAATTCAGTGACGGATAATATCATCATCATCATCTAGCTTAAGTTGCTGCAGTCCATTGATTTACTCTAAAAACCTGCCTAACTGGTGAGCGCAATATAAATTGTGACATTACGGTCATTTCGTTCGCCTGAGAAATCCATTGCTGAAATGCAGAGACTGTGGCGGCACGGTGGTGCAGTGGTTATCACTGTTGCCTCATAGCAAGAGGGTCCCAGATTCAAATCCTGGTCTGGGCTCTTCTGTGTGGAGTTTGCATAGTCTCCCTGTGTCTGCGTGGGTTTTCTCCGGGTACTCCGGCTTCCTCCCACAATACCAAAAACATGCTCATTAGGTTAATTGGCTACTCTACATTGCCCCTAGGTGAGAGTGTGAGAGTGTGTGGTTGTCTGTCTTTGTGTGTCGGTCCTGCGATTGACTGATGACCAGTCCAGGGTGAACCCCGCCTCTCGCCCGTAGTCAACTGGGATAGGCTCCAGCCCCCCCACGACCCTGACAGATAAGCGGTATAGAAAATGGATGGATGTAGAGTCTGTTGGATAATCAGTAATCCACAGGACCAAGAGACATTTCTGAGCACAATGCAGCAGAATGTGCAAGAGGTCTTTGTTGCATAAATCAACTCGTAGTTTATCATTTAGTCACAACAGACAAGTCCTTGGTCCAAGATGTAGTTGGCACTTAAAGATGGTTTAGTAAGGCTGCTCTGCGGTGACTGACTTTCTTCTGACTTGGCAGATTTTGCAATTAAATTTCAGCTTTTTCTGGATGCTAGTGCCAATTTCTTTTTAGCGCAAAAGTATTTGAACCCATAAATGGCAACCTTTGTGATATTTAGACATAGTCTGTTAAGTATATGCACACAATTTGCTGAATTATTTATCTTTAGTTTCAGATGTTTTAATTTGTGAAGTAATACAAGAAAATAACTCATTCCAATCTATTTTTTACAGAATATGTTTTTAGCTCCTGCTAATTCTTTTATCACCTACCACTGATCGTCGGTCTCCACTCCTGCTCATTACGTGAATCTTGTTAAAATTCTCCTTGATCCCATGATGACAGACACAGATGCATCTCAAATCTGAACACAAACTGAAATAAAGCAATTTTCCTATCTCTCCACAGGCAGCCAACCCAGGTTGTGTTCTTGAGGATTTTGTGCGCTGGTACTCACCTAGGGATTACATAAAAGAGGAGGAAGTTGACGAGAGGGGTAACAGAGTCATGAAAGGTGAGCTTAGTGCCAGGATGAAGATCCCAGGCAACATGTGGGTGGAGGCTTGGGAGACAGCCAGGGCTATACCTGCACGCCGGCAGAGAAGGCTTTTTGATGACACCAAGGAGGCTGAAAAGGTAAGATTTATAACTGTTGTATATGCACACAATGGGGCATGAATCAGGTGTGTGGCACTTGCCATGCAAAAGTTTAGAATCATGTACCCATTTGTAATCATTTAGAAAAACAAACTAGACAAAGGAAATTGGCGACGAAGATGGTAAGATGTTGATTTGAAACCATATTGTGTAATGATGCCTCATTTGTTCTCACACATTTAATATCACTGAAGAGCAAACATTAATTAGAGATCCAACTTATAAACAATCAAATCAGCAGTGTTATTTGTACTTGCTTGTAAAGGTGTTTCAGTTTAGAAAGAAAGAAGCCAACTAAGATTTCTTGTGACACTCTCCAGTTTCCAGAGCAGGTCTAAACTAAACTCTTTAATTTGATTTTTAGAGAGACCCAACAAAACCCATGGTTAACCATTGACCTTTTATGGTTGAATATGGGCATTTAAAGGGTGGAGTACGCGTCTGATCCATGTGTGCACATTTCCAGCTGTACTTTGACATTGAAAGGGGACATTACCAGCAGTTTTTCATGAATATGAATGAATATGATTTTATTAATCTGATTTTTTTTTTTTGCTGCACTTTCAGCCATACGTACACTTTTAGTATAGATCTTATGCACTGTTTTATGAATGAGACCCCTGCACAATACACCTTCAGCTGACATAAAAATTCAGTGGCTTAGTTAAGTCCATCAGTATGTTCAGTAAAACCCTTGTCCAGATGGATATGATTGTTTCCCCTGCAATTAAGCCTAAAAAACAAAGTGTCATGTGTAAGGAATCTTGCTGATAATCAGTTAATCTGTGCAGACATGGCAGATGCAACAGAGAGAGAACAGCAAAAAGGGAGCAGATGAATGGGGAAAACTAAACCTGTGTTTTGACTGTCTTCTCAGGTTCTGCACTATCTGGCAATGCAGAAACCTGCAGACTTGGCACGCCATCTCCTGCCCTGCATACTTCATGCGGCTATTCTGAAGTTAAAGGAGGAAGGTTAGTCAAGATTGTTTTGTCATGACACCTGACTGTAAAATATATGGGCTGTCAGTTCTCGCAACAACAACTGTATTATAAAGACCAACACCTAATAAGAGAGAATTCAAGACAAGCATACAAGCATAATGTATATGCTTTTATTGATCTCACTGAAGATGAATGACACAATGTCTGTCAAAAATGACATACTGTCTTTTCAGTCAAAACTCTGTCAACACAAAGGTATCATACATACTACAACAAATTTCTATTGATACTTGTAATAGAAATAATAGAAAAAACTTTCTTTCCCTTAATTTAATAATTTAACCATATGAGTTTAATTTCAGTTTATCATCATTTTTCTGTCCTTGCTAAGTGTTGTCCCCATTGAGGTAAATGGACAGCAAAAGGAAACAAGCTCCTTGGAACAACCATATCATTGAATTTGGCAGTTTAATCAGGATTATGTGTGAAACTGTGTACAAAGAATAGAAATATACAAATGAAAATCATCACTACACTAAATAACAAAGAGTGAAATCAAACTACTTAAACAAAACATGGCTTGCTATATATCCTTTTTAGGCGAATAAACAATGAAATGTACAAATAATGCCGTGGATATACTGTGAAGGAAGGGATGGCACTGGATTGTTGTCAGCAGTAACATATGGAGAAGAAGTGATGTACTTCCTGTTTCTGCGGTTAATGAAATAAACTACAGGAAACAACCACCAGGGGACAAATGTCCAATGTAACACTAAACAGATCTGATTTCTTCACAATCATGTTTACAAGTTTTCTTCACTATCTGAAGTAAACAAGTGGAGTGTTACATAGAGTATAAACAAGAAGTTACAGTATATAAGCTGTTTCAGTATGGCTGTTTCAGTATGACACACAAGTCTAGATCAGTGTGTTCTGAAAAAGGCATCTTGAATCATGAAGGATTTTTTTTAACTTTTCAAACATTAGATCATTTTTTGTCTTTCTCCTTCTCAGCTATTTGTTTTTGATCCCCTCCCAAACAGAGTCAGTAGAAGGCATTCCATCCGTCAAAAAGAACATCCATCAAGCAACATGTCAAGCCACCAAACTGCTGCAGCCTCCCATCCATGATTACAAGAAGATAGAGGTCAGTAACAGGCATAACTGTTTTTATTTTTATTTTTTTTGTGTGTTAGGCTGACACATATGATAGGTCCCTCACTTTTTGGTTAGCTGTTCCATTTACCTTTTTGTGTTAGTATGCCTGCTGTGAAATGTTATGCACTAGAAAGAGTGACTGTCAATGCATTTTGACAAATTCTCAGTTAATGTACTTTTGTGACTGTAGAGCTGAAGTGCAGACTTACCCCTTTTACAAACATGTTTTATCATTCTCTGAAAACATGCCATAGTCTTAGGATCATCTGTTGTTTAGTGTTGTTTCTGTGTTGTTAGTCCTAACACACTGGATTTGAAAGAAAGATTTTTTTAGATTTTTTTTAAATTGGATGTGTATTCCAGATAACTAACATATAGAAACAGTAATCCAAAACAAATCAAAGTTTACAGTGTTTTCATGGTCAGGATTGTTTTGCTTTTTTGTTGTCTTGTGTCTTCAGTGAATTGTACAAACTGCAAAACTGTAACATTTCCCATGTATATCAATTAAAAGGCAACATCAGGACAGAATACTTTGGCTATACCTGTACTAGGAGGTGAACTGAAAAGTGGCAGGAAAGTGCTGGCAATGTTATCCACCTTTCTTAGCGGCTATCCAATGCCAGTTGTGTCATTTGGGACCAAACAGCAACTTCCATGGCCACATGCTGAAGTTAGTGTGGAAGTAATGTGAAGAACAGTGCCACTGACGTCTGCTAAATGTTGGCTTCAAAAAATAGCTGACTCGAACCAACTCCTGTACATATTGGTTGTGTCAATACATAGCCAGTTTCAGGCCACTGCTCGTGCAGTGACCAGTCAGCTTGCAGAGTAGTGTTTGTACATTTTTTTATATTTTTGTGTGATATTTGTACCTGTTATGTGTGCTACAGCAGCAAACATTCTGTACAGACAGGGCTATTTTTATGCTGCTGCACTCGCCACTAACTGGATATAACTGGATTATTTAAATTTAATTTAATTTATTAATCTGCATTTAACCCATCACTGATTGAAACACACACACACATGCAGCATAAAGTGAAACACACAGGAGCGGTGGGTTGCATCAAGCACCCGGGGAGCATATTGGGGATTAAGTGCCTTGCTCAAGGGCACATCAGCTGGCTAATGGGGGTGTGGGGACATTATCACTCCACCACAGTCAATTTTTTCCTGCCTGTCCAGTGGAGGAATCGAACCGGCGACCTTCCGATCACAAGTCGCGTCTCCAACCTCTAGGCCACGGCTGCATTTTAACCACTATGGACAGTTGTGCACTTTCCTGGATGATAGTGTCTCTGCAATTTTTGCACTTTTTAGTGACTGTCATGGCAAATAGAGACAGTATTGCTGGCTCTGTATAAGATTCTGCTGCAGCTCAACTATTTCAACCAGATCATCAATACCGTTACATTTCCAAAGGACATACTCCAAATAAAAAAAATCAGGGAAAAAAAATATCGACAGTCATCAGTTTTCTGAGACAAAACAGACGGGCTATGTATGTCCGAGTCAATGTCAGGGTCAGTGAATACAGCACGTGATGTACGTTATTACCTGATTGGCACGGATGACTTGGGATATATCATGGCAACTGTAAAGAAAAGGAAGGTGGATGCAGAATGCTGTGTATTCCTGGAAGAATGGACAAATGATTTTTTTCTTTGTTGAAGTAAAAGTGTGCTTTTTTAAAAAAAAAACAATGTGTCTAGTTTTTGGCGAGGCGCTGGCAGTGATGCAAAAGGCAAATGTCGAGCGCCATTACAGCTCGAAACATGCTAAACTCATTGAGAGGACAAATGCGTTTGGATAAAATTAACGCTCTTCGTTGGAGTTTGGAAGCTCAACAAGCAGCTTTCACACGACTACAGCTGACAAAGAAAATATTACGCGTGCAAATTTTGTGGTGAGTGAATCAATAGCCACGAAGCTGAAACCTCATGCCGAAGAAGAGTTTGTGAAGGAGTGCCTCGTAGCCGTTGCAGAGCTGCTCGCGCCTGACAAAGAATAATTATTTCAAAGTGTCAGTTTGTCTCGAAGAGCCGTTGCAGACAGGATTACTGATATGGCACAAGATAAAAAAAAAAAAAAAAACACCGAAGGACACTGCAAGAAACTTTGAGTATTTTTCTCTGGTCTGTGATGAGACAGATACAGCGCAGCTGGCCATTTTTGTGCGTGAGATTTCGGCCGAGTTTGAAGTAAAAGAGGAGTTGCTGTCTTTGCAAGCCATGCATGACACTGTGGTGCAGTCCAAATTTGTCCAAACAAGTTGTTATAGCCATGAACAATTTTGAACTACCATTTGAAAAGTTGATCGGCATTACCGCTGATTGAGCACGGTCCGCAATGGTTGGTACGCAAAAAAGATTGACTGCATTAGTCAAAAAACAAATGAGTCGCCTGAGTCTGGATCCAAGTGATTTAGTTGTATGCCACTGTATCATACATCAAGAGAGTCTGTGTGCACATTCTCTGAAGCTTAACAATGTAATGAAAACATTGTGTGTTGCATCCACCATAAACTCAAAAGCAGAGGGCTGAACAACCACTAGTTCAAGGAGCTACTCAGCGAGCTTGAGTCACAGTACAGTGATCTGGTTTATCATTGTGAAGTGCGATGGCTGAGTCGTGCAAATATGCTCTCACGGTTTTATGCACTGTGGGAAGAAGTCAGACACTTCATGGAGATGAAGGGGAAACATGTCATGGAGCTCAGTGATGGCAAGTTCCTCAGTGATCTGGCCTTCATGGTGGACATCACCAAGCACCTCTGGACATCACCAGAGAGTGAGATGATACTGACAGGATGGCCTCAGAACAAGAATGACATTCCCCAGGATATCAGAAACTGCTGCTCATTCCAAGATGAACTGAGTTTCTGGGATGGGATAGTTTTCAGAGGAGAGAGAGCAGTGATACCTGATGCACTCAGGGCTGACATGACAAAACGGTTGCAGGTCAGTAGAGGTTAGGTCAGGTCAGAAAGAGACACTGCATCCGCATGACATGACATACAGACCCTGGGCCAAAGTGGATACAGATTTGTTTTCCTTTCACAACAAGGATTCCCTTATAACTGTTGACTAACTGTTCACATTTTTGGAAGATAGATTATCTGCCAGCCACGAGGAGTAGTACTATGATAAGGAAGCTGAAGGCTCACTTTACACGGCAAGGAATACCAGATGTGGTGGTTTCTGATGATGGACCACAGTATTCTTCACAAGAGTTTCAGCGATTCAGCCAGCTATGGGTGTTTGAGCACAGAACATCTTCCCCAAGGATACACTCAGAGCAACGGTAAGGCAGAGTCAGCTGTTAAAACAAGGCCTGAACACATGTCCTTCACAGAGACTTCTGAGTAGGAGAACAAGGACTGTTCAATTCAATTCAATTTTATTTATATAGCACCTTATACAATCAGAATTGTCTCTAGGTGCTTTACAGAAACCCAGAGCCTGAACCCCTGAGCAAGCAGACAGTGGCAAGGAAAAACTCCCTTTTAACAGGAAGAAACCTTGAACAGGACCCGGCTCACAAGGGAGAACCATCCTGCTGATAGTCGGGGTGTGAAGTGAAGTGAAAGTGAAAGTTTTTTAAGTTTAAACAGTTTTAAACGCCTGTGGTACATAACCTGTTGTTAAAGACAAGTTGATTTGATCTAAAAAGGAAGTGCCAGTCAAGGGAAAGATGTCCTTGAGGAGCTTAGTTGGAATGGGATCTAAGAGACATGTAGTTGGGTTAGGTTTATTAATCCTGGAGATCAGCTCAGGGAGGTCTATGGGCAGGAAGCTGTACAGAGGTGGATTAGGACTAAAAGAGGTTTCTAAAGATGGCAGTATATTGGCTAATGTGGAGAAATCTTTATTGATTTTATCTCTAATGTTAGTGATTTTGTTGGTGAAGGAACTCATGAAGTCTTCACTACTAAGAGGTGCAGGAATACAAGACAGTGGAGAATCTGAGAATAAACTTTAGTTGTTTGTATAGATATTAAACGTTCTTGTTCAAGTTGAGACAAGTCAAAACTGACCTCTCTTTTCATCCTTGTTGTGAACAATCTTAATTTTCAGCCTGGGTTGGCTGATGCGGTTTTTGCACAGTTACAGTTAGTCGACTGAAGGATTTATTTTCTGTCATGACATTTGAACAAATGATTGAGAAACAACCATAGTCAAGACCTTTTTTTTATTATTTACAGATGAGGCATTATAGCATGCTGCAGAGGACAATATGAATTTGACAGCCTTGAAAGATCTTTACTGTTGAGAAATTGTTATTTTTTAACAACTAGAAAGATTTCAGTCACAGTTGATAGTGAGGAAAGATATCTGGCCACATGTTAAATCAGTTTCAGTCTGCATTTATATAAATGCAATACAGTTTAAAGTTGCACACAGAATGCACATATCCCCCAACCATAGATATCATTTAACTCTGCTGTTTTGTCCCTTTTGATGTCCCTTCAATATAAGGCAGAAATTGGCAGTCTCACTCTTGTGTTTGATCGTGCAGTAAGCTGTAAAGATACTGGTCCAATATGTTTTCTGAAATAGAAAAATTATTGGGTTTTGTACTAGTGGTTGCTGCATGTTATTACTGTAAACTCAACAGGACATAACTACGCCCCTACTTATTAACCATCTTTTTTTAATTTGTTATTTTTTACCTACTGTATTTTGATTCCCTAAAAGAGTTATCAGAAGGGTGGACCTCCCTCAAATTGAAAACAAAATTGAAAATAAAAGTTGGCACTTCAGCATCGTTGTGTCATTGTCATTGTTTAACTAATCTGAACATGCTCAAGCACGTCTGTGGATATTCTCATTTATCCAGATCATAGCTATCTCAGAGGGGTTGAATCAAATGCAACTGGACTTGGTTATATGTCTTTGAAGACGTTTTACCTCTCATCCAAGAAGCTTCATCATCAATATGTGATGAAGCCGAAATGTCTTTAAAAACATATAACAAGTCCGGTTGCATTTGATTCAATCTCTTTGAGATATGCTTAAGCACAGAGTGAACAAAAACTAAAATAATCTAGACTGCAGTCCACTCTATGTTCGAGTCAAAGCAGATTTAATATGAAGCTTCTGTTCTGAAAGCAAGTGCGTGTAACCTGTCTCTTTCTTTAGGATTTCATTAACCAGTTGATGACCATGGAGACAGCCATCACCCGAGCTCGCTCACTTAAGGCCAAGTTTTCCATTTGTGAGGGTGAGAAGGGAGAGGACACAGAAGAGTTAGAGAAGTAAGTTGCGCAGTTTTATATGAGCAGCATTTCAGTAGAATCATGTCAAGGAACTTACCATTTATAGCAAATAATTATACAATTTGGTGAAAAAATGGACCTGCTGTTTACGGGAGGATTGTTCTGAGTACTAATGACCCCTATAACACATGTATGAATATTATATCTTAGAAAGAGATTGGGTTCATGGAGGGACTGCAACAGTAATGTATAATAATTGTACGACTATTGTGTGACTACTGCTACAACTTGAGGGTTGAAAATTAGGAGATACAAGTTAACATGTGTATGTAAAAATATATATACTGCCAATAAAGTGATTCTTCTTCTTCTTTAAAAGATCTACACAGTGAATGAACTGATCCCAGTTAGCTAATGCAAGCTTAATTTAATTGCTTTGTCCTACTAACTGACGCTATGTTCCACAAGTCAGTTCCACTGACTGATCTACCAGGTGATATTAGAAGCTGGAAACAGGGCTCTGTTATGACCACTTACCCGCCCAGTGCCGCTGGACATTTTTGTTGGCTGTACCAATTCCACTGGAATCACTTTTGATGTCATCCTCCAGGTTTGTGAGCTCTCTGCTGGAGGAACCAGAGGTGGTGGTCATCGGAGCTGGCCAGGGTCCGACTGGCAGTATCATCCACAAGCTATTTGTCAGCGCTCAGAGGGTAAGGAGCCTCACTCTCTCTCTGTCCTGCTCTCTTCAACATTATTTACCAGAGGTAGTTATCTCATTAAATCGTTAAGGTAACCTAGTGTGTCTTACTATGTGAACAAAAAGGAATTGTGATTTATGGTGTTAATGTTTTTCATACAGCTAGGTTTCATTTAGAGAATAGAAATGTAAGCAAAACTGGACATTAATGACAGTTAGGTTGCCACAGCGGCCAAGTGCCAGTCAGTTAGGCTGTTGACTGGTTGTTGTGGGTGAAATACTAGTTGGTTTCTCATTTTCTGGCATATCTATAGTGATGCTGATACATTTAACATCAGCACTGATACTGGGTTCATTTCATGAAGTAGTATCTACTCGAAAATAGTGTTTGGTTGTCACTGTCAAGCTAGAACATAATACATCCACAATACATCCATGCATACTGCCTCTGTGAGGTTTTCTGCTGAGGGTAAGGTCAAATTAATAACAAATCAAACTCACAATCTGATTGTTTTACAATACCTATAATAGTGCTGCGACTTGCACATGGTATTACACACACAAGCACATTTCCATGTAGAGCACGGGATATTCTCCACTGTCCATTTTGCTTTCCAGTGACACCTTTATAATTCATGTGCCCTTACTGGCATGAGAAATATTTTCCGTAATGTAACAGTATGAAAATACTTCTCAAAATATTATACCTCCTGTAAAAAAAGAGTTTGGTCTAGACCTGCTCTAATTGGAAAATGTCATGAGACAACTTTGGTTCATCAATTATAACCTGTGGCTATTGTGAGGACCCTTTGTCATGCACATGAAGTGCTGTAATAGACATGAAGTTTAATCTATTGCTACAGAAATTGTAGGTTGTTGTGTATACACAGCATGCATATTCACATCATGTCTTTAAGTCAATAACAATAACTCTGAAAACAATATCTTTCAGTAAATATTGCAATCAAGAGTTCCCAAAACACTTCTCCTGCATATTGTTCTGCTGAGAGCCAGTTTAACCAGTTTTCTTAACAGTTTAGAACAACTCCGTCTGTAAACTGCTAAGGTTGGAATTGCCCACCACAAACACTTGCCTTGGTACTGTCATTTGGCTAAGAGGACTGCTGTATACTTTCAAATGGTCTTTCATACTTTTAGGCTGTCCTCTTTAAAAATAAAAGATATTTTATATGAAGGGTTTGCCTAAAATGTATAACACATGGAGGACAAATTGCTGCTGACTTGTTTAACCAGACTGACAAGGCAGAAAGAGACAAAGATGCCTCTGATAAACAGTTAAAGAATAATGAGAAATCACCTGTAATTGGTAAAAAAAAAAAAAAAAAAATGGAAGCTATCAAAATCTTACTGCAGATTTAAATAGCAACAATTTCCTGTTTTCCTGTTTTAGTGTCAAGTGCACAATAATGCCTAAAACAAGCTGCAATTAACAGATTGCTGTAGCAAAAATATTCTTAGATAGAAATACAAGTCTAGGGTTAGTACTATTGTACTATCAACTGAACATATTATGGTTTGACAAATCACAGTTTAAAGTAATTGATTCTTACCACTGAGTCGACTGCAGAGGAGAGCAATTACTCAAAATATTTAGAGCCCAATTGCAAGCACCATTTTCTGGAATAGAAAACAAATTCAGAATTGTTAGATTATTGTAACAATATTCTCCTGTGGCATTCAATACTTTGGGAACTTTGACTAACTCTTGTGCCATTTTGATTCTGTCTGAAACATTAAATGTGAAATAACTAAAAACAAATGTATTGAAAACAAAAACATGTTATTTTCTGCAGATTTTGGTTTCCAGAAACAGTCATAAAATGAGCAAGCAGAAAGAAAACAAGTCTTCTGAGTAGAGTTGTTATTGTGATGCAGCTCACAGCTTATAAAGTTTCCTTTCTGAAATTTCTATTGGATTATCTGCTGCTCCTTAGCTGTATATACGGCGTGTATGTGTATTGTTGTGAGGTAATGGGCTGTTTCTAAACCCGCATGAGACTTGAGTATCTATTTTTTCTTTTCTTTTTTTTTCTCTTTTCTCTTTATTGAACGTCCATTCGAATGTATCTTTGTTTTGCTTCCTCCCTGCTGCTTACATGAAGTTGGCTGACTTCACCAGTGATGAGGTAACCACAAGTTATAACACATTTCTTCCCAACGAAATCCTCACCCTTCTGCAGTCCAACAGCCTCACTCCCGCATTACATACACAATGAAATTCACAAATAAGCAAACATACTCCAGAAGTTTGTGTGCACTACAAAGAACCATTTTCATTTGTTAATTCAGGATACTTTAGTTGTTGTTTCCGTATGTATGTTGCTCCTCCAAGGTCAAGGTCTGTGTAGATTTGGATATAGCCTTGTTTAGGGCGTCTATTATGATTTCTGCCATCTACGGTCTATTTCCATAGATTATTGTTATTATTGTTATTTACTTATGTCGTAATTATGTTATTTAAACAAGCCATCTCATCGAGATCAAGATCTCTTTAACCGTATTATCACCAACTCTCGGGTCCACATTTTAGCACTTTTTACTTATTTGTTTTGGGTTTTCATGACTTGCAGGGAGCTGTATTCCGTGAAAAGAAACTAGCTGGAAAACTTGGAATAGCTAAAGAGTCAAAGTTTTGGACATTACTCTTTATTAAACGTACAAACATATGTATCAGTCATATACTCTCTCTTACATACACACACTCAAGCTCCCACTAATTGTTAATAACAAAAGGTTCATATTAGACTTCTTGCAACCAATTTTGTATTAATAAGCTCCAGAAATTGCTAAACGCAGAAAGAAATCATTCACTTAACTGTTACACCACTGGGATTTCTTTGGAAGCTACAGTCAAGTCAAGAAAAAACACGCAAAATTTGAAAAATGAACCCTACAACATACCAGTATCATCACAAAAGCCATCTTAATAATACAGCCTGCAGAAATAATACTTTTACAAACAAAAATGGAATAATTAAAAATCCACCTAACATGAGTACAGAATACAAGAGACAGGTTACAGTATGTGGGGCACACAAACTGACAGAGCATCCAAAAATGAAACCGGATCCTTTTGAATGTCCCCTGATAGCAGCCTCCAGAATCAGAATCGAATTTATCCCCGAGGGGAAATTCCTTTTTGTACAGACATTGCTCTTGCAATTTTCTCAACCAAGAAAAGAAAGTGAAAGATATAAAATAGGATAGAGAGAGAGAGTGAGGAAGAGGGGTGTGATGGGTGAGAGAAAGAGCACACAAACAGAGATGCGTAGCAACAGCAGTAATACCAGAAGTATTGGAACTATACATAATGATGTGTACTAGGTATTATGGTGATTATGATAACAATAGTAGTAACAGTAATAATGGTAGTAGCTATACACAGTAGTAATATTTTTCAAAAAACAAGTGAAGTAAAAGAATTAAAATTGATTAGGACTAAACAGTGGTAATCGCAGTAGCTTTCAAGCAGGACCACAGCAGGAGGTCCAACCATGATCCATGGGAACCTGCAAGACAAGAAAGCAGAAGGACTCTGGGGAAGAAGTTGAATTAGTGACATGCATTAATGGGACATGTGTGCAGAGGGAGAGGCAGAGAAAGTTCAGTGCAACCTCAGAACAACCTGCAAAATACTTGGGTGCGCAGAGGACGCTGGCATCGTTTGTTTGGCGCTTCTCCACCTGAATTTCTTTCTTTTCAGATTTGCCTAAAAAAAAAAATGCATGAAACTTAAGTGGAATCTTGTTTAGTAGCCTTTCTATACTTGTCACCGACCAGTAGACGTTTTGGATAATCACCAGATTCGTGCAAACACCTGGTTGTTTGCGTACCTGCTGCTGCTATTACCATACTGCCCGAAGACTCAAGACCTGGTTCACCAACTCCTGCGACTGCGGATTATCTGCTTTTACAGCCAGGTTCGGTTCGAATCGGATCTCCGCTACTGGGTCCGTAACACCCTGCTGCGTTACTCGGATTACCTCTGCCATCAACTCAGAACACATGGCAGCTGACCTGAAGCATCTCCGGACCACCATTTCAATAGCCACCTTCACTCGTTCAGCCCCATGGTACACGAACTACGGAAAATGAAACCAGCCAGGCGAGTCCTTGAGTGGCGCTACAAATTCTCTGGCCTCACCATCCACAAGCAAATTTACCAGGAGCACCAAAACAATTATGCTAAGTCTCTCAAAGCAGCACAATCACAGTTTTACTCTGACACCATCAGGAACAGTCCAGCTAACTCCAGATAGCTTTTCTCCACTGTAAACCATCTTCTGGATCCACAATCCCCTCTACCCACAGCCACCACCAGAGAACAATGTAATAATTTCATGCATTTCTTTAAATCTAAAATTGTATCCATTCGTTCTGCCCTCTCTGCTCCCCCAACCCATACACTTCATTCAACACATCTACTGTCTGTCATCACCCAACCCCTAAACTGTTTTCCTGAAGTCACCCTGCAAGAGGTACAGGATATCATTAAGTGGATGAAACCCTCCACCTGCCCCCTGGACCCCTTTCCTACTGCTCTGGTTAAAACGCATATTTCTGCCCTAGCCTCCCTCATCACTTCTATAATAAACAACTCCCTACAAGCTGGTCATGTCGCCCCTGCTCTGAAACATGCCATAATCAGACCACTACTAAAAAAAAGCCAACTCTTGATCCAGATATTTTAACAAACTATAGACCCATCTCACCTGACCCTGCATGGAATCAATTTCAGAGCAGAAAGTTGCTCTGTGTTTGA
This sequence comes from Scatophagus argus, assembly GCF_020382885.2. Taxonomy (NCBI): domain Eukaryota; kingdom Metazoa; phylum Chordata; class Actinopteri; family Scatophagidae; genus Scatophagus; species Scatophagus argus. Next base: position 354,819 of record NC_058513.1, on the reverse strand, counting down.
CTGCAAGAAGAGTGGACCGCAGCCTTCCTCCTCTCAACGTTCAAGTTTGCCTGTGGACATTACAAAGCCCGAGCATGACTGGCAAGTACAAACGCACTGCATATACAGACAGGCGCTGCAAATACAGAAACGTGCTACATATAGGAAAATGGATGCAAAAGGAAAACGCTGCAAATACAGAAACGCTACGTATATACTACGTATTCTTTTTTCTTTTTCTTTGACGTTGATCCGTCCATTGTCTGTCTCTCGGGTGGACGCTCAGCACTGCCCCTAGAGGCCTGGAGCACTTCCGTTGTATGCCTGGTTATGTAGCATTCTGTTTTTGCATTTGTTTTCTTATTTGCAGCGCGTTTCTGTATTTGCAACGCCTGTCTGTATATGCAGCGCGTTTGTACTTGTCGGCCACCGTACCAAGCGGCCTGCAGTACAGTCAATTGTTGTCCTTAATGAGCTTGCCGCACTGTCCACAAAATGGTCAATGCTTAGTACAGTATAAGCTTTTATACTAGTTTTTGGGTCTATGTATGCAGCTGCATTTTGGATTAGCTGTAAAGTCTTCTGAGACTTATTGAGCAGCCTGATAATAGGGACTTGCAGTAATCCAGCCTGGAAGTAACAACTGCATGGACTTGTTCTGCATCTTTCTTAGACAGTATGTGCCTTATTTTTGCGGTTATATAGGTAAAAGAAGACAGTCCATGAAATTTATGTTATGTGTGAGTTAAAGGACATATCCTCCAAAGATAAGTCCCACATTCCTTACGATGGTGCTTGAGTCCAAGGTAATGCCATCCAGGGTAGCTATATCATTAGATAATTTGTTTTGAAGATGTTTAAGTTTCAGTGCAATAACTTCAGGTTGATTTGAGTTAGAAATGGAAAATTACAAATCATCCAAGTTTTTATGTCATTAAGACATAATGGACTTGGACATGGATTTCTGGTTTGGCACGACAAGACAAGACAACTTTATTTGTATAACCCATTTTTACAAGCAGTTTGTCTCAAAGGGCTTAACATAACATCATAGCAGGCAGCATATGGCAATGTAGGAGAGCACACTCCCGACTCAAATTCGTAACAACTAGTGCTAAAGATAAAGTAAGGTGAGGGCTTTAAGATGCCGAGAGGTAAAATTAGAAAGAAACCCACACAGAGCGAGCTATATGAGGGAGACGGAGATGATTAACTTTCACCTGCTAGCAGCACCTTGGAGGTTAACGACATGCTAACAGATGAAGGGGAACAAGCTAGCAATGCCAGCCAACCTTATCCTCTGAGAGCTGAGATAATTTAGGAGAGATAATGATGCGCAGCTGAAGAGAATCCGAGAGGATATAAATTAAACAAACGAATGGAAGAGGCTGAGGAAAGGATTAAGGACGCTGAAACTCAAATGCAAACTAATGAGGAAACAGTAACAGAGATGCTCAGACTTTATACTGAAAAGGATGCCAAGCTGACAGACCTGGAGGGACAGTCCAGAAGAGAAAATATTCAAATACACGGTGTCAAAGAGGGCTCAGAAGATGGCGCACCATCAATGGTTGAACTGGAAGAAATTAATAAAACAATGATTGAAGACATATCACAAAAAGAATTAACAACAGCAATAAGTAAACTGAAATTAAAGAATTAGGATTGAATGGGTATACAGCAGAATAGTATAAGGAGCTGAAAGAAGTGCTAATACCAGTGATGCTTCCTACATTAAATTGGGCTTTAAAGTAGGCACAAACACCACCCAGTTGGAAGGAAGCAATAATCTCTGCTATTCCAGCAGAAAATAAAGATAAATTAGAATGTGGATCATATAGACCAATATCGGTCCTTAATATAGATTATAAACTGTTTACTTCTATCATGGCTAGATGACTAGAAAGAAAGACATTTGGAAATTTGTGGTATTACCAGTAAGTCTGAATCTAAGGAACGCAGCATCCTAGAGGGCTGAGGGTTCAGTGAGATCAGGGATATATGATGGTGCCAGACCATGCACGGCTTTGCAGGTTAGGAGGAGGAGGATCTTAAATTCTGCACTGCGTCTCGTTGCATTGTACTTGTACATGTGTAATGACAATAAAGTTGAATCTAATCTAATCTAATCTAAAATTCTACTCTAGAATTTCTTCTCATTTTACAGGAAGTCTATATAGAGAGGCCTCTAAGTCTTGGTCAGAACATGAGCTGCAGAGTTCTGAATGTGCTGCAGTGTTCTGAGAGGCTTTTTAGAGTGTCCTGACAAAAGAGGGTTACAGTAATCCATCCTGGAGGTAACAAAAGCATGGATGAACTTCTCAGCAGCATCTAAGGAAAGGACATGCCTGATTTTTGCAATGTTACGAAGGTGAAAGTAGGCAGTCCTTGAGATTTGTTATATGTGCGTGTTAAAAGACAAGTCCTGATCAAAGCCAACACCCAGGTTCTTTACAATGGTGCTAGAGGCAGGAGCTAGTCCATCATGAAAGGCTATATCATTAGCTAAAGATTGTCTAAAATGTTTTGGACCAACTAGTAAAACCTCAGTTTTGTCTGAGTTCAATAGAAGAAAGTTGTGGGTCATTCAGGACTTAATATGTGCAATACAGGATTGCAGTTGTGTTAGCTGATTGCTTTCATCTGGCTTCATTGATAAATATAATTGGGTGTCGTCAGCATAACAATGAAAATTTATGTGCTTTTTGATCACATTGCCTAGCGGGAGCATATAGATTGTGAATAGGATCGGGCCAAGCACAGAACTTTGTGGAACACCATGGCTAACCTTAGTGTGCATGGACGAGTTGTGATTTACATGTGCAAAGTGATGTCTGTTTGATAGATAGGACTTGAACCAGCTTAAAGCAGTTCCATTTACCAATTTGATTTCTAGTCTCTGTAAAAGAATCTGGTTGTCAACGGCATCAAATGCAGCACTGAGATCCAGAAAGACAAGTACTGAAACACAGTCCTGATCAGAGGCCATTAACAGATCGCTGTTGACTTTTACCAGTGTGGTCTCTGTGCTGTGATGTTCCCTAAAACCTGACTGAGAGCTGCTCCATCCAAAAGTGGGATGGATGCAGTCTCTCCTAATTAGACCAGGTTTTCCCCAGAAGGTCTGCCAATTTTTAACAAAGCCCACACACCGTTTGCTGAACACCATCACGTATTACTATTTTACTGTATTTATGCTTATCCTTAGCCAGTAGTTTTAGATAGGATTCAGCGTCACCTGCTCTGGCCCCAGGAATGCATTTAACTGCGGTCTCTGGTGTTGCTAACTCCACGTTTCTGACTACAGAGCTGCCAATTACAAGAGTTGGTTTATCAGCAGGTGTGTCGCTGAGTGGGGAGAACCTGTTGGAAACGTGAACAGGTTGGTGGTGAACCGTGGACTTGTGTTTAGGACTATGCTTCCTGCTTCAGCCTCACCTGGGCCTGTCTCACTTGTTGTTCAACCACATGGAACTGAATTACTACTTGCACTTCAAGTAACTGAACTGCATGGCTCACAGTGAGATTGTGCAAATGTGCAAAGCATCTCTGTGATTCCACCTAAGATCATATAGCGTTATCAGTGGCACAGGCTGCAATTTTGACTGAATTTAGACTGATGCCCCACTCATTAGCAGCTTGACTCAGTTCTTGGCCTAGATTATCAGTGGTGGCATGGACAGACACGACCCAGCTCACAAGGGAGAACCATCCTGCTGATAGTCAGCCGGGTAAAAGAGGAGAAGAAGAGGTAGACTAAGTCTAGTCTTAAAGGTGGAGGTGGTGTCTGCCTCTCAAACCCAGATTGGCAACTGGTTCCACATTAGGGAACCAGACTAACTATACCTGCAGGTGTAGTTAGTCCTAGGGGCTAGTCCATTTAGGGCCTTATATGTAAGTAGGAGAATTTTAAAGTTTATTATAAAATTTACCAGAAGCCAGTGAAGAGATGCTAAGACAGAGGAGATATGATCCCTTTTGCTGATTCCTGTCTAAATTCTGGACCAGCTGCAAGCTATTAATGGAGTAATTTGGACATCCTGATAATAAGAAGTTGCAGTAGTCTAGCCTGGAAGTAACAAAAGCATGGACATGTTTTTCAGCATCACTCAGAGAGAGGATGCTCCTAGTCTTAGTCTTAGAATATTATCAGCTATTCTAGTTATGAGATGTTTGGGGCCAAAAACAATTACCTCAGTTTAGTCAGAGTTTAATAGTAAAAAATTGGAGGTCATCCAGTCTTTTATGTCCTTGACTAACGGCTCTGTTTCCCCAGGTTTTATTTATAAGTACAGCTGGGTATCATCAGCATAACAGTGAAAGTTTATGCCATGTTGGTGGATAATATTTCCTAGAGAGAGCATGTATAAGGTGAAGTGGATTGGCCCGATCACTGAATCCTGTGGAACACCATGATTAACCCTTATATGTGAAGAGGAATTATATAATACCCCTATAACTTTATTTGTGTAGCCGTCTGTTTGACGTTGTGAGTTCCGCACACTCATTTGAGTCAGCCTGATCTAACTGATCCGGATCAGCTATGTTTCAGGCCATACAATGAAATGTATTTTATTTTAGCTCTTGCAAGAGGACTGAAACCCACAAAGTGGCAATAAGCCCTCTGAAAGGATACAGTGAGGAGTGTAACCTTGGCTATACTTTCATATGAAACAGCTCACAGAAATGGTGGTAACAAGAAGGTCGCAGAGACCATGAATAGGATAGGATAGAATAGAGAACAGAATAGGATACTATTACATTTTAATGCAAACCATATGTCGTGCGATAACTTTTACCCCTACACTAACTACAAATGGAGTAGGTTTTAAGGACAATGAATGGCACAATTTAAAGTTTGAATTTACATGGGTAGCAGTAATGTCACATTACATTATGTTTATTTAATACCCTTTTTACTTTATTTATCCCAAAGACGTGACACCACATAGCAATCTAACATGTAGATACTTATATCTTATGGTGTTATGTTGGAAGCAAACATTCTATAGTACTATACTCTGCTCCAATCTTTAGTTGGAAGTGAAACACTGTTTGTTATGTGTTTTATAATGATGGGGATATTGCCTGCACCCTCAGTTGTGCAGACTCGGACTTGCGTGACACAAGTACTTGAGGCGACTTGAGAGTTGGGTTTCATCTGTAGGTTCTTCATTATACTTACTCAAGTGACTCAAAGGACTCAAGTAACTCGGATCAGTATATTGAGTGATCCAGAAGGACTCAAGTCCACACAGAGAAGCGGAATTGCTGTGACTGTCTGACCGAGTTTTATTTTTCCTCTTAATTAGCATGCCCAGTAGCCCACAACCCAGTTAGTCCATCTTGTTATTAGGTTCACCTCAGTTTATGTTGCTGTCCTACAATCAACTAAGTCTTTTCTCTCTTTTTTTTTGTCTGAAAAGGAGACTTCAAGCTTGAGCTAGTTTAGTTGTGTTTTCTTAGTGTTCACTTATGTATGAGGCTGCAGTTTTTCAAACAAAATACAGTTCTTTTCAGCATATTCTCTGTTTGTCATTTTATTAACAGTTAGTAACAATTCTCCTCTCCACCCTCAGGCTGCCCTCCTGGCTCCAGTGGAAGAAGAATTGGGACATGACAGGAAACCGCCTGGAGGAATCAACAAAGTGCCTGATTTTCCTCTCCCAGCAGGCAGGGAAATTCTATTGCGTACATGTGTCCCTCGGCCAGCACCTTACTCCAAATCTCTGCCACAACGGCTCTTTTGTGTCACAATGAGGGAGGAGTTCAGACTGGCGGGGGCCTTCTCTTCAGACACTTCCTTCTTCTAATGCTAAATTTCAATTACACAGTATTTAATCTCAAACTCTCTTGTTCTCTTGTATGGTCTCCTTTGTCTAAGTTTTACTACAGTCTGTATTACTGACCACACAAGTGATAGCATAACATAAAACATTTATCTTACTGCATTATTGTGCATAGCAAGGGTTCACTCTTTCCACTTACTGATGGCAGTGTGGCTATAGTTTATAGACTTCATTAAGCAAGTGTGTTTTGCATGTAAATTTTTGTTGTACTTCATTTATGTACTTGAAAAAGTGTCTCACTCCTGCAAGACAAAATAAATGTGACATGACCGGAAAAAAAAGTTGCCGTTGTATTCCCATTTATTCGGAAGGTAGAATATCCACAACAATGACAATGCATTACACTAGGCACACCGCACTCACCATACTCCCTCTAGTGGGCAATATTTTGTGAGTTGTGAGTGGTATTTGGTTTTCATCCATCTGGTTTCAAGCAGACAACCATATAAGGGGGGTTAGGGTTCAGAAACAGTACACCAAATTATGTTTCTGAAAGCATTTGAGGTGAGAAATATATATTACATGTGCAGTCGGTGGAGAGCAACTGCAGCTGCCTGGCCCAAGATATCTAATTAGCATATATTGTGCAGCGATTGCCACTGATTGATTCTCCACAGGCACGGCTAATGTCAAACGAGCCTAATCTCTTGTTGCTCTCCTTGTTGCTGCATGTGTAAAAGGGCTTCTGTCTGTAGTCACCAGACTGCTTATCAGTTATGTACTGTATAAGGATGCAACTTTATACATACCAATCACATAGGCCACCTGCAAGCAAGACTAATAGGAGAAGTTTTCTTGGCATTCTGGCAGGTGGCTTTCTGCAGTTTGGTTAGGTTAGGTTTAAATATACAGTGGTTAAAAACCCTTACAAACCCTTTCACAATGTTAAAAGGCAGTTTTTCCTCACCACTGTCGCCAAGTGCTTGCTAATGGGGGAATGTTGGGTTCTCTATTTTAGAATTTAATTAAAGTTTGGTCTAGACCTGCTCTAATTGGAAAGTGTCATGAGATAACTTTTGTTGTGAATTGGCGCTATATAAAAAAACTGAATTGAAATTAAATGTGTTACAAAGGCCTTTCTGGAAGAAAGCCTTGAAGGCTACTCCTGTGTGAGATGGACACACAGGACAATTCATAAGCAAGCTGGCAGTGGATCAAGAGGGCTTGAAAAATGTAAAAATTCAAAGGATACCCACATAAAGACAGCCTATCAAGCTGTAGCTGTGTACATCCGGGAAATACTGAAGCAAGACTATACCTAGCATTTTTCAGAAGGAAAAGTAGATGGAGAAAGATGAATGGGAAATAGAAGAGCATCCACTAGCAGATTGTCTGGACAAAAGTTACCATCACAGAATAGCCCATAATTCTTCCCCTCATCTCCTTTATTTGTTCCTGGATACATGGGACGTTGTTTCTATCCTGTAACAATTTATTGTCACAAGAAAAAAGAAACCCCATTGCTTGTGTTGTGTGCTGCTGTGTTTGCTGGTACTGGGGTTGTACAGGGTCATAGACTAAGTGACGGAATACAAACACCTCAGCTTGTCAGCAGACCCTGGTGTCCCCTTCACAAAACAAGCTGAGCCGCCTGGGACTGAACACCTCCCACTGCAACTAGAGCCTTGCTGACTGGGAGCCCTCAGGTAGTCCAGATTCGGAACTGCATCTCCAACACCAGCACACTCAGCACTGGGGCCCCACAGGGCTGTCTGCTCAGCCCTCAACTGTTCACTCCTGACTCACGACTATGCAGCAATGCACAGCTTGAACCACATCAGCAAGTTTGCTGATGACAGGGCTGTCTCATCAGGAATGATGAGTCAGCTTACAGAGAGGAGGTGAAACTGCTAACATCCCGGTGCAGAGCCAACAACCTGTCTCTTAATATAGACAAAACTAAAGAGATGTTTGTTGACTTTAGAAGACACTAGGGGAACAACGCTCTGCTGATTTACACCACACGGCGCATCTGCAACGCCAGCAGAATTATGGATAACAGCATACGGCCAGCATACAAGCGTTAACCTCCTGGTACCAGAACATTCGGACCCTCACAATCCAGACTCTGCAACAGTTTCTTTCCCCAATCCATCAGACTCCTCAACTCCCAAGTACAGGACTGACACAAATACACACATACCCTCACACACTCTCCACACACACACACACACACACACACACACACACACACACACACACACACACACAAACAAGCACACCATTCACGTCAACTCCCATACACTTATTTTGATATCTATACTGTCATCTCATTAACCACACCGTTACTTTATTTAAGCATGCTGTCATTTTTGTACCATTTGAATTGTATTATATTTGTATTGTATTGTACCATACTGTTCATTGTCTTACTGTTATTGCACTGTTGTATTTCCATGTTAAAGGATGTATTTTTTACTTTTTATTTTTCACTTTTTATTTAAATTTTCAATTTAATTTTATTATTTTTAAATATTATATATATATATATACATATATATATATATCTTTATGCAGCTGTTCGGCTACGGAAACCCATTCCATGAAGCTCTCTACACACTGTTCTTGATGTTGCTGTCATTCCCAATCGCTTCCACTTTGTTATAATAGCACCGACAGTTGACTGTGGAATATAGTAGCAAGGAAATTTCACAGCTAGATTTGTTGCACAGAGCGGCCCGTTCTTTCACAAATGTTTGTAGAAGTGGTCTGCATGCCTAGGTACTTGATCTTATACACCTGTGGCCATGGAACTGATTGGTACACCTGAATTCAGTTATTTGGATGGGTGAGTGAATACTTTTGGCAGTATATGTAGCTCCTTATATGGCCAGCATGAGGCCACTAGTGGAGTACCTACCTATATGTCTAGTACCATCCTCCTGGTACTAGAAACAAAAATATGACTCCACATTCCTGCCTGCCTCCTCTAGGTGGATATAAGCCATGTGCAACAAAAATATGATGATGAGGCATTGTCCTTCAGTTTAATTTCAATTCAGTTTTATTTATATTGAATTGAAATTTCATCTAATGATGGAGCTAATGCGGATAGTCCACCAGTGACAGGTATTTGACTTTAAATCTCACCTTAGCGGTAATCAGTGGGGAATACAACACGTCCCCTGAGAATCTAATTGAATTTTCCTGTGGGAGAAGCACTGACTCTCTGGAGACCTAAGATATTGTCTCACGAACAGATAAGCGACACTGGTATCTAAAAGATCATGAAAAATAAATTTGGTTCATTCAAACAAATCAATACAAAAAAAAGTGTATGTCAGTGTCAGAAAATTAATGAGAAATTATTGGGTATAAAGAATAATTTTTTTTAAACGTTCAAGACATGGTTTGTGTTTTTAAACATTCAGAATGTTCAAAAAAAGACCATGAAAAGACAATTCCCACAGAACAGAAAATAAAATTATTAAACAATCGTCCCTTTTCTGGTCTTAAAACCTCTAAGAATAGATAAGGTATAAAAATAGTAAGATTGAGCCGCAAGACTCTCTGAAGACACTTGAGACTGGCAAGATGATCCGGCATTAAAAAGTAAACCATCTATTTCTTTTTTTTTTCATTCTTATTTTAATTACAGCATTCATGTATTTATTTTAGAAAAAAAGTTTGCACAGAGATTCATCAGGTTCCTCAAAACACCATAACATTTCCCAGAAAGTAATCTATTCCATTTTTTAAATTAATGCTTATTTTACCATATATATTAGTCCATCTAGACATTGTTACACCCACAGCAGGAGATTACCATGAGTAATGAAAACACTGGAAGTAAAAGGAAAATAATCTTTATTATTATTATTATTAATCTTTATTCATCTTCAACAACTTTCCTCACAAATAAGTTTCCTAAACGAGGCAGAGCTTAAATTTTACCAACTTCAGGGCACACAGTGATCAATAGGTCCAGCACACGAAGAGAATGCATGGGATTTACACACATGGTTTCATGGCAGACAAACAACCATACCAGACTCTAAGCTTACTCTGTCGACCTCATTAGAATTCAGCCGGAGCAAATTTTTAATCATAATAAGGTGGAGGAAGGCAAAATAGTAGCAAACAAACAAACAAGACTAAATAAACATAAAACAAAAAAGAAAACTAGTTGGCCCCACGGGCATCACCCATGTCTTTTTGCCCACTACTGGCTCACTTGCCAGGGTGGACTAGGCAAAATCAAAACCCCAAAATAAAACAACAACAAAAAAGTCCCATTGCAAGAACAGTGAGGGGACCACTGATGCCCTGCAGGAAACCAAATATTAACAATCTGGTACGTCGATCTAGCTTCCTACTATGACTACCAGCTGCCTTCAACACCACAGGAAAGTGGGTGATGTTCCTGCATGGATTTCCCCAGAAATGCCAACAAGGAGTGAGGTGTGCATCTCTCTCACTCCATCTGCCTGAACCAACACCAACAAATTCATTCCTCCTAGTGGGCCAAATTTATCACTTCCACTAAGTAATATACCTCCCTTTTACACTCAGCAGCACCTGCCACATTATTCTTTGTAAGCTGAAATTCCCCAGCAAGCAATTTTATGTTCAGGAAACTTTCTGCAAACAGGGCCTGAAGGGTAGGAGAGGGTCCAGCGAACACTCCTTCACTGTAATTCTAATCAATTTTCTTTAGTCAGTCATTTCCTGACTTTTGGTGAAAGTTGGCAGAACATTTGCTAAAAGTTTGTCTGCTGTTCCCCCAAATGTATGATACATTTTTAATAAAAATGGACCTGCTGTCCCACCAATTTGGATTTGGATAGAATGTCTACAGCAAATCCTGAGCAGGAAAAAAAGTTTAGAAGAGCTGTACAACAAAAAGAGACATGGGTTGACTGACCTTTCACAAACTTCATCTGTTAATCAGATTCGGGGATGAACCAGCACAGCTCAAGTCCAAGGGAGAAAGTTCTTGCTGTCTACCATCCAGCCTTCTCTAGTCTTAACCCCAACTGAATTAAACAGACCAAAGCAGAATCAGTCACAAAAAACATATGTACCATACATGAATATGTAACCAATACCATCCATCCATTTTCTATACCGCTTATCCGTCAGGGTCGCAGGGGAGCTGAAGCCTATCCCAGCTGACTACAGGCGAGAGGCGGGTTACACCCTGGACTGGTCGCCAGTCAATTGCAGGGCCAACACACAAGGACAGGCAACCATACACTCTCACACTCACACCTAGGGGCGATGTAGAGTAGCCAATTAACTTAATGTGCATGTTTTTGGTATTGTGGGAGGAAGCCGGAGTACCCGAAAACCCACGCAGGCACAGGGAGAACATGCAAACTCCACATAGAAGGGCCCAGACCGGGATTCGAACCTGGAACCCTCTTGCTATGAGGCGGCAGTGCTAACCACTGCACCCCCGTGCCGCCCTGTAACCAATACCTTTTTTTTATTATTTATCAAGGACAATGCAGTGAGGTAGAGGATGTATTGTACAGCTGATGTTTTGCACATAGAGTATATAGCATTTAGCTAATTCACAACTTTCTGGTTGGGTTTTTGAAACAAAGTGAAATCAATATACAATAAACATCGAACATATACAATATACAATACACAATATAAGTGAATTTACTATATATATATATATATATATATAATTATCATATACCTAATACGTACCCTCAAACATTCTAAAAACAGGCAAGACCATACATTCATATCAGAAGTGGGTAAAATCTTGCTTTGTCTTTAGCCCGTTCTTAGCCTTTACTGTAAAAGTTTTGAAGTCTGTTATTAGTTTGAGCTCATTAGGTAGATTATTCCACATGTTTCTACCCTTTTTAGAGAAAGCTGATTGTCCGAATGTGGTTTTGCGGTAGGATGTTTTACAGTTTGTATTGACAGAGCTTCTGGTGGCTCTGGTGCTGTCCTGTCTTTGGATGAATTGGCTCAGCGGCTCTGGCGCTGATTGATTAATACATTTGTATATTAATTTTAGAAAGCAAAGGTCAATGAAGCTTTCAAAACTCAGGAGATTATATTTTTTCAAAATGTGACAGTGATGCCAGCAAATCGGCTTTTTATCCATAATCTTCAGAGCTTTGTTGTAATGAACCAATGTTTTAGAAGGGGAAGTCTGAGCCCAGACTGTCAGGTAAAATCATAGTATGCATGTACAGTAGGGCTGCCTGGTGAGCTATGAAATTTTGGATTAATTTAAAACAGTTAAGATTTGTTTTGATTGTTTTTGTAATCTTTTTTATGTGATGACTAAATTTAAGTTGTGGATCTAATACAACTCCAAGGTATTTGAATTCTGAATAGAACAAATTTCCTGATTTTGTATGTTTACTTTGAAATGCTGCTGGTTAGTTTTCTTGATTGAAAAACACATGGAAGTGTTTTTTTTTATTTTTTGTAAGATTTCAAGTCAAGTCAAGTCAACTTTATTTGTATAGCCCATTTTTACAAGCAGTTTGTCTCAAAGGGCTTAACATAACATCAGCAACATCCTCTGCCCTTTGACCCTCACATCGACTAAGGAAAAACTCCCAGAAAAACCTTTAACAGGAAAAAATGGAAGAAACCTCAGGGTGAGCAACAGAGGAGGGATCCCTCACCCAGGACGGGCAGACGTGCAATGGATGTTGTACAGGCAGGAAAGCAGTTAACAACATGAGAAATGACATTACTAAAAAGATAAGTAAAACAAAATCTCAACTGTTTAGTTTCACTTTTTTGCTACCACCTCAATATGATTTTAACATTTCACAAGTTATAAGAAAATTATAGTAATGAAAATTATAATGAACTGTTGTAACATTCATGTATTCTTTTTTTTATGTGATGTTGAGAAAGTTCGATTTCAGCCCGTAGGGAGAACCACCCCGCCGATAGTCGGTACACAGAAGAATGACAGGCAGATGTCAACAATACACATTGGGTTGGTCATAGAGCCGGCTACAGTTCAACTTGAAGATCTGTATGGAGAGATACCTGCAGAAAGATACAGAGAGAGAGAGAGAGAGAGAAAGGGAGGGAGAGACACAAGACTACGAGGAGCACTGGACACACAGTTAGTGACATAAAATAATGAACTGCATGTTAATCTGACGAGGGGAGAGGATAGAAGAGGAAAAGGAGGAGGAGGAGGGGAAACTGCTTGGTGGATCATGTTTGTGTCCCCCGGCAGCATAGGCCTATAGCAGCTTAGCTATGATAGAGATTTAAAGATTAACAGTTAGTCACAGACCTATTCTACCTGTGGCTATATATCATGAGGTGAGTGAAACTATGCCTACCAGCCCTACACACTTTATTTGGGGCTAACTATATGCTTTACTAAACAGAAAGGTTTTAAGTTTAGTCTTAAAAGTGGAGGTGGTGTCTGCCTGTCGAACCCAGATTGGCAACTGGTTCCACAGCAGGGGTGCCTGATAGCTAAAGGCTCATCCTCCCGTTCTGCTTTTATGAATTCTGGGAACTGTAAGTAAACCTGCACTCTGTGATCTGAGTGATCTATTGGGAATATATGGGACTATTAGATCCTGCAGGTATGATGGGGCTAGTCCATTTAGGGCCTTATATGTAAGGAGAAGAATTTTAAAGTCTATTCTGAATTTTACCGGAAGCCAGTGAAGAGAAGCTAAGATGGGGGAGATATGATCCCTTTTACTGATTCCTGTTAAAACTCTCCTACGGAGGTGAAAGAAGGCGGCCTTAGAGATCTGTTTAATGTGATGGATAAATGACACGTCCTGATCGAAGATAACGCCGAGGTTCCTCGCAGTCGTACTGGAGGCCAAAATAATGCCGTCCAGAGAGAGAATATTATCAGCTATTCTATTTCTAAGGTGTTTGGGGCCTAGAACAATGATCTCAGTTTTGTCTGAGTTTAATAATAAAAAATTGGAGGTCATCCAGTCCTTTATGTCCTTAAGACATGCCTGGAGTCTGGCTAAGGCTCTGTTTCTTCAGGCTTTAAGGATAAGTACAGCTGAGTGTCATCAGCATAACAATGAAAGTTTATGCCATGTTTCTGAATAATATTTCCTAGAGGGAGCATGTATAAAGCGAACAGGATCGGCCCAAGCACTGAACCTCGTGGAACACCGAGGCTAACCCTTATATATGAAGAGGAAACATTATTAACTTGAGCAAGTGAAATCTATCTGTTAAATATGATTTGAACTAGCATAGTGCAGTCCCTGTGATCCTAGTCTCATGTTCTAATCTGTGTAATAAAATGCTGTGATCTACAGTGTCGAAAGCAGCACTGAGATCCAGTAAAACGAGTATGGAGACAAGCCCGCGGTCTGATGCCATGAGGAGGTCATTTGTGACTTTAACCAGTGCTGTTTCTGTGCTCTGATGGGCTCTAAAACCAGACTGAAACATCTCAAAGAGACTGTTCCTGTGTAGGTGATCAATCAACTGATTTGCAACCACTCTTTCAATTATTTTAGATAAGAACGGGAGGTTGGATATCGGCCTATAGTTTGCTAAGATGTCTGGGTCAAGTGAAGGTTTTTTAAGTAAAGGTCTAATGACAGCAGTTTTAAACGCCTGTGGTGCATAACCTGTTGTTAAGGATAAGTTGATCTGATCTAAGAAGGAAACGCCAATCAAGGGAAAGACGTCCTTGAGGAGCTTAGTTGGGATGGGGTCTAAGAGACATGTAGTTGGGTTAGATTTGTTAATGCTGGAGGTCAGCTCGGGGAGGTCTATGGGCAGGAACCTGTCCAGAGATGGAGTAGGATTAAAAGAGATTTCTAGAGATGGCACTATATTGGCTATTCTGGGAAGATCTTTATTGATTATTTCTCTAATGTTATTGATTTTATTGGTGAAGAAACTCATGAAGTCTTCACTGCTAAGAGCTGCAGGAATACAAGGCTCAACAGAGCTGTGACTCTTGGTCAGCCTGGCTACAGTGTTAAAGAGAAAACGTGGGTTGTTCTTGTTTTTCTCTATTAATGTTGAATAATAGGCAGTTCTGGCTTCACGAAGGGCCTTTTTGTATGCCAATAGACTGTCTTTCCAGGCTCTCTGGGATTCAGCTGATTTGGAGGAGTACCACTTCCTCTCCATCCGTCTTGATATTTGTTTAAGTGTTCGTATATTTGAGTTATACCAAGGAGCTAGCCTCCTATGATTTATAACCTTCTTTCTCAGTGGGGCAACCATATCTAAAACTGTGTGCAACGTGGCTGCAGTGTTATTAACAAAAGAATCAATTCAGTACGGTCTGTTGTACTGGTACATGGTGCTGGGGGGAGCTGTGATGGGATTGCATCCCTAAATCTGTCTACACTATGTTCAGAGAGGCATCTGGTGTAGTAGACCTTTTTGTTGTGTGCTGTAAAGTCTTCTAGAGTTATTTCAAAAACTACAAGTGAATGGTCTGAAAGGAGAGGGTTTTGAGGGGCAACTAACAGGTTCTTAGTTTCTAGGCCGTAGGTGAGAACCAGATCGAGTGTGTGATTGTGGCAGTGTGTTGGTTCATTCACTATCTGAAGGAAACCTATTGAATCTAAGAGTGAACTAAAGGCTGTTTTAAGACTGTCAGAGTCAACATCCATATGAATGTTAAAGTCACCCACTATAATGACTTTATCTGTACTGAGCACTAAACTAGATAAGAAGTCAGAAAACTCAGACAGGAACTCTGAGTAAGCAGCAGCAGGTGGGCGATACACAACAACTAATAAAACTGGCTTTTCTGACTTCCAGTTTTGGTGAGACAGGCTGAGAGTGAGACTCTCAAATGAGCTATAGATAGATATTGGTTTGGGGTTAATCTGAAGACTGGAGTGGTAGATTGCTGCCACTCCTCCTCCTCGGCCTGTGGCTCGAGGAACATGATAGTTAATATAACCGGATGGAGTTGATTCATTTAAACTAACATATTCTTCATCCCGTAACCAAGTCTCAGTGAGGCAGAATATATCAGACTGATGATCAATAATTAGATCACTGACTAGGAGGGATTTAGAGTGGAGGGATCGTATATTTAATAATCCACATCTGACTCTCCTATTTTTTGGCTCTAAATATTTGCTAGTTTGTATTTTTATGAGGTTATTATGATTAACACTTCTTAAATTTTGTGCGGGTTGGACTATGGGAGGACGAGGCACTGACACTATTTCTATGGGATTGTTAAACTTACTATATTACTGTGTGCATTTATATTTTTATTTATTCTAATTTTAACGGAGGGCGGCAGTCCTACAGAAGCAGCAGAGAAGTGTGTAAGACAGCGACTCTGCTTCCTGGCCTCGACCCTGGGTTGTCAGGGTGTTGGTTGTCTAATAAACTTGGCCATATTGGTAGAAATAAGAGCCGCACCACCCCAAGTGGGATGAATGCTCTGCTAATGAGGCCAGGTTTTCCCCAGAAAGTCTCCCAGTTATCTATAAAGGCCACGTTGTTTTCTGGACACCACCATGATTTAACAGTAAATTTAAACTTATTTGCTGTGTGACTTGCAGTTTCTTAGCACTTATTGTGCTCTGGCTCTGATATTCATACTCACCACTAGAGTTCACTGTGGGTCCATCTTCTTAGGGACAGTACCATCATGAGCAGTAACCAACCAAAGTAGACACAATGGATGAATGTGGAGACGGCCAGGCCAGGACCCCTGTGCCAGTGCACCAGTAACCACAACTGTGGATAAACAAAAAATTATTACTCTTGTAAAACTAACCATAGATGAAGACAGGATAGCATCTGCATATAATTGACATGTTGCAGCAGAGCAGTTTAAAGGCAAATCATTAATGAAAATACTAAAAAGCAAAGGCCCAAGAATAGACCCTTGTGGTATACCCATGCTGTTATTTAGAGAAAAGGATTGGAGGATTGGTCAACTTTGACTCACTCCATTGCCTCAACAAAAAAGTTAAAAGACAACAATTTGGACAAGAATCAACTGTGGTTAATTGTGTCAAATGCTTTCTTAAGGTTGAGAAAAACTGCTCCCACCACATTTCCCTTGTCCAAAGACTGCTTTTTGTTTTCAGTGAGACAACAATTTGCTGTTTCTGTTGAGTAACCTGGTCTAAAACCAAATTGGTGTGTATGGAGAAGTTGGTTGGCCTGTAGGTGGTCTAATAGTTGTGTTGCAACAGCCTTTTCAAGAACTTTGGAAAAGACAGGTAATATGGAGATTGGGCGATAGTTGTCCGTTCTTCCTGATTTAAAGACAGGTGTTACAATTGCTTTTGTCCAGTCAGAAGGAAATTTACAGGTTCTAATGTATAGGTTAACAAGATAGGTCACAGGTTTAATTAATATATTGCTATATGTTTTGAGAAAGCAAGTACTCATATTAAAGATGTCATTAGTTTTAGAATTTGCTAATTTTTTACTGATGCCTGCTGATGTTTGCTGGGAGATCACAAAATACTAATCCTGGTGATCAGTAAGGCATGTGAAACCTTTTGCTGGAACACTACTTACTACTATTGACTAGTGATGGGTCCGGCAACACCGATGCGTCAGCGCATGTGTCGAGCTCATAGAGCAAAACCCTGTGTCGGTGCGCGTATCGCTTTAAGAAAGTCACGTGACCGATACAGGAACTGTTTCGAACTGACCCTGACGCGCCAAACTGTGTTTATCAGGAAGCGCATCTGTCAATGGGATGTATCGGCCAAAAGAATCTCTGATCTGATCTGATCTGATCATCGTTAAATTCATCATTCATATTCATATTATTTTCTGCAGGTAAAATGTCGCATTTGTTTGACAGAACTATCCTATTTAAACAAAAGCACCTCTTCAATGCTGAGGCAATATAGGGCCAGGCATGAGAATGATGCCATCCAGGAGGTGCAGAGATACCTGGCAGAGGGCAATATTGCCAGGTCCCAGGATCCTATGAGATACTGGGACAACCAAAAGACAATCTATCCAAACCTCTACCAGCTTTCCTTTCGATTTCTCTGCACTCCAGCCTCATCTGTGATGTGTGAGCGTGTGTTTTCTACAGCTGGAGAAGTTGTATCAAAAAAGCATAACAGACTCAATTTCAAAACGTTGGAGAAACTTATTTTTTTGAATAAAATTTTAAAAAATAAAATCCCAGTCCACAAGCATCCTCATTCACAACACATTCACTTAGATTTTCACGTTATGATACATGTCCACATTATTTATTGACCGTTTGATCTAAAAATATCAAAGATATTTTAGACAATTTAAATGAAGATATGAAATAATAAAATATAAAATACAATGACTTAAATTATATTATTGTATATACTAGGTCATCAAATCAGTGTCAGTTGAGTCTGTCAACTAGGTTGCCTGTAGGGATTTTTAAGGTCCAGCAGGTGTCAGTATTCAGTGACACAGTATCAACACAGTATCAATACAGTTTGGCAATGTGTCGAAACACTTCATGACGCCTCATCTACCCATCACTACTATTGACATTTTATTGATGATTCTACCTTATAACAAAGGAAAACACCAAACTCGAGACATGAAAAAAACTTAAATGCTGGCATGTGTAGGCTTGGTTTCGAATAAAATACACAATGCAGGCCTGTTTGAGTTCTTCCCTTATTTGTGGAAAATTAAAAAAAAAATAGATTAATAAATTAATTAATAAAAACAAAATTAATTTTCTCACTCAATATATGTGATATCTGTTCCTCAACATCACTGCAGAGCTTATTTATATTAGGGCTGTAAGAAGTCTAGATCAAGACTGAGGGCTGTTATTGTTGGACTCCTCTTCCTCCGACTCACAGAAGAAGAATCAACTTTTATTGGCAGTATATATATATTTTTACATACACGCATACTGAATTTTGCTACTGCATTTATCCCATCCTTAGTTGAACACACACATGCAACACCCAGCAAATTACATACAGCTTCACTATGCGGCTCCTGCTCCAGTGGAGGGGGTGCAACGAAACCTTGCTATGCAGCTGAAGAATAACACCACCGGGGGCTCCCAAAACTATATAACTATGTTAAGCACATCTATTTTGCAGAAATTAAGATTTTTAAGGCTTATTTCTGACTCTGTTACACCCACACCCAAATCTGGAGGAGTTGTTCATAAAAACCTAGTTAAAAAAGTCAAAACAGCTTAGTTTGCTTAGTTTGCTTAGTTAACCAAACCAAGTTAACTATTAAATGTGGTTTATTAAATTTTTGACCCCTCATGTCCAAATGTCTGGTACTAAATTACCTGATACTCGATCACCATATTGATGTAATGTCACTCACAGAAACCTGGTTGCAGCAGGATGAATTTATCAGTTTAAATGAATCAACCCCTCTGTGCTACATTAACAACCGAGTTCCCAGCAATACTGGTGGAGTGGTAGGAGTGGCAGCACTGTATCAAACACATCTGCATCTGCACCCTTAACCTACTGCTAAATACAACTCATTTGAAACTCTTACTCTTAGCTTCTCACACCCAGACTGGAGAGCAGATAAACCACTCTTAATTGCTGTAGTGTACCGTCCCCCAGTGCCTTTCTCTGAGTTCTTAAATGAATTCCCTGACTTTCTATCATACTTAGCAATAAATTCAGACAAAGTTATCATAGTGGGAGACTTTGACGTTCAAGTGGATGTTGAAAATGACTGTCTAGCTTCTGCATTCAAATCACTGGTAAACTCAACTGGCTTCTCCCAGAGGGTAAATAAACCCACTCACTCCTTTAATCATATCCTAGACCTGGTGTCAACGTATGGCATTGAGGCTGCCCACCTTACAGTTTTCCCCCAAAATCCTGTCTTATCTGACCACTCTTTACTTTAGCAAACTACACTTTGACTGGAAAAAATTTCCACTACAGCAGATGCCTTTCTGACACTGCTGAATTTAAATTTAAAGAGCTTATTCCAGCGGAGCTTGTCATTACGGCCTGCATTAATACAGCTCCCTCACAGGTAGAGCTTCTTGTAGATAGCACTGCAACATCACTTCTTGGGACCATTAATTCTGTAGCCCCTCTGAAAAAGAAGGTCATTAACCAGAGGGAGTAGCTCAAGTAGTACAATTCAAATCTACACATATTGAAACAGAAAACTAGACAGCTGGAAAGAAAATCACATTCCAGCCAATGTGTGGAAGACCGTCAAACTTGGAAAAATAGTTTACTAATGTATAAAAAAGAACGTAGAACTTCGTAGCACCAGAAGGGCATATTACTCCTCATTAATAGAAAGGAACAATAATAATCCTAGATTCCTCTTTAATACTGTAGCCAGGCTAACTAAAAAACCATAGTGCTGTTGAGCCATGCATCCCCCCCGACTCTCAGAAGTGATGATTTCTTAACTGTCTTCACTGATAAGATTGTGAACATCAGTACGAGGATTGGCAGTAATACTTCATCAAGTACAGTTTCTCTTCTAGCAACCTCCACACCTAAAGTATGTTTGGACAGCTTCTCCCCCATTCAACTCTCACAGTTAACTTCAGTCATTACCTCATCCAAGTCATTGACCTGTTTGACCCAGTCCCAACTAGACTGCTTAAGGATGTCTTTCCCTTAGTTAACATTTCTATATTGAACCAGATCAATCTCTCTTTAGTCACAGGTAATGTACCACAGGTCTTTAAGGTTGCTGTCATCAAACCACTATTAAAGAAGCCTTCCCTTGACCCAAATGTATTAGTTAATTACAGACCTATATCCAACCTTCCATACATCTCCAAGAGCCTTGAGAAAGTTGTCCTAGAGCAGCTACATCGACATCTCCACTCTAACGACCTTTTTGAAGCTTTCCAGTCTGGATTTAGAGAACACCATAGTACTGAAACAGCACTGATAAAAGTTTGAAAGAACCTTCTCCTGGCATCCGATAGAGGTCTTGTCTCCACACTTGTACTTCTACGTCTCAGTGCTGCATTTGATACCATTGATCACAACATTCTTCTCCAGAGACTGGATCATGAAATTGGGATTAAAGGATCCGCCGTTCGATGGTTCAAGTCATATTTATCCGACGCATAACATCAATTTTCATTGTTATCAGAATCAGAATCATCTTCATTACCATGTAAGTGAAGAGGTTTCACATTACTAGGAATTTGTCTTGGTGATAGGTGCATACATAGAACGTAAGAATGAGTAACATATAGAAAAATTAGTCCATGCATTCATTACCTCCAGGCTGGATTATTGTAATTCTCTTCTACATTTTCATTGTTATGCAGATGACACACAATTATCAATGAAACCAGAAGAAACAAATCATCTAGTCAAACGTCAGGCATGTCTGAAAGACATAAAAACCTGGATGACTTGCAATTTCATACTTCTAAATTCAGACAAAACTGAAGTTATTGTTCTGGGCACCATCGCCAAGTACTTGCTCAAGGGGGAATGTTGGGTTCTCTATATTACAGTTTAATTAAAGAGTTTAGTCTAGACCTGCTCTAATTGGAAAGTGTCATGAGATAACTTTTGTTGTGAATTGGCGCTATATAAATAAACTGAATTGAATTGAATTGAATTTGCATTTTATGTAGTTCATGCTTGAGAAAACAAGCTTGCATGCAAAGCTGGACAAGACTCCAATGTTGGAGTAGGGTGTTCAGGGTTGTGACTTGGAAGGATAATGTGTTTTGTTTTTTTTCCTTTCTGAACTCACAGAATCTTTCCCCAAATACAGTTGTCTTTGCAATGATTACACACTGTAAATACTCAATCAAATAACTTATCTGATTGTGTGCTTTTTTGAACTCTCTCAGAGAGGTGGAGTGAGAATGAGTACCTCTCTGTCCATCAGAGAGGTACAGCAAATGCTCAAATGCCCAAATGTGCTCAAATGCCAAAACATCCTCCAGAATCTGCAGGGCTGTTCTTCCTTTTCCCTGAAGACTTTTGTTTAGCACCTCTATGCATTCAGGAGGAAACATTTAAGCGCACAGTGCTTCATGTTGTAGAATGCAGTGAAGTGTCGGCAGCTTTTGATCTAGGAAGTTCTAAAGTAAAGTCACAAACCCCTTCTGTGCTCCTGTCATACTTGGTGCCCCATCAGTAGTCACTGACATCATGTGGATGGTGTTCATTTCTTTGGCTTTTAAACAATTCAACACAGCCTCACAAATGTCCTTCCCCCATGTTTGGCCTTTGAGTGATATAAACTTAATGTTTTCTTCCTGTGGCCTATCAGAGTTCACATATCTGCATAACAGTGCTATTTGCTTGATATCATTTCCATCTTTAGACTCATCATGGATGATTGAGAATGCTGGAGCTGAATTAATATCTGCAATTTGTTGACTGGTGGTTTGCTGCCATCTTTATGGCTCTGTCCTTGAGGATCTTCCAATTGTATTGTTACTGACTTTAAATCTTGTTTGCCTAATATTAGCTTTCTGAGTCTTAGCTGAGCCAAAGTAGTTATTGTTGAACTGAACCAATGAACCATTTGAGTTCCTGACACCTCATCAGGCATTACTTCATAGCATGCCGGTCAAGCCCGAACATTATAATCACCTAAATGCTAGGATAAAAATCATGTATTATTTTGGTATAATGAAAACTAGCAAGTACAAAATTACTCTGTGCCTCTCATTTTGAGACACATTTTCAATGTACTTGCAAGCAACTTCTACAACTATCTTATCGTACTATCCCTATAGACCCATTCCACTTTGACTACACTATTACAATTATTATATAACTATTTAAGAAATTGCACATTTCCAGTTGGGTGTTTAAATACAATTGTAGTCTTTTCCTCAAACATTTTCTTTCCCAAATACTTTTAGAAACTGACAACTCTTTTACTTGAAATATGATTTCATTCTACCATGACTTTTCTTAAAAATAGTGATATTTAAAATGGAAAATTTGGTTAATTAAAAGTTTCACAAAGTGCATAAAATAAGCACTGTAGAATGCCTAGACAGAAACAGAATAGAAAAATATATTCATATATAATATTTATTTCCATCCTTCACATGATATATTTATGGAAAGACAAAAAAATACCCATAAAGTGATTAGCTAGAGGTCTTTATTAGTCAACAAATGCTAGAAATATTACTATATGAGAGGGGAGCAAATATCATTGCTTCCTTCTCGTCTCCTCTGAAGTCATTAGCCTCCATTCACCTGACCCTTCATAGACCAGAAAAGAGGTCTCAGTGGTCAGGTTGGCTGCTGGGAGTGGACCACTTTCTGTGGGTCATGAAACCAAATTATGGAGTTAGGGAGAGGTCTGTTAAGAGACAACATTTCATGAAAGATCCAACTGCCCAAGGGCCTGCTTTTCAGATCGGTTATGATCACATACAACAGGTACCTTAGTAGTCATTCACAGTCTACCTCATGTGAGAAAAGATGCAACATCAAATGAGACATTTACATACATTTTCAATAGTCTTGAACTATCAAAAAACTGTTACTGTGACTAGATTTTACAACATCTTGTATTCACAAAGAAGTCTATGATTTGTTATGGAGCAGAGGGAACTCAAACTCAACAATGTGTCCTTCAAACATGTAAACATGCATTTGTGTACAATTATGAAATAGCCATTGAAAGCCAGACAAGGGCTGAGTAGCATAAATTTGACAAAAGCAACGAGGAAGCCTTTCATGATATCCTAGGCTACATTATTTTCTGGTTCTTGTGCTATGAAGTACAGGTGAAACATGATATCTAAATGTAAATTTTCCCACTGTGGGACTATTAAATTATCTTATTACACTCTACAATCTAGACATGTTAATTTCAGTTCAGTTTATTTATGTAGCTCCAATTCACAACGAAAAGTTATCTCATGACACTTTCCAATTAGAGCAGGTCTAGACCAAACTCTTTAATTAAACTTTAATTAATAGGTGCAGTTAATAATTTAACTAATAGAAAATGCAGCAAAGGCGGTTTGACATGCACTGGCCAATCAAATGCATGTAAGTAGATTACCTTACATACTGAATTAGGTATTTATTCTGTTTGGCTGACAGTTTCTGGGAGGAAGGACAAAATTATTGTTGCTGATTGCTGCAATGACATAATGTGTAATTAAGTTGAACTCCAATGTGTTTGCAATGCTGTTAAATTTATATATATATATATATTTATTATAAGAACCTCATAAGGCTTTTATTAAAACTTTTATGCAGTTTTTAGTGCTTATTTATAAGCATGTGTTGGAAATCTTATAGTCTAACAATAAATTAGTTTATTGGGAAATTATTCAAAGGCATTATAACACTTATGTCTTGATGACATATTAATAACCATTTCATAACGGCCTTATTACTTCTTATGAAAAGCTTATTACAAGGTATTCTAGCCAGGATTTTCCAGAAAAACCAATGTATGGACTCTCAGTCATTTCTTATGATGATGGTGACTATGCCCTCTGTATGTATTTTCTGATATTATTATTATTTTGCTGTGTTCAGGACATTCCTGGGCTTCAGCAATTGTGGAGATTGTCGATTGTCGATTCTCATTCCCAAGCCGTCATATACCAAGGGTGAGTGATGATGACCACGTTTTATTTTATAAATTTCTAATTATCTACCACTTATTGGTATACAGCAAACTCACCATTAAAGAAATCATGTTGCTGCTTTAATCCAAGCAAAGGCAGAATAAATCTGACAACATTATAAAAGATAACGTACACCTAACTTATACAAACTGGCAGCACTTTTTACGTAACAAAGAGGAATATTCGTAACAGCTCTGAGTAGGTTATAGAGACTGTCCATTGCTTGAACTGACCAATGTGCTTTGACCAGGCGCAATTAGGAAGGTTCATTTGGGGGAAAGGGGAAATTGGCACTGAGCGTAAACATGCTATGTCAGAAGTTACAGTATTCTTACAGTATTCTTACTAAATAAACAAGTTAAATCCACACATTCTGAACTAATTGGAGGAAGAGACTCATTTTGGGAATGTTGTAGAATCTGTGGGAAGGTGGAGGGCGTAGCTGGGTTAGTCCTCCCTTGTTGGCTCAGCCAGTGAGCTGTGGATGATGCTGCTGATGGACTCCACTCCCTCTCCTTGTAGGAAGGTGCGGTGGTCTCCCTCAATGGTGTGGATTGACACTTTGCCATCACATACCTGCAGAAAGACACAGGAGTCAACAGAACTTATTCATTCAGCAAATTATGTATCACATACTCATTTTCAAAATGTGCAGGTAAATGTCCGGTGTAATAAAAAATAACTCATATATATATCAGAGACAGATATTTTGGACAAATGCTTTGAACAGAGTTCACCATCCCAAGGGTCTGCAGGAAGAAGTCACTAACGTTAGCTTACAGAGTGACTTCGGGGCCTGCACCCAGAGGAATATACCTGAGCGTTCTCATTCATGCTTACAACCCTTCTCAGGCTCTACATTCAGCAAATGAACCGTTGTCTGGCTCTGCCATCCTTTCACAAAGGCACTGCGAAGCCAGACTTTTCTCCCACAACGTTCCATGCTACCAGCTACAGTAAGACCAGGGGCGTCCCTCTCTTTCTTTAAAAAGCAACTGACAACTCATCTCTTCCAACTCCACCTTCAACAACCCTACCCTCTAACACCCCTTCACTTTTTCACTGCTTTCCACTCTTGCTCTTCTACTTGAGCACTTTAAACTCTGTTTTAGCTCTTATTGCTTTAGTCTAATTCTGTTGTACTGAAACTTGTTGTTACTCATTCTGTAAGTCACTTTGGATAAAAGCGTCTGCTAAATGAAGCGTAATGTAATGTCATTACAGTTCTTGGTTACAGGGAAAGCAGACCTCTTGACCCTTTGGCATGCGATGACAGCAGACTGCTCCAGGGAGAGACTGAGTATAGGTATGAACACAGGAGCTAATAGACCAAGGTAGGATGCAAGTTTGAGGAGTTGTGTTGTTCTGACCAAGACTCTACCCTATCCTTTTACCTCCACTTAGCATCTTTGACCACATATCTCAGCCTGAACATGCCATCTTGCACTCCTCCAGAAGTCAGTAGCAGGTAGCAAATTGTTTCCTTTGTAATGTATGACGTTTTTCTCTCTCTCTTTCATCCTCCGTGTCATGTCTGCGTCTCTCTCCCTCTGCCCACCCCCACCCCTTCACCCTGACTATCAGTAGGATAGTTCTCCATTGTGAGACGGGCCCTGCTTAAGGTTACTTCCTGTTAAAAGGGAGTTTTTCCTTCCTTGTTTTTGATTAGGGGTTATATAAATGCAGGTAAGTTTAAGATGGACTTAACATTTAAAAATAGGCTCTTGAAATCTGTGCAAATGTGTGTGAGTTTATTTATGTACTGTACCTCACTGAGCTTGTAGTCAACTCCCAGATTTTGTTCATATTCGCTGCTGGTTTTGGCACGCAGCAGTGTCACATCGCCATGGTACTTTGCTGCAGGCACATAGCCATCTGCAGCCTTCAGCTTGTAATAGAAAGTAGTGGCTGCAAACTGAAGAGACTCTTGGTTGACGTTCTTGTGGTGGGATGTAATTAGGTCAACTGCAATTTTGACACGGGCCTCCAGGTCTGACAGGGGGAGAAGTATCTCCAGAAGCTGCAGAATGAGAAGGGACAATTATAAATTAGATAGGGACTACTGCAGGAATTTACCTGTTAAAGCAATATACACTGATCAGCCACAATGTTAACATCACTGATAAAGGGAACAACATTAATAATGTGTTCACAATTCAATATTTTAAGTGAAAACATTGGGTTCTGGCAATCATGTAGATATGTACCCCTTCGCTTTTCAAAAACAGCTCAGGAATATCTCAAGAAATATATCAGCTTTGCGGCTATAATAGCCTCCACTCTTTTGGGAAGGCTTTCCACAAGATGTAGGAGTGTTTCTGTGGTAATTTTTGCTCATTCATGCAGTAGAGCATTTGTGAGATCAGGCACTGATGTTTGACAAAACATGAGCTGGGGTACAGTCATGGTGGAATAGAAAAGGGCCTTACCCAAACTTAACTTCTGCCACAAAGTTGGGAGCTTTTTTTGGGGGGAGGGGGTGATGTTAATAGTTTTATGACTATTAATGATTATTTTCAATATCAGTGATCTGCTAATAACCAAATCTTCTCCAAACTGCACACAATATTAGCATACAAATGTCTTCAGCCCAGGACTCTTGTCAAATAA
Source organism: Scatophagus argus (assembly GCF_020382885.2). NCBI lineage: Eukaryota > Metazoa > Chordata > Actinopteri > Scatophagidae > Scatophagus > Scatophagus argus. The sequence continues at coordinate 327,897 of NC_058513.1, read as the reverse complement.
CCTTGGGACAAATTTTGCTGCAATCAAAGCACCTCCATTCCAAGAGTGGGGTGTGTTTGGTGCTATGGAGCCAGAAGAAAGCCCACTCAAAAACAGAATGAACTGTTCCGTTAATTGCATCCACTGATTCTCAGGATAGGTAATATATATTGAAAATAGAATGAATGGGTATACAATTCTGAAGTGTGTTTCTTTCAAATATACTATAGATATAGAATTACCCCTATATGGCTGGAGACCAGTTCTCTCTCCCCACAAAGAAATTATTCAGTAATCACTGTGGTGAGGAGCGTTAAGTATCCTCTTTATTCCAAAACACATCTCCTATACTGAAAAAAAATTGCAACAAGTTCTTACTCTGGCTTTTTCCCTTCGGGCTCTTCCCTTCTGACTTTTTTCTATGTGTGTTTTTTTTCTTCTGATATTTTCCATACAATTATCTTTGTGAGCCTATAGTTTACGTTTGTATAGGGCATGATTACAACTGTGGTGAAGGAGGCATGTGTTTGATTTTCTTGCCTGTCATTCAAAAATAGCCGTCCTGGTGAAATAAAGGTAAATAAAATATATTTAAAAATTCCACTCTTCACTGCTGTGGCCAAAAATAAGGCAGTAAACTTAAAACATGCCACATTAAAATATATGACAGAACTCCATTCAAGTGTTATGTCATACAACCCCCATTTTAAAAAAGCTGAGTTGTTATGCAAAACATACATAATCACATTTTTGTGATAATCGCTAACCTTTTTGTCAAATACTTAACTGAAAAGCTAATGTACAAAGATGATATATTAAATGTTTTACCTCATCAACATTATCAGTCTTTGTAAATGCTTATTTTGAATTTGATGGCAGCAACATGTTTCAGTTTATTTGCCAATGATTGCATATTTTTATATTTTACAGTGTTCCAATTATTATGGAGTTGGTTGGTTTCAATGTTAATGACGGAATTCTTACAATTACTCGAGGAAATAAATTGGATAGACACATTTCCCTTAATTTAGGGTGAAGACTATATCACCATGGCTTTGAAGTCATCGATGTTTAAAACTGCACAAGATGTAGAGACCAGGTGGCTGATGACACAATACACAAGGCTGAAACTAGCACATGTGAGCATGTTCATCCTCTGCCATTCTTGTTGGCAGATGTAAAATATTCACAATAATCAAAGCAAAACAGTTTGAGAAGTCAGTCTTCTATTGAGTTTTTGACTGGATGTTCTATCTGCTATCTATAACATGAACATCTGAAACTCACTTAAATGATGTGACTGATGAAAATCTTTGTTGAGTGTGTGTGCACATGTGTTAGAGACTTGTCGTACCTTGTTGTACTCAATGCCAGTGAACTGCTGGATGAAGGCACACAGAGCTTCAGTTTCAGCTTCAGACTCTTTTCCTGGTGTCAACTTGGCCCTGTATGTCTGGAAACCAAACACAGAGTTAACAACCTGGGGATAATATACGTATAATACATAGTATATTTTGTTTTTAATAATTAATACATTATAATTTGCTGGTATATATGTGTGTATATTTTGTTTGTATTGCATATCTCGTTTTAGTATTAAATACACTACAGTTTATATCCTATTTTCTATTTTTTGCTACTTCATTCATTCGTTCATTTCTGTACTTACAGTATTCTGTCCTGAAATGCTGTAATACACAAATTTCTCTTCTGATGATCAATAAAGGATTATGTTATCTTACAATTTAAATATCAATTTGTTAAATGTACATTAAATGCACACTTAATTTCTGCTATGTTTTGAAACATCAACACCACAACACCGCATTATGGTTTATTTATAAGCCCACTCATGTTAGGCTCTTTAAAAGAAATATGAATGATACAAAATTTAGGAAATAAAAAGTAAAATATTTTCTTTCCACAGTATGTCTCTCTCATATTCTCAAAAATACAAATAGAAAAATTGTAATATTTCCCTTTTCTGGAATGGAACTCTCAAAATCATGCAATAAACTAGATCATATTGTAGAATCGCAACAGACCGTTGATGACTGGTGTGTGTGTGTGTGTGTGTGTGTGTGCGTGTAGCTCTTTTCTCTTACCTGTGTATACGCTGCCACATAGGAATGTGATCCATCAAACAGAAAGAGACACTCCACAGGCAAATTATGGGTCTGAAGCTGAGAGCACATTTCAAAAGCCACACAAGCACCAAAGGAGTAGCCAGCAATTCGGTATGGCCCGTCTGACTGAATCTGTCTGATGCAATTCAGATAGTAGGCTGCCAGGGACTGGATGCTATCCAGAGGAGCAGCTTGAGGAGAGGAGATAAACTAAGATGTACTTGGTTGTACCTTGTGCAATATAATACATATACAAAATACACATAAGCAATACACAGTCAGTAATGACCAGAGATATGAGTTGAACAACCTGTGACTCAGCATCGGCATTAATTGTGTTATTTAGAACTTGTTATTAGCAATCCAGAGATAAAGTTCTAAGTAGCAGGTGGCCAAGTTCATTATTATCATGTTTACATATGTTGGGAATCTTGGTAACAGATAAGAATATCATGATTGGTAAGAAAGAGGATCCTTGAAAGACTCAGTTGTTTACAAAAAAGGATTGTCAAAAGGATATTGCTACATGGAGTTAGGAACACTTCACTTAACTGTTATCAGTTTTGTTTGAATATCATTAAATTAAATTACACAGTGCCCTAACTTCTTTGGGGTAGCACTTGTATTGTGCTTATTTTTTTTTATTTTTCTCTTGGCCTTACATGGGAATGAGTGTGTGTGTGTGAAGAAAAGAATACCTTTGGTGCACTGCAGGCCATAGCAAGGTACACTAAGCTTGAGAGCAAGGGTCTTAAAGGCGGCAATGGAGCCCTCGATGGGATGAACAAGGAACAGTGGCCTCTCCTGGCTCTGAACCTTGTTGAGTGGTGTAACCGTGGGGCCGTTGGGGTTGACTAACAGCTGGGAAAAATCAGACTCCAACAAAGAGTGAATGCCATCCCTCTTAGCTGCAGCGTGGCGAGATTCTGGATAGTTGGATAGAATCGAGGACAAAAAAACTCATTCTTTCTGTACTTGACTTGGCTATGGACAAGTAAAAAGCCATATTCTACAAAGAACTGGATTTGGGAATAAAATCTCTTAAGAACTATGTACACCATTTTAGCATGTATCTGTGCATACATACATATGTGCATGATTTAGGAGCAAGCTATAATACCATTTGATCCACCTAGTTTGCTATTGGCCAGCTCTCGCAGCTTGTTGATGGTGAGCTGGCGGATCTCCCTCATGGTCATAACAATGTCGTAGTCACGCTCCAGAGTCTGGCGGACCTCCACACCCATCAAGGAGTCCAAGCCCAGATCAGCGAGTGATGTATCAGTGTTCAGGTTGTTCACATCCTGCACACCTGAGAGTGAAGGACACAGTGAAAGTCCTTTAAGCTTACCTGGTTAAAATTAGATGAAGAAATTAACAAGACTACGTGAAAACCTAGCATTTAACTAGGCCATGTAAGGTCATCATGTGAATGTGGCCAACATGTTACAGGGGCCACTTATGTACACTGGTACAGCACTGACAGTACTCTCAGGACCTGCAGTTGGTAAATGGTAACAAAAAATATGCTGTGCAACTTTATATACAAGTGTTATTTTGAGTATTTGTACTTTTTCATTCATCTCAGCACAGTGTAAAAAAAAACTTCAAATTCACAGCAGGCCTGCCTAAAAATTAGACTCTCATTGTCTGGTGTCTTTGAGACTTTTCAAGTCAGTCTACATCGCAAAGGTACCACAACACTTCTAAAGTTCAAATTCATAGCAACAGATGGTAAGCCTGATTACTTCTCGTTTCAAGATTGTCTGTCTTTGTTGATAGTGATTTGTATAGCTTAGTTCTTACCCAGAATGTGAGCTACAGCATCCACCAAGTTTCTCTGGTTTCCTGTCTCGTTCTTTGCCACTGTCCTCTCTGCCAGGACAAAGCTAGACATCACTGGCTGCTGCTGGCACAGGAAGAGGTCCAGCACCTCCAGACAGGATGTGATACGCTGTGGTAGGGTGCCACCAATTACTGTCTCATTGCCACCCATTGTCTCCAGGACCACGCCCACATCACCAATTGCACCCCACTGGACTGCCAGTCCAGGTAGGCCATCGTAGCGGCGTTGTTCACACACACGCTCCATGGCTGAGTTGGCGTAACCATAGTTACTCTGGCCGGCATTGCCACGACCGCAGCTGACTGAGGAGAAGGCCACGAAGTAGCTGAGGTCTGGACATGATTTTCTTGTGACACTGAAATGGAAAGAGGAAATGGATGTGAATGCATCAAGATTGATGGAGAAAAATCACAGTCCTTAATTCAAGTTTCTTGATTTAAAAAGAAGGATGATTGTGTGCGTCTTACTTGTCCAGGTTAATGATGCCGTCATATTTGGGTTTGTTAACATCAAGGAAGAGTTGAGGAGACAGATTCTCCAACATGCCATCTTTCAACACCTGGGAATAACATACCAGACATGTAAATGAAATCTAGTTTAAAATGGATTCACTGCAAAGAGTTCTCTTTCATAATATTTTGCTCGATGTCTCACTATGGGATGCACGCCTTGCTGCAGACCTCATCAATCTCATTATGCTAATCCTGATTGGCTGGTGAAATGTGTCCGTCTGCCCCAGGTAGTACCATCTACCTTAAATAGTTCATGCGGACGACAAAACGTTATTCAAACACCTCTTCTCACTCGGAGCATATCTCGTGTCCTGGGCTAGCTAGCTTAACTGTCCACAGACCGATCTTATTTAGCCGGGCGCTACCTAGCTTTGGAGATTTTTGCTTCATTGGGCACACCATTTTCTGTGCTTTCCTTGGCCCACCACGGTTTGGTTCGCACTGTCCTCGTCGTCCCACTACGGCTGTTCGAGTTTCGAGCGCTAGCACACCAGCTATTCCCTTGGTTTCTTCAGAGTAGCACACCAGCTACCTGCCTTTACTCCCTGCCTGCACACCAGCTCGCGAGGAATGGAGGCTAGAACCCCTCACACCAGAGGACACAGAGACTCTGGGGCCCGTCCCTGACACTGTGGGAATAAGATATTGAGCAAGGATCCACACCAGACCTAGTTGCCTAGGGCTGGAACATGTCTGGCTGGCTATCGACGTCCCTGGCTCGTGTCAAAACTGTGCGGTGTTCACCGTTAAGAGTCTCCGCAGACAGCTAGCCTGCCAGTCTAGCTTGTCTGGAAATGACATGACTACCTCTCTTCCGATGGCGCCGCCGTTGAAGGTGGAGTGGAGAGGGGGGTCGTTGCGCTGGCGGCAACTGAGGCTAGCGTCAGCTGGGGCTCCCAGCTTGACCTAGCTGCAGACCCCCCGCAGGAGGAAGACGTCTCGTCACTGGACTATGGGGACGATGAAGATGGCGCCTCAGAATTCCTCATATTAGAGGATGAAGACGAGGACGACATCTTCATGACTCCGGCTCAGGCTGCACAGCCCATGGCCTCTGTCGCCTCTCGGGACGGAGGTGAGAGCAGCACAGCATCTTCTCCCCTCCCCAGCTCGGACTTGCTCGACGTGTGCAAACGCGCTGCTGCCCGGCTGTCCATCCCCTGGCCTGCTGTCGTAGCTGAGACCTCCAGATCCAGCTATGATGGGAAGAAATTGCCCTTGGCCAAGAGCGCGACGAAGCAATTTGTCCCTGTCTTCCCAGAGCTGCTGGATGAGGTGGTGTGCTCATGGAGAGACCGCCCCTTACAGCAGCAGGAGCCCGATCCCCGGGGCCTCATCCCTCGACTGAGAGGCGATGGAGAGCCTGGGTCACCTTCACACCCAGCTGTCGGCGTTGTCCTCCAGCAGCCCCAGCCTGCTGTCCAAGTCTGACCATTTTCAGTCAGCCCTGACTGAAAAGGCGTACAAGGCGGTGGCGCTTTCGACCAATTAGACCAATGAGGCGCTCAATGTCCTCTCCCTGCTTGCGGTTTATCAGGCTGCGTTATGCACGGTCTGAGCCAAGGGAAAGGCGCTGGTGACAGGAATTGTCGTGGTGGCTCAAACTCGCCAACCTGTCAGACAGAGAGAAGAATGACATCCTGGACATGCCCATTGTCCTGGAGGGGATATTTGGCTCTGGCAGGACGTTACCCGTTAGCCAGTTCCACATGTTCGGCTTTTGAGCATGCTCCGGGCCCACCACGCCCCCATCTCCCGGCTGCCACGGATCGTGCCAGAGTAAACCAGGAGACACAGACATTTGACGGCAGAAAGTCTGTCCAGAGTGAGAGCACGGCCACGCACTGATTTTGACAGCTCTGCATTGGCCTGCGATGCATTGGCTGGCGGAGATATATCAGTTGATGTGCGCTCAGCCCTTGCAGCTCCCGCTGCACAGGGACCTGCTATTGCAGGGGGGAGGGACTGTTTTCCACCCGCACCCAGAACGCCTGGCACTGTGGGTTTGGCCCCTGAGTGGCTAAATCTGTCAGCTGTGGGTCTTTCACAGCAGGTGATTTCCACTATACAAAGTGCTCGAGCCTCCTCCACTAGGTCTCTGTGTGACTGTAAGTGGAGAGTGTTTGAGGGGTGGTGTCACAGAAACGGCCACATTCCCTTTCAGTGTCCAGTAGGAGTGATACTGTCATTCTTGCAGGACCTGATTGACAAACGAAAAGCCTTCTCCACAGTTAAAGCGTGCTTGGCAGCTATCGCCGTCTGTCATGTGGGTTGGGTTTGGGAAGCAAACAACGAGCCAGCACCTGCTGGTTTGCCGTTTTATGAAGCAGGCTTCTCCCCGTGTCCAGACTGCTGGTATCTGCTGGATCTGGCTGTGGTTTTGGAGGGGCTTAAGGGCCCTCCTTTTGAACCACTGGAGGGGGCAGACTTGAAACACGTGTCTCTCAAGACAGTGTTATTGCTGGCTCTGGCTTTGGCTAAACGGGTTAGCGGCAGTGCGCATATACATGGAGAAGATGAGAGGTGTCAGGAGGAGCGATCAGCTGTTCGTCTCTTGGGCTAACCCTCATAAGGGGAAACCTGTCACAAAGCAGTGTCTGTCCCACTGGGTGGTGGAGGCAAATGGTTTGGCTTATACGAGTCAGGGTTTGCACCTGTGGGACTGCAAGCGCATTAGACTAGTGGCATGGCCGCATCCTGGGCCTTATTCAGGGGAGTTTCTGCTCAGGACATCTGTGCTCCGTTTCCATATGTTGGACGTCTCTGCTCTGTGCGTGGCACGAGCAGTTTTGTTGTCCTGATTGGAACAGAGTATTTTTCCCTGTGGGTTGGTGGACACTTGATAAGCTTGTCTGGAAATATGGGAGCAACCATATCCCATAGTGAGACATCAAGTGAAATATTATGAAAGAGAACTTCAGGTTATTTACATAACCCCTGTTCTCTGAGTAATATGAGTGAGATGTCTCACCAGACAACCCTTCTTGCTTGGGCGAGTGAGAAGAGGTGCTTATCTTGCCATTGTATGAACCATCACACTGCTTGCACTACATCATTCCACTGTTTGCACTACATGTATATATATATTTATCTCGTTTTTTGGGTTTTTTTTTTCCTTCTTGTAAATACTTTATTCTTCATTTTTTATCATTATTATTTGTTATTTTGTATTTGTATGGTACACAGGAGAGAGAAAATCCAGAGTCAAATTCCTTGTATGATCACACGTACTTGGGAAATAAAGCTGATTCTGATTCTGAATAACATGCTGTCATCCGCATGAACTATTTAAGGTAGATGGTACTACCTGGGGCAGACGAACACTTTTCACCAGCCAATCAGGATTGGTGTAATGAGATTGATGCTTCTGAGGTGCAGCGAGGCATGTGTCCCATAGTGAGACATCTCACTCATATTACTCCTCGAGAACAGGGGTTATGCAAATAACCTAAAGTTTTTAATCAAGATTAAATTGTCTGACCATTCCAACAGCTGGGTTACAACTACTTCAGTTTAACATGAATTTGTGCATGCTGAGATTTTATGAAAGTTCTTTGACATGTTCATTGCTGGTATTTGTTTCACATTTGCAAATGAAAACAAATAAATTAAAATAAACATATATTATTTCAGATTTACAATGTCACTGGTTCCTTAACAAGGACACAAAAGGACCCAGGTCTACTGGGTTGGGGTGTTACCATTGCTAGGTGGAAGATACCACCAACTGGGCCCAATGTACAGGCTTCAGTGATGAGTTGCTCTGTTCCCTTCAGTGTGCTGACATCACTGGTCGACACCAGCACCTCCACATCTTGACTCTGCCATTCGCGCACTCGCATAGCCTGGTAACCTATCAACAATTAAAGTGGTGAAAAAAAAGGTACAGCAAAAGCCAAATTACTGTCACATGGTGCACCAGTTTGTATCACTTAAGATCCAAGTTTATATCCATGTAAAACACAGCCAGATTTTAAGATACTAATTGTTGTGTCTGTGTGTATCTGCCCCTATCAAAGACTGACAGGAAGTTATGACCTATCTACTAAGAGATCATTAACACAGTTTCATTGGCAAAAAACAGCAAAGTGATCAAATGCAACAATCTTGTGTATAACTATGTTTAACTACAAAAATGTTTCTTAGCTGTGAAGTATTCTGTTTCTATTTAGTAGAAAATAATCTCAACTAATATGGGGCAGTTGTGGCCTAAAGGCTGAAGTAGGAAGCTTGTGACCATAAGCTAGCTAGCTCTGATTCCCAGGGAAAGTAAAAGTGAAAAGGTTCCCTGACTGATTCATTCATTAATTTTCTATACTGCTTATCCGTCAGGGTCGCGGGGGAGCTGAAGCCTATCCCAGCTGACTACGGGTGAGAGGCGGGGTACACCCTGGACTGGTAGCCAGACAATCGCAGAGCCGACACACAAAGACAGACAATCACACATTCACCCCTAGGGACAATATAAAGTAGCCAATTAACCTAATGTGCATGTTTTTGGGATTGTGGGAGGAAGCTGGAGTACACGGAGAAAACCCGTGGAGGCATAGGGGGAACATGCAAACTCCACATAGAAGGGCCCAGACCGGGATTCAAACCTGGAACCCTCTTGCTATGAGGCGACAGTGCTAACCACTGCACCACCGTGCTGCCCTTAGGTGCTAACAGTATTGAATTGAATGTTCTGAGGCGGCTGAGTAAGTGAAAAGCTCTAGTGCTGGTCTAACGTAGTGAGAGCAGTAAGTGGATGCAGGTATTAGCTGTTTTTGCTTTTTCTCTTTTTTTTTTGTTTTTTATTTTTGTTGCATTTCTTGTGGCTCATTTTATCATTTTATTAATAATTTTGTTAATAAATCCCATCACTTTGCCACAACCCCTGTCTAGTGAGTTATTCGCAAGTAACTTGTGTAAACTGTTCTTTCATCTCTTGTCACATGCTATGTAACAAAACACTGTCAAAATGAATGTCAGTTCACTGGCTCTGCATGGCTCTACAGTTCTGTTTAGCATCACCACTTTAACACTAACGTTTTTTCCCTTTTGAGTTCTCTATGGTCAAGCAACACGGTGGTGTAAACCACATACTCATTTAACACACAAATAATCTCAATTAATCTGAGCACTAACTGCAGCAGCCTTTTGTCATTGTGCTTTACCATTCCTGATCCCTGATCTGGAAGTCAGCACCAGCTTGCGGGCTCCTCTCTCTGTCAGCCACTGAGCAAGCTCCAGACCAAAGCCTCCCAGTCCACCACTGATGATGTAGGAGTGAGAGGCAAGGCAGAAAGTGCGACAGATAGCTGGAAAAGACAAAGGGGAAGCAGTCTGAACAGCTGCACCCCTCTCCTCATATCGGACCTGTGTGAAGACAAGAACCAGTCAGAGGTTAAGGAAGCGGTGCAGTATTTTCCAGTCACAGCAATTTAACAGTTATGTAATCTTAATAAGAATCTGGGACCATTGGGAACAATCTATAGTCCTCTCACACTAGTATCAAAGGCTGAAGTCAGAGGTGAAACTGACTGACCTGCAGGAGGACTTTGCCAATGTGCTTGCCCTGAGCCATGTATCTGAATGCTTCCTCCACTTGGTCCCTCTCAAACACTGTGGACTTCAGAGGCTGAACTACACCACCAATAATGCCTTCCTTCAGCAATTCGTACACTTCCTCCCACTCCTGGTTTCCCTCTTCAAAAAGAGCATCCAGCAGGATGCCGTGGAATGCCACATTCTTCAGGAACAGAGCCATGCCTGGACAGATCACAACAGCATAACATTTTTCAGTGTTGATCATGGCAAAGGGGAACCACATCTTGGACAGCTGGCACTTGTATGCAAAATATGTGTTGTGGTGTAAGTAGCATTTATGCTGAGTACGGTCAATGTGACACAGGCACAGTTGTTTGTGCGTCTTTTGATGAATCTGATTTTTCTCAGCCCATTTTTTTTTTTATCTATTAGTAATAATCTTGTTTACCACTTACAGATATAACTGAAGACCAATTGTCCATAAAATCCTAACTGCAATACCATTTTGGGTTGCTGAACAAAAAATGAAGGATAGCCCAATTCTATGTCCAATCCTAAACAGGACTAAACAAAAAATAAAATAAAATATCTGGACTCATGCTCACTCTAATCAGGGCCCTGAAGGCCTAGAATCCATGAAACCTCCATAAGACAGAATCATGACTGCTGTAGTGGATGTAAACAAAATTATTTACTGAGATTACTTAGAACATTAAACTAACTTGAAACCTACTTTTAGATATTTATTAGGCTACATTAAAAGCCAAACTGACACTTGCACAGTTACCATAACCTAGAGGCATCCTACTGACCCAGCAAGGAGTTGTTGGACAGGTCGTATTTGCCAATCTCCAGGAATCGTCCATGCCTGGCAAGGCAGCGAATACTAGCCTGCAGCTTCTCTTCAGCCAGAGAGTTCAGCACCACATCCACGCCTGAAACAAGCACATAGCAAATGCTAGGTATGTCACAAAAAGTGTACTCTGTACTGTACAGTGTACTGAAAGTATTCTAAACATTGCACTGCAAGGCTGTCTCAATATGTGCACTGTGGAAATGTCGATCTCAGGACATGGAAACCAAACCTTTTTTTTTTTCCCACCACTGTTAAAAAATTTACTTTGTGGTGAAGTAATTTCACCTGTTTCAAAAATGAGTTTATTTTAAAATGTACTATTATGGTATTTTTAATCTTAGCCAACATTTTCTTTGAAACTAAATGTAGAACTTTACATATACATACATGAAAGATGTATGCTATGCAGAACAGTGTTTTTTAAAAGGTAGCTCTTATTTAATATAAGACAAGATAATCCTTTACTGAAATACAAAAGAGACAACATGTTGAGCTTGTTTGAAGCATGGTAGGGTGGAACACAACTCGTTCCTACAGAAAGAGGTGTACTACCTTTGCCCTGTGTGTGGAGCAAGATGTGCTTTTCAAAAGATGTGTCTCTGGAGTTAGTGAAGGATTCTGCTGAGAGCTGAGGGAACCTCTCCTGTAGGTAGGCCTTCTTCTCCACAGAGCCTAGTGATACCAGAGAAAAAATAAGTTAGGGTTAAAATGATTCTGATCAGACACAGTATTATCTGACATATTAGATACTACATCAGAATTCTGACTTTGTAGGTCATCTTAACTGTAGATGTAACCCTAAAGTCTCTCATAACAATAAGACACTAGCCATAATTTTGAGAAGAAAATATTCAATAAAAACAAAGTGTAGGATTTTCATGCATTATTAGCAGAAATTGTCATTCATATGAAAAAAGCAAATGAATAAACAGTCATATCAGAATGTTTTGTCATTATGATATTGTGTAACGTGTGTAAAAATACTTACCAACAGAAGTGAAGACTTTACATTTCCTGCTCAGTGCTATGGCAATGGCAGCCTGGCCGACCCCTCCTGACCCAGAGTGGATAAGAACAGCCTCTCCGGGTCTGAGCCTGCCACGCACAACCAGAGAGTAGTAGGCTGTGGCATAGACCACTGGTACTGTGGCGGCCTGTTCCAGTGTCCTGCACACAAAAAATGTGCATCATGAAAACTATTTGTTTATTTAGTGTGAGGTGACTATTTCTTGTACTGTTATCAGACAACTTTCACATACAACAACTTTTATTTATTTATCCATTGATCAATTTTCTATGGTGCATTTTCTTTTCAGGGTCATGGGAGGCTGGTACACACCCTGTACTGGTCATCAGGCAATCACAGAACTTAAGTGTTTGCTCAGTGTTAAAATCTGCCGCAGCTAACCTGCACACCGGCTGTTTTCTTTTAATCTACCTCGCAAGGGCACACGCCAACGCGTGCACATGCATGCACACGCACACAGCACATTTAAAATGTGACACTGACCAGTTGGAGGGAACATCCCAGAGAAAGCGTTTGTCAGCATCCACACTTGTTGCCAGGCCTTTAGCAGGTAGCAGCCCCATCACACGTCTACCAGTGGGGTCACAACCAGAAAACTCCATACCCAACATGCACTGCTGCAGAGCTAGGTCACCTAGACATTGTATGATTAACAGGACAAGTTAGTTGTCTAAAAGCGGTCACTCCATGTCCAATTTGACTGCTGTTATATCAGTATTAGTGTGGTCTATTATAACAAAAGCAACCCACAAGGTGCAGTTACGATTATAAGAACCAAGACAAAGTGTCTTCTACACACTTTACCTGGAATAGCGTCCGGTGGCAGTTTGCCAGTAGCCAGCATTATATCTCTGAAGTTGAGTGAGCTGTAGTAGACATGACACCGTTGCATGTTTGAGTTGCTTCTCACAAAGTGGTGGAGAGGTGAGGCAATCCAGCGCAGAGAAGACAGGTCACCACGAGTCAAAACATTGACATAAGCCTCCTCTGTCAGCTTTTGATTTAGATCTGAAAACAGACAAATATTTTAAAGAAAGTGTGATGTTATGTCAATTAAAGAGATTTTTTTCTGGTAAATTATGGTTTAACTGATATTTCTGTCAGCATGTGCTATGGTTTTGAATTACATACACAAACAATAGTGAATACCTTGAATCTACCCATTTTCCCAAGAGTCTGAGATATTTTACTGTTCTCTCCTATTGTCCTCCTGTGTAAATATTTTCCCATAAATCTCTTGTATTTATAACCTTTCCAAAAACTTGGCGGTAACATTGACAACAGTTACAGCTGCCCTGTATATTTGATGTGTTTGCTACATTCCCCTTCTAGTGATGAATTATCATTCGATCAAATGGCACCTGCCAATAATGCAAAAAAAAAAAGAATGGCATAGTGAGGATGAATGAAAAGGGGATTAACTGGGGATGAGAGGGATGGAGCATCTGCCAAAAACAGTAAAAGTTTTCGTGAACATCTCACTGCATTAGCTACACAGTGGTATGTGAACACTACACAGTAGTGCTGCAAAAATGAACATAAAAAGTTTATTGTACATAACCAAAGTTTTACAATAAATCTGTAATCAAACAACCTAGTTTGTCGTTGTTGTTGTGTTGGAGTCAGAATAAGAACTATTTTAATACCGTGAGTGATGAGTTGGTGCCTAAAGGCACCCCACTGTCCATCTCTGAACACGTTCATAACCAGGTCCCTTTCCAGCACTGATTGCATGGGCTGACTTGCAAGTTGAAGGCTCGGTTCCACTGAGGCCTCATTTAGATTGGACACAAACACACAGCTGGTGAAACATAAGGGCAGACCAGAAAAAGGTAATCAGTAAAAACACCCTCAGACTGGCTAAATACATGGATATATACATGAGACCAGAATATATATGTGCAGCTGTACTGACTAAACCGAGTTGCAAAGATTAACCAAAGATTAAGATAGCAGATATGATAAACAAATAATTAACAAATAATAACTGTATATATTGTGGTTGTGGTTTTGTGATTTGTTTATTTAGGTTTGTGATTTAGGTGTGTTTTTTTACATGTTACACTTTGACTATGTTGTGCTAAGATTCTGGGACTGCAACAACACTGCTACTGAAGGGCAGATGAATGAGGACATGGCCCACCGTATTCGGTTGCCACCTGGTTCCTGTCGTAGACAGTTGACCATTCCCACGATGCCACAGTGAACTTGAGAAGCAGCCAACCACACTGGACAGTCTGAGGACTCCACCATCATTTCCTGCAACACAGCTCAACATAGTAACCCACAGTAATGACTAATGTCACATTTGTAAATGAAGACCAAAGTCACAAGGAAATTATTCTGACAAACTTTCATGGTTTCAATGTATATGTTGTGTAGGTTATGTATACTTGTCATTCTGACTTGAACAATGGTATTTCAGGACATTGTTGGACATTTGAAAGTCAGATACATGCAAATGGTTACATAACCCACCTTGAGTGTCTCCACCCACTTGTAGTCAGTGCTTTCCACAGGCAGGAAAATGGGCTGTTTTATCGGAGAGCGACGTCGACAGAGAAAGAGGGCTGAGCCATAAAAAGACTTCTTGACAGTCACCAGGCTGAGGGAAGCTTCAGAAAACACCTTCTCCCACTCAGTCTGGTGAGAGGAGAGAGGTAATATCAGCAAAACGTCACCTCCACTACACATTCATGTGATGTAAGCACATGTATGGTGTTACTGGATCAGAACATTGACATTGTCATGATGTCTATAAGATGATGTCTGAGATACACAACAAGGATAAGGAGTGTTTAAAAGTGACTTGAACACTGTCTCTACTGACCTGTGTGAGCAGTTCTCGCTGGCTGCTGCTTGAGAGGAAAAAAACTGTTTCCCCCAGAGTCTCTCCCTTCAGTAGAGTGTGGATGAGAACAAATCCCCCCTGTCTGGCTCCAGAGGCTAGATTTCTCACCAGCAGTGCAGGGTCTGCCGTTAGAGGGCCCCAGGCATGGTTACACAAAACCAGATCTGCCCCTCCAACAATGCCTCCAGGAACTGGGCCATTCAAGGGGTCCCACTGAGCTGAAGCAACTGCCAACTCTTCCAGGGTGGCCTGGTGAGGAGCCAGAAGATCCAGGTTGGTTGCAGTGGCAGTGTAATCCACACGCAGCATGGGATGGATGTTGAGGAGGGCTACCACACGAGAGAAGAGTTGGCCATCGCTGGAGAGAGCCTAGCAATGGTCAAAGAAGAGGGCTGAAGACTGCAACATATATTCTGAAGCATGATTTAGCTACTCTGCATTTGGATGGTTAGGTTTTGTCTATTGGGTCTTTAATTTTCAGTCTTACCTCCAGGACTTTAATTTTGCCAGGTGTGCTGTTTTCTATGGTGGTGTCCAGGCAGTGTCTGAGGGTTGGGCTGTCCAGCAGGCCCTGCAGCAAGCTGTCCTGCAGCAGACACGTCCTCTCTTTCTCCACCGTTTGTTCCAGTTCAGATCGTAGGTTCCCATTCAGCTCCAAGCCACAGAGCAGAGCCAGCAGCCGCACCAAACCAGGCTCAGAGGGCTCAGGGCTGGGAAGAGGGCTCTCTAATACCCCTTGTAGCCCTGGGATGGACAGTTTGACACCATGATGGGCCAATTTACGTTCCAATCTGTAGATTAAACCTATGGAGAAAGTACTGCAATGAGTTTGAAGCACATGTAGAGGCATATGGTACAAAAAATGTAAATAACAGTAATAATAGTATACATGTTGATTTTATGATTTGAATTAATTAATTTCTTTTAATCCAGCAGAAATAACCTTTGACTGCTCATCTTTACAATATAAAGCTTGCTTTTACTTCACAAATAAAGGAATTTTGATTCTGATCCTGATTTACAGAAAAAGACAAAGATGTTCATTACATCGGGGGCAGCTGTGGCCTAGAGGTTTGACAAGTGGCTTGTGACTGGCAGGAAAATTTTGGGTGTGGTGGAGTGATTAATGCTGCCCCCCTCAATAGCAGCCCACTGCTCCTGTGTGTTTCACTGCATGTTGCATGTGTGTGTGTTGTGATGGGTTAATTGGAAAGAAGTCATTTCCCAGCCAATGTATTTTCACTGTAATAAAATCAGATATGTTTATGTACTTTTACTAATAATTTAAACTTAATGTTAAACTGTCAACAGGTATATAATAGATATTTATTATGATCCCAACTGAATGTTGTCGATTGTGCAATGAAAAGTGGTAAGACACAAAAGAGAGTTTATTTGTGTACCTTTGCACAGCCTCAGCTGCTCCACAAGTTTTCCACTGGCTGTCAGGCACTCTGTCTCCACGTAGGGAACAAACACAAACTCCTCCAGGGTGGGGGGACTCTGCTGTTGCAGCCGACGGGGTGCTACAGTGGCGTGCAGACCACATATCTGAACCCCTCCAGCAACAAGGTTATCAAGGCAGCGGTTTATGCGCACATCAATAGCTATGGGAACAACAGAAAAATTTCAATTCAGATCTGATCAGATCTGTCCTTTAACTGTAATAATATGATAAACAAGAAAGTAAGTGTGTCTGTGTAGATTTATGTCCAGATACAGATCATACACCATGGTAGAATAGTTCCGTTAGACTGTTTGACGTGAAGTTTTCTGGAAGATGTTTCGCCTCTCATCCAAGAAACTTCTTCAGTTCTAACTGATGGTGGGGAGTACTGGAATATAAATACTGTGGGTGTGACAAAAGGCAATCGGGAACCAAACCTGTCTTATTTCTAAGAAGCTTCTGAGATAAGAGGCGAAACGTCTTCCAGAAAACTTCATGTCTAGTTGCCTGACGGAACTATTCTACCTTGACCATGACCTGGATGACTGAGAATCTCCATAGATATCATTCACCATCTATTTTGAACAGATTGATAATACACACCTTGTTTTGCATCAGTGTACTTGCAAACTTTCTGCAGATGAACAGCTGGATCAACACAAACTGAGCGGATTCTGGTTGGCAAACGCAGACTACGACCTGGTAGCCCAACCACAAACATCTGCAGCATGGTGTCAAGGAAGGTCACCCAGTTTCCTGTCCACTGCAGCTTCCCGCTGTCTCCTGAAAACAGCAAATCACATGACAATGGCCAATAGTGCAGCAAAAAGTATATCACCATAGGTGTGGGTGATGGTCTCTTAATGATGTCTTTTTTGTTGTCTTCTTGGTGTAATCTTTGTATTATAATAAACAAGTAATAAAAAATAATATGAGCTACACTAAAAACAAAAATCCATACACTGATCAAGCATAACATTATGATGATCTGCCTAATATGTAGTAGGTACCCCTTTTTCCACCAAAACAGCCCTAACCCATTGAGGCATGGACTCCACAAGACCTTTAAAAGTATGCTGTGGTATCTGCCACCAAACCATCAATAGGAGATGCTCCTGTAAGTTGCAAGGTGGGGCCACAGTGAATTGGAATTGCTTTTCCAGCAGATAACACAGATGCTTGATAGGACTGAGATCTGGAAAATTTGGAGGGCAAGCAACACTGAAAACTGTTTGCTGTGTTCCTCAAACCATTCTTGAACCATTTTTGCAGTGTCGCAGGGAGCATTATCCTGCTGAATGAGGCCACAGCCCTCAGAGAACACTGCTTCCATGAAGGCAAAACCATGATCAAAAGGAGCATGTTCTTGGTCAGCAACAATGTTTAGGTAGGTGGTATGTGTCAAAGTAACATCCATACAAATGTAAGACCCAAGGTTTTCCAGCAGAACATTGTCTCAAGCATCACACTGCCTCTGTCAGCTTCCCTTCTTCCCATAGTGTATACTAGTGCCGTGTCTTCCTCAAATAAGTGAAGCACACACACAAACACCCGGCCCTCTACAATATGGAGAATGGGCATGGAGCTGATGCTCACATGCCCATTGTAGGTGCCTTTGGTGGTGGACACGAGTCAGCAACGCTGACCGGTCTACATCTACGCACGCACTTGTGTGTTCTGACACCTTTTTGTCAGAACCAGCATTACCTTTTCAGCAATTTGAGCTACAGTAGCTCTTCTATTGGATTGGACAACGCAGGCCAGACTTCACTCATGAGCCTTGGCCACCTGTGACCCTGTCACCAGTTCACTGGTTTTCCTTCCTTTGCCCACTTTTGGTAGGTCCCAACCACTGCAGACTGAGAGCACCCCACAGGAGCTTCAGTTTTGGAGATGCTCTGACCCAGTTATCAGGCCATCAGAATTTGGTCCCAGGCAAAGTCCCTCAAATCTTTATGCTTGCCCATTTTTCCACTTCCAACACATCAACTTCAAGGCAAAATATTCACTTGCTGCCTAATATATACCATGCACTCACAGGTACATTGTAACAAGATAATTAATTTTATTCACTTCACCTGTAAGTGGTAACAATGTTATGGCTGATGTGTGTAGGTATAAATGCATCACTGTTACCTGTATTGTTGGACTCCAAGATGCCTTGGAAGGTTTCCCCATAGTCATAGCCGCGCAGTCGCAACTCTTTGTAAATATCATGTACTGTAAGCTTCATTTTAGGGTCAACATTTTCCTTGGGATTTAGTTGATTTATCTGAGAATGGAATGAATCGAAGGCAGCATCCTCCAGAATATTCACCTTACCTGAAAATCACATGCAGAAAAAGACGTGACACATGAAAAAGTTATGAAGGGAACTACAAAAGGTACAAGCTTTGGACATTCTCATCGTCTTTGAATTATCTAGCTGCCTCAAAGTCACTGTTCACTTATTCTGATACATACATTAATCCCCATGGAAGGTCTGGAGTGCCTGGCTCCAAATATCCTGTTTATTTGCACTGTCAAATACTGTATGTATAAAAAATACCTACCACTGACAGCCAAGTTCCCATTTTCTGAAACCTCAAACCTATTGGTGGCAGGCATGAGATGCACTTCCAACTGGATAGAACCTGAGGGGAGAAGAAAGGTGGAGAGAGAGGTTAAACATACTTAGATCATACCCTCCCACCCCAAATGCCCCTCTGTACTCACCGCTCTTTGGTAAGATGGTGGCCCTATGGATGGTGACATCTTCAAAGTTTACAGGGGTAGTTTCCATGACAAGCCCCAGATTTCTCACCAAGGTACGCCACGCCAGCACCAAATAAGCCGTCGCTGGGTAGAGGACACGCCCATCAATGCAGTGTCCAGTCAAGTAGTGGTCTGGAGACTCTGGGCTTGTGTCTGTTTTTTGTCAAATAAGATTTGGACACCAAGCACACCAAATGGTCAAATGCAATGAGAAATCACTGTTTACGTCTTTTTCTTTAAATGAGGGCCTTTGATGATGATGACATGTAAATTTCTTACTGATGTTATAGATAGTGGCAGAATTGGATCCTCCTGAGCAAGACTGAAAATCCTCCACCTTGGGGACATCCCAGGTCTGGGAATGATCCCACTGAACCAAGGGAGATATCAGAGGTGTGCCAACTGGCACTGGGTACTTCACTGCTGGGCAAAGGTTGTTACCATCCACGTTGATGCTGAAAGTGGATTAAATATAATTTGCTAATATTAGCAATCTGAAACTACTTCCAAGACTACAGGTTTTAGTTCAAAGCCAAGATGATAGATAACAGACAAAGTGAGCCATTTACTGACCCATTCATGTAAATTTTGCCAATGTTTGAGAGGAAGAATTCAAGGTTGTTGGTATGGCCTCTCTTCATCAAGGGGAGAATGGAGCATGTGTACTTCAGGCTTCGCTTCAGAATGGCCTGTGCGGAAAACACGGATAAAAAATCAACAGCAGTTCCCAAAACCTTTTAAACTATGGAGTACACTTCTGTAGAGAGGAGAGATGTTAACTCGTGAACTCATGACATATAGGTAGTTTATACCTATATAAGTTTAAGTTCATATAAGTTTGTTTTACCTAAAAATATTAGATGGGTAATAGCAAAAAAATAATATGATAAGATTAAAAGATAAAAGAAACAGCAATTGCGGGACACAATAACAGAAAACAGATCTTCCTAACTCTGTATGAATGAGTGGTTACAATGGCTACCAACATTCCAAGAAAGCAGGGCTGATAGATGAAGTAAACTTAGGAAAATAGCTTTTTAAATAAGTAAAACAAGTGCTGACAGAGCAGGCAAACCAGTATACAATGGTGTGTCCCATAACAATCTCAAGAGCTACATAATGCATCTTTCAACATTTTAAGAGAAATTGTCTTCTTCTATAGTACCCCATAGCGCAACACAGAGAGGAAAACTGTTTCAACATTTTTTTGACTTCTATATCTATATATACATACATATATATATTTAGTCTTCTTTGCAAATCTTCTTTATGTGGCATATCCTCTTCCACTGCGAAGTAAGTTTGTTACTTATCAATAGGTTACCAAAGAGTTTTTGGGCTTTTTTTTTTAAAAATCGATTTCCCATTATTCATTATGTTCATGTGCTCTGCACATCAGTCACACAGAATAAGAACAGGACTGGTGAATGACTCTCTGAACAGCTACGATGTTTGGGCACTGGTGACGCAGTGTTTATGTATGTCAAAAATCTAGCACACACCATCCAGGTTGTGTCACTTAATGCACATGGTTCACATCTGACAGACAGAAGAAGCAATCAAAGTAATGGGATAGAGAAAGTGTGCAAACTGCTCAATCAACAACAACATGCTGAGTGTACCTGCAGGAGAGCATGAGGCGCTATCTCCACGACCACAGCATTTTCAGGCACCAGACTGAGGGCCTCATGGAAGAGCACAGGGCTCACCAGATTGTTGACATGGTAGTCAGCCGAACTGTACAGAGCCAGAGGAGAGTCCCATTCAGACTGCGGAATACTGGTGCTCACCCAGCGAGACGAACGCTCCCGTGGCTCCTTGATCACCTATACACAAGATGGCATTATATTATATAACCTATTAAACTTATTAAAAATTATTTAGAACATTAACAGAAAAGTAATGAAATAATAACAATAAATTATTAAATATAATGTGTGATATAAAACAAAGAACACACCAAAAACAATAAATAAAAGAGAGTACATTTCATTTAGTACTACACTAAATGGAAGTGGGGCTTTGTTTCCCAGTCTTCTCAGGAGATAGGTGTCACTCTACCAGCAGGAGTCACTGTTGCACACTACTGACACACTGCAGAGATCCATACCTTTCTCAGAGCAGCCAGCAGGTTTGGAGCAATGGAAGCCATGTAGTAGGAGTGAAAAGCAACGCCAGCGCTGCGCACCTCCTTTGCAAACACTCCTTGTTCTTTCAGCTCTGCCACAAACTTACTGATTGCTTCCTGATGAAAAACAAACATACACATCCCATTTGTCAAGATGCATCACCCTTCATCTGGGAAACACCAGTAAAAAGCCAACACAGCCATGCTTACATTCGATATTAAAGCTGCTATAATGCCCAAAAAACATGACAGAAAAAGCAGGCAGAAAAAGTTACATTTTAATCTTAAACTGAAGGTCTGATGGTCTATTTACTGACCAGTTCAATTTCCTGCCTGTAAAATTTTAGCACTACAATTCTGTTCTATTATTCTACAAGCCTGCTTATGACAGGTCTCATGTACATTACATACAAATGTCTACATATTATGTTACTTATTTTCCAGTATTTGTAACCTGTACCGTAGACACTGCATACTTGCAAAATCAACACTATGTGAGCAAGTGTGTAAAAGTTCTGTGTGTTTAGAGAGCTATAAAAAACAAGTTTTGGTAGCATGTTTGACCTGGGGACCAGAGATGGTGACGGTGTCTTCAGCATTGTGGCAAGCGGGGACCACTCCTTGAGGACACTGAGCTAGACATTCTTCCCAGGTCAACCCTGGAACAAGACATTAAGTAATAGTAATATCAGTAATAATCAGTAATAAAAAGACCCCTGTGGAGTTTTCTGAAAATACATCGTCAGGTTTTGATGATAGGAAAAAGAGATACTGAGGTGTCAGGGAAATTCAGATAGCTGATAGCTTTGCTTAATACTCAAGTAAGCTAACTACTAACTGCTGCTAATTGTAGCCACTTTTGTCATGGTAAAGCATGCAGGTAGTGCTTCTATAATGTGACTCAGCCCTTCTAATTATACATCCAGACTTATGAAGATCCCCCCTTTAGCTCCCTCTCTAGGTGTTTTCTGACATCAACAATCAGCACCTTCAGTGAGAGGTTGACCTGAATATGTGTACAATGTGTACAATCGATGGCTGCAGTTACTCTCTTGCTGATGGCTAATATATAATAAACTGGAAAGGAACTGGAAGTTGTTACTTCAAGCTTGAAATTGATCAGAAGTTGCTATAAGTTGTGCATCACTTATTTGAAAGGGTATGATATGATATACAGCATGTCAGGAAAATAAATTTGGAGTAATTTCCCTGAAACATCCCATCTTTGTTTAAATTTTTAAAATATATATATATGTATAGTCTCCAAATTTTCTATTTTCTATTTTTGTGTTCTATAATGACACTATAAAAAGCTGAAAAGATGAATCACTCCCTAATAGTATAGAATTAAAGATATCTGCGGGAACTGATGGTACTAAGTGATCCCGAATAAAGTACAAAAAAAAAAAAAAAATCAGTGTTTTATCACTTACCGACTGCTGCCATGCCTCCTGCAGGAAGTTTCGCCTCCTTGATGCAGCGGCCTCTCCAGTAGGCAGCAAGGATAGCCTCACTTTGGCTGAGGGAGCCATCAGCATAGCCACAGGCTAGCTCCCCCACTGAGTGTCCTATGATGCCGTCAGGCTGCAGACCCAGCTTAGTGAGCAAGTCGATCTGAGCAATCTGCACATAGGTGAACACACGCATAGCCTGTCTTCAGTCTTTTGTGTTGCACGCACACAAGCACTTTTTAAAATCTTAATCGTATGAAGACAAATTAGATAAAATAAAAGTATTTTTAACATAAATAAATATTGTAAGAAATGTGTGTCCCTGTCTGCCACAATCACACTCTTAGTGGACAGATCTCAATCAGACTTGCACATCTGGACACTGTAATTTTACTTCTTTTTCTTCTTTGATACAGTGACTGGCGCTACGGTCATTGTACATCAAAACAACCAGGCACAAGAGCAGCTTCCTCCCCCAGGCCATTACTTTAATAAACAGTCAAATAAAGCTGAAGATTATCAATAACCCTCTCTCACCAGAGTCTGCACTGGCTGTAACACACAGCCTAAATCGTGTGATGTCAAGCAGAGCATGGCTTTTTGCCTGTAAAAAAATCCTCTGATGCCCAGTGGCCAATACTACTGTTTTGCAATCAGAAAGATGATGTGCACATTATGAAAGTTGCCGGTGCAATTGACATGGATCAGGAAATCCAAGCTCAAAGGATTTACCACGGAAAACTATATGAAAGATTTAATATGCAAAAACAAGTTAAAATATTTACAGCAAGTACTTTGCTTGAAGGGTCCAACCCCTCAGTCTGTAAAAATATTGCTCCACTCTACCTGTATGGCAGCAAGGCCAACAAAGGCATGAACAGTGTCTTCAAATGTAGCACTGTCTGCGTCCATGAGCAGGCGAGACACAACCAGGCCAGTTTCCTTCAGGGCTGCATCTGAGCGCAGGATGGACTCTCTGAAGTCTGGCAGCTGCATGAGACTGCAACCCATACCTGCCCACTGTGTTCCCATACCTGTTACATACACACACACATACAATGTGTAGTGGCGTCCAATCAGTGCAGAGTTAATTAAAATCATAAAGACACCAATTTGCATCAATGTTAAATGACCATGCACAAAATTCCAATATTGACAAATTACCAAAGGCACATAATGTAATTGCTTATTTCTACAAATATCATTAACGGGTTGTGTCACCCAAATTACAAATTCTCACACATCTTTCCATGCAGATAACTTAAGATAACTGGATTTATTTATTTCTAAGATAGTTTCAGAGACTACTGCTCAATGAAATGGAATGCAACCAAACAGAAAACATAATGCATACACTGATGCATAATCCATTCACAAACTGAACTGAACCTACCATTTTCTTTAAAAGTTTATCTTTAGATAACAAAAAGCAATTACTTGTAAAGCCAACTAGCAGTAAAACTAAAATCTGTTGAATCTTCTGTATGTTTGAACATTCACCTGAACAAATGTACCAGAGCGGTCTGGCAGCGGCCTGCACCTGCTGCACCTCCATAATGTCACTCTGAGAGCCAATGACAGCATAGCCTCGGTAGGGCATACTGGTAGTAGAAACACCTGACACCTCATTGAGCAAAGACAGGAAGCTGTCATCTGCAGAGTGTTCCTTCCCCTTTTGGAGCATGGTGTTCACTGCAGCCTCTGTACGGCCACAGGCCTGAAACACCCTAGGAACCCTCCTGGGCGGTGCAACTGCATCAGCTGGTTTCTCAGGTGGACGAAGAATAACGTGAACATTTGAACCTCCAAAACCAAAAGAGTTAATGCCTACGATGCCACCTCGTGTTAAAATGGGTCGGTCAACAACTTGGACACGGCCATCGGTGAGAGCAGGAATGTCAGGATTAGGACTGGTAAAATGCAGGTTGGGAGCCCAGGTTCCTCTCTCCAAAGAAAGCAACACCTGCATGTAGAATGAAAAACAACAAATAAAATGAAAAAAAAGCAGAATGTTAGCATGTCTGAATTAGGAAATAAGTTTGATGTAATTTTTGCAAAATAAATATTACAGACCCGAAATTAGTCTGATGTCCACTGAATTAAGGCAAAAGTTTCTGTTTCTTTGTCTCACACACTCTCAAAGAATTAAATGCAGTACTTTAACGATTGTGTGCAGAACTAAGTTAATGTTAAGTTAATATTAAAGTATAGAACAGCTTGTGAGTTTTCATCAAATGCCACTGCCACGATGATGCTTTACTCACAATAAAACAGTAAAAAACTTGTTGTAAGTTGAGTGTACATTATCCAGTTAACACCAAATTTGACATGTTTAAAAAGAGCCCTGACCACGGTGGCCTGAATAGAATAATACATATACATATTCACTATATATAGTGAATATTCTCTCTCCTTCTGCGCACATTCATGTCCCATACAGGAATGTTATTAACTTGACTATGAATTTGTTGCAGTATGAGTGAATGTCAAACAGCAATATTAGGCTATCTTGGCTTAATTGTTGAGTGTCTATCAAACATAATAATGATCCAAATGGCATTCAGGAATTCACAAAAACTAAACAAATAAAGTGCAGTGGACTTGGAGTCCCATATGCTCTATTATATTATACACTATTATAAACAGCATAGTCTAGATTTTCCCTGAAATAACTTCTGTTATGGTTTGGTGCTAAATGAATAAAGCTGAATTAAAACTTTCCATGTGTCCTGACACAAATGAATGTCTTCTAGGAGGAAAGTTGTTATCCACAACTGTACAATTCTTTATGCCAAGATGAAAAAAGAACAGGCAAAAACACAGCGACTGCAGAGATGGTCCGAAATACCAAGAAATGTTACATTGTACATAAAAAAAGGAAAGGCAAAAATATGTTGTAGTTTTAACTTTAGTTTTAGCTTTGAAGATTCAGGGCAGACAGTAATTGAGTTGTCATTCTTACCTTTGCCAGGGCAGCCAGACCAGAGGCTGGTTCTGGATGACCCATATTTGACTTAGTGGAGCCAATAAGCAGAGGATCTCGCTTTGATTGACAGAACACACTGACAATGCCATTAACTTCCTGTGGGTCGCCAACCTGAGCACAGATGATGCAGAGAAATTTCTGATGAATGTGTGAAGATTACTTTTTCATTTTCAAATAAAAAATGGGCAGTACGTTTTTAATTTTCTGCCCCATGAGCTATCACTCTTGTCATGTAAATATCATCACATAATCTGAGCTATTAAAACACTAGATTGTTTTATGTTCTGACCTTCGTTCCAGTGCCGTGGGCTTCGACATACTCCACCTGCTCAGGATGTATATTTGCCTCCTGGTAGAGAGAACGAACCAGCCTCTGCTGCATCTCACCCGAAGGAAACGTCACACCTGACGGACCAAGTTGAGTGTGTGAGGACAAAATCACAAATTTACGAGCAAAACATACTTTGCAAGGCTATATTATATCTGCTGTATCTGCTGTATTATATCTGCAGTGGATGAATTATACTCCACAACTGAGTTTGGCGATCAGGAAATCCTTGTGAGTTTAGTTCACGGTCACCATAAAATGTCAAATTTTTATGAGTTGAGATTTTGTTTTACTTGTCTTTTTAGTAATGTCATTCTCATGTTCTTAACTGCTTTCCTGCCTGTACAACATCCATTGCACGTCTGCCCGTCCTGGGTGAGGGATCCCTCCTCTGTTGCTCACCCTGAGGTTTCTTCCATTTTTTTCCTGTTAAAGGTTTTTCTGGGACTTTTTCCTTAGTCGATGTGAGGGTCGAAGGGCAGAGGATGTTGCTGATGTTATGTAAAGCCCTTTGAGACAAACTGCTTGTAAAAATGGGCTATACAAATAAAGCTGTCTTTTCTTGTCTTGACCATAAGATAAGATAAGACATTAAAGAGACATTGTTGTGAATCTGGCCTATTCAGAAGACAACATCTGTGACTTCAACCTCAGAGAATTTCTTAAGGCCCAAACACACTTTAATTTGACGTTTTTTAAAATTTTATTATATTTTATTAATCCCAAACTGGGAAATTACTTCGCTGCATTTAACCCATCATTGATTGAGACACACACACATGCAACATGCAGCGAGACACACAGGAGCAGTGGGCTGCCATTCCAGGTGCCCGGGGACCACTTTGGGGGGGTTAAGTGCCTTGCCCAAGGGCACATCAGCCGACTAATGGGGGGGGCATAGACGGGGGGAGCATGACATTGACAGAGATAACTGACATGCCTCATTTGAGTTATTTGAGTTAAGTTGCTTGAGTCAAGCACTGCGGGCATCAAGTTTGTCAATACCACAGAGCCAACATTTTTTCGCTTTATGTAGTCCTCAATTTTCACACATTATCTATCATTTAAACACGACACATCAGGATGCAACCAAATTTCTCTTACAGGGATCTTAATTTGTCATCAAAATTAGAGTTAACTGCTCAAAGGCTGTTAATGTGCCTACTCACCCTGCTCTTTGTATCCATCTGTGTTGTTGCCAGCGTTGACCACTGTGGCGTAGACCCTTTTAGCCACTGACCGCTTAGTCAGCAGTACTGCCACTGCTGCCTCAGAACGACAGTATCCATTTCCTGGCCAACAAAATGATGAAAATAAAAACATCATATTTTCATACATGTACACACACACACACATGGTCTGTCAAAACATGCAAATAATACATAATACACACTTAAATAAATGAATAAAATCCTAGATTTTAAGCATGTAATGATGATGGAGAAATAAGAATTAAGATAAAAGGTGTGCAGATGATGCTACTGCTGACAATAAATAAAAATTGATGCAAGTACAAGTTTGATTAAGAGTTCTGTACAATATTTATTAGTAGTTATTAACTTAACTGGTGCATATTAAACTGCAAAAGATCAGTATCCTCGTGAAATGTGAAGACTAAATTCCTGCCTGAAAGCATCTTGCGCTTCTAACAAGATAGATAGAACAAAGTAGTTTATTGTCCATCCACAGCAGCATCCCAAAGCTTTCTTTTACCTGATGAGTCAAATGATTTGCAGGTCCCCTCAGGACTGAGCATGCCCAATTTCATAAACTGCACTGAGGTGTTTGGCTTAAGCAACAGATTGACTCCCCCGACCAGAGCAGCATGACACTGGCCATGGCGAATGGCGTGGAAGGCATTTTCTAGAGCCAGCAAACTGGAGGAGCAGGCTGTGTCAATAGCAGTGCTGGGCCCTAGAGTGGAACAGGAGAGAAGAGGAGGGTGCATTAGAAGAGGAAACCACAACTGTGGAAAAGGATGCCAAGGGATACCCAAATTCAAAATGTGAAATGGTTCCAGAAGGATTATTTCTACAAATCTGAGACAGACTCCAAGTTATCATACTGACATTTTTTTTTTATTACCAATTCAAATATTTAAATGTGGGTGGAAATATTCAAAGTGTAATGGACTATTTCAGTTCAAAATGAACACTTGAACTCTATTAACCAAACAGACTGTTGCACAGCAATGGGCCCTCTACTAGGCACAAACATTCTGCACGAAGGTCTGTTGTTGTTACCATCATGAACTCCCCCTTCCCATGAACAAAATGCACAAACACTCAGAATTTCTTCTTGAGAACTGAACTGTTCCAAACTCACAACCCTGGTGATTGCCCAGGTCATAGTATCATAGTGTGAAGTTTTGGGTGATGTAGAAAGAATCAAAACTTAGTAAGCATTGTGATAGAAATGCCATTTCCTGCATGGTTTAGACATTCCCTTCTTTCAACACACCTGATTAAATTGACCAACTCATCATTAAGCTCTGCATAAGTCTGATAATGACCCATTCATTTGAACTAGGTATGACAGAGTAGGGAAACATCTAAAACATGCAGGACAGTGGGTCCCTCGGACCAGGACAGAGGCATGCTGGATTAGATGATTTCAAAGATGATTTTAAATAACTGTGATCAGGGTTGTTCTGCTGATGGATACACAAGCCATAATCATGTATGAAGCCTGCACAACGTGGAACCTAACAACCAAGTTACAAGACTTTCATTTGGTCTTCTGGTGTGAATGCATGCTCACAAACAGACCAGGGTCAAACTGAAAGCCAAAGCATGAAAGTATATTTGGAAACTGGCTGTGCATGTGTGCATTTGTACCGCTGAAGTCAAAGAAGTAGGAGAGTCTGTTGGCCAACATGGCACGCTGACAGCCAGTCATACTGTATCCCAATAACTCCTCTGGATCTCTGCTGAAGGCCTCGCCAGCCTCTGAGCCGCTCACCCCGATGTAGACGCCTGTCTTACTGCCACGCAGTGAGGCTGGGTTAAAACCTGCATCACAACATTTCATTATTTTTGAATAATTCCTTCATTATTTCATCAATCGGCCTCACGTAGATAATAAGCTCTTTTTAAACTCAACCACACAGTTGAAAAAAGTGACAGATAAAATACAAAAAACAATTCAGTCACACTTCCATGTAGATATTTACTGTATTTTTTTTATACATTTTTCCTCATATTACTATCCTCTACCAATCTGCAGTATTGAATGTCCTTCACCTCCATCTACAATAGCCTCATAGGCAATCTCCAGCATGAGACGGAGCTGGGGGTCCATGGTATTGGCCTGTTTGGGGTGGACTCCAAAGAAGGCTGCATCGAAGTGGTTAATATCTTTCAGTTTTCCATTCCTTTTTGGAAGACCATACAGACCTAGAAAAGAGCAAGAGACAAGTCATTTTTTTGAGATTTAGGAAGAAATTTGGGAGCTGATGAGGTGTTTCCTTCAATCCTTGTTTTTACAGTACATGTAAAGTTTTAATATTAAAAAAAAATCAATATAATATTCATTTTGAGAAAATTGGCTCTGAAGCCAGTTTAGCACAGTGACCAAACCAACCATTTCATCTCAACATCAAGTAATGCGCACAGATCTAAAGAGACTTTTTTATTGACAAAGTGGTGGCTGTATAACAGTGGATTTTTTGAGCGTCAAAACTGGCTTCATTCATGCCTATGAATGCTGAGCAACTTTAAGAAGAATGAAAACTGCCTACACTGTATCGAGTCTTCTTAATAGAACACCAGACATTGTAACAGCATGTTTCGTTTGTCCAACACAGAAAACAGGTTTTATTTGTTTTTTATTCACATGAAAGGTGATAGTAAGGTCTAGGTGATGAAGATGGTGTTGATGGATTGATGATGATTATAAAGACATACATTAGGTTTAACAAAAATACAACTCAAATAGTTTCATAGTTACAAAAGAAATGACTGAAAATAGCTGTGTGGTTACCTTTTTTTGAGGCAAGGTCCCTAATATTGCAGCCAAATTATTAACACAAAACAACAGTCAAAAAATTCATATTCTAAAAATCAGAACTTGAGACAAATTTGTTGTGATTTGGCGCTATATTAGTAAATTTAACTGAACTGAAATTGCCATCTTGGCAGTGTCTGGCTCTACCTAAGTCCCAACTAATCCAAAAATGTACAAAAAGGTGGACTATGGGTAGAGCTGGGGCAAGCCAAATGAAGCCTAGCTGCTGACAGTTAGCTAGACAGCGTCACTTAAACTGACTACATTCTTAATAATATGTAACTTTAAATCTTGTGAGTTGCATAAAAATTCACCCACCATTGAGTTGCTATGAATGGGCAAATTAGATGTAAAAACTGGGAACTGTCTGTAATAAGTGTCCAGAGCAAAGACAACCTCACCAGCATCCTCATTACTATTACTTATAAATGGGGAAAAAAAGGATTTCACAAACCCCATCAGTACCAACTACCATTTGGCAACATATATCCGGTGAAATAATGTGTTTTCTGTCATTTTCAGTTTAATATTGACTTAACTAGAACCTTTTAATAAACCACACACCATAATAACCAAGACGGAGTGATAAGGGTAGACCATCTAAAAATTGTTTCCTAATTGCCATAAATTAGCTTAAATAAAAGAGGTTGGCTCTGGTTTGAGAAAGATATTATAAGCACTAAACAAATGGATTTTGATGCCAGGGTTTCTCTTGTTCATCGAATCACTCTGTAATTGATCTCAACGATATTGTTCACCTCCGTCATTGTCGTTGTCATTGGCAATGTGGACACTGCCATCCACTTAAGTGAG
The DNA here is from genome assembly GCF_020382885.2 of Scatophagus argus. Classification (NCBI taxonomy): domain Eukaryota; kingdom Metazoa; phylum Chordata; class Actinopteri; family Scatophagidae; genus Scatophagus; species Scatophagus argus. The sequence goes on along the minus strand of NC_058513.1, from coordinate 297,259 downwards.
GATAATTTTTCAATTATTTAATAATTATTTTAAATTATATATTTATAGTTATTGTTATATTTGCATTGTTGGTGTGGACAGTGCTTTGTGGTTGCTCTTACTTCACTGTCAGTTCTCTTTCAAAACAAAAAATCTTTGGATATGAGTGGAAAATACAAGTGCTCATGTTGAAAGAGTAACAACAAATGGGGTAACTTCAACAACTGACCAACAACTGGTATAATCATCATCACCCAATAAGTTTAATCAGTCAAACCTCAAACCTCCTCAATCATTCTTTGTTCCAAAGAGCACAGAAATACATTTCTGACCATCACCACTTAGTCAAATCAAGCTTTATGAGGGGTCTGACCTGGTGTCCACCGCCGGTTGTCCTCCGTTACCATGTCCACCCCATTGATGAGGTTTTCCCAGAATTCCTCCAGGTTGTTAGACTCTGGCAAACGGCCTGATATTCCCGCTATAACTATCTCATCCATGCTCAATTACTGTGAACGGAAAGAGATACGTCAACAATAAGAGTAGTTTAGAGACACCAGAATGAATGCTGTTTATAGGCAAAGCATAACTATGATATATGAAGGGAACAAGCGGACTAATGATTACTAATGGTTGGTCTCCTACACTTTTTCTCTCTTTTAATACAGCAGCTGTGTTTTTTTTCCTATTATATGTTTTACCTTCTTACAAGCTTCTTTAGTAACTGTTGCTCACTGGTGTAAATTATGCAGACCCTGACATATCACCAGGGTATAAATTTTTGGTGGGCTTTCTCATTACAAAGATTAAGACTATTTGCCTTCCTTTGGCAGTTTACCACTGGTAGTCTCAATATAAGAACAATGACTGATGCTGTGGAAGGCGACTAGCACTTCTGGTTGGTTATGACACTTCTTAAATCCTTTTTTTCCAATTATGAGATAGCTTATTATCTGTAACAACTAATATATTTATTCAAGGGACCACAAGGGTATACTGCTAGTGTGAAATGTTATTGTTCCTGATGAGCCAGTGTCACCTTGCATGATATACTGTGCCACCAGAGTGTGATTATGTGTGTGCACTGTACAAAGTCAGCAAACATTTTTTATTCTTTATTGTGTATTTAAATGTTCAAAATCTTGCCAGTTGTGCAAGAGGGTAGGCCCAGACCCATCAGACTCACCTGCAACAAAATGCAGCATGTGTCTTGTCTGTTTCAGGCTCAGTGAATCTGTTCGACCTCAGTGATTTAAGAAAGCTGTGAATGTGCATATGTCTAAAATATTAATACATGACTTTATCTAACACAAAACATGCCAGGATGTACTCACTGAATCAGGTCAAGCCTCACTTTTTCTCTCATCTTAGATTACTGAATTCTGCTTTTGCGAGATAGTTATACTACGTAAGACCAAACCTCAGCAATAAAAGGTAGACTAAAATGTAAAAGGAAATTAACAAACAATTTCACAAGACAGGATAATGAATGAGGGGTGTAATGTTAATAAATGTAACAAATTGGGCTGTGCAGCAGCAGTATGGGAGGCTCTTTCTGTAGCTCAGCAGCTGAAGGGATTTGGGTTTCAGGATGCATGGGTCTGGGATTAGACAAAATGTAAGACCATCCATACATACCTGACCCAGATCACCGGCTAACACTCTGCACTACAGTTACTCCACACTCTATAAACTTTGTCTGCCACACTACAGTCTCATGCTGTACGGAACATCATAAAACATTGTATTCAAGGCTGCAGGTTTTCTACAGTTAATCCTTATTACAGTCCCATAAACTATTCTGGGTGGTAAGATTTCTTAGTTCATCGAGCAGCACTCAAGACCCGACCTGTCAAAGGCCCTGCTGTAAAGAAGCTGAAGGTGGAAACACAGTGATGACAAACTCTGTCATAACTCAGCAGGTAACCTTACGGTTCCTCCAAGTGAAGAAGGGAAACTTGTTCTTGGACTGCAGAATTGAAGCCAGTCCACCTCAGGTCTGCTATCACTGCACTACTAAACTACTGGTATGATTGGGCCTAGAAATAACCCAAAGACACACAGGGTCACTGCAAACATGCCCCCGACATTTCTCATGGGTCTTTAATAATGAATGAGAGGTGATGCTGGTACGGTATTTATGTAGGACCATAGCTTGATACAATTCTAATAATGTGGGAAATGAATCCCCGCCATATAAAGTGGCTGCATTTGCAGAATTTGTATGCACACTTTGTTTTGTTCAATTTCTGGTTGTCAAAAAGCCATTTAATTATGCAATTTGAGAAAATTCAAAGAGTACTGGAAGATATGCAGCACCGACATTCAAGGAAAGCACCAGTGCAGCATCTTGCAGCATGACTGCAACATCATCAGTATTACAAGTATTACGATACAAACAGAGGACTAGCATGTTATGTTCTCCCTAATGCTGAGTGACCAACAGAGCTCCAGTAAACAGTACCGTTACAGCTGATTGGCTGATTTTGATCAGTAGTTTTCTTTAAACAGGTAGGATTATCTGGTGCAATACCAGAATGAGAGGGCCAACACTGTGGGTGATACAGAACTTAAATTTGAAAGCACAGCATCCAGTTTGCATCCAGCATCCAGTTTTTACTGGACAATAACATTAAATAAAAGCAAAAGACTAATTGGCAAAAAGACAAAAAAAATGCCTACCTTGACTGGAATCGAATCAAACCAGTCTACGTTCATTTTAAAGGGCAAGTTCAAGTGACCTTTATAATCGGCCGCTTTTATACAATAATGCACAATATTTTAAGAATTATCAAATCAGAGTGACTGTAGAATTAATTTTAATCATATAGTTTTTGAAATCTTTTTTTCATCATATAGCGCAAAACCAGCTATGGCAATGGTACAGAACTGTCACACTATTTTTGATCCCAGAGATAAAGCCACGCGTACTGGGGAGTGGCAACTGATACTCGCTGGAGAACTTACCTGTGTTGTCCTGATCAGTTTGATGTTGCAAAAAATCACGAATCCGAACCACTTAAAATGTTAGTGCTTCTCCGACATGTATTATCTCACTTCCTTCCTTCCTTGGCGATTGTTCCTTTTACTGTAACCGTAGGCAAGAACGTCAATCTCTGTGGTTTCCTTGTCTATAAGGCTCTCGTTAGCCTCCGTGCTTTTTTTTGTAATCTTCTCTCTCCGATGAATTTAAATGTCACATCCTGCCTGGCCACGCCACATGGGCTGACAGCTTGGCTTGGCCGCACAGTCCAATGAGAAAAGAGGCAGGGCTGTCGGATCCAGCCAGTGAGTGATGCGTTGAACGCCCCCATAGTCGAAGAGAGAAAAACTATTGAGACGGGGTTACTGGAGTTCAAAGTGTTTCTCTTCACGGTTGCTACCTCGCCCCGTCGGACGACCAGACTGTGTTGCAGCTAGGCCTACATCAGGCTACAACATGACAAAAGTGTAAAATAGCCTTAAATGGTAAAGAGTGTAAAAAAATAAAACGCACAGACATGACGACAGATAATTGATATGCATAGAGCATTACCAGTGAATCAAAATGAACAGAGCTTTACGTTGCGCAGCTGTTACTTTATGGTCTTTGTTTTTCAGTGTGCCAGTGTGAGCCCTTGAAAACTTGTAAGAAGTAAGATAATAATTACTTTTCACTAATTGACTAGAAACATTAACTTAAAGACAGTCTTTCTTCGGGGTACAAGTGGAACTGAGAAACTGTACACAATGTTCACAATGGTATACACAATGGTATTTTCATAAATTATAGGATAATGTTGATATAAATTATTAGACAGTAGCCTAGCTGATGGAAACTTATTGATAAATGACGATAGATACTTTATTGGTCCCGAGGGAAATTCAAGACTGCTTAATCAGGCACGAATGTAAGTTTTTTTTCGTCATCAGATGTAGGCATGAACAAACAAGAACGATATTCTGTGACGTTGTGCTGCTGTAAATGCTAATAACAATTATGCTGTAGCATACGATTATTCGCACATATGTTACCTTAGCATGTTATTAATGCATACATCTGCAAATCAAACACAAAATACAGCTGAGATTGGTGGAGATTTCATCTACAGGTCATACATCATACAAAAATATTCAACAAGGTAAAATTTTGACCTGATGAATGTACTTGAAATGGCATCGCAGTTGACTGTGTACCAAATTTCATAGCTATCCAACAGTTCGACAGTTGTCTGTGGACCAAAAATGTCAACTTTATGGCAGCGGTAGAGGAAAAGAAATACATCAGCTGAAAAAAAAAAAAGAAAAAGCATTTAATAGTGGCAGAGATATTTTAGTCTATCGGACTGACGGTTATTAAAATCCTTGAAGCCATGAGGCTAGTATAGCTGGAAACAATAAGCAGCACATATTGAATTTCAGAATCGCTTTATTTTGAAATATCAAATTTAATCTTTGGGTTATGCCCTTCTCTGTTAGGAATATTTTCTCAATTTGATCAATAATACTATTTGTGGAACATCCAGTGTAACTGATAAGAAATGAAAAAAGAAATAGTGTTGCATCCATCACATTATTTTATTTCTTTTTTTTACCACTTTAGGGGCTACAGCAGGAACATCATCTCTCTATCCTTTCTTCTTAAACTCAAACAACAGCCTTTATCATATTCATTTAATTTGTGACATTACGTAACATAGAGCATGGAAGTATAAACCGGTGTCGGCACAGACAGTTTTAGGTATTTTGGATGACATGTAAATTGGCCAATCACAGGGCAAAATGTGAGGCTTCATCCAATGAAAAAAGAATGTGTGTGCTGTTGGGAGATAGGGTGATTAAAAGGCGGGGTCCAAGCGATGACGCAGCCAGAAAGGCTCGTCCGACTTCTTGGGGTTACTTAAGTTCATCATTTTATGTAGCCTGATGTTCTAAAGAAATACTACTGACCTACTGTAGCAGGACAGTGATTACAGACTTTGAAAGCACACAATGACCTTGTTATGGATTGGAAACGCAAAGATGACTTCTTTGGCTCAAATCTAGTATCCGTTCTTTATTTTATGTACTGCATCAGTAACAAACAAACAAACAAAAAAAAAGTAAAAAAAAAAGAAGCAAAAATTTGAAGTGAAATACTTTTCATCATGGAAATTGATTTCAGAGGCTGTATATATATATATATATATATATATATATATATATATATATATATATAGAGAGAGAGAGAGAGAGAGAGAGAGAGAGAGAGAGAGAGAGAGATAGAGAGAGAGATAGATAGATAGATAGATATATATGAAGTTCCATAGAAATTCCTCATTGTTAAATAATTTTGTAGTACAAAATGACAGCACCTTGGATGTGCTGGGTAGCATTATTTTAGCACGAAGAGAGTTATGATGAAGAGGATCAGGGATCTCAGTTGGTTATTACAATTGAGACCCTCTGCCCCCTTATTTTCCCCAATGAGTTTTGTCAGATTTTAATGTGTAGCATGTGATTGCTGAAATTAGACAATTTGACTAACAAATGTTGGAAGTGTTTCTTTTTTTCCCTTTGGAAAAAAAAACTACATAATACAATAAAACATACAGAACAGCCTTAAAAAAACCATACATTTTAAAATGCTGAGCATTATAAAACTTATAGGGCTATTTTTATTGTGGTCCCTTAACTACTCAAACATAGTAAAATATTATATTTTACTCAACATTAAAATGTAAATAGGTAATTTTGTGCTTTTGTATTTGAAGCATTTCTTGATTTGGACAACATTTCTCTTGTTTGTACTCATGCCTTCAGAATCATTTGGAAGAGGCTAGAATTAAACAAACAATTTTACACATATTTCAAAAAAGCACCCCACTTCGATGAAGTTAGGAACTCATTAGAGACAGATTAGCGGATGAATTAATGAAAGAGTAGTACAAAAGAAAGCAGAAGAGGCTCAGGAATCTGAACCTTAACTTCCAATATGAGCTAAGCTTTAATACAAAATGTGATCCCTCTCTTCCCATGATGCAACATTCTCTTTTCCTTTAGTCCATACCCCTAGGTTTTAAAGCAGGCTTTCTGTTATAAATAACCCTGATAACATCCCTTGATATAATCAGGGTTATTTTCTTCAGACTTGACAAAGCTCGTCCAGAGATTTCACAGAACTGTTGTCACATTGACACACTGCCTTATTGTATATATGTGTGTTTAGTCTTTAACACAGTAATTTCTGATCTTGCTGATCTTGTCAAGGACTCCAGGTCTGCTGGTCATGGTAGTGTTTGATACTGTTGTACAGGAGTTTCTCCTCTGCAGACCTCAGCTGGGGGCTGGCTATGGATGGGAGCATTGATACCATGGGCTGTTACCTGGACTCCAGCACCACCCTCCTGCTCAGATCACCTTCACCTGTAAGTGTAGACAAAAGAGTTGTAGTTTTAATAACTGACACAAATTCACTTGTCTTCAACCAAGTTGAGGTTAAATTTTGTGTGTGACATTGTGACATTGTGACAATGTGACAAGTATTTAGATTCATCCCTTAGATGAGCCCTTTGGTGGGTTTATACTGCTACACTCAATCAGGCCAGTGGGTCTATCAACTTGTTCAGCCACATTAACTGTCATCTTGTAACTCACAGAACCCAAAGCACAGAATTCAATGGGAGACACCAATAGCTAGGAGCAACAATAGCTTCAGAAATAATATGAATGTAGAACAGTTACATTTGCTGTAAGACTGGAACGATAAAGATGAAAATAATGATGAGATGTGCAAGGATGCATCCAAGCTACTGGAATTATGATATGGAAATTTATTGCTTGCAGTATCATATTTCAAACAGTTCAACTTGTGAAATAGATAAATATATTTTTCAGATATTCTTAAATTTTATACAAGGGAGAAAGAATGTGTGTCATTTTAAATTTGAATGTGGTAATTTAAAAAAAGAAAAACAAACATATCAGACACACATTTTAGAATTTTTATGTACGCCTTCAAACATGTGGGATATTTAACATCACAAAATAATACCAAAAAACACTAGTGCATGAACCCGAACCCATGGTCGCATGTATGTATCTTCTTCTAGGTACAGATTTAACATGTCTCAACATCTCTTTGACTTTGTTCCCAACTGCACAGTACTTTCCAATAAACTCTTTGAACCAGTCAGTGCAGTTATCATAAACCCATGTGCCAGGTTTGTCTGGTTTTGCAATCATGAGATGGTATCATGCTGATCACTGCGTCTCAGCCTGATCTGGCAGCTGTTCTGGTCAACAAAGTGTTCTCTGGAGAGCTAACACAGATTAGAGCCACAAATTGGGCAACATCCCTCTGATCCAACCAATGCAGCTGAGGTTTTTTTTTACTTTATGTCCCTAACACAGAAGACAACTCCCATTAGTTTGAAGAATTACTGACACATTTATTAAGTCACTTTTCACACTAGACTAGATGTATGTGTGAACTTCATGTATGACAGGGTGGGTAAATATGCTAAATATGTGAGAAGTAAGCAGGTGTACAGAGCTCTATAGCCTGTAGGGGACCCCAAAAATACATGCCCACCAAACGTCAAGGTCACTCAGCCTTCAAGGGACAGACAGACACTTAAGGCATCAGTTGTTTCCATGGATATGATCTGACCCATTTTGTAACCCCAGTATTGCTCTGAACTGTCTTTAATGGTGCCAATACTGAGCATCTATTGCCAAACATAATGTTGCAGGGTCTGATGTTTGAAAGAAAGAGACCATGGTTGACATATACAGTAAAATTTCCTCTTTATATGAGCATTAACATATTTACATGTTATACATCAAACCAGCAGCAGAGGATGGATACCCACATCATGCGTGCATTTTTTTTTCCTAGCTTGATTGAACATCAATCTTACCCTTTTCACTCTGTTAACTCCAAGTATGATTTTAAGAATTAATTAAAGGAAATAAGCCAGGCTTATTTAAAACTGTTTAAGAGAGAACTTTGCCCAGAGGGCTCCAGGTCCGAATCACCCTCACCCCACCCCACCCCACCCCACTGCAACCCTGACAAATAAGTGGTATAGAAAATGGATGGATGGATGGAGAACTTTGCCCTTAGATATCATATGGAAGACCCACATAAAATATTAGCTACATATGTGCAATATTAAAAAAACAAAACAGAACAGAATTTAAGTCCAAAGTTAGAATAGTACAGTTCTAGGTACTCTGGTGTGGTTACCTTCTGAGAAAACAGATGAACTGAGACAATTGTCCATTATCTGCCATAGATGATTTAATGAACGCAGTGATTCCTCTGATGACATTGGTGATCTGGACAGACCTGAGAGAGGCTGTGGACCCATATCCAAGGAGCTCTGTGACTGGCTGAGTTTGGAGCCCTAGAGAAGAAAGTAAAACATGTTTTACTTAAAGGATTTCTGAAAAGTCTGGAATCGTAGAGATACGTAACATGAACTGAGAAATACATTTTCACACTTTGACATTTTCAGAAAAAGCATTAGAGCCACTGACAGGTGAAGTGAATAATACTTGTCACCTCCTTTAAACTGTTCTGCTGTAAAAAAACAAAAAACAAAAAACAAAACTTCGTGGTCGTGACATTGATTTTATGCATACCACCCATCTAAACATTACTCCAGACCAAGTGAACCCCCTTATAGCAACTCCATACATCTTGTGGCTGGTTGCTATGAGTGGCTTTAATGTTACGTTCAATTTAGGTACTGTGCGTTGTGAGGTGGGGCCTTCACGGACTGGACTTGTTCTAGCACATCCCTCGAATGCTCAACTGGATTGAGATGTGAGGAGTTTAGGGGCCACTTCTGTAGTTTGCCATGGGGGGTGTACTTGGTCTGCAGTGGTGTTTAAATGGTATGTGTTATATGAACAGGACCCAAGGTTCCCTGGCAGAACACTATAAAGAGATGATCAGTAGCACTTTCTCCACCTGTCAGTGATTTTAATGTTGTCGCTGACTGCTGTACTTCTCAGTACATTATAAATGTATAAACAAAAAAATTAATGTTTCAGAATGAACTCAGTTTTGCACCAGCAGATATCTGTTCACTGTGAGGGAGTGACGCTGCTCATGCTAATCAATTGCAGTATTTGAGACTGTGCTATTACCTCAGGCCTGTCTATCCCTGAGGACCAGGGGTCAACAGGACCTTGGTTGTTGATTCCAGGGTGGATTTCATCAGCTACAGTGGCAGCCCTCAGCCTCAGAATGTACCGCAGCTCCTGAAGGAAAACATACATGAGTTGATTTACAGCGCTCTCTGGAGGTAGCACAGGGACAAACATAACAGCAGGCTCTTTAGCCCTGTGGTCTCTGATTTATTTGTGTTTGCCTTTTGTTTATCCTCCTGAGCTCCATGACACACAGGGTTAGGATTATGTAACTGCTGAGTTTCTCCTGGAGGCTGGTTCCTCAGACTCACTCACCATTCTTTGTCAGCCCTTACAAATTAAATCTTCCCTCATATACTTGTCTGAGTTTTGGCACAAAAGACTAAGCAGAACAACAAAGAATGAACTGAATGTTTTTTTCATGTACATCATCAGAAAAAACTAATTTCAAAAGTCACTGAGACTGAACTCAGCATTACCTCCACAGTAATGGGACTGTGATTCCAATCTAAATGATCCTCATATGATGAATGTCCCAGTTTTAAAATTAGTTAAGAAATATATTTATTCAATTTCTTGCCAAGAGCAAGGCAAGAAGATTGATTTCAGCCTCATGTATGTGCATTTAAGTAGATATCACGGTCACATAAACTCAAGAAGCAGTGGAAAAGTTTAAACCAGTTTATCCATTAGATGAGCACATTTGTTCATCTGTGCTAGTTTCCTTCTGGGCTTTGTCATTTCTGGTATAGTACAACAACAACGACAATAGTAATAATTATAATAATACATTTGTATAAAAAATTACATATAAGTGCAAAATATCCAGCTTCTGTTTAAAACAGTCACTGTATTTATCAACATATCTGTTTGTTCTACTGTAGAAAAAAAGAGAAAGATTGGGTTGAAATATTATGTTTTCAAAAGTGCACCACACTCAATACTCTACATATATATAAAGATACATACATTATATATCTATATCTATATATATATATATATATATCTATATATATCTATATATATATATATATATCTATATATATATATAGATAGATATATATAGATATATATATATATATATCTATATATATATATAGATATAGATATATATATATATATATATATATATATATATATATATATGCTGTCAGTTTCAGTTTCAGGGTCACCTAACCTGCATATCGCACACAACTACACTACTTGGAAGATCCAAACATGTCCTTGACTTTTGGGTCACACAGATCATAAAAATGAAATATCAAAATCAAATTCAGCCCTGAGCCATTTTTCAAATGTTCTATTTTTGACCTGAGCGTAAAATAAAAAGTCTGAAAATCAAAGCCTTATTTGTTTTTTGTTTTTTTGTATGACATTCAAAAACAAAAATATTATGTTATTTTTCCATTTTTTGATCTTAGATTCTGAATGGAATATCAAATGAACGAATGATAAACAGATTGTTCACAATAGTTGGTGCATGTTTTGTATTATTAATCTTAACCTGCGAAAGAATATTTACCTCCCAAATGTCAGAGTATAAATAAAAAAAACTGTCAAATTTTCATGAATACCGCAAATGCATATCATTCCAAATATTGGTTACATCTCCTTGACCACTAAGGATTCATTAAGAACAATCAGACACTGTGAGTGAAAACACAGCAGCAAGAAGTTTAAACACACTCCACTTTTGGAGAAACGCACCAACAAGGGAGGAGAAATTAAACTCAGTATATTTTTTTTACAAACACTGAAAGTCTTCCTCCATATTTAACCCACCACTGATTGAAGCAAACACACATGCAACATGCAGTGAAACACACAGGAGCAGTGGGCTGCCATGTCAGGCGCCCAGGGAGCAGTTGGGGGGGTTAAGTGCCTTGCTCAAGGGCACATCAGCTAACTAATGGGGGGCGTATTGATCAATTACAAGCCGCTTTTCAAGCCTCTAGGCCACGGCTGCCCCCATGAATGAGGCTGAATGAGGCTTTATAAGCAGTATTGGTCTCAAAAAAACATATTGGTCAATCCATTCTGCAAAGAGGTACAATATGAGGGTAACACTGGGGTAAGAGATGAGCATGTGATGACTGTGTAATATTTGAAAAGGAGGAGTTTTATGGTGAGAGATGGATGTTAAAAGACTTGGAGCAGAGACCTGTGTGGTGAGCTGGTAATGCAGCTGTTCCAGAGCAGTCAGACGGTCATGTTGCTTTCCTATTTCTGTGGATGAGTCTTTCTCTGGAAAACCCCCTGACAGATTACAAACAAATACAAATCTATTAGTAAGGCTTTGAAATACATTAAAAACAGTTTCAACAAAATTCAATTAAAAGTCAACAGGACCACAAAGTACAGCCTCTGGAATGACCGCACATCACTGGCTCATCAATTCAACAGACTGGTTTACTGCAGTTGCATTGGATTGCACTGATTTTAACCATGTGTAGCCATTAAAATAACTGCCAGGCATTTTTTTCCTGTGGTGATTTGTTGTGTGAAGGAGGAGGAGGATAGAAAGAGGAAGGTTGTGCAGGCCAACTGGTAACTGGTAACTCACTGCGATTACTACTGTTTAGTCTTAATCTATTTTAATTTTGTTGTTACTCTGTACAGCTACTACCATTATTACTGTGACTAATACTGCTATCATAATCACCGTAGTACCTCCTGTATACTTCATTATCATTATCTACAGTTCCAGTATTTCTAGTATTATTACTGCTGCTATGTATCTCTGCTTGTGTGCTCCTTCTCTCACGCCCCACTCCCCTCTCCTTCTCTCTCCTTGTCTGTCTATCTCTTTCTCTCTCTCTCTCTTTCTCTCTCTCTCTCTCTCTCTCTCTGTCTCAACCCAACCGGTCAAGGCAGATGGCCACCCATCTTGAGCCGGGGTCTGCTCCGAGGTTTCTGCCTTCTAAAAGGCAGCTTTTCCTCGCCACTGTCGCCAAGTGCTTGCTCAAGGGGAATGTTGGGCTCTCTGTATTACAATTTATTACAATATTACAATTTTGTTGTGAATTGACACTATATAAATAAACTGAATTGAACTGAATTGGTACAAGGAGTGACAGCTGAAGCATCACAGCAACAGGACTGTTACAACAGCAACAGTAAAACCAGACCAAAACAACTCACAGCAGCTGACCTGGAAGAGGTCATCAATCAGGAGTGAGTCGACAATGATCAGAATATTTACAAATTTCATAGACAGGGATTTATCACCACATATATAACCACCTGCTATATATATTATATTTATTATATATAAATAATAGTAATTTATAATAATAATTTATAACAATTTATTATATAAAAAAATAATAATATAAATAATAATAATAATAATAAAAATTATATATTATATTTATTATATTATATATATATAGGTCAACCAGCTCAATTACAAATATTGATGGTCACAGAGCTGCACTTATGAAACATGCAATATGATAGAAGTAGAAATATTACAGTACTAAGGCCCAGTGTGGGACTGTGATGTACAGATGGAATCAAAACACCTGGACTTCACCTGTTCAATTTGAGTGCTTTAACTTTTCCCCAATAATCCCCTCATTTCTAATTCATGGTTTGTGTAAATACCATAAGACAACACAAATATTTGCGGCCCATTTCCATTTTCAGTAAAATGTTAAATTTGGTGTCTGGTCCATCTTTTTAGTTCAAAATTTTAAGAACAATGCCATTTGACAGACAGCAATGAAATGTCTGTATCATTTGTTTCCAATCAACTATTCTGATTGGTGAGAGAGATGATTTAATATTTTTAAGTTAAATATTTCAGGTTATGTCAAACTTTATTATTGCAAACATTATTCTCAGATCTGGAAGCCTAAGGTCTGGAAACCCAAGGTTTAAAGTATCCTAGCTCAAGTTAACTAAAGCCTGGTTTAACTGGTAACTCTGACTTTCTTCTGACTAAATTTCCATCGAGAAGTGAGATTTTAAGACCACAAATCTTATGTGACTCAATGTTGCTGATTGTTACTGCCCTTTCAATTACACATGGCATTAATAACACTGCCTATAATGTGTGTTTGTTGTTATACCCTGAAGTCCAGCAGTTGCGATCTGTCCATTGAGGCGGTTGTTCATCTCTATTAACTGCTGTTTTTCTTTGCTCAGACGGGCGATACAGAATGCTGCTTGCTTTAGCCTGGTACGCAGGAGAAGATGGCTGCTTTTAGCACCTTGCAAAGTTTCAAACAAACCACCTGACATCAGATCTGGGACCTGCCGCTGCAGTAAAGACGGCTTCTTCTCCTGGTGTCGTGCACTCTGTAAGTAAGATGAGATGAAACCTGAAGGAACTGTGTTGCTGCAACAGCTTACACAATATCTTCCCATCCTCTCACATAACCTGCTGGTAAACTGCCAGAACTACCATTTTTTGTAGAGAAAGTTACACAGTACTATAAAATAATAGCAGTTACGGTGCCTTGCCTAAATTATTTGTGTTTTGATGTTGAAAAATTGTCCAATGGTTATGGGTTGATCAGCAGTTTTAAGTCCACATTACTAATCATCTGGATGGAAGCGAAAGGTCACCTTCAACTAGTTATTTGATTTCTTTTGGTACCTGTTCCATGATATGTGCCACTGTGACCTCTTGCTTTGTGTTGGCATGTTTCTCCAGGGACAGCCTATCTGAGGGTCCATACCACATACAAGAAAAAAAAAGACAAAGTAAGTCTTCCACAAAATGTCTTTTTTAAAATAAAACAAATACAAAGAACATTTCAACTGAGATTTCAAAATTTTACTCAAGAGGTGAAACTGTTAACAGACATTTAACTATATTTATCTTTGAACAGCCAAAGCATGGACATGATTACAGTTTAAGTCCTCAATAAAAGTTAAAGCTTTAAAAGCATTTTAAAGCATGTGTTGTTGCTGTTAAGCATACAGCCACCTTTTGTGGGTAAACAATGGGTATGTGTATGTTAACATTAAGTAATAAGAAATTTTATATATAAATGCTTTAAAATATTACATGAACTTATATTTAAAGTAATAAGGACGAATTAATGTAAGTTTCTGTAAACTGATATTGTTTTTACCAACTTTACTGAGTAAATTTGTTTTGGTCCGAGATGCAGATGTTCTAGTCTAGTGGCAGTTAATGTTGTATATTTTTAATTTTATATTTAATTATTTTTTAATAATTGAGCTTCCAAAATCCTGTCTTTTTAGTATTTGTTCACAATTATGTTCATGTAATGGTGGTAAAACTTGTGGGAAACAAACTGTCAACTGCAACTGAGGGCGAGCATAAATGAGGCATTAAAAATATCTTAAATGTAGATGTGTTGTGAGGAACTACCAGCACCTGGTCCCTTCTTGATTTGTCTTGTTCCAGATCCTTATGGGACCAGCCGCACCGTTATTTTTTAGGTCTGTAGCATTAGGCCAGTGTTCATTTTAGCCATGTTAGACAAAAATAAAGACTAAAGTTATTTTAAGTCTAAAAACTTAAAAATCACAAAAGAGGAAAATGTGACTTGTGGTTTTCTGACAATGTTGTAAAACTTTGTGTCAGAGTTTAAAGAGTGCAGTGACAGGCTGCCGAGGATACAGCAGTGAGCACTGTCAGGTGTTTTTCTACCATGAGCCTGACTGACCTTTACTACACACTAGAGGTCAGTCACACTACACATCTTCACTGTGTTGAGATTTTATGCTACCAGATGTTTTTTGTACAGCCACATTTGGAATTTGCACAGCAAAATGTCCTGACTTGACATGGCAAGCCCTGCTTGACCAGTCATGCTTTTAAGGTGGAAAATATTCCTACTTAAGGTTAAGGTTAAATTCTGGGCTTTGTGCAACAGAATACAGATGTCTATCTGAAATCCGACCAAAACCCAAGACAAAAGTCTATTTTTGTACAACCAGGCCCTTTCTTTTCCACTTAAATTAATAGCAGATGAAAATCATCAGCAACATTTGTGTAAAAGAGTGCTGTCCACACCTTCTGGGCTGAGTTTAGAGGTCATGTCAGTGCACTGTAACTGTAGTCTAGTGGCCATCTGAGCAGAGGCTCCTTGATGAACTGGCTGAGGAGAGGAGGACTGTGGATGGGGTAGGAAATGGCTAAGAGCCTCCATATCCTTCCTCATCTGAGTAATTACAGTCCGGAGGGTGCTGTTCTGCTCCTGCAGATGATGGATCTTTTCTGATGGCATATGTTCTACATTTGGTGTGAGAACCTGTGGGTAGATACACACTCATCAAGACAGAGCAATATAATGCATGCATCTTTGTGTATTATGTCACCTTTACTTTAGTGCAAGTAGTGCATGCATTTGGAGATATTTCCAAGGAGGCAGCAGGCAGAAACATAAGAAAGAAACACGAGATATACAGAAATAATGTCAATTAAAAGATGCATCACAAATCACTATACAAAGAGCTCTTCACTAAGCATTACAACATAGAGAGCAAAAGAGGAAATTAACTTTTTTGTTTTCAGTTTCCTCTGGATTATTCGTCACAGTAGCTCCAGTCCAGCGCAATATCACTGAAGATATATCATTCAAGAACTGCTCTGCAGTAAAATTTTTATACTTCTACTTAACATATGCTGATCAGCCATAACATTAATATCGCTGACATGTGAGTTGAAAAGCATTAATCATCTGTTCACAATGCAATGTGAACAGAACCTTGGGTTCTGGCAATCTGTTCTAGTTCATTCCAAAGGTGTTCAATGGAGTTGAGGTTAAGTGGCTTTTGGAGTAATTTGAAAGTGTTTCCATGAACAAGACCTTGATATGTTTTCAGCTCTCTGCCAGGGGAGCTTGCAGTGGCTGTTGTGTTGGAGAGTCAGTGAGCCAGACTCAAAGGCCACCATACCCACCACAGCGCTCAACGAAAATGTCAAAGGCTAAAAAACAGGGTGGCTCTAAAAGCATTCATATAATGACTTAGGTGTCTATGATTGTCTGCAAATACTCCATGTGATGTATGGGTGTTGGGGTTAGGCTCTAATGGGTTGGCAAGTCCATATTTGAATCATACAAACTAAAATCTGTCCAGCATTACTGGCTCAAAGATGATCCATATAATGTGAGAAAGACCATTTGCAAAAAAAATTTGATAAATAGTTGCTTACTTACTGGTAACTATTTATCACAGAGCTGAAACAGGTGGAACATGTGTTGTGGCTCTCTGATAATGGCATTACTGAGATTATGAGAGCAGGATGTAAATAGTACATGACTAGAACAAACTGTGCCAAAACTGCTATTAGTCCTTGAGGGAAAGCAGCCTGTAGCAGCTGAAAGAACACTACACTGAGAACTGCATTATGTTTCAGCTACTTAACAGATAGGTCTGTGTGCAGATGTAACATTCTGGAAGAGGACAGGTCATGAAATGTCAAAAGGAAGTTCGAAAGAAAGTTCACTCTCAGTTAATTTTGCAGCAACTGGCAAAACAGAACATGATATTTGTGTTTATGTGGAACCAGAAATGGTCACCATCGCGCTGAATAAGAGAACAGCTACACTTTTGAAGATTTCTGTTGTAATTGGAGAAAGCAGAAGTGATGCGACTCATGGGGCAGCTGATAGTGCCAACCACTGAACAGTTTCAGCACTGAACGTTATTCACTTTCAGTGCAAGCACACTTGCCGGTTAAGTTGACAAAATGAGAGTGAGTTTGACTGCGGATAGCTAATACTATATATATATTTTTTTTTTTGAAGAGCAAACATATGACACGCTCAAGACTGACTTTGATGACCTAGCAAGTCAAAAATATCCAAGAAGCAACAATGAAAGAAACTGTCAAAAACATCCCTGTGTATTGTCCCTCTCTCCTCCCATCTCATTGCACACACATTACTATTCTGAACAATGACCTTGGTGACAAGTTGGCGTGGGTTAGTGTGCTCAGCTCATGTACAGAAGGCTACAATCCCATCACAGCAGAGATCCAGTTTCAAGTCTGGCCTACGGTCCTCTGCTGCATATCCTCCCCTCTCTTTTAAGCTCTATTTCCTGTCACTCTCTCCAACTGTCCGATCCAATAAAGGCATAAATGCCCCCCCCCAAAATAGACATAATTTTAAAAAATTTCTGTCCTAAAACTTGGACATGCTGACCTCTAGTATCACAGACTGGTCCTAGGGATGTGAAATGTCACCTCTCTGGGCAGGGAAGGAATCTGACTTGGTACAGGAGATGGAGTCTTACCATCAATATATAGTTGGGATCACCTCTACACACAGCAGAGGTCCTGGAAGAAAACTCACTTAGAAAGGGTAGACTCTCTCCTTCTTCAGCTGAGTGCTACTGTGTTGGAGTTCTCCCCAGAGAACAAGAAGGTTGCCTCTATGTCACTGCTTGTTGCTGAAGGGAAGACTTGGACTGCTGTGATGATGTGTTGATGCTGAAAGCTCTGGACATTGTTGTGCTGTCTTGGCTGACACGCCTCTTCAGTGTTGCATGTAAGGAACAAACTGGAGTGGTGGTTCCCATTTTTAAAAAGGGGCACCAAGGGTGTGCTCCAACTGTTGGGGTATCACACTGCCCAGGCCTTGGTACAAAGCTGCCTTGTCCTCAATCCTCTTTGTGATACTCATGGATGGGATCTCAAGGCAAAAACTGGTGGATTTCCACCTCTGGGTGAGGAGAGAGTTGCTTCCCCAAGTGAAAGAGTTTAGGACTGGGTTATCACTCATTAGTGATGGGAAAATGGAGCATGGGATGGAGAGATTGGTGTGGCATCAGTAGTAATGCAGGTACTGCACTTGACTAGTATGATAAAGAGGGAGCTGCCACAATGAGGTTCCTCCATAGCATTTCTGTGCTTAGCCTTAGAAATAGATTGAGGAACTCAGACATTTGAAGGGAGCTCAGAGTTGCTGCTCTTCTGTGTCAAACTAAGTCAATTTAGAAGGATCAGGTATGTGGTTAGGATGCCTCCATGATGCCTCTTTGTGGAGGTTTTCTGGGATGAGACACCAGGGTGGACCCAGAACTTGCTGGAGGGATTACATATCCCATCTGGCTTGGGAACTCCTTCGGATTCCTCATGATGAACTGCAAAATGCTGCAAGGGACAGGTACGTTTGTAATACCCTGCTTAGCCTATTGCCACTGCAACACGACCCCAGAAAAGCAGAATTGAAAAATGAAATGAAATGCAAAAGACTGACATTGTGTTGGACATTTGTTGGCTAAAAAAAATATTTCTTAACAACACAGAAGTTTTCCTTCAATCATATAGATAGTACTGACATGTGAGTGATATCAGTGCTATCAGTGGTTTAAAATGAAATATCAGCATCAACCTAAAAATGAACATTTCTGCCAATATGATAGGGAAATGACACTCTAATTAGGCGCACAGCTTTAAAGTCATTTTCTTATTTAAATTTACATTCTAAATGTCTGGCCTTGTTGTGCAGTCATTCTGTAAATGTCTATAAATATGATCGAAAGAACATGCCTTCATGACTTTTACATTTATTCAGACCAGATGCCATCATATTTCCAGATCATGAGGGTCATGTGTGACATGGGGAATTGTTCACCACCTTTGTCAACTGTAAACTGCATGAATGTTCTTTTGCAATTGCAACATGATTTGGCAGTGCTGAATCATGGCGAGATTTGACTGAGATTGGATTATCTTATCTTATCTTATCTTATCTTATCTTAGTGGTCAGCGGGCTGATCCCACACTCATCAGGCCAGCACTTTAGCCTGGTCGGTAAAGAGTTGTTTTCTTTGCTTTAGATAGCAGCTGAACACCTTAAACGGTTCTATTTGTCTGCAAAGTATGGGGTTGATATATTCTCACCTGTATTGCCTGGTCTCTCTCCGTCTTAACAAAATGTAGAAAGACAGTCATGTCTTGAAGCTCTTGTTCTTTCTCCTTCAGCTCTGCTTTAGCCTGATAGAGACCAACATAAAAGTTCTATTGGCATCAACTACTTTGTTTCCCAAACGTTTTCATGTCAAACTTCCACAAATTAGACCACACGTCCATTTCATAGGTATTTAACCCAGGAACCCCACCTTATATGAGTAGTTCCTGTCATTGTGTGTTAATTATTCTCGTTCATCTGCTCCCTGAATACACACCCAAGGTTAGAAGAGAGTCTGCACAAAGTCTGTGAAAGTATGGACTGATGAGGCCAGTGAGAGACTGTTTCCAAACCACAGACTGGGAGACACTTTACAGCTCTCATGGTAATGACATCAATGGCCTGACCGACTGCATCACAGAACTACATCAACTTCTGTGTGGAGAACACTTAGCCAACCCGGAGGGCACAGTGTTTCTCCAACAACAAGCCCTGGGTGACCCCTGAGCGACCACTGAGCTTAAAGCCCTGCTGAAACAGAAGAAGATGGCTTTCATTTCTAGGGACAGAGTGAAGCAGAAGAGAGCTCAGTGTGAACTCAAGTACTCAATCAGGCTGGAGCAGAACAACACACACAGATGTGTGGAGGGGCCTTAAGACCATCTCAGGACATGGACTGAGTAGAGCCAGAGGGACAGCTGAAGGTGACCAGTGCTGGGCACCTGAGTAAAACCTGTTTTTCAACAGATTTAATTCCAACCACACCCCTCTGCCACCCTTCCTCTCGCCTCTTCACACATCTCCAGGCCAGCAGTCAACTACCTCACCAACAGGCCACAGTATGTGAGACTGCGTAACTGTGTGTCTGAAGTGATGGTCTGCAGCACGGAGGCAGCACGGAGGCCCCCCAGGGAATGGTGCTCTCACCTTTCCTCCTCACCCTTTACACTTCGGACTTCACCTACAACACCAGCAGATGTTACCTCCAGAAGTTCTCTGACGACTCAGCCTTTGTTGACTGTGTGTCTGAGGGGAATGAGACGGAGTACAGGGCAGTCATCGTGGAGTTTGTGAACGAGTGTGAGCGCAACCACCTTTGCTTAAACACCAATAAAACGAAGGAGATGGTGATTGACTTCCGGAGGACATTACCACATATACCGGTGAACATCCAGGGCTCGGACATTGAGATGGTGGACAGTTTTAAATATCTGGGTGTCTACCTCAACCATAAACTGGACTGGTCACATAACACCAATGCCCTGTACAAGAAGGGCCAAAGTCGCCTCCACCTTCTGAGGAGACTGAGGTCCTTTGGAGTGTGCAGGCCCCTCCTAAGGACTTTTGATGACTCTGTGGTAGCCTCTGCTGGGCAGTACAGACTGGGACAGAAAGAGACTGAACAAGCTGGTCAGGAGGGCCAGCTCTGTCCTGGGCTGCCCACTGGACTCCGTGGAGGAGGTGGGTGAGGGGAGGATGTTAGCCAAGCTGACATCCATCATGGACAACACCTCTCACCCTCTGCATCAGACAGTGGAGGCTCTGAGCAGCTCCTTCAGTGGCAGACTGCTACACCCTCAGTGTAGGAAGGAGCGCTACCGCAGGTCCTTCATTCCCACTGCTGCTAGACTGTGCAACTCAACAGTCTAGTCCTCATTTCCTCCCTATCCTTACAGAACAATCAGCATCTTCCACCACTATGCTAAACTGTTAACTTATAAACTCTTCATATTTTTCCCTTCATAATTTCCCCACTGTGGGATCAATAAAGTTCTTATCTTATCTCCTATAGATGTAATTACAGTGAAAATAAATTAATGCCAATTTTGCTGGTGACACTCGGGACTCCCTGGACACAATTTTTAAAACCACTGAACTACATCATCAGCCTGGGCTGGATTAATAAACAACTGACAGATCATCGGAACATCTTCTGAAGTTAAATGTAAAACTTATGAGAGATAATGATAGCGGGAACAAGTAGATCCATATGATCAAGGATATTTAAATTCAGCTGTTGCTGACTTGCTAAAATCTAAGCTGAAAAGAAAAATATTAAATGTATGGAATAATTATCTATTACAGTTCTTCAACATATAATTTACAATGCATAACATTTTAGAATCTGGAGATGACCATCTTGTGAACAATCAGACTCAAACTTGACTATGCATGTCCGCATACACTGTACAGGGAGTTATGTAATGTTTGAGAGACTGACCTGGTCTCTAGCCAGGGTCAGGTCTTGTATCAGCTGTTCATTATTAAGATAATGTTCAGCCTTCATATCTTCACAGCGTCTCTGCCACTCTGACTCCAACTGGACTCGCATCTGATCTGAGGCCTTCTCTCTTTTCAACCCAGCACTCAACTGCTGCTTGTACCTGATAACACATACACAGACATTGTTCAGATCATTGGAACAACTCAGATTAGGTCATATAATTCAGATCTTCCAAACTGCATATCATAAATCTTTTTGTTTTTTAAAATCTTTTATTACCTTGAAATGTCTTCCCTATAACCTCTATGCTCTCTCAAGGTTAAATTGGTACTAAATCACTTTGATTTAAAATTGGTTTTATCCATATCCCTTTCCATGTCTTTCTTCTTCATTTCTCATAATCTACACCCGTTTTGCTGCTGTCTTCTCACCGCTCAATCTTCTCTTTGCTCCTCTCCAGCTCAGCCTTGAGTTTGCCCTCTGTCTCACGAAACATGATAATCTCTTTATCCTTGACAACCATCTCACTGGTCACCTGAGTGATGTACTTGCTCCATTCGGTCCTGGTTGTTTCTAACTCTGTGCAAAGCCTTTGAAACACACACACACCCCTTCTCCAGTCAGTCTGGTGTCTGTACACACCGAATTGAGCAGACATAATCAGTGCACACACTGCACATAAAATATATATAATATAATATAATATATAATAATGTACAAACTAAAGTTCAGTAGCTATCAGTTTCATTAATACCAACATGATGAATTTAACTTTTTCACCTATTTTTCTTCAATGTGTGACTCACCTCTGGATTGTCTCATCTTTCTGTTTGATGGCCTTCTGCTGATCTTCCCGTATGCAATATACCTGTGTAGCCAGAACATCCATATTCTCCTGTAGTTTGACAACGTGTTTCTCAGCAGTCTGAAGCTGATCTGTGTGGGCCTGATACTGAGCCTCTAGCAGTGCATCACACTCCTTCAGAGCCTGGATCACATCCTCGAATCTTGAAACAACCATACAGTTAGATGTGAGTAGATGTTTGACGTTTAGACATTTAGAGGACTTATGCTGCCCATGAGGTGTTTCATGCACATATTTAGCTTTTGTGCACAAGGTCACTTTAGCAATTATTACCACTGTAGCTGATGAGAGAAAGAAACACAGCCACAAGCTTTGAAGCTGCTGAGGAGCTTTGAGGTATACACTATGCAGGATTGCAGAGAGAAAAAATGATCAATGTACAAACGATTAAAATAATTAAAAATAATTCCTTTCAACCCACTTAATCATCACATAACAATGAAAGTGTGTGATAGCATCTGTATCTGCAGAGGCCCTGCTTCCAGTTTCTCATTATTTTTCTTTGTTACAGATGTTTCTGGGCATTACCAATTCTTCAGAAAGATATTTAATTGTCTCATTCCCAGTAAAATATATTTTGAGTTAGTAGCTATTTGATGACCTGGGAAAGAGACTCAACAATCAACTATCTTTTCCCAGAATCATAATAAATAATAATGTAGCAAGAGCTTAACTAGTGACACAACTTTAGCAGCATTACACTGGCAAGGGACAAATGTACCATATAAGAGGTAACAGTAGACAATGCTCTCACACCCTGGATTGTGAGTGCTACATCCAAATTCAAACCTAAACCAAGTGCTCCCATTCAGAGGCCAAGCCATGGTTGCTATCCTATCATGGGATAGGGAAGGATCGAGCTATCCATAGCACAGGATCAAGGAGAGCGCATCTCAGTGCCACAATTCAATTCAATTTTATTTAAAGTGCCAATTCATAACACAGTTATCTCAAGACACTTTACAGGTGTGTAAACAACAAACAACAACCACAGAAATTGCCAGGGGCTCCTCAGCAACAGCTTTACTAATGTCGGAAACCGTGATGCATTGGTGCACTCTGGAGCAGGACCGACACATGCTATCAGGTCACCAGCTCAGTTCTGTTCACCCAGAATATAAAATGGCCCTGAGGGAGCGCAAATTCATGTGAAGAACACAGCAATAAACTCAACCCCATCGATTTATGCAAGCTGCTGCTGTTTTGTTATCTGTCCTCACCACTACATCTGTGCCTTCCAACACTGGAGCAAAGTGTTTCAGCACTTTCAGCCCCACGGAGAGAAAGTGTCTTGGACCATCGTCCTTCCATAGCTTGAGAGAGACACACTACCCCTCATCCAAGGAGATATGTGTCTGCGAACAATGAGATGTGCGACGTAACTCGCTCGAGGGGAACCCACATTGCACGGACACCAATGGCTCTCTCTGCAGAGAGGATGGACAGTTAACATACGTTTCTTGTGATGTTTTGGGTTCAGGTGAAGATGGCTGAACCATCTCTGGAGTTTTCTCATGTGGAGAAGGCCAAGAGGGGCCACCACATGACAGGCTGACATCATGTCCAGAAGGAACATCACAGACAGAACCTTTTTGCCACTTTTTGAGGCCTCATGTGCCACAGTAGGGAGTTTAGCACTTGTTACCTGGCTGAGGACATATTTGTTCTCATGTTGAGAGAATCCAGACACACAATCCCTGGTAAGTTATGGACTGGAAGGGAAGAGGATAACTCTTTTATCAGCTAATGACCAAACCCAGCAGTGACAAGTGCTTCACAAACTCTAATTTCTGGAGCACAGCATGCTCTCTGGATGCTGCCATCACAATCAGATCATCTAAATAAAATAACTCTCCGATTTCCCTCCTGCGTAAGGGCCCTAATGCTGATTCCGCACATTTATTCAGAGAATAACCAAAAAGGCAAACGACTGTACTGAAAAATGCACCCCTTTGAAAGAGAAACCACAGGAATTTTCTGGGATAATGGGGACATGAAAGTGCACACAATCTAACGCATGTTTATGGTGAGCATGTGAAATGATCTCTTTTACGCATTTGATGAAGAGTGACAGGTTGTGAATTGGTCTCAAGCCGCCTGTTTTCTTTGGCACTAAGGAAGTAATGGGAGTAGTAACTCTCATTCACCTTGCTTGGTGGGACCACAGAAAAAACTACCCACTACTAACTAACCACTCTGACACTTCTGATGTCAGAGTGGCCGTTCTGAAGGAGATGAAATGACTCCAGCGTGACATTGAGCGGTGATGGAGGACTGGCACTACAGTGTAAAGGCTACCAAGACAGTTCAAGAATATACACCTGTACTGTACAGACAATGCACCGTGCACTGTAAAATGAACACACCCACAACAATCAGCTGGTGAGTTGTTAATCTTAATCAATAGCTCGTCTTTGTATCAGTGCTCCAAGCTGCTAGCACACATACTATATACAGAGCTGTGACAACAACAGGTGAGATTACATGCTGAGCCATGATGAACTTTTGTTATATGTTTAAAGAATCCACCTGTTTCCATCCTTAGAGTATAAGACACAAGTTTGGCACTTGTAGCAACGAGAACTGTCGGTAGTAACCATTTACTTCTCTCTGCCATGTGTGTGTACTGTGTAAATGACAGTTGACCCACTCCTGGACATAGGCTCTGACAAAGAGAGCTCTCTTCTTGATTAGGAATGATGAAAATGCATAATAGACAAATGTCTTAATCAGAAACAAACAGACTTGGTGAGGTGAAGTGCTCAAGAAAACTGTTGGCAATTTGGCAATAATAAATAGAGAATCTATTTTCTTAATTTCTCCAGACCGAGAGCAGGATCGAAAATGCTGGAATTTACTGATACACTGGTCTTAAAAATTTAGCCCTGGGACCCGTTTAATACTGGGTTTTGGTCCCAATTCTATTCCTGATACTATTGATTAGGTGTTTAACCCTAACCTTAACCCTAACTTGAATTTCCCTCAGGATCAATAAAGTATCTATCTATCACCTATCTAAAAGAAAAATAACTTTGCACATTCTCGCTGTAAAAGTTGTATATAACATTTGGTAAAAATCAGTCAGATATCAGCTTCAGATTTGATCTTTCTTTCACAAATTTGAGATTTGTTTTTTTGCACCTACAGTATTGCCTACGCCAGCAGCTGAGAGATTTATGTTTTTAATGACTCACTTCTTAATGTAGTTATCTTCCTCCTTCCTCCGTTTGGTCTCCATGCATTTTAACTCATCCTCAAGCTCCTTTATCCTGAGACAGAGGATAATCACAAAATTTTAAACACATAAAGACACAGGTACATGCACACATGCAGCATGGGAGAATACCTGTAGTCCTTGGCAGCAGTGAGCTCTTTGGTCTCCTGCTCTTTGTGTTGCAGTTGGGATTGTAACTGCTGACAGAACCCCTTTGATGCTTTGAGTGCCTCAGTGGTCTGGAGATAAGACTGACAGTGACTTTCAGTCTCTTTAGTCAGCAACTTCACCTGGATAAGGACAGACATATGCATGTGTGATGATGACTAGCGCCAGAAAAATGAAAGGCCACGAGGAAATACATATGCGAATAACACAACATAAATGGACTCCTGGATAAAATGGATAAATAGCTCCTCACCTTGAGATCATGTGAAAGCACCACAGCACACATCTCATCCATTTTCAAGTTGAACTCATGTTTCTGCTGTCTGAGCTCACTGTTAAAAGCAGCTATCATCTCCTGTTGGCCAGAGTGCAGTAGTTACTTAGTTACTTAGTACATGATATATTACATGTATCATGAGCCTTATACTAGATATCACTGTTCTCTAGTATAAAGGCTGTACTGCATTCTCCAAGTGCATAAAGGTTGAGCCAAACACAAAGCAGGAACAGACTCCTCTTTATCTTCCTGTCAGGAAGGAATACATTTTTTAAGAAATGTGGTCTTGGAGAAACACATCACGATCACATGTGACATTATACCAACAGTAGCTTTTATCTGCCAACTAACAAGTTATTACAACTAGATGATTGTACATACTGAATACTGGCTACTTGGCTTTAATAACAGGAATATCATTACATGTTTTTACCATTTGGACAAATTTGATATAACCACCTACCTAACAGAAAAAGATGGGTAAGTAAAGAAAGAGAGGAAGAGAGCGTGTGAAGAAGGGAGATTGTATATAATTCAGTAATGTGAATGCAACTACAATTGCAGAATCCACTGAACATTCAAAAGTCAATACACAGATAGATTTCATTGATCCTGGAGGAAATTTAAGGCATCCAGTAACTATGTATGACATACAAGGAGAACACTAATGCAAACCAAAACGCACGTAACAAATACCTGAAATCAAGTAAAAGAGGTATAAAATTTAAAGAATTATATATAAATATACAAAATCAAGGAACAAATCACAATATAAAAACCTGAGAAAAAGTTAAGGCACAGAAACTTGAGTGAGTGAGTGAGTGATAACCTAGCCTCCTGAGCTGTAAAAGAGTGCTTAGACACATCATGGTGAATGCAGTGGAAGTTGTATAGTGCTTTGCCAGTAGAGGACTATCAAGGATTGGATCCTATGGAAGAAGTTATACAGACTGAATATAAATGTAAAGAAATATAATTGGCTTCTCTATATTGGCTACCTGTAAAATTCAGGATAAAGTTTAAAATTCTTTTTCTCCTTGAACAACCAGGCATCATCACATCTTAAAGAACTGATAGTACCCTATTATCCCACCAGAGTTTTACGTTGCCACAATGCAAGGTTACTTGCGGTTCATCCCGTCTTCAAACGTATATTTGGAACCAGAGCCTTTAGTTATCAAGCTCCTCTACTGTGGAACCATCCAACCACCAACCTCCTGCTGCGGTCCTGCTCGAAACCTACTGTGATTACTACTGTTTAGTCATAATCTATTTTAATTCTATTACCAATCTGTACAGCTACTACCATTATTATTTTTAATACCATTGTTATCATAATCACCATGGTACCTTCTGTATACTTCATCATTACCATTATCTACAGATGCAATATTTCGGGTATTATTGCTGCTGCAATCAGATCTACGTTTGTGTGCTCCTTCCCTCATGCCCCCCCAGGGATCTGCTCCGAGGTTTTCTGCCTTCTAAAAGGCTACAGAACAATTAAAAGAAAATACAGACACTAAATCATTTCCATTAATTAGAGGTGCACCGATGGCAATTTTCTTGACCAATTCCGATTTCTGATTTTTTTGGAATTGTGACCTACCAATAATGATTTTTGCTGATTCTGATTTTCTTTCTGAGAACTATTATCAACAGCATATACAAACAAAAATCAACTTTTCTTCAATGCAAAATTTTACATTCATAATAAAAGAAATTATTAATCATTACAGTTTCCTCTCAAAATAAAGAAACTAGAAGGAGCTACAAATAATTAACTCAAAATGAGCTATGCACCCAACTTTATCTGACATATTTTACTTTACCAAACAGAAGCAGGTGTAACAGATTCATATAACGAAACAAATGTCAGTAAATTATATCATTTTACAGTATGCTTATAAATTCACCAAGGTTGAGGTAATTTATCAGATTTACCTTGCCTAACAGATGCACAGAAGATAGGAGGACACACACATGCACATATTTGATATCAAAACCTGCCTATTCAGAGTTACAAGCACCAGTAAGAGCCAGAGATTGACAGTTCTTTTGTCTGGGTTCATCTTAAAGGTCTACTGCTGATCCCATCTGAATGTTTGACTTCTTTACCACCTGTTTCAGTGCTGCAGACTATCCACAACACAGAGCCAGCCAACTGCATCTTGTAACACAAGTGAGTGAATGTATGTGTGTGTTTGTGTGTGTGTGTGTGTGTGTGTGTGTGTGTGAGAGAGAGAGAGATCACCTGTCTTTGTAGAGTCAGCTCTCTTTCCAACTCTTGTATCCTGCACTGCAAATCAGATTTCATTTTCTCATACTCCTCTGATAGCTTTTGAGTTTCACCACCCACAGAGCTACCATCAAGCAACACAAAAAGACACACAAACACACACAGCAACAGAAACAAAGAGAAAGAGAGAGAGAAAGAGAAAGAGAGATGCACTGATTAAGAAAGAAAATACGAAATACATTTTTAAATATTCAATATAAAAAGCACAGCCATCATGAATATAAATAAATATATAAATATAAAAAAATTTACAATTTTTACAAGTTACAAATGAATTAATTATTTTATATCTTCATGAGAAATATAAAACATAACATGAACTGAAAATGAAATATTAATCCATCAATAAATTGATCCAATTTAAATTTATATACACAGTGCAAGAGAAAACAGTAAACCCAAAAGGAGCAGCACCGACCAGAACATGGTTCTGTGTGGAATGTGGAGCCAAAAAGTGGAGGTAGAACAGTTAATGTAAACATTATAAACAGTATAAAGTACTGGTTGAACAGTCATTGTAAACAGTATGAGGTGTAAAGTGGTATAGTGCAATGCTGTGTTTTGTAGTGAGCTCCAGGCCAGAGAATTGAGAATTCAGGAGTCTTATGGCTTGGAGAAAGAAGCTGTTGCTGTCTGCCTGTAAGAGCCTGAATGCTTGAAAGTAAGGGATCCTCAGTCTAATGAGTGTTACAAATTGGAATGAATACAAAACGCCTTTGAAAAATACTATACAAAATTATATGCCCCACCTCAAACAGCTGAATTAGTGAGATTTTTTAGCATCATTGGATTTACTTTCTGTGGGGACAGAGCACAATAAGATAATAACCCAGAAACTAACAACTCTATATAAGGCTACATCAAGATCGAAAACAAACAAAATGCCATGTGCCGACAGCTACACACCTGCATGGAATAAATAATAATAAATAATGAAATTAAACCTTTAGAGAGACAATAACACCAATACTCAAGGAATGTTTTAACTATGTTCTTTAGAATGAACAGACCCCATTGTCCTGGAGACAAGCAATAACTTCAGTTTCAGTACACATTACTTGCAAAGTGATGGGAAAACATAAGAACAAACAACAAAAGAACAGACAATCAGTGGTTGTCAGTCTTGATGCAGAGAAAGCCTTTGACTCAGTTTGATGGGTACATCTGCACTTAAACTCTTAAACATTCAGGCTTTAATGATCAGGTAAATTGACTGAATTATTAATTAATTAGTTAATTAGTTGATCAATTAATTAATTAAATTGTTCCCCTACAGCCGGAGTCAAAATAAATGGAGATCTATCCTAAACTGTATTTCTTGAGAGGGGATATCAACAAGGAAGCCCTCTTAGTCCAACACTTTTTGCCGTTTTTACTGCTGGCCCAGGCAATTTGAAAAGACAAAGATATATATACGGGGTGCTATTTGGAGATATCTAAAATGTGTTTATACGCAAATGATAACTAGTTGACTGTGACTGAACTTGACTCCAACGTATCTATGCAATTACCTCTACTTAAAGAATTTGACTTCTATTCTGGCTACAAGCTAAACCTGCGTGAGAATATTCTCGTAATACATCTAATTTAAATGGAGGAATAAGAGAAATAAATATTTAGAAGTGCAAATACATGAAGATACATCCAACACCTTTGAATACAATGATACCCTGGATTGGCTGATATTAAAGCAGACCTAAACCGCTGGTCATTACTACCAATGAATTTGCATAACTGAATAGAAGTAGTTAAACCGAACATATTGTTGGGATCTCATGCCATGTGCTGTGATTAAAACATTAAAATTAATTATTAAAAAATTAAAATATAGAGGCCTACATGTAGTCCCAGAAACCTGTGCCAGAGTTTTACAGCCCTTTGTTAAACAAGCGCCAAAACCTCAATAATCGCATCTAAATGAGAAGTTAAGTTTTAACTCAACTGGTGCTCCCCCAATGACATCATACAGGTGATAAAAGCATCTCCACACCCATGCGCTGTCGCTGTGGGAGCTATTCCAGACTCTCCTTGGTGCCCAGGTCACTTAAAGAGTGCACCTCAAATTAAGCTTGATTTTACATTTTAAGACTTAGCCTACATGTCTTTAACTTGCTGGTTGAGCAAACAAGACTATTTTTCTTTTCTGTTCTCCTGGATCCAAAGAGATAGCTGCGGCAAATCAGCTAATCTCACCTGTTGTCATGGAAGAACGAAAGACTTCTCCCATGCTCTGTTTTTCTGCTGCTTTGTTTCTCTTTCTTTTCTTTTACTAACCCACTTACACACACTGACACACATCCACAGACACTTGAGCGTGGTAGTATAACGTTGGTTTGCTTCGATGCCATCTCCTTGCAGGAAACACCTGTGAGACCATGGTGTCCCCTTTGCTCTCCACACTCTCTTTGCTCAGACCTCACGGTTGAACCTGCCATCTTGGGCCCAGGGAGACAACGTCACATCCATCATCTTTTGTCCTCTCTCTCCCTTTCTCACACACACACACAACTCCAGCTGTAGTGTAGTTGCTTGTGTTTTTTGGTTTAGTGTAAGTTCATGACAGATCTTTTTTAAGTAGAAGTAGTGTTGACTGTTAACTGATATTGACTCTTGTTAATAAATATACAAATAATATATAATAATAATATAAATGATAAATTACAGCTTAGCTGGTTGTTGTTTGTGATTATTTATATATTGGTGTGACATCTGCTGGATTCTGATAGCTAGTGCTCGGATTCCACCCTTTAACAACAACAGAGAAACTGTCACCTCTCTTGAGACTGTTTTCCCTGTTCGGTTCTTGGTCCCTGGCAACAGGGTGGTGCCCCGTAATTGAAGTACCAACTAAACAATTCAGGGAGTGGAACAGAATGCTATCTATTTTCATTTAGACATAGCAAAAACTAAGGATTAGATTCCAAACATTATAACTGCCCAAAAACGTGGGTGGGTTAGATAGATAGATAGATAGATATACTTTATTGATCCCAGGCTGGGAAATTGCAGGTTATCCTGTCTAGAAGGTTATTATAAAGTAGCACAGCTTCACCACTTTGATCTTAACTGTGATGCAAGACTTAGAACAAACTCATACAAATGTACCTCTCCAAATTTTACTAGAAGATAGAGCCCTCAAAAGAAAAATTTATACAAACTGAACTGTTGGACTCTAAACATCTAGTATAAAAAATGTATACTGGGCGCCAAATTCAAAAGAAATGCACGAATACTACGATGGGATGTATATGACACAGAATTGAAAGGATTTAAACACTGGACATATACACTTATCACCTTATACTGTAAAATAAGATCTACTAAGGGCTTAGATGCCTTCCAGCAACTTACAGAAACTTCTAATGTGGAGAATTTTTTTTTTCTTAGATGAAGCAAAATAACAGACCTTAACACAGTCACTGTTGGAGAATGCATGGTGATATGTCTGCTGCTCATTTTCATATCTTTTGGGAGTGTCCCAGAATTTTGTCCCAAGAATTGGCTAATTCAAGAATCCCCAGCCATTTTTGAATGGCTAGACGTCGGTGAGGAAATTTACACTATGGAATAATTGACCTTTTACTCAACACACAACACTAAAATATGTGATGAATATTGGAGAAACTGGAAATGCTATTTGAAAGTGAAATTACAATGCTAATGTTATATCTGTAACACAGCTCCTGCCTTTTTTGTTTCTTTTTTGATTACACTGTTAATGATTTTAATTCATATAAGACATTGTTTGTTGTCCCCTGGTCGGTCTGTTTTCTGTTGTTAAAAAACTAATAAAAATAAAGTATAAAAACTCTTTCAAATAGAGAGATAGAGAATAATTTATGAGGCAGATTTGCTATATAACTATAACTTAAATCACTCATGATTCATGATGACATGACTACCAGTACATGCAGTTTCTATGCTTATTTGCACGTACAGTGAATATATGCACCACTTTCACTTATTAAGTTTTGTACAGAATTGATTTTTGATTCAGCCTGTAATTTTTTCTGTGTTGTACAGCTATTTAACATTTAAATATTTCCTTAATTTGTATTTATTTATTTTTTTTAATTTAATGAAATTCCTCCTATATTTTGGTCTAATCTGAACGTCACACATGAATGATACCTTCCCTTGATTTAGATTGAATAAGGACAGTTGAACTGTACCTATTTTGTTTTACAGTCAGCACTCTGGCAGTTAGGACCTCATATTTCTCCAGCTCTCGGTCTCGTTCATCCAAGATAGCCAGGTTGAACTGGAAATCTGCCTTCAGATCCTGGTAGCGGACTCTGAAAAAGCAAATGTTAAAAATCATTAATCTCTTATCTTGATGCTCAAAAAGAAAGACACTATAAGGCAGACTGTGGCACAGGAAGCACTTTGGATCATCTTTTCACAGGGCTGGCAATACAGTCCCCAGTTCCCCAGTACACATGTCCAAGACACTGAAATGTGAATGGGTGAATAAAAGGTAAATTGTAAAGCAGTTTGGATAGATACAAATGTAGCCATTTTTTCATTTCCTTGACACAGATCTTTAGCACATTACTTTCAGCTCAGTGTTGAGAACCATCATTAAAGATGTCCTCCACTCTAAACTTAGCTCACTATGCCAGCCTCCATCTGTTACATCAAATGAAGGCCAACTGAAGGCTATAACATTTGGGGCCGTCACATGACAGCCTCTCAAGTTAGTCATGCTTTAGAAACACTTCACATCAAACTATTTCCACTTTATGCATGCTAACCTGTGGCTGTATTAACATGTATTATTATTTATTATTTTATTTTGAATCCTCTAATACCACTATTAACACTGCCACATTTTTATCTGTCTTTTGTTTATGTTTTCCTACACGCAAAGTCTTATATGACAATATTCAAAATGTCAATTCAGGCAATGATAAAACTCTCAAAAATGACTTCCTCCTCATCAGCTGGAAACAAATGATTTTCAGATAGTTTGTCTAATGAAGATAGTTTGGTGAATCTTGGAATCTTGGAGCCCTTGACTGAGCAAACCTACCAGAAAAAAAACAAGAAAATGCATGCATAAGTTAGTTCGTGTGAGTGGTCCTTGCATGAGGCCAAACGTTCTTACATGCACTTAAATTCAATGCCAGAGTCAAATTCCTTGTATGTGTACACATATACTTGGCCAGTAAAGTTGATTCTGGTTTGTCATATTAAAAAAAACTTGTTCAAATATTTACATAGGGTATATTTTAGAAAGGCAGATTTCTAGCCAGATATGCTTGCTTTTATATTTTGAGATTTCCACATCGACCAAAATACAATTGAGGTGAAAGGAATTTTGTGCAGGATGCAAGCAATGTTTCCTGGTTACTCTTGATAACGAGACTTCAGTTGTATTGGACTGGAGGCAGATATCTCAGATATATCAGATATATTTGAAAACCTGTGCAAATAATTCCTTTACATGTAGGTGAAGAAATATGTTCTTTTGTAACTTGGTTAAACTCTTCAAGGGTTCAAAGGTTCAAAATAGTGTCATAACTGGAGACTTGATTACTCAATTTTTCTACAGTTGAGCAGTTCGGACAATTCTACTTTTTCATAACAAATAAATTCAGTGAGCTGGAAATTAAATGATTTATAAGATATTAATCAATTAACTTAAATAAATGTGTTTTAAACTCATTGGTGACATCAATCTTGACCCCAGTTTCTTATAGGAGTATTTCTAGCTAAAAGCTGTGGTGCACAATACAAGTTCACATTATTACTCTGATGTGTGATGTGAGGTGAATGTAGATGTGGATCTACCTGAGGGAGAAGCACTCCTCCTGAGTCTTTTGGAGGATACTCTCTAACTGATGATCCCTAGCAGCCAGGAGCTCCTTCCATTCCTTCTCCTTACTGCCCAAGTGGGCCGTCAAGCCCACCAATCCACTGTCCCCGTCTGACTGCATCATGGAACTAGGATACCACATGTCAACATGCATCACAATGAACAATA
The DNA here is from genome assembly GCF_020382885.2 of Scatophagus argus. Classification (NCBI taxonomy): domain Eukaryota; kingdom Metazoa; phylum Chordata; class Actinopteri; family Scatophagidae; genus Scatophagus; species Scatophagus argus. Next base: position 263,285 of record NC_058513.1, on the reverse strand, counting down.
CAGGTTTGAAAACGCAATGTTTCACAAAATGGAAAAGAAGGTTGTTTATGAATGGGCAGAATCCAGATTGGTCAGTGATACCATCTAGAAAATCCCATGGATGGAGCGGATGCTCCAGTTCAAATCATTTATACCTCTGGCCCTCTGGCTTCAAAGAGTTGTGAAGTGGGAGAAACTATTTCAGAAGCTCCTGGTTCCAGCAATAAAAGCCCTATTCATTTTCCCATAGACAATGTCACAACACATTAATTTGTCATATATAGCTTTCGAAACATCAAAATCCAGGGGCGGTAGTACTTCACAACCCAAGGACTGTAACATGACCATTTCAAATGGCTTGCATCTCTAGATCTTGTTGTAACTTTCTGGCTCACAGCTAAGCCAAAGGGTTCTATGAGCTGTACAGACTAGAAATATCTCCTGCTTCCCAGTATGTGAGATGCATCCTATTTACTAAAGTTGTGAATATTCCCTTTCTATGGGGACATTATGGGATAGCAATGATTGTGCTATTTGTCAAACAATAATGTTTTGCCAGAGAAACAGAGTGGCCAAGGGACATGTTTTCTGTGCATAAGCAATTTTTATCCATTCAAGAATTGTTTGCCCAAAATCATGAGAAGAGGTTTTATAGCATTAAGAACAAAGTCAAGAGGTTTATTGACAACTTTGATTTGGTCCATCCTTTTCTTCACTCTGTTAAATTTAAACAGTTTTTAGTTGCTACATAAAGCATATTTGTAGCCATGACATTACTGTAAGCATGGAAACACTAAAAACAAATGAATGCAGAGTCTCTTACCTATGCAGGTGCATCTTACAATGTGAACAGCGTGCACTTTTGAAAGCAGGAAAAATACTGCACTACTGACTTTGAACTTGGTTTTTGTTATTCAGTGGTACGTTCGCTTTCTGCATACTCAAGATAACAATGTGCCTGACCTCATTTTAAGAATAGTATGTCCATGGGCGCATAGATGAGTGCTACACATTAGCTACTAAGGCAGCTAGGAAACAAAACAAAAGAACAGACTTTTTAGCTAGGAATGCCTCTGTAAAGGACCTCACATATTTTGTCGAATGCTGTTCAAAACCCTACATTTTACTGTGACAGTTTTTATTTTTTCGGAGGGCAACTACTGTTTGACTAGCAATGCTGATCTTTATTTTGTTATTTAATTATAACACATGTTTATAGTGCTGGGTTGTGAATGCTGAGCCACCATTTACGAAATATTTAACTTTTTTGGTCATAATTTTGCCAACAAAATACCACATTTTCATGCATCAAGTCTTGCTCATGTTGCTCATTCATAGTTTCAGCCCAAAACTCTTTTCGAATATCAAAATGTTCCACTTTTTTAAATTATGTCTATCATTCACTTTCAAATCCCATTAAAACTTTTCAAAATATTCAACTATCTTTGAGACTTTGTTACAATGGAAGGAAATGGGAAACCATTCAAACCCACTCATCTTCAGCCTATTCTTCACCCTTCAGTCATTCACACAGAAATGGCATTCAAACTTCAAAACATCCATAAAACTTCAGACTATCAATTCTGCTCTTTTTTATCATTTATCGTTTTTACAAAATTCATTTAATTTTCAGCCTCAGATTTATACGTCAGATTTTATTACACGGAATGTTCACAGTGGGTGACATCATCACTAAAGTGGAGAGAGGCTAAGAGATAAACTAAAAATCAACTCTTAAGCTCCCACAGCCACAATATTCCTTCCACACACATAATATTACATAAAAACATTGGGAAAATTGTGCTGGTTCCAGCCATTAAACTATTAATTCAAACTGCCTGACAGTTTTGGCTTAGGAAGGCCTTGAGGGTGAGGAACACCAGCCAACTTCCTCATAAATTCCCATTATAAGTGAGACAGAATTTTCTGGAAAAAAAAGCAGATGGTGCCAGTTGTGCCAACTCGCACAAGTCTTGACATTTTCAAATTATATATGTTCAGAAACTTCTGAGGATTCCCGCAGTGAAGTCAACTGAATGATATGGTCTGTACCTAAATCTGCTTTGTCAGAGGGAAGAATCATCATGACCCTCCCTCTCTGAGCCACAAACAAGTGACTATCACCATATTTTCCAGTGTGGGCTCATTCCTAAAGCAATCAAAAATCTTGCATATTGATAAGTAGTGGCCTATAACTTTTAAGGATTGTTATGACTAAGGTATATAATCTCACTCAACCCAAACGGTCAAGGCAGATGGCCATCCACTGAGAACACAGGCCTGCTTTGAGGTTTCTATGTCCAAAAAGGCAATTGTTCCACACTACCGTTGCTAAGTGTTTGCTGAAGGGGGAACATTGGGTGTATATATATTAAAGACTACATTAAAGAGTATGGTCTTAGCCTTTTGTAAAATCCCATGAGATAGCATTTGTTGTGATTTTGCTATATGAACATTGAATTGCTATATAAAGTGAACTGCATTGTTACTACTTAAAAGTATTTCCACCAAATTGCTGTTTCTCATTAAAGTGTTCTCATGATATTAATTTATCTCGGGAGTTAATCTGGTTCTTGAGAAAGGTTCCTGTAACAATGTTCATGTCTTACTTATCTTCAAAGTCAATGTCAAAACTTTCATAGTTAGAAAGTGATGTTTCCTAACATTAGCACGAATGTTATGGTATCAGTTTCAATAGATTTCCCCGGCAAAATAGTCATTTTATGCTTTTGATTTTATGCTATACATTTAAATAACTTTTGGAATCACATTTTTTTGTTTGAGACTCATCAGGTCTAGTCCTTTCTAAGAAAGTATATTTTTTAATGTAAAATCAAACAATGAAGATGATAATTTTATAAAATTGCTGTATCTTCAAGGCAAGCATCATATTCACAAAATATGGAGCCAAATTAGTCCCAAATGTTTCATTAATTTGAAAATTAGAATTAGATTTGAAAAATTTTTACTTGAAAGTTGAAATATCAATTTTGAACTTCAAATACAACATTTTATTTGAACTAAAAATAAGTGTATTCAGTACTGAAATTCTTTTGAATAAATTATCTATTTTCATTTTTAACTTTCATATATATTTCCATAGTTGAAGCCTCATTTTTTTTCAGTTTCAGATTTCAGGTTTTCAGATTCACCTTCTTTTTTTTTTTTTACAATTTCAAATCTTATTTTCTCAGGTTTCAGATTTTTTCTTCACTTCTGGGTTTCAGTCTCATCTTTTCAGTTACAAACTTCTGGCCCGGATGTGGCATGGGGGGCATGGAAACATGAGTGAGAGCATAACAAAGAAGGCTATCGTACACTCTGCCAGTCCTACGCTTAATTTCCAGTTTTAGCCAATTTTCCCCTATGTTACAAAAATTACCCATCATTATAACATTTGGAATAATTTCTCAGAGTATCTATTCAAAAAACAGCCAACATTTTGTCCACACCGACATTTCAACCTGCCCGGCTGTCTTGAGGGCGCCGACACCATTGCTAGCCAATCCTTCGCCATGTTCTCTGTTGCATGTGGAAACGTCAAACGTTAAAGTGTGGCTGCTGAACTGCACAATCAGGTATAGCTGCATATTGCTCTTATACTGTGATTGGTGCCGAGTTTGGATTAAAACAGCTGGTTAAACAGAACCTTATCAATAGCATCAGTTTTTTTCACTGCTCATAATGTGAACATAGTGTATAGAAAGTGAGATGATAGAGGAAGGCTCTCAGCCATCTTGCTCTCACTCACGATTCCACACCCCTCTAAGCTGATGCAATGCCTCCCACGCCAGATCCAGGCCAAAAGTTTGAAAATATTGAAATATATCTGAATGTGAAAATTGAAAACAGATGATTTATTCAAAAGAATTTCAGAACTGAATAAAAATTATATTTAAAGTAAACTTTTCCTACACTTATTTTTAGTTCGAGTACAATGTTGTATTTCTCAAAGTTCAAAATCAAAATTTCAACTTTCAAGTTCAAATCTTTTTTCAAATTAATGAAATTTTTGGCCCTGAATTGGCTCAATACAAGCCAGATTTCTTCAGCAAGTTCACAACAAATCTGTTTGTTGTTTCTAGAATATTTAAAAACAAAGTGCTTTTTAAAGACCACTCATCTCTTAAAAGACATTGCGGAAATTGCCAGATGATTTCGTTGGGTTTGTAAAATTGCTTGTTCAATTTGGATATTCAGGTTGGATATATATGTTTTTATTTTGGTTTTCTTTATGAATAGTTTTATCTTATTGTTTGTATTTCTCATTGCAAAATTTCATTTATGCTTTTTTTCACGCATTTCTGCACTCCACAGCACTTCTGTTGTCTTAATGTGTTATATAGAATGAAGGGATTCCTCTTCTCCTGGCTCCAGACCGATTATTAAGCCCATTTTTTCGCAAGACTGAGAGGGACAATTTTAAACGTTAATTAAATATTAGTAAATTGCTTTCGCCATCCTGGAAAAAAATATCACCCATGGGAGGATTTCGGGAACACTGGTGCAAATTACTGATACAGACAGACAGACATACACGCACACACAATTAACAAACATTTAGTTAGTCTACCTGGTTAGCTTTAGCTTTTGTAGGACCTGCAAAATTAATACCGTTTGGGCTCATAACGTTAAGACTTCATTCTTCACGGTCAACACGGAATATAGCGACCAAACAACTATTTGACGTTCAGCTTAATAACATATTTTAAAGGACTAAATCCAGCGTTAAGTGAAACTTAGCTCGTTTATCTTTGCTGCATTAGGATTCCATGGCAATCGAGCGTCTTTCAAACTGTTCCCCAGCTACAGAGATTGACAATGGTTCCTGGCCCTATTGCACTAAACTGAAAACTTGTAGTTTATTCAACGCTGTCTCATGTTTCATATATTTTACGACAATTTGTTATCTTTACGATTACTATTACAATCAAGATGTGTGCACGTCAGTCAGTGAAGCAGAGAGAACAGATAACAATGCAGTTATTTTATAGCTTAGGCTTATCAGGAAGAGACTTATCTCAGTGTCCTGGTTCATTGTAATGGAGTCACTAAGCAGAAACACTAAGCAGAAATTTTCATCCATCATGGCCAGTGCCACTACTGTCCCCTGATTAGTATGCATGGCCAAATAAGCACTTTGTTATGTTTGTTGCAAAATTTTTGTTTTTTTATGTTGTCACTATGTAGGTGGCAGAATACAAATAAAATAGGCAGTGGCAGAGGTGACACACAAAAGACGTATCATTTATCCAAGAGGAAGAGAGAGGCGGAGCTCTGGAGAGTCACTTTAGGAGTTTCCGTCGGTACCCCTCCGTGCGATAAAGGAAGCGCGCACTTGCGATTTGTGTAGAAGCGCCTTTGAGAGACGGAAACGTGCATCTCAGAAGGTACGGTGGGTTGTTTTGCTTAACCAATATTTTCTTTGTATGTTTTTGTTTCTGCCATCTCACGTTGAATTTCCCTTGTTAAGCGACAACCTGTTGTACGCCAGAGTAGGTCTAACAGGTATACATTAAAGCCGAAAGGCGTCGAAGAGTAAAGTAGGCAAGTAAAGATTTGTATATAAATGTGTAAGAAGTACTGGGGATTCTTATGGTCTGGATAGTGTACGTTATTATAACATTTTAATAAATTATTATATTTTTTATTTTGGTGGGGTTTTCTTATATTTTCAGATTTTTTGTCTTTTTTCAATGACTGTTTATTTATGTTGTCACTATGTTTTTCATATCTATGTGTCACTAGCTATCAGTTACTGTCACTATTTTGACATAGCAAGGCCCTGTAATTTGTATATATCCATACTAATCTGCATCACACCACTGTATTTATAGCCATTAACCTCAACACAGCAGTCAGAGAGCATCATGGGAGGAGCAGTGTTGGATGATGGTCCTCCTGGTGTGAAGGCACCAGATGGCGGCTGGGGTTGGGCAGTGTTGACCGGCTGCTTCGTCGTCACTGGCTTCTCCTATGCTTTTCCCAAGGCTGTCAGTGTCTTCTTCAAAGAACTGATCCGAGAGTTTGACGTTGGCTACAGCGACACTGCCTGGATCTCATCAATTCTGCTTGCCATGCTGTATGGCACAGGTAGACAAAGATACGTCTGACAGTGATTAACTGTCAGCATCAAAGTCTTAATACCATGCTACATGTATATATCGTGTACTTAGTGACTGACTATTTCCTTAGGCCCTCTGTGCAGTATATTGGTGAACAAGTTTGGCTGTCGACCAGTGATGATGGTTGGAGGGCTCTTTGCCTCACTGGGAATGATTTTGTCCTCCTTTGCTACCAGCATCATGTACATCTACTTCTGCACTGGAGTTATTACAGGTAGGATCAAAACATATACATGGACACTAAAGAAAAATACAGGCATGTGATAGGGGCATGGAAATTTACATGCATCCATAACCATTCCACTAAGTCTGATGTTTATGTATCAAAAGGTGTGATAACTAAATTTAGATCAGTTATTGTGAAAGACATGAATTTCAACATAATTCAGTGATCATTCAACCATTTTCGGCTGCACATTATGATTCAGTTCAATTCAATTCAGTTTATTTATATAGTGCCAATTTACAACAAAAGTTATCTCGTGACACTTTCCAATTAGAGCAGGTCTAGACCAAACTCTTTAATTAAACTTTAATACAGAGAGCCCAACATTCCCCTTGAGCAAGCACTTAGGAACAGTGGCGAGGAAAAACTGCCTTTTAGAAGGCAGAAACCTCGGAGCAGACCCTGGCTCAAGATTGGCAGCCATCTGCCTTGAACGGTTGGGTTGAAAGAGAGAGAGAGAGAGGGAGAGGGGGTGGGGTGTGAGAGAAGGAGCACACAAGCAGAGATGCATAGCAGCAGTAATAATACCAGAAGTATTGGAAATGTAGATAATGATAATGACAATGAAGCATACAGAAGGTATTATGGTAATTTTGATCACAATAGTAGTAACAGTCATAATGTTAGTAGCTGTACAGAGTCGTAACAGAATTAAATCAGATTATGACTAAACAGTAGTAATCGCAGTAAGTTTCCAGCAGGATGGCAGCACGATCGATAGGAACCTGCGGGACAAGAAAGCACAAGGACTCCAGGGAAGAAGTTGGGTTAGTGATATGCATTAATGGGACATGAATGTGTGCAGAAGGAGAGGGAGAGGAAGAAAGAGCTCAGTGCGTCATGGGAGGGCCCCTGGCAGTCTAAGCCTATAGCAACATAACTAGGGGCCGGCCTAGATCAGCCCTAACTATAAGCTTTATCAAACAGGAAAGTTTTTAGTCTACTCTTAAATGTGGAGAGGGTGTCTGCCTCCCAGACCGAAACTGGAAGATGGTTATATTTTAAAGGAGGAGCTTAATAATTAAAGGCTCTGGTTCCCAATCTACTTTTGAAGAATCTAGGAACCACAAGTAGCCCTGCATTCTGGGAACGTAAAGCTCTCGTGGGATAATAGGGAACTATCAACTATTTAACATATGATGGTGCCTGACCGTTCAGGGCTTTATATGTGAGGAGAAGAATTTTAAACTCTATCCTGAATTTTACAGGTAGCCAATGTAGAGAAGCCAGTAAGATAAGATAAGATAATCCTTTATTAGTCCCACAACTGGGAAATTACAGTGTTACAGCAGCAAACAGGATACAGAGGGTGCAAAGCATGCAAGGATAAGGGAAGGATGTGCATTCAAAAAGAATAAATAAACAGGAAACAAGTACCTGCATCTGTACACGGTACAGAAAAGAAAAAGACTGTTCACACTAGAGTCCCTCAAGTTATGATTAGCGGATGGATTGATTATTGTACCGATTTGTTTCAGGAAAGACTAAGTATGTACGTACTGATCCTAGTAGTAGTGTTACATGAGTAAGGATTATTGCACAATTATTACTACACATGTATTATTGCAGGTCTGGTGTGACCATTTGTCCCCATTATTGCACATGATTTATTGTCCAGTTAACACATTCAACAGCTTAAATGTCCAGTCTATCAGCTGTGCTTGTTGTGGAGTCTGACAGCAGTGGGCAGGAAGGAGCGACGGTACATCTCCTTCACATAGCGTGGGTGTAGCAGTCTGTCACTGAAGGAGCTGCCCAGTGCTGTCAGATTGCCTTGCATGGGGTGGGAGGGGGTCTCCAGCATGGACGACAGCTTGGCTATTGTCCTCCTGTCACCCACCTCGTCCACTGAGCCCAGGGAGAAGCCTAGGACTGAGGCGGACCTCCTCACCAGTCTTTCCAGCCTGTTTTTGTCCCGGGCAGAGACACTGCCTGCCCAGGAGACCACACCATAAAAGATGGCTTATTAGATTAGATTAGATTCAACTTTATTGTCATTACACATGCACAAGTACAATGCAACGAAACGCAGTTTGGCATCTAACCAGAAGTGCAATAAGCAGTAAGTGCCAGATATACAATAATTTACAGTATGTACAGGGTATGTACAGGTGTCTATGCTACAGATATAATATAAACATGATATACAGAGATCCTAAGTACTATGAACATACTATACAGATGGATATGTGCTTAAATGTGCATCCAGTGTAGGTGGAAACTATAACACAATTTACAAATGATATTTACAGATGTTAAATTAACTATAAATCACTAGTGCAATGGGCAGTCTGGTGTGTACAGCGATAGGCAGTAGGCTAACTATATTAGCAGTGAGGTAGAGGAACTAGTGCAAAGTGTCGATCAGTACCAGCTGAGGTCAGTAGGTGTTGAATTTTGTCTTTAATGTTTAAAATCTTGTCATTAAAAAAGGTTATAAAGTCATTGCTGCTGAGGGTCACAGGGATACAAGGCTCGATAGCACTAAGGCTCTCTGTCAGCCTGGCTACAGTGCTGAAGAGAAACCTAACCTGGGATTATGCTTATCCTCAAGGGTGCAAGTCTCTTTGTCAGGCTGGGGCTCGGAGCAGGACTCAGATGCAGAGACTCGAGTAACAAGTTCAATCTTTATTGAGAAAGTCTGAGGCAAGTCCTCTTGGCAGAGTGATAAATCAGAGAGGCTATGAAAATTACCTGACGAGGGTTCTTCTCTAGAAGAGAACCCACGGCTATGAAACGTTAACAAAATAACGAAGAAACGAAAACAGGCTATAAGAATTATAGGAACAGAAAACGCTCCCAAGGGAGGAAAAATACTTCTAACTATGAACAAAAAACACTCCAAATGGAGGATAATAGAAAACTCTCTAAACAAAAAATCAACAACAAAAAATCACTCTTTAAGAGAAAAAATCTAAGTCTAAATCTAACTTGAAACTAATCTGAGCTATGAAAAAGATTTAACAAAAGATCACTCTGAACAGAGGATTCAACAAAGAGCTTCTAAACAAGATTTCTGTGGCTATGACAAGGTACGCTGGCGTGTTCATTCAGAGACGAAACACACTGGCACAAGACAAGGGAAACGCAGACTTTTTGAACAATGGGAAACAGGTGGAAAGGTAATCAGGTAATCGTGAAGACAATCAGACTGGAGACACAAGGAAGGGCAAGTGACCTGAAACGAGAGGAGAGTTACACTTCAAAATAAAACAGGAAATGATGAGACAAAAAACCCAAAACAAGACAATACCTCACCGCGTTGTTCTTCATGAGCTTGCAGCACTGTCCACAAAATGTTCAATTTGAGAGGGACTACAGTTGGCACGAGACTTTTGCTTAGTGTTGTAATGTTCACCAGTATGGGGACATGATACTGAAGTAAATGACAATAGCACTGCTTCTTTAAATTTAACCACAGCACTATCAGACAGGTATCTAGTGTAGATCCTGGAGTTAAAAATGGCCTTGTTTTTTAACACACAACTTTAAGTGATGTTAAGGTATGGGCAAGGGCATTAATTCAGTCTTTAAACAACAATATCCTGATATCTGGGATGAATCCCTAAAGATTTCTTTAGTTCTAGTCCAACAATAGGCTATTATGAGTTCTTTAAGATATGATGGTGCCAGAGCACTTAAAGCAAGTGGTAAGAAGTAAATTGTGAGTGGAAAAAAAGATTTTAAATTCTATTCTGGATTTTGCAGGGATTAATTGAATTAATTATAAAACTAAATAAAAAAATAAAACTTCTCAAGCTCCATCAGGTTGGTGCATAGCCATTTTCGGATCTCTCCAGAGATGCTCAACATGGCTTAAGTCTGGCCTCTGGCTGGGCCACTCAAGGACATTCACTGAGTTGTCCCGAAGCCACTCCTTTGTGATGTTGGCTGTATGATTCAAGATTCAAGAGTCTTTATTGTCATTATGCAAGCATAACGATTTTGTACAGAGGGAGGGTGCATGTGTGAAGTCCTGTAGGGGGGTGGGATGTGAGTGAGAAGCTGTCCCTGAGTTTGTTTGTGCTTGTTATAATGTTCCTGTACTGCTTTCCTGATGGAAGCAGTACAAACAGTTCGTTTGTAGTCGTGCATGAAAAGGGTGAATAAGGCAGGGCTGAGCACACAACCTGGCGGCGTGCCAGTTTTGAGAATCAGTATGCTTATGTCGTTGTCCTGTTGGGAGATAAACCTTCGCCTCAGTCTGAGGCCCAGGGCACTCTGGAGCAGGTTGTCAGCAAGGATGTCTCTGTATATTGCTGCAGTCATCTTTCCCTTGACCCTTAGTAGTCTCCCAGTTCCTGCTGCCGCAAAACATTGCCACAGCATGATGCTACCACCACCATGCTTTGCAGTAGGAATGGTATTGGCCAGGTGATGAGCGGTGCCTGGTTTCCTCCAGACATGTCATTCATGCCAAAGAGTTCAACCTTTGTTTCATCAGACCAGAGAATTTTGTTTCTCGTGGTCTGAGAGTCCTTCAGGTGCCTTTTGGCAAACTCCAGATGGTCTTTCATGTGCATTTTACTGAGGAGTGGCTTCTGTCTGGACACTCTACCATACAGGCCTGATTGATGGAGTGCTGCAGAAATGGTTGTCCTTGAAGGTTCTCCCCTCTCCACAGAGCAACGCTGGAGCTCTGTCAGAGTGACCATTGGGTTCTTGGTCACCTCCCTGACTAAGGCCCTTCTAGCCCGATCACTCAGTTTAGTTGGTTGGCCAGCTCTAGGAAGAGTCCTGGTGGTCCCAAACTTCTTCCACTTATGGATTATGGAGACCACTGAGCTCTTTGGGACCTTTAATGCAGCAGAAATTTTTCTGTGCCCTTCCCCAGATCTGTGCCTCAACACAGTCCTGTCTCAGAGGTGTACAGACAGTTGACTTCATGGCTCGGTTTGTGCTCTGACATGCACTGTCAACTGTGAGGGCTTATGTAGACAGGTGTGTGCCTTTCCAAATCATGCCCAATCAACTGAATTTACCACAGGTGGACTCAAAACAAGTTGTAGAAAGCTCTGAAGGATGATCAGTGGAAACAGGATGCACCTGAGCTCAATTTTGAGTGTCATGGCAAAGTGTGTGAATACTTATGTACATGTTACATTTTCTGCTTTTTATTTTTAATACATTTGCAGAAGATTCAAGCTAACTTGTTTCACTTTGTCATTATGAGGTATTTTGTTATGAGAATTTTGAGGGAGAAATTTTATTTAATCCATTTTGGAATGAGACTGTAGCATAACAAAATGTGGAAGAAGTGAATCGTGTGAATACTTTCTGGATGCACTGTATATGCCATTTTACATGTTTGATGATAGAGTCAATTCAATTCAATTCAGTTTTTTATTTATATCAGAATCAGAATTCCTTTATTTACCCCCGAAAGGAAATACTTTAATATAGCACCTTTTATAATTAAAATTGTCTCTAGGTGCTTTATAGAAACCCAGAGCCTGAACCAAAAGCAAGCAGACAGTGGCAAGGAAAAACTCCCTTTTAACAGGAAGAAACCTTGAGCAGGACCCAACTCACAAGGGAGAACTATCCTTCTGATAATCGGCCAGGTGAAGGGGGGGAAGAAGAGGTAGACAGGACAGAGAGGATGAAAGAGAGAGAGAGAGAGAGAGAGAAACATACATGCAATAAGCATCATTCATCACAAAAGACAAACATGACAGGTTGTTATAATTGGAATGCTGAAAAACTATATGTATTTGTTTTTTAGCTGATATGTTGTTCGAGTTAGTTATAATAGCACTGCATATAAGAATGACATAGGCAGATGTTGACAGTAGACATTGGGATTGTCAGAGGGCCGAATGAAGTTCAACAAGTAGATGTGGATGGAGAGATAACTGCAGAAAGATACAGAGAAAGAAGGAAAGGGAGGGAGAGACACAAAACTACGAGGAGAACTGGACACAAAGTTAGTGACATAAAATAATGTATTATATGTTGATCTGATGAGCGGAGAGGAGGGGAGAGGAAGAAGAGGAGAGGAGGTGGGGCAGTAGAGATGGTGGTGGTGGTGTTTGTGTCCCCCGGCAGCATAGGCCTATAGCAGCGTAGCTATGATAGAGATTAAAGACTAAGAGTTAGTCAGACCTATTCTACCTGTGGCTATATATCATGAGGTGAGTGAAACTATGCCTACCAGCCCTACACACTTTTTTTGGTGCTAACTATATGCTTTACTAATCAGGAAAGTTTTAAGTCTAGTCTTAAAAGTGGAGGTGGTGTCTGCCTGTCGAACCCAGATTGGCAACTGGTTCCACAGTAGGGCTGCCTGATAACTATGAGCCTTGGATGAGAATGGTGTCTGGCTTATCAGGTGTGGAGTTAGCAACATTTCTTCTGGCCCTCTGTATTTAACAACATTTCTCCTTTCTCTCAGCATAGTTGTAGTCTTTGGTTCAGCCTTAATGTTTTCCTGTGCACAACACAGTATAATCACATCTTTTGTTCAGAGTCAGTGGGTATAATTGTTTTGCACTCTCTTTATTGATTTTTTTGTGGAATCTGCCTTTTCAGCAGATCTCTTCAGCCCAAGTCCTGGCTGGAGTTGTATATCTTTTGTGTTTTGCAGTAAAGTTAATTATTTATGTAATATTGCCTGTATCTCCTCAGGTCTGGGTCTGGCATTAAACTTCCAGCCATCTCTGATAATGCTGAATCGCTACTTCAATGAGAAACGTCCTCTAGCCAATGGCCTGGCCGCAGCGGGCAGCCCTGTAGCCCTGTGCTGTCTCTCTCCCTTGGGACAGATTCTCCAGTACCAGTACGGCTGGAGGGGAGCGTTCCTTATACTGGGAGGAATGCTGCTGAACTGCTGTGCCTGCGGTGCGCTCATGAGGCCCTTGTTGCCCCTTAAGAAGCTCCAGGAGCTGGATGGGAGCACTCCCACAGCTGCAGGGGAGGAGAAGAAGCCCAAGCCAAAGAGGAAACTGTTGGATTTCAGCGTTTTCAAGGACAGAGGTTTTGTCATCTATACCATTGCAGCATCTATAATGGTGCTGGGCTTGTTTGTTCCCCCTGTGTTTGTGGTCAATCGTGCTAAAGGCCTAGGCTATGAGGACACTAAGTCGGCATTGCTGCTCACCATCCTGGGATTTGTTGATATGTTTGCTCGACCGGCATCAGGGCTAATCGCAGGCATGAAGGGTGTACGGCCCAGAAGTGTCTACCTGTTCAGCTTTGCTATAATCTTCAATGGGTGCACTGACATCATAGGATCACAGGTAACAATGTGACAGTGGGTTTTGTTTCAAGCACTGGACCTGCTAGTTTCACCTTAAAAAAAAGAAAAGAAAAAAAAGAATTTAAAAAGAATATTATATTTTATTATTGTCATATTATAACATTTAGACTGGTAAATCCAATGATGTACATGCAGATCAGTATATAAACCTGTTGTCGTATTTCCCTACTTGCAGGCGAATGACTATACAGGTCTGGTGTTCTTCTGTATCTTCTTTGGTATGTCTTATGGCATGGTGGGTGCACTACAGTTCGAGGTCCTCATGGCTATCGTAGGGACAGAGAAGTTCTCCAGTGCAATTGGCCTGGTGCTGCTGATGGAAGCTATTGCTGTACTAGTGGGGCCTCCTGGAGCAGGTCAGAACATGGAATGGAATGTGAATATGTTTCTCTAAATGTCCGTTTTTACCAATTTTGTTTTCACTGCAACTAAGAAAAGGACGGCACAGTAAGAGAGTTCCAGTTTCAAATCTGAGTCTAGGTCCTCCTGTCTGGAGTTTGCATGTTCTTGCTGTGCCTGCATGGATTTTCTCCATGTACTCCACCTTCCTCCCACATTCCCAGAACCATGCCATTGGGTTAATTGCTTACCCTACATTGACTTTAGGTGTGAGTGTTTGAATATGTGTGATTGTCTGTCGTTGTGTGTCAGCCCTGTGTGTGTCAGCTGAGATAGGCTCCAGCTCCCCCGCTACCCTGACGGATAAGTGGGATACAATATCAGCTAAGGAGTCTCCAAAGATTTGATGCAGGACAATAACAAGGAAATTGCAATAATTCAGCAATTAAAAGAAAGCAGTCCTTTAAAGTTGTTTTATATGTGAGTTAAAGAATATATCCTGATCAAAAATAACTCCCAGAGTCCTTACAGTGGTGCGAGTAATGCCATCTAGATAGCTTTTTTCAACAGATAACGCAGATGATATACAGTTTAATGTGTTGTTTAAACCTAATAATAATGCCGAATTGTCAGTTATAAACACCTGCTGCATGCTGTAAGAAATTGGATGCTAGATTGTTTCTGAGAGTTAAATCCAGTCTCCAGTTTCTTCTGCCCATTTCAGTCTTATACATAAGGTAATGGATGGTCTTGTGTCTCTCAGCTCAATGATTGAATCCACCATGAGAAATCTAGGTGTTACTATACACCAGGTTCTAACTCTGGACCAATATACTTGGATTGGTTACAAGACCAAACTTGTCAAAAATGCTGCTGCTAAAGTGTTAAGCATGCCCCCCCCAAAAGGTCTCATTAACACTGATTTTTATTGCTCTGTACCTCCACATAAATTCTCTTAAATCTAAATTTCTTGTGATCAGCTATAGATCTGCATGACCTATAAAGATTTCTGCCTGCATTGGAGACCTTAAAGCAGGTCCCTAGGGCCAGAGACCAGGCTTGTTGTGGCTCCTGAAATTTGGAACTTTTTTCAATCAGACTTAACATCTTTGGACACTGTTTTAAAAAGCTTAAAACCCACTTGCTAAGATTGGGCTTTATTTCATTTTTCTGTTTTCTGTCTGTTTCTGCTTTTTTTTTGTGTGTTTTGTGTCTGCATTTATATTAATGAATTTCTGCCTTGAAGCACTTTGTGAAGCTCCAGTTCTTGAAAGATGCTATATGAATAAAAATGGAAGGTTAGATATGGGTCTATAGTTGGTTAAAACTAAAAGAGTAGAGCTCTGGTACATAGCCTGTTACTTAAAACGGATCATTTCTAGACCACGATCCTGATTATATCTAGTCAATCAGGATCAAGAAGTCAAGTCAAGAAGTGCCACTAAGGTTATAACCTCTTTAGGCAGCCTAGTTTGGAGTCTGAGAGACATATAAGAAATCAATGAAGTTCATAGGTTAAGGTCAGAAAAGCATAGAAGGTTTTTCAGAGACAGAGTAACCATACATGACATGACAAGAATAAAGCACACAGCTTCTCATGGTTGTATGCAGCTGTTGGCATATAACCAGGAGAATCTGCTGGATTACCAGTGTAGAAAGCTAAGCAATAAATGTACTGCTGTACTAAGGCCATGTTGGAGCAGCAGCATGGAAATCAATAAGCCAATTTAGGCAGTTTAAGTATATGATATCTTGATCACTCTAACTCATTTCAATGATAAACTAAATCCCCACATAAGTAAAAATATTCATTCTCTAGTTCAGGTACAATTTTTGCTGTGATTTGTAGTAATGTGTGAGCAAGCACTTTGATTGAGGTCCAGTATTTTTTTATTAACAATTGATTTATTTTTCTATTTATCAGACAAATAGGGTCTAGTATTATTATTATCCATCCATCAATCTATCCGTTTTCTATACCACTTATCTATGTAGAGTCATCGGGGGCTGGAGCCTATCCCAGCTGACAACAGGAAACACCCTGGACTGGCCGCCAGTCAATCACAGGGCCGGGCAGACAATCATACATGTTCGCACACTCACACCTAGGGGCACAGGCACATGCAGAACATGCAGCCCTGAACTAGCCTATATTATGCCCAGAGTCATGACGATAACGATTATGCCTAAAGAGGGGTCAACTAATTTGAATTTTAATTTATTTAATTATTTTTTTAAAAGCCCTACACAGTCAGTGTCAAGTGTGAATGAGTTTGAAGTGATTCTTGAGAAAGCTGCAAGCAGCAATACCTGAGGCCAAGCAATCGGCCCAATTTAGCCACAACACAATCATCTAGTGTAGGAATTTTATTTGATGAGATAAGATAAGATGAACTTTATTGATCCCACAGTGGGGAAATTCACTTAGATAAATATAGATAGAATCAGATTTAGAATCAGCTTTATTTGCCAAGTATGTGTGACCATACAAGGAATTTGACTCCAAGAAAAAACGAGATATAAATGTATGTAGATGTCATATGCACAGTAAAGAAAGAGGTTCTGCTTTGCTTTTCACTATGAATATCACTAGAGGTAGAAAATTAAAGTAAGAACAGACATGCCATTTTGTATCCATTCCTTTACAAATGGAGAGCTTACTGATATATAGACACTTAAAAAAGTTTTACATTGTACCCAATGGCAATGCCAGGCACAAAAGAAAATTAAACTTACAGTAGATTTCTAGCCATAAGTATTGATAGCATGGTTAACTAATTTAAGGAGGTGAGAAAAGTTTATTTATCTACGTCATTTTGTGGCCACTGTTCTCAATTTTGATAATGTACTTGTAGTATCTTGTGCAATGAAGGTTTTTCAGTTCATGAGTCCAGTTTGATGCAAGCCAGTATTAATCAGGCTAATATTTTTGTACTCTCCATCAGGTCGCCTTTTGGATGCCACCCATCAGTACATGTACGTCTTCCTGTTGGCGGGCTGCGAGGTCACATTGTCAGCCTTTGTCATCTCCCTGGGTAACTTCCTTTGCATTAGCAAGAAACAGGAAGACTCAGAAGCTAAGATGGAGATGGCTGTGGTTGCTTCAGAGAAGGAAAGGCTGAATTATGAGGTGGAAGATGAGGAAGATGACAAAGGCAAAGAGGAGCCAAAGAAAAAAGAGAATGGAGGAGCTGGTGCTGTGAAAGCGGGGGACATGATGATGGCAAAGGAGATGGAGGAGTAGGGTAGAGAGGAAAACACATTGTTATGAAGAATAAGACTACTGATGAGAAGAGACTTTTTTGCATGAAGAGGAGATACACAAGAAGCACTATGGATGGAGTGAAAGTGAGAGGTAAAAAAGTAGGTTATGAAAAGAGTGCTGATATAAGATTTTGCACATTAGTGTCATCCTGGAGTTGTCATGGTCCACTAACTGTTGTTTTTTTTTTTTTTAGAATTTTCATCCAAATCTCACAATCACCAGATGGCATGTGTTCAGTTGGTTAATTTGGAATTGGTTAAGTTTTCATTGTGTTATCAGCTGTAAAGTGGGTGTTGAGAGTTGGGGCAATGCTCCATGCTTAGGACACATATTCAGCTACATATTTATTTGTTGCTTTCTTTTGCTCTTGTATTTATTGACATTGTCACAATGGGACAATAACTTTCACTCTTGTATTTATTGACATTGTCACAATGGGACAATAACTTCACAAATTTGTTGTAAAAATAGACCATTTAATATTTGAGGCACAAGCCTTTCTGTTTTGTTACTGCTTCCCGAGACTTCTACCAGTTGCTGTCTGATCCATTTTTCTCTATGACAGTGGATGAAACTTGTATTGCTGGTCTCAGGGTAATGTACTGTCACTGTATTCTCAGCTAATGAACTATCTCCTATGTTGTTTATACTATGTAAAAGTCTGCTTAATGCTGCAACACTGTGAGCTGCTGTGTTATGTAATGGTATGATGTCATCTGTGTGCTTTATGCCTTCTGTTTATCTGTTCAATCATAATCATAATCATATAATCACATAATCATTACAATCATAATATACTCAGAAGACAAACACAAGAATGCAAGCACAGCTTGCTTGGGTGAAGAAATGTAATATACACTCAGCGCAATTACACGGCTATTTTTCTGAGTAATGTCTAATAAAACAGACATTTGATGCCTGTTTTATATATAATAATACAATAAATATATTTTCTGCTGAGAAAAATAACAAAATGACATCTTTGTACCTTTCAGCAACAGGCTTACACTCATGAAATGTGGCAGTACCAAACTGTCTGACATTGACCTTTTTAGATTGTGAATTGACATACTAAATGTTTACAAGTGCACAAAAAATGCCAAAAATGGCGTGTGGCAAAAAATACTCAGATTTATGAAATTGTGCACACCAACTCATAGTCCCCCTTGAAATGTACGGTACATGTGTGGATCGGCCTCATATCCGGCGCTCTCATCATCCACATTTAACTATAAATTTTCAGTGTATAGAACCTATCGATGAGCTTGCTGATTATTTATGGTGAGTCATGACGACAATGAAGATGAAGAAACAGACAGATGAAGAAACAGAATTTTTTTTTAACACAGAAATCAAAGTGCTTGTGGGTGAGCTGCAGGTTAGAAACCACATTTGGTTAATTCTTTCTTTCACATAGTGCCCTACCACCTTGAGGACAGTGAAAAACAGTGGGACAGAAAGTCTGTGCGTTTATCATGCACGTGTGTCACCACAGTATTCATGTTTAAAAGGTAACACTTTACAATAAAGGTACATTAAGTAACATAATGGGGTGATAAGTATTAATATTACTGTTAATTAAGGTATTAGTTTATACATAATTTAAAGTTATATAACTTAATAAAGACACAGTTAACAATAGTTAACAGTAACAGGTTTTAATACAGTAATTAGCGTTAAGTAACTTAAAAGTGTGATTTCTTAAGGCTTCACAGTTAATTAAGGTACTAGCAAATATTAGTATAATGTCGATAAAGATGATGATAAAGATAAAGATGTTAATTATATATAAATAATTATTATAATGTATGTTAAAGTTCACAGCAAAGCCAGAAAACTTTCTATAAATGTTAATTTAAGTATATCATTTGGCTTAGATTTCCATCATCCAGGTGTTGAGTTATCTTTAGTAAATGCTGAGCTCCATGAACTTCATGCAGAGGTTTGGTTGATCATTTATTTTTATAGATGTTATTAGATATTCCTTAACTCACTGTTCATAGTATATTGTATAAACATCCATCCATTTTCTATACCGCTTATCCGTCAGGGTCGCGGGGGAGCTGGAGCCTATCCCAGCTTATTGTATAAACATAAAACTATAATTTCCCATCAATGAATTATAGGGACTGCAGTAATATTTGTCATATTAATGGACACTGGACCCGATATATGTTAATATATTTAAACTAGATAGTATATTCCCCTTGTGACCAAGGTGCTTGAGAGGAATGGCCACGTGGCGTCTGGTGCCCAGACCTGCACATTAGTGGTGTCAGGCTTCGTATCCATGTTTTGAGGCTTCAAAAGGTTTTCTCACGTACTCATGTACACTTCTCTGCAGGGAGTGATGAGGCAGAGCTTAGACTCACATGTTCTGCAGCAGAACCATGACTTCTATGATTTCTATAATAAATAACCTCTAAAACATAGAAATACATGAGATTCTGGGAAGTGAGCAAGCAGGACCACAACAGAGGGTCCAACTACGATCCATTGGAACCTGTCAGACAAGACAGCATGCATCCTGGACTAAGACTGGAAGATGGTTCCACAAGAGAGAAGATTGGTGAATGAAGGCTTTGGTTCCCATTCTACCTTTTGAAACTCTAGGAATCACAAATAATCCTGCATCCTGGTGTTCTACATGGATGAGCAGACATCCTACTCCTGCAAGTGAAGAAACTTGCACATTATCCAGATTCCCTGTCTGCAGATGTGAAAAGAATAGCCAACTTGATCTACATCTTTCACCTTTCCAAGTCTAAGAAGGACACATTCTTCTGCAGCAAGGTGACTCTGCTATCCCCATCACCTTGCAGAGGACATTAGCTACCAGTACATCCTGTTTAGCATGACAGAAACACTGCCTCATCCTCCCATGTCGCCCTCTTTTCCCTCTTCTTCTGCTTCTTCATGACTAAGCTGCATACCCCTATGCTTGCACTGAGTTGTCTGAGTGGAAGTGTGAACCCCTGCTCGAATCCTGCCTCCAGTCATCCCCCTCCCTAATCCTTACCAAATGATATGCATTCTTGAGGTATAACTAGGTAAGAACATTAGCTCTCGTCAACAATTCAAATGATGAGGAAATAAGAGATCAGGGTGTCTGTAATTGATGGTGATATCAGTCAGGCCTCTGCTGTCGATGCAAGTGCAATGAGTCTTGTCTTTCTTCAACTCCCACTGAAGACAAGGAAAGAAAAGATCCCAGCAACAAAGGAGGTATCAGTGTATTCTTGCATGACTCTCCAAGATACAAGACACAAAATAGGTTTATTTGTCACACACACAATCATACATGATGCAATGTGCAGTGAAATTCTTTTTGTCCCTGCTACCAGCAAATAGGTAAGTAAAATAGAATGAGTCAAATTAAATATTATAAAATAGAAACCTTATAAAAATAGGAAAATGAAAAATGTGCAGTATTTACAACATGCACATTAGGTTAATTGGCTACTCTACATTGCCCCTAGGTGTGAGTGTGAGAGTGTGTAGTTGTCTGTCTGTGTGTCAGCCCTGCGATTAACTGGCGACCAGTCTAGGGTGTACCCTGCCTTTCGTAGTCATCTGGGATAGGCTTCAGCCCCCCGTGACCCTGACAGATCAGCGGTATAGAAAATGGATGGATGGATGGATGGATGTGCAGTATTTACATCTAGTGCAGGTGGAAGTAGGATTGTCCAGATTAACGCTCACTGTTGAGCAGACAAATGGCCTGGGGGAAGAAGCTTTTTCTCAGTTGTTCTGATTGTCCGCTCACCTGAGCGGACTACCCTCCTAAGGGCCAAGAGGTCCTGCTTTGTGCAGCTGCTCTCAGTGGTGCAGGTGTAAAAGTTCCTGAGCACCATGAGGGGGAGCCTGAAGTCTCTGAGGCGTCTGAGGTGGAACCATTACCGCTTTTAGGCATGGGTGAACCGGGCAACCGCCCGGGGTGGCATTTTTTTTTTGACACAAGGGGGGCGACATGAGCACTTGGAAACACTACACGGTTTTCTATTATTTGTAACTCATACTCAGAGTCTGTTACCGCAGTAATTTAGTATGTGAACAGAACCTGGTCGGGACCGGGTTTTATTCCAGAAACCCCGAGTTTGTCTCTGACCCCCCCCCCCTTACAGAACATAAGCCTGAATCGTTTCCTTATTCGCTGAGTCTCTGTGGAACCTACAAACTTCGCAGCAAAATGGCATGTCCGGTTCTGGAGGATCCTGTAGACGAAGAAGCTATTGTGATTGCGTCAGGCGAGGATTTTCCGAGCATGTTTGAATAATTTTTCATACTCTCTCGACTTTTTATTTGAGCGTTATCGTTTTTCGTTACAGTCACTGCAATACATTCACAACCTCATCTGTCCTCTCATCGCTCACATCACCCACCGTGGCCGTGCACTCACCAAAATGGGAGTGTTTTATACAACACTGGAGATGCAGAGCACATAAGTAAAGCACCTGTTAGCAGATCTGTCAGAAAGGTGTTTTTCGTGGCCACAAGCCTGTGAGAGCCATCAGAGAAGAGTTCCATGGGATTGTAAATAATTTCAAAATGAATAATAACTTTTCTGTTAATAACATGTTGCTGTGACCTTTAGGAGGAAAAATTTGAATGTCTTTTGGGATTTCCAAATGTGATTGGCTGCATTGATGGCACCCACATTCCTATCACTCCTCTTTCAGAAAATGAAGGAGATTGTGTGAATAGGAAGTCCTTCCACAGTATTAATGTGCAGGTACACACATTGACTGCCACCTTTAAATGTCAGAGCACAAACATTTCAACTAACCTGTCTCATTTTCTGTACTGTTAAGATCATTTGTGATGCAGCTCACATAATCACAAATGTGGAAGTCATGCCTGGGTCTGTGCATGACTCCCATATACAGTATATCAGTATATCAAGAGTCTACTCTGAGCAACAGACTGGACTGTTGTTGTGCGACTTAGTAGGAGCAATTTGGTTATTGGCAAAGAGTCAATGATTATGGGAAATAATCATTAAAGTGAAATCAGTGTATGCTTAATACACATAAATATCGGGGCACCACCCTGTCACCAGGGGCCAATAGCCAAATTAATAAATGGGAAATAACAGTCTCTTAAAATTGTGAAGGATGAATCCGAGCACTGGCTGTCATGAATTCAGCTGTTATTACAAGTACATACACAATAACCACAGACAACGACAGGTTAAACTATAACAGGATTTATTAACCAGCAACAACCATCCATAGATAAGTATCACTTTGTAATAAACACTATTATAATCTAAGTTTTATCAACACACATTAACTATTATCTAGGGATAACACAGGTACAGCAGCAAGAGTATATTTATACATAGGTGTGCATATATACAGGAGTGTGTGTGTGTGTGTGTGTGTGTGTGTGGGTGTGTGTGTGAGAGAGAGAGATGACAACAAACAAGGTGGAGGCTAACAAGCTAGCCAGGTAGCGGCTAACAAGCTAGTGGCTAAAAGCAAACAAGATGGCGGTTAGCAAGGTAGCGGCTAACGAGATAGCAGCTAACAACAACAAGCTAGTGGCTGACTACAATTAAGATGGCGGATGGCCACATGAGTGGGGAAACTACAAACAAAATAGTGGAGGACTACAGGAGGGGGAGTCAGCACACAAGATGAACAACCACATAAAGGATGACTCAGCAAACAAACAGCTAGTCAACACGCAAGTGATGACTCAGCAAAACCCAAAATGACTATAGAAGAATACGCCGGCCGTATTATTCAGAGCCAAGATAGTGATAACCAACATGATGTTGCTTATGTGGTCACAGAAGGGAACAATGGGCGGAAGCCTTTGAGCGCCACGTACCCCTTGGTTACGGTTCGTGATCGCGTGCTCGGACTTTCGCCTCACTGTTCAGAAAGAAGAGTGTGAGGAAAGATAGAAATGAAAATACAAGAAACACAACCCAATAAAATAATCCACTCTAATTCTTTAGAAACTCGCGTGTCACCACACAATAGCGGAGTCAGTAAACCGGAGCTTATCTGCTCAGCTATTGGTCCTTTAACTGGTGACGCGCGGTCTCGCTGAACGGCGGAAATGACCGACCGGAAACCAAAATCAATAAATGCAGCACTTAAAAGTTACAAAGCATGTGTAAACAAACTCTATTTTACGCTATCTCTGCCCAGACATAAGCCTCTGACTTTGCATAGCTCCGATCTTTCGGAGTTTGAAATAATGATCCGCTTAAACGTTCGCAGCGTCGTCCTCGGCGGGATGCTGGCGGTCCGTTATCTCAGATGAGGCGGAGTGTTGATCTCTCGGCGGCAGCGGAGAAGATCACCGGTGAAGAAGTTAACAAACTTTGTTTCGTCCTTAACAAAGTCGGCGCGCGGCTCGTTAACGTGCGATCAGCTGATTGCCCAGCGATCCACGTCGGATGAGGAAAAAAAGGAAAAGTTACAGGAAAAATACAGCAGTCTGTTTCTCGGCCTGCGAGTTGCAGAACTGTGACCCGGGATCTAAGATGATGTTAATCAAACGTCTGATTGTTGCTCCCTTTTGGCGGTTTGGACACCTGGAGAGCCTGGAGAAGCTCTCACTGTCACAGCACGCACGGGAAAAAGCAAAGGCTGATGGTCGCAGTGACCTTTTATTACCTGAGTGACATCACCTCGGACCCCCGTGGAGATGGCTGGAACGCAGCCAATGTCCGTGCCGGTTCTGAGTTTAAACTCAGGAATTTATGACTAGGTGCACATCATGAGTGGGGTCTCTAACAGTTAGTCACTCTAACTCAGGCTTTATGGGTTACATGTAGGCCGCTCTATTGTTCTCCAGAGCGCATGGCCAGAGATCCCAACACTGTGGTAAGTGGCCTGAAACATTGCACTGGTGGCTGCTTTTCACCGTAAAGATCTTCGTCTTGAATCCAATAGACTCTGAGGGAAGTCTGCACCTATTGGAGCCTCATGTAGCCCAACTCCAGCTTGTTGTCAGTAACTCAACACACCAAAACTCATAACCAATAGCAGTATAAAGTTCACAAAATAAAATGCTTGTCTTCAAAGGAAAATTAAGATGAAGACACTGTATCTGCTGTCATAGAAAGGCTTACAGAGGCATCATATTAGATCAGCTTTACATGTACATGTGACATTCTTGTATGGATTTATATTGACATGGAAGCTGACATTGTTATCCTTTGTTAACAGAGCGTAACTGGACAGCAATGAAGAGCGTCCATCAAATTCTGCAGCACAAATGAACACAGTGAGAGTTTCAATAAACAACAGAGTTTAATTCTGTACAATTGTACATGTAGAACAATATGACTTAATTTTTCTTTTCCTCAGGTTAACGAGAATCTTCGCTTGCGATGCGCGCTGTAGGATTTCGTTGCGGACTTGAAATTGGCTCACCCTCATGACAAGTGGTTGTGGAGGTTCCCCCTTCTTGGGTTTAGTATGTAGAGATCTGTGCGCCAGGTCAAGGGCTAGCTTGTCTTGGAGACCGAGTAGATCTTGGAGCAGCTGGGTTGTGAAGTCAGTGGATTGCTTCTGTGGCAGCCACGAGGGGGGCGGTGGTGGAAGGAAAAATGGGAATAATATGGTTAATGAGCTCGACAACACCAACCTGGGAATTTCACCCAGAGAATTACCCTTTTATGAAACTAGACACACAGGTCCGTTACCCCAGAAAGCATGAGACATGGTTCCAAGTTGTAAAATATAAGTTTATTGAATAAACGTTTTAAAAAACAGTAAAACACTACTCACACGGGAGGGGTAGAGGGGAAGGAACCTAATCAGGGTTGAGGCCTAGTGGATAGGTGAGGGCTAGTGCAGGGGAAGAATCCACAATACTAAAAAAAAGGGAAATCGAACTTAGATCACCAGACACACTCTCAGTGCAGAAACCCACTCTCAGGGACACGGCAGATGGGGGAATCATCACCAACAACCACCACTGGCCTCCAGCAACTGAAAAGGAAGAGAAATTAAACAACAGTAAGGTAAAGGAAACAGTTACTAAGGTTACAACAAAACAATGCAAAATCAATATACCAAAATACAGCAAAACTTTAAATTAATGGGCAGGCACAATCTTAAATGTAACAAAATATAATCAACCAATAACTGCCCGATTACTGCAATTTCAAACAAATATAAACAATGGAAAAAGCTAAACCCAAATAAATAATAAACCCATACATTAACCCAAAGATAAGGAAAAGGTAACCCACACGGTCACACACTCAGACATCTATTTGGTGGTCGCACAGTGGCGAAATGTGCTGATGACCACGGGGTGACGCTGTGCCGTGTGACAAGAACAGCAGAGACGAAGCAGCCACTGGGACAAAAGCTGCCACAGACACAAAACAGCAGCCGTGCTGATAAGCCGATTGTAGTGGCACCTTATTAGCTGATACACACACTCGGACAAAAGGAGGGAGGGAGAGAGAGCTCCAGGCAGTCACCAGCGCTTTACCATAGGCAACAAACATAACAGCATGTACAGGGAGCATGGAGCCGCACACAACCAGACCTCTGACCCAGAAGTGATGCGCTGGTGCTGACAGGGGCGCAAAGAACGAACTGGTGAGAGGACCATGGAGGACTGCCACTTTTATACTGGCCCACCTCATTAGCGGCCACCAGTGGCGTTTATTACAAGTAGCAGCAAATTACATAGAGGATAAACATGTCTATACTGCTACACTTGCCCTCTGAACCTTCGGGTATGTTCTTCCATGTTGAACGCCCCTCCAGGTCATCACATTTCTTAGTAAGGGAATCAGTCAAAATGGCCAAACTTTAGCTTCAAGCTCTGTTAGCTGGTAAGTGTGATCATTAGCAGCGCGTTCTAGCCCGCTAACAGTATCACCCATTGAACTGAGTTTTCTCTGAAAGGGCTCCAGAACCGCAGTTATCTCCTTTTTCACAGACTGGGATACGAGCATGTCAAATTTACTAATAATGTCAGATCGCATTTCTTCCATCATTTCCCTGATGTTGACTAAAAGGTTACTGTCTGAGGTCTCTTCCCTGGGAGATACTCGAGGCTTTGGAGGAATCTGCAGCGTTTATCAAAAAGAATTATTTAAAAGAATTTCACAAATGTATAAAAATGTATTTAAAACTGAAAAAAATTCCTACACTTATTTTTAGTTCAAGTACAATATTTTATTTTCCAAAGTTCAAAATAGAAATTTCCAATTGCAATTTCATATCTTATTTTCAAATTAATGAAAC
This sequence comes from Scatophagus argus, assembly GCF_020382885.2. Classification (NCBI taxonomy): domain Eukaryota; kingdom Metazoa; phylum Chordata; class Actinopteri; family Scatophagidae; genus Scatophagus; species Scatophagus argus. The sequence goes on along the minus strand of NC_058513.1, from coordinate 236,863 downwards.
ATTTGGTCCTGATTTGACTCCATAGAGTCTATTCTGAGTTCCTCCAGGATGTCCACGCTCCTCACCCTATCTCCAAAACAGCTCAGCCATCCTGTGGAGCAAACTCATGTTGGCCCCTTGTACGTGATCTTGTTCTTTCGGTCACTACCCACAGCTTGTGACAAATGTTGTTGAAGCGAACTAAAACGTGCTTATGAAATATTTACAGCTTACTACAAGCACAAGCAAAAGTAGGACTGCTGGTTTTTCTGTTCATGAACGTGTGGAAATCTTACATGTGAAAGATGAAAGATGAAAGTGACATATTTTGTCATTGGAGGGAACTCACTCCAGTGAAATTCGTGCTCTGCATTTAACCCACCCAAGTGACGTGCACACACACAGCAAACCCGGGGCAGTGGGCGACCGCGTGCAGCGCCCGGGGAGCAGTGGGGGTTAGGTACCTTGCTCAAGGGCACCTCAGCCATGGATCCACCGGTTACGGGTCCGACACCCTAACCGCTGATCCACGACTGCCCCCCGACTGTGTAACAGACATCATTATACAACCTGGAGTCAACTCAACTCACCACCTGCATTGGCAATGTTTGGACTTTAGAGACAGAGGTGATAGTTCCCGTCTCAAGGGTTTGGACTTTATAGACAGAGGTGATGGTTCCCGTCTCACCCTAGGACTGGTGTTGCAGAGTTTGTGTATTCAGTCTAGATGTTAAACAAAGACACATGAACAAATGGTATCTGGGTGAGAAGACAGTGAGTGGGGTGTTAATTCAGAGGAGGAAGTCACAACAGTTTCAAAGAGATTAAAACTGCCACTACAGCAATTTCTCACTTATCCAAAATATTCATTTGTGTCAGTTTAAATACACATGCGCACATTCTTCTGCCAAATTTATTTTTATAGATCACAGATTTTCCATGGGTTGTAGGAAGGAAGGTGCAGGAAGGTCACTACTTCTTCCTGCACTCTCTGATGCTTTCCAGTAGAACCCCTTTTGGTTACTGAGGTTTACAGGTATCTATCACGGATACTATGAAGAAATGGCACAAAAATGTACAAGTGCTTGATTTATTTACAGTTTAAGTACACATAGAGAGTGGCAATTATAAATGTGAGAAAGTACATCTTGTTGATCTGATTACTTTATTTAATAGCTGTAGAGCTCACCATAGAGTCAGTAGTTAAAATAATAAACTATACAATGAATTTTCAGAAGCAAGGCAAAGGGTTATTCATCATAGCCAGGAGTGTCAGATGAGGTGAGTTAGACATAAAAATCCCAAAACACTGTTGTTAGAGAAGCCAACAAACATGAAAAAGGCCAGCTTTGTTCTCAAAACATAATCATTTCAATAATTATTTGTTCATTCTGGCATATAGTCAACTGGAAACAGTACAGAGAAAGTACAGAGTTTTACGTTGTTAGGTCTTCACTGATTTTTGTAAATATATCCTATTCAGAGTTAGATGCCAGCAGCACACTTTAAACAAGCTGAGACGGTGTGGATTAATAAATGTTTAACATGCCTTATTCTGTTTTATGCTATATGTTTTATGCTATATTATTAATGGTATAATCAATAATGTTATAATCATGCAGAACTAGTTGTTTGTCTCAGTACTGCACACTCTGAGGGAGATAGAGGTATCATGCATAGTAGGAGAAGGACACCATATCTCAATTCACTCTGACCGACATGCGAAGACACTGATACACCACCCCTCCCCTCTGGCTTGAGTGTAAAGGTGTTGAGACTACCAACTGGTGTTATCTTAAAGTATATATAATGATGTACTTCCTTGAGTGCTTTAGGTCCCACTTGGCGTTTGGCTGAAGCAGACTTGTGTTCTGAGGTGGTATCTCCAAAGATCTTTGTTTCTGAATAAATAACTCTGTTTTAACTATCTCACATCAACCTACTCTGTGTGCTTCAACAATGGCAAAACAAAAGACAAAAACATTTAGAACATTCCACATGTGAACACGTTTCAGGTTCACCACTTTGTTAAAGATGTATACAACAGAAATAGGCAAAATAGAGCCCCTGGACTACAACTGATCCAAGGATCATCTCAATCTGTCCGGAAACATCCACAAAGAAAAATAAAATGTTTACTAAAACACATAAATAGTAATACTACAACTACTAAAAAAAATGAAAAAGTGACTGACTAAAAAAGTCAGCATTATGGTGATGAATCTCAAGATGAGCAGCTACAGTGACTCTGTACTACCATTCAACTTGATTCCAACAGAGGGCACTGTCTAAGTTGACTCACTCACCTTGTGTTAGTAGTTGTGAAGACAGGGGTAAAAATGAATGCTTCAAAAAAAGAGAAAAATTGACCTTGAATGTCACATTTTTAACCAGGGGAAGAAATCTAAATATTGGGCTTAAGTGTCTGTTCAAAGGCAGAGTGTTTGATTTTGCAGTGTCCAATGAATATGTCAGAGACATTTTTCGACCAATCATACTAACTATACCACAAACTTATCACAAGAAAGAGAAGAAAAAGCCCTAAAACTCGCCTTTTCTTAATTGTTTTGTTATTTTTACAGAGTGCACCAATAAAAGTCAGCTATTTGCTGTCATACAAGCTTGTCAAACAAAGCAAAACTTCTCTCTTTAAAGTTATGTGTTGATATTTTCAAATAGGTACTTGTGACTTCACTTACATTTTATACAGACACAAGATTTTTGGAATAAGGATTGTAAAATATATCAAGATCATACCCTGAAAGGGCACATCTTTTGTACAGAACACTAGAAAGAGAACAGGGCTCAGTGGACAGTACACCAGGGCCTAGAGATGAACAGAGATAACAACAACTAATGGGCGAATACATGGCCTCCTGCGTCCAAGGTACCAATGAATATTTTTGGCACATTCAAGGGTTCAACTAGCTTTTGAGTCTTCACAACTGACTCTGAAGACTCACCGGTGAAACATGCAAGTACTTTTTTATTTAATTCGAATGGGCGTAATGTTATGCAAGAGAGCTATCATTAGTAGTGATTTTGAAAAACTGGTGGAAAGAGTTGATGGAAACTGCAAATACCGATGAAAAACATCACATTCAAAAAACTAAGCATTCATAATATCCACTGAAGAGCTGCTGGTTTAGCCTGATAAACCTTACAGTAACAAAGAGAAAAAAGTTGTTTTATAATCAGGTATGAACTATCAGACAACAACAGTGGAAAAGATCATTGATGAGGAGAAGCCAGTGGCATTAAATGATTGTTCTGTCAGTCAGTGACTGCTTGGAAGCCATGTTTGCCCTGTACAAAGAACTGCCCATTCACAATGGTGGCGATGGTGGTGGTAGTGGTGAGGCAAATGTCTCCTGAAAAAGTGGATAAAGAACAGTCCTGAGATCTGACATCCTTCAGTGTTTAGGGTAGTCAAGACCAACACACAAAAAAGAGAAAGAGAGAAACAGCTTGTACAAAATTCTGAGGGAGGCAGCAATGCTGTGAGCAATCATTCTGGCTTCCATTGGTAGCTGTGGCGGTAGTAGTAGTAATGGTAGTATTATTATTTCTGATTGCTTCAGGACTTTGTCTGCCTGCTTGGTTGCACTGTGGAGGCTCATCAAGGAACTACAAGATGGAGACCAGCTACAAACTGGATATTGTCTAGAGGAAACAAAACAAGACACAGAACAGTCAAAACAAATGACTGTAGCCATCATACTTTCAATTGCAAGCTTCTGTATTAACATGCATATATCGAGTCTTTAAATTAATCTACACTATAAATGGATTTTTAAGCAAATTTCATCTGAAATGCGTACTAGTACTGTTCACCTCATAGCATATATTGAGTGAAGAGAAAGTAGTAAAGGCCATTGTAATGATTAGTTGCAGAGCTGTGAAGAAACTCCAAGTACATTATATACAAGATGATTTAAGTTAGCTGTGATGAAGTAACTGCTCATACTGCAGCATGAAGGCTCACAACACCACAGATGCTTCTACAAATACATTCTTTCAGGCTGACAGATGCACAAAGGCATTTGATAAAGTCAATCACAAGTATATTATTATTATTCTTATTGTTATATTAAACCCACTCCACCTGTTCACCCTGTTGTCCTGTCATGAGATACAGACCTTATCTTGGACACTCAAACTATCGTGCAGCATAGGATTATGCTACTGGCATGAAACTTGCATGCTGTTGTGCAGCTCTGCGTTGTATACTAAATGAATATAAACATTGAACTATTCAGGTTTCTATAGTACCTATCCTTGCTTACAATCAGTCAAAAATAACAAAGTTATCTGCACAATAACAAAGCTGTGAGGAAGAAAGGGTAGTTTTGGGCTTTATTCCACATAAATACAATACTGTTAAAACAATTGTTTTTCACTGTTTGTTACTGCTCTATGATTGGATATGAAGAGATTTCTTTGTAGAATGACTCTACTGTAATTTAAGGACAAAAATTTGAAGTCCTCATTCTTTTTAATAGTACTGCTATACTGCTAATAATGCAACTATAGGATCTTACCACTGGAGTCCCCATCCCCAGAGGGCCTGTGTCCCTTTCCCCTGACTGGTCAGAACTGTTTTGGCAGCACAAGAAAAAGGTTTTAATGTTGAGCTGATAGGTGTATATCTTTCTTTCTTTTCTTTACAAGTGCATGTAATGACTTTGATTGCCAACATTTTAAAATTAACATATCAAATACAGAGGATGAGACTGGCACAAGGCCAGCTCTCCAGAGTTGGGATGTCTTGGGACAGACTGCTGCCCTGAACTCTCTCTGCTCCATACAGTAAAAAAGATATCCCACTGTTCGAGTCACTCTTGTATCGGAGGACAGTGTAGTGAAAAGGCATTCGAGGCTTCAACAGTGTGAGCTTGACAAAAAGACAGGTTATTATTGTCTTGGTTGTCATATGTAGTTTTACTGCCAGTATTTTATTCTGACAACACACTCACAGTACCCACGACTCCTGGCACATAATCCTCTATAGCGCTGCCAGGAAAAACTGTCAGTGCACACACAGAAAACTTTGTACTAACAAAATGACAAACTGATCTCCAAATGACCCTTTCTAATCCAAAAAGCATTTTCTGAACAACTGCTGACATGTTCTCCACCACAGCCACAAAAATGCTGATCTGAAGTGCCTTCATTATCATGCAAGTGTTTAGTGTAAAAAAGGATACTGCTCAGAAAATAGGCACTATGTGACCGATCAATGAGGCTGAGACTACCTAGTATCTGTGATGGTATTGTTGATGATGACATTAATAACATAGAAGAGCTTAAATTGGGGCAACTGGACTTCAGTTTAAAAATGAAGACATTTCACCTCTCATCCAAAAGGCTTCTTCAGTTCAGATTAACTTAAATTGGTACAAATTAATTGATAGGGAGTCCCAGGTATTAAACCTCTATGGTAGACCTGTCCAACCAACATGTGACTGCAAACGTCTTCACTTTAAAATGAAGTCCAGTTGCCCCAACTGAAGCTCTTCTATACAAGATGACCTGGATGACTGATGATTTACACAGACATTAATAACTCATTGTTCAAACTTACTCTCATCCACATTTTGATTTGTTTGCTCAGTTATTCACCAGCTCACCAGTGAATAACTGAGCATCTGCTGTGTTCACCCCTGATTCCAAGTATAGATACTTTTGTATTGGAATGAATATGTTAATGCAGGTCATCTAATCTCATATGCCCACTGTGGTTTGTTTTTGTATCTTTTGTCTATTTTGAGAATTTGTCTCAGTTAAAATGGTGGACACTGGTCACGCCAGGAATGAATACAAGACTCTAAGGCAGCCCAGAGTACAAATGGAGTTCAGGCCCACACAACCCTGGTGTTTTAGGGATTACACTCACCCAGTGTTTGCGCCTTCACACAAGGACATGGTGTGTCTCTACTTGGTGTGATGTTTGTAGGGAATACTATTCTGGGGTTGGGTGAAGGGAGAGAGAAGACCCAATTTTTCACAACCCAGACAAAATGCACATTCTGCATAACTGCACAACTCGAGAGAACTGGCTTAACAGTTTTAGAAACATAAGTCTGGTGTGCTGTTACGTAAGTATCAAGTCTTTGTTTCTGAGCTCTGGATAGGAGTATGGTGTTAAACAATACACATTTTTTGTAATTCAGATAGACAAAAACTCCATGAGCATCACACTCCCGTAACCAAAGACTTATATCTAATGATCTTACAAGCATATAGACTTTCATGAAGGCAATGTTTAATAAAGTTTAAAATGTAATTCTAGCCTGGGGTGAAGTGGAATTACCAATAGTGAGTACAGAGTTTCTTCCTTTGGCTCATACTAAGGGTTGGGTGAAATTATATAGAAAGAAGTTGTGTCTCAAGGGTGCCTTATACCTGTGAGGTGGACATATGGTGATATCTATGTTTACTGTGCAATTTGCAGGGATACCAGTTATGTTGCTAATTGAGCAACCTTCATCCGATTGGCAGGCCTAAACTTTTTGATGTTCTGAGGAAATTAATGTGCACCCTGTGTTAATTAGTAGTAGATTTGTTTGTCTAGGCCAGGGGTCGGCAACCCAAAATGTTCAAAGAGCCATACTGGCCCAAAAAAACAGAAACCATACCTGTCTGGAGCCGCAAAAAATTAAAAGCCTTATATAAGCCTAATATGAAGTCAACATAGGCTGTCAGTATATTAGCTATATAAGCCTACTATTAAAATGACTAAGTAGGGTACAAATACAAAATGAGCATTAATGATTAAATGTTTATTTTCCCTGCAGCGCATCCTGGGGTCCGTTTCATGAAGCAGGTTCAACAAACTCTGAGTATGTATGTTAACTCTGAGTTGACAAACCCTGAGAAGAAAAACTCAGAGTTTCCTGTTTCAACAAAGCGGATTCGCATTAGTTTTGTCGACTCTGAGTATGTTAACTCTGAGTATGTTGAGGCAAGCTCGTGCACCGCGACTCTAAAAAAGCCCTCATCAATGGAGCCCTAATTCACTGATTCACCACGGAGGCCGGAGGGCAAAGAAAGCGCTCAGCATATTTTTCACCGCTGGAGCTGGAAATTTTGATGGAGGCGTACGGTATACGGTATATAATCCGGAAAAAAGTAACACCTGCGGCAAAAGGAAAGAGAAAACGTGTGGGGAAAAAAATCACTGCTCGAGTTAATGCGTAAGTTTTGTTTAATCACTCATAAAATATTGCATGTAAAATATGGTATTGACCCTCTGTTCATGTAGGTGCAACCCAGGGGATGAAAAACGGGTGAAATAAAAAAATATAATTCAGTCAGGTGAGGCGGAAACATAACATGTCTGGTTGTATCTCACTTTGCTAACATTTGACATGTCAAACTATTTAAATGTATTTAAATGATTTAATACTGTACAACTCTTTCATCCCCGCATGATGTTTTCACACATTCTCTTCTCTGTAATGTTTCATTAATTAATGTGGTGAAGTTAACATTTGACTCCTGCCTGGCCAACAGAAAGAGGGTAGACTCCAGACTCCAACCTGTTGTATGTCACTCAACACACCAAAACTCATAACCAATAGTGGTGTAAAGTTCACAAAATAAAATGCTTGTCTTCAAAGGATAATGAAGATGAAGACACTGTATCTGCTGTCATAGAAAGGCTTACAGAGGCATCATATTAGATCAGCTTTACATGTACATGTGACATTCTTGTATGGATTTATATTGACATGGAAGCTGACATTGTTATCCTTTGTTAACAGAGCGTAACTGGACAGCAATGAAGAGCGTTCATCAAACTCTGCAGCACCAATGAACACAGTGAGAGTTTCAGTAAACAACACAGTTTAATTCTGTACAATTGTACATGTAGAAAAATATATAACAGATAAGGAAATGGTGTACTTGGACCGCCAGATCCAAAAGGGAGATCTGGAAATCGAGATACTTAAATACAACTTAGAGGTGGGTGTGCAGTCACAGGTAAATTTAATTTATTATTGGAACAATATGAAAAACTAACAGAAAAATGTTCTCTTTGTCTCTCTCTGTCTGTAGGATATAAGGAAGACTAAATAAAATCAATGTGTGACAGTGTGGTCGTGCTTTTATTGATTTAACCTGGAAAATGATTATTGCATATGGGATCTCTGATTGCTCTTCCATCCTGGTTTTCTGGGAGGTGGATGGGGTCCTCCTCATGGTCTTCTGTTTGTAGGGCAGGGTGTTGCTCTGCTCTAATAGTCACAATATTATGGAGAATAACACAAGCCACACTTATGTCACAGGCTCTCTCAGGGGTTACTCTGAGATGACGTAAGCACTGGAAACAGGTTTTCAGCAGGCCTACAGTCATCTCTACCCTGGCTCTTGTCCTGCAGTGTGCCACACTGAAGTGCTGCTGGGGGCCTGGTTGAGGGTCTGGGTAAGGGGTTATGAGTATGGGTTAGCAGGGGTAACTCCTGTCACCCAGAAGGAAGCCTTCAATCTCTCCTGCAAGTAAAGTCACATTTATTTAGCACAGATATTTTTCAAAGATCTTTTCATTAGACAAAGATCTTTGCAGTGACAAACAGCCACCAGTGCAGTGTTTCAGGCCACTTACCACAGTCCAGTCTGTTGCTCAGAGTAGACCCTCGATATATACAGGAGTCGTGCTCAGACCCAGGCCACTTGGCTTCCACATTTGTGATGATGTGAGCTGCATCACAAATGATTTTAACAGTACAGAAAATGAGACAGGTTATTTGAAATCTGTGGGAGGACTTCCTGTTCACATAATATTCATTTTGTGAAGGAGCAGTGATAGGAATGTGAGTGCCATCAGTGCAGCCAATCACATTGGGAAATCCTAAAAGACATTCAAATCTTTGCTCCCAGAGGTCACAGCAACATGTTAACAGAAAAATTATTATTCATTTGAAATTATTTACCCACAATCCCATTTGATGGCTCTCACAGGCTTGTGGCCAGGAAAAACAAGACAAACTGAGAGAAACCGTTTCAGAGCGAGGCTCACCTTTCTGACAGCTCTGCAAACAGGTGCTTTACTTATGTGCTCTGCATCTCCAGTGTTGTATGAAACACTCCCGTTTGCAGAAACGTAGAGCAACGCAAAGTATCTGCTCAGTGGAGAGTTCACGGCCACGGTGGGTGATGTGAGTGATGACAGGACGGATGAGGTTGTGAATGTGACTGTAACGAAAAACGATAACGCTCATATAAAAAGTCGGGACAGTATGAAAGATTATCCAGACGTGCGAGGAAAATCCTCGCCCGACGCAATCACATTTCTCTGTGAATCAGTATTGCTTCTTCGTCTACAGGCTCCTCCAGAAACAGACACTCGATCGTCGTAAACTTAGCAGATTCAACAGAGACTCGGTCAATAAGGAAACGGTTCAGGCTTATGTTCCGTAAAGGGGAGGAGTCAGAGACAAAGTCAGGGTTTCTGGGATAAAACCTGCTCCCAACCAGGTTATGTTCACAGACTAAGTTACCGCAGTAACAGACTCTGAGTATGAGTTACCTCGCTTTATGAAACGGGTTTAACTTACTCCTGAACTTACCCCGATCTCAGGGTTAACTTACCTCGCTTCTTGAAACGCTTCACTCAGGGTTTCGCTGATTTCAGGCTTAACATACTCAGAGTTTCCACATAACCTGCTTCATGAAACGGGCCCCTGGTGCAAACATGAAGAACGAAACACACTGGCACAAGACAAGGGAAACGCAGACTACTTGAACACATGAGGATGATGGGGACCAGGTGGAAACAATCAGGTGGTTGGGAAGACAATCAGACTGGAGACATGAGGAAGGGCAAGTGACCTGAAACGAGAGGAGAGTTACTTTTCAAAATAAAACAGGAAGTGACGAGACATAAAACCAAGACAAGACCTCACCGCGGTGTGACAACAAGAAATAGAAATACAGATTTTTGGTGTCATTTTTTTTATTTTGAGGATTCGAGAAAAAAAAACACAATGGGATGTGCATAATAGGCCTCCTGTAATTTCAGACCTTAGTATGGAAATGAAATGCAGTCCTCTTCGAACCTCAATAACAATACAACTCTTTCCCCCTTATCTGGACAACAGAGTGCAATAACATGCAGCCTGCAGTTAAAACGCAGCCTGCAATTATAAAAATAAAACAGCAGCCTTTTGAAAAGGTAAGTAGGCTATATAAAATGAAAATAAGCCAGTTTAATTTCAATTTCTGTGCATTCTCCTATTTTCTTTAGTTTTCCGCAAATGCCAAGTTAAGTAGCCTAAGTCAGTGCAAATGAGTACAATAAAACAATCCTTTTTAATTCTCCCCCTTACACGGCGTCAGAAACAAATAAAAAGGCTACAATCGCAAATAAAATAGAAATAAAATAATAAAATAGCCTGCAATTAAAAGGCAGCTTGCTTAAAAAATACAACACAGTAGAACAGCCGAAATTAATAAAAATAAAATAAGACAGTTAAAGTTCGATTTCTGTGCATTATCCTCTTCTCTTTAGTTTTCTGCAAATGCCAAGTAGCCTAAGTCAGTGAAAAGGTCAAACGCAGCAAAATCCTCTTCTCTTTTCCCCCTCTTATCTCAGCAACAGACACGCACAATACATCCTCGGACCTGAGTGATAAAACACAATAATTGTGTCATTCCAAATATATACTGACAAAAATCAGAAATACATTCATAAACACAGGCACTTTGTTACTAAATATGCGCCTATGATGAGATTGTGTTCTCACCTGTTCAATGTGACTTCTGTTTTCGTACATCACTGGACAGCTTCTCAACATCGGGCATGTAAGATGTAACTTTAATCTTGACGCAGGACTGCAAGCTCTCATCTGTGAGGATGGTGCGGTATTTGGATTTGATGTAGTACATGTTTGAGAATATCTGCTCGCACAGGTATGTTGATCCAAAGATGGATAATACTAATGCGTATTTCTTCATGTTCCTGTAAGTGTTGGGAAGAGTCTTCCATGTTTCAAACACAAGTTTCTCTGGTGTTGGGAGACTTTCAATTTCGCTCCATTTGTGGCTTTGGGCAGCATGGGCTTTCTGGCAGCTGACCTCTTCAGACTTTTGAATTTGGACACCCACAAATCTTTGTCAGCTACAGTGGTATGAAAAAGTTTGGGCACCCCTGATCATTTTCAGGATTTTCCTTTATAAATCATTGGTTGTTCGGATCAGCAATTTCAGTTAAATATATCATATAGCAGACAAACACAGTGATATTTCAGAAGTGAAATGAAGTTTATAGGATTAACAGAAAGTGTGCAATAATTACTTAAACAACATTAGGCAGGTGCATAAATTTGGGCACCCTTGTTGTTTTATTGATTTGAGTACCTTTAGCACTAATTATTGGAACACAAAGTTTGTTTGGTAAGCTCATTGACCCTTGACCTACATACACAGGTGAATCCGATCATGAGAAAGGGTATTTCAGGTGGCCAGTAGCAAGTTGTTCTCCCTTTTGCATCTTCTCTGAGGAGTGGCAACATGGGAGCCTCAAAACAACTCTCAAATGACCTGAAAACAAAGATTGTCCAACATCATGGTTTTGGGGAAGGATACAAAAAGCTGGCTCAGAGATTTAAGCTGTCAGTTTCCACTGTGAGGAACATAGTGAGGAAATGGAAGACCACAGGCACAGTCCTAGTTAAGGCCCGGAGTGGCAGGCCAAGAAAAATCTCTGATAAGCAGAGGCGAGGAATGGTGAGAACGGTCAAACTCAACCCACAGACCAGCTCCAAAGACCTACAACATGATCTTGCTGCAGATGGTGTCACTGTGCATCGTTCAACTATTCAGCGCACTTTGCACAAGGAGATGCTGTATGGGAGAGTAATGCGGCGGAAGCCTTTTCTACGCACATGCCACAAACAGAGTCGCTTGAGTTATGCTAAAGCACATTTGGACAAGCCAGCTTCCTTTTGGAATAAGGTGCTGTGGACTGATGAATGTAAAATTGAGTTATTTGGACATAACAAGGGGCGGTATGCATGGCGGAAGAAGAACACAGCATTCCAAGACAAACACTTGCTACCCACAGTAAAATTTGGTGGTGGTTCCATCATGCTGTGGGGCTGTGTGGCCAGTGCAGGTACTGGCAATCTTGTAAAAGTTGAAGGTTGCATGGATTCCAGTCAGTATCAGCAGATTCTTGCCAACAATGTTCAAGAATCAGTGACAAAGTTGAAGTTGCGCCGGGGCTGGATACTTCAACAAGACAACGACCCCAAACACTGCTCAAACTCTACAAAGGCATTCATGCAGAGGAACAACTACAACGTTCTGGAATGGCCATCTCAGTCCCCAGACCTGAACATTATTGAAAATCTGTGGTGTGATTTAAAGCGGGCTGTCCATGCTCGGAAACCATCAAACCTGACTGAACTGGAGATTTTTTGTAAAGAAGAATGGTCAAAAATACCTTCAACCAGACTGCAGACCCTCATTGGAAGCTATAGGAAGCGTTTAGAGGCTGTTATTTCTGCAAAAGGAGGAAATATTGATATATTGATGTAATTTTTCTGTTGTGGTGCCCAAATTTATGCACCTGCCTAATGTTGTTTAAGTAATTATTGCACACTTTCTGTTAATCCTATAAACTTCATTTCACTTCTGAAATATCACTGTGTTTGTCTGCTATATGATATATTTAACTGAAATTGCTGATCCGAACAACCAATGATTTATAAAGGAAAATCCTGAAAATGATCAGGGGTGCCCAAACTTTTTCATACCACTGTATATCGGCCATTTCCATTTTGAGGTCAGCTTGATTTACTCCTGGAAATGTATTCAACAAGGAAGGGTCAATTTCCAGGGGTGTGACAGGGAAAGACTGTGTTATTTTTTCCTTTCAGAACTCACTAAATCTGCTCCCAAATGCAGCTTGCATATCAATGATTGCACCTTGCAAATAATCACCGTTGAGTGTGTGATCGTGATGGCCGTCTTTGAACTCTCTCAGGGAGGAGAAGTGAGAGAGCGGGCCTCGCTGTACATCTCTGGCCAATACTGCCAGTTTGCGCTCGAATGACAAAACGGCTTCCAGCATTTGCAGTGCAGTGTTTCCCTGCTCGTGGAGACTTTTATTGAGCATGTTTAGGTGACGTGTCATATCTACCATGAAGTGTCGTGTAGGCTCAGAGCGGAGACTCAAAGCCACACCACAATAATTTCTAAGTTTTAGCTGCGTCCAATTGTTTCAGGAAAATCTTCCCTCGAAGTCCAGTAGAATCATCAGCAGGAGACAGGATTCTGAGCAGCAAAGACTTTAATGCCGGCAAAAAAGGGAAAAACCGTTCACAAAGCACACTGGGTACACATGAAGGGTCTCTTCTAGAATGACTGGTGGCTTTACATTATATACCTTAGGGTTTGGACCTTTCCACGCCTATTGTCCATCCCTTTTGCCAACTTTGTTTTTATTACACCAATAGGTTTCTATTTTTTGTCCTGGATTGGGTGGTGACTTTTACACCATTAGGTAGACCTGCCCTAGGTTTTCTGGGGACTTTCCACTGGCCTTATCTTGCACCTGTTTATTCATTATTTTATTATTATTTTTATGAGCTTCTGTGTACAGGTTACACCATTATATTTTTATGTGCTTCGGTGTACAGTTTACACCATTAGTTCTCCTCTCTGGGCTGCCTTCCAGTTTCGGCCTAAGTTTGGTAGCAGACACCATTATCTCCAGGCCTTTTCCTGTGCTATTTTTAAAAAATAATTGTTTTATGCAGGATTACAATAAATGTTCTTTCCCAGGTTTACAGCAGTTACAATGACATTACATTGACAGTGTATGGCTACTATAGACAGTGTTTCACTACCATAAAACAGATTATATAATTACAGTTTTACCTTCTATAGCTTACAGGCCCTTAACCAGTTGTATCCTTTTAATACAGCTGTATCTTCCTTTCTTTTTCAATCTTAATGGGAACATAACATGACTACTTCATGCTATCATATTGCAGTGCATACTATAACTTTAGGTCATCACAACTTACATAGAAATTATACCACGGACGTGCAGTTTTTCCAGCCACTTGGTGTCATCCAGTTGTGGGTAGTGTTGAAGCCCACTTGCTTCCCCGAGTAGGTTGATGTGAGAGAGTTAAAACAGAGTCGTTGAGTAGCCTTAAAACAGAGTTATTTATTTTAGAAACAAAGATCTTTGGAGATCCCACCTCAGAACACAAGTCTGCTTCAGCCAAACGCCAAGTGGGATCTAAAGCACTCAAGGAAGTACATCATTATATATACTTTAAGATAACACCGGTTGCTAGTCTCAACACCTTTACACTCAAGCGAGAGGGGAGGGGTGGTGTATCAGTGTCTTTTCCTTCGGTCAGAGTGACTTGAGATATGGTGTCCTTCTCCTACTATGCATGATACCTCTATCTCCCTCAGAGTGTGCAGTCCTGAGACAAACAACTAGTTCTACATGATTATAACATTATTAATTATACCATTAATGATATAGCATAAAACATATAGCATAAAACAAAATAAGGCATGTTAAACATTTTTTAATCCACAATTCCCCCTTTTGATCTCTATTAAGAGATCACTTACGAATGTCAAATTCAAACTCTCTGATGACCCTATCCTGTTCGTCCTCCCCATCAGAGTCCATCTTTTGCAACAACGGCATCATGTGCCTTGGAACAGGGGCGCTACCCTTCTCTACTGTGGCTGTGATGAATCTAACAGTGAGAGCTCGAATACAGGGTACACAACAACATCCTCAAGTAACCAAAATTCCCACAAAAGTAGCAATAGAGACCATAAGTGACAAAATTAAACCACTGACCAAACATCTTTGTCATCCACTCCTCCAGAGGTTACTATCTTTGTATCCTGTGGAGATTTGTATTATGTCTAGGGGTTTTAGTGTGGTATAATCAATAGCTACAATGTCATTGGATGAGATGTCAAGGGTAGGTGTGGGTTTGTGGCTCTAAAGCAAATGTGGTGTTGTCAGTGGATTCACACAAGAGTAATATTAAAGTTCCAATCAGCACGGCCAGCAGGCTGAGTCCTGCTAGCCATTTAGCATTACCATACATCACTTCTCTTTTCTTTACCCTGTCAATGGTTTGAAGTTGATTATGCAACAGTTTACACTTAAAATAGCACAGATACAATATTAAATTAATTATGACTCAATTCTAGCAGCCACGAGGCTGCACAACTTATCCCCTTTATAGTCTGGTATGACCGCACAGCGAGAGTTTTATTAGAGCAAGAGCGAAAGCCACACATACAATAAACCAACAAACAATGAAGAAAGATAACTGACAGTCGGACATCTTTACGTGCTATCTAAACTTCTTAAATTCTCAAATCATACCCTTTCACCTTCGGATTTCGTCCAACGTATATGTAATATAGAAAAGCCCAATTGGAAAGTTTATCTGCCACCCACAAGTGTTGGTAATATACCTGAATGAGAAGATTTTAATCAACTCTGTTCTCTGTATGAGTGATACCACCTGCTTGGTCAATTTGTTTTGTTCCCTGATTATTATATTCATAGGTTTCAGAGGTGTCTGTTTTGGAGGTTGGTGGCTTGGCACGCCACATGCAGGAGAGGAGCGCTATTTCACCTCCTCCCGTGACGTCTTCTCTTCTGTTCTTCAGTGCCAGGGGTAGACTGCCCTGTCACCTAGTCAGCACACGGGGATTATTCTGCCCCTTTGTGTGTGTGACTCACGGCCGACCCAGCCGGATCAGTGTTTGCTGCCTGGAGGTCCTGGTGGACCTCGAAGAGGGACCACTGCGGTTCTTCCGCTGCTGCACACTGGTTCCAGTGGTACCAGGTGTCTCCTTTACCCTTCAGTCGGACTGCATGCGAAGTTCTCTCCACCACCTGAAACGGTCCAGTCCACCTTGGTTCCGACCACTTGCTTTTGATTACCCGCAACAGGACCCAATTCACCTCTGGTGACGAAGCCTCGTGCGCCCCCTCGTGTCGGTCCGTGACCTGTTTGGCAAAAGCTGAACCGAAAGCCTGCAGTTCTTTAAAATATGCTCTTGTGGTCAGGTTTTGTTTGTCTTCACCAATCCCAATCAATTTTGTCATGGGACCTGGAAAAGCTCTCCCTGTTTGTAGCTCATGAGGAGAGAACCCTGTGCTCTGGTTAATGGAGCTTCGAATGGACATGAGCACCAGGGGTAGGGCATCTAGCCAGGTCAGGTTAGTCTGTGCACATATTTTTGCCAATTTGTGCTTAACTGTTTGATTCATCCTTTCAACCTTGCCCTGTGATTGCGGGTGGTAAACAGTGCCAAATGAATGTTTCAGCCCTAGCATTGCCTCCACCTGCTGGAGGTCTTGATTTTTGAAGTGAGTCCCATTGTCTGATCGAATTTTCTCTGGGAACCCATGTTGAGGAATGTAGTGATTAATCAGAAACTTAATCACTGACTTGTTATCCTCCCTTTTTGTTGGCAACGCCTCCGGCCACTCTGTATACACATCCACACACATCAACATATCTGTACCCTCTTACTGCGGTTATCATATCTGTGTAATCTATGATAATTTCTTTCCCTGGTCATACTTCGAGAGGATACTTACCCGGTTCGAGTTTTGATGGTCGGTCTGGCATTGTACTTGGTGCAAAGTTCACATGTTCTTACCCAGTGTTTTACCATATCTTTCAAGTGAGGATGCCACTAGTTCTCCAGGTTTCTCAGCATCTGTGCCGCTCCCACGTGTCCTACTCCATGCGCCTCCTCTAGCGCTGTTTTTCTCATGCCTGGGGTAGAATAAGACGTCCATCCGGACTCCTCCACAGTCCTCCCACCTCCGTAGCTCCTCGGGCTTTCCAGAGCGTTTTCTCCTGTGGTGAGACCCCCTTTTGCAATCTTATAATGTCAATTAGTTCTGGTTCAGTTCCATCTCTTCTTCTGAACACATTAGTTCTCGTTTAACCTGATACCCAACCGCCATCTTTGCTGCATGATCTGCTGCATTGTTCCCTCATTTCTGCCTCGTGTTTGATGGATTTGTTTATTGCAGTTATGTACATTAGCACTGTTTTTTCTCCCCCTTTTTTCTGGAACAGAATGCCATTAACAACTGCTTCTGTTTCAGAAACATCAAGGTAGAATGGCAACGTGTAGTCTGGTAAGGCCAATTCAGTGGCAGTAGCCAATTTTTGGAGCCATCCCTGCTCCTTTCTGGAAGATCGCTGTGCCTAGGAATAAAACCTGTTTCCTAGATATCTGTAATTTGGCTTTACTTACCTTAAACCCTTTTCTGGCTAAGTGTTGCAGGACAGAGCTGGTTGCTGTAAGACAGACAGTAGCTGTGGGCGCCGCCAGGAAGAGACCATCTACATACTGAATGAGTGTGGTGTTGTCTGGCAGAATGCAGTCACTTAAAGCCTATATGAGGACCTGTTTGAACAGCCATGGTGACAGTGTGAACCCTTGTGGTAGCCTGGTGTACCCCAGCTGTCGACCCTTGTAGGTAAATGAAAAAAATGTCACAGCACTCTTCTGCTAATGGGAGACAAAAGAATGCATTAGCCAGATCAATGCATGTAAACCATGAATGAGATGAATCCAGATTAGTCAGAGCCACATATGGATCAGGCACGGGCACCGTAGTAGTAGAAAGGATGTTATTAATGGTTTTGAGGTCATGTGCCATTCTGTATTTACCTGTCCCTTTCTTTTCTACTGGCAGGATAGGGGTGTTCCATGCGGAGTGTGAGGGTTAGCCATGTCGCATGTCAATCAATGTGATGTCTTAGCTTAGTAGTGAAGATGAGGGATTTGTGTGAGTGTCCAATCAGTCTGAGCCAGAGTGTGTTTAACCACACCTCCCAGTTCTTTTGCCTGATGTTTAGGATGTAATGCTAGTGAGACGTGAGGAACCGCCTCTTCTGACAATCTAGTTGATCTGCTGCGCGTGTGACCGCTGGTGCAACTCCCTCTGGAGCCACATATATGTTGGTGGAGTGTATTCGCCAATTTTTACCTTGTAGCTGTTCTTGGAACCCGTCTTGATACCACTCAGTTTGCAGTCTGTCATAGAAGAGGGTCACGTGGGCTGGGTCAGGAGGAGAGATGTAGGGCTCGAGCAGTGAGATCCAGGGTTTCCACTGCAGGTAGGCCGAGAGGATGCCGTTGTGCTCAGGCGTTTCAGGTTGCAACAGAGCCCAGTAGATGTCCGCATACTGCTCTTCCACAGACTGGAGGAGGTATTGCCCTGTGGTTCTCAGCTGGCAATGTCACTATGAGTCTGTCCAGGCTACACAGTGTGGACGCCCCCAGTTTGATTAGGAGATCTCTCCCCAATAGATTGACTTTATAGACAGCACTGGGTCTGCTGTCGCGGTCTCTCTGTGGTGTGTTCCCCACTCCTCCCAGTCATCCCAGTTCACCATGGGATACTGGATACTGTAGGTGCTGCTTGGTGATTGAGTGCCTGCGTCAGGCCTGGGCGTGGTGGATCGCCTCGACCTCGGCCCTTTGCGGTATACTGGAACAGTCTTTCACCCAGTGTCTTGGTTGGTTGCAGTAGTAGCACACGTTTCCTCCCAGCTGTCCCTTTGGCGGTCCACCCCTTCCCCCACGTCCTCTCGTCCATTCTCCTCCCCACTGTGGCCAGCCCCCGGAGCCTCCTCCTCTGCCGTATGGTGGGTATCTCGGGCAGCTTTTTTTCTATTCAAGAGGGAACAGGAAACAAATCAGGAGTATCATTATTCTCAGCAGTGACCATTACCTTCACAGCTTCACTTTTTTCTATTCTCTTTTTGTCATTTACCTTCTTTGTCAGGCCTCGTTCAGTTGTAGCTTCAGTAATTGACCCTGAAGCTCTTTAATAGTGTCCCGCTCCTTTTGCTGTTCGTCTTATGCTCAAGTGAGGTGATGCACTAAATGTTTTTTTTTCTCTAACTTCCTCTGGAACACCCTCTAACACCGCCTGTCTGTACCATTCCCTTTGTACCCCTTTTGGCCCTGGGTGGACACCTGTGTGTTTGATCCACGTGTCCTTACATTTATCTAGAAACTCGCATGGGTGCTGTTCAGGCGCCCACTGTAATTTTGGAACCATTGCAACGTTGGGCAATGGATACTTCTCTGTCATTGCTTTGCCTATGTCAGTGCTTACCCTAGTAAATGGTGTGTTATCAGGAGGGCGTCTCGTATTAGCCTCCTCCTAAATCTCCCTCAGGTCTGCTCCTGTCATGCATCCAGCTGCCACCGCTCTAAAGTCTCCAAGCGCCAGAGTCTGTCCTGCAGTAAGACTATCTAATTTGTTTAACCACAATCCTCTGCCTTCTGCCACTGGGGCATTTTATCAACTATTGCTTGCACATCACCTAGTCCAAATGATTTGTATTTGACTCCCTAGCTGGTGGTGATTAAGGGGAAAATTATCGTAGTTGAGTGTGTGTGTTATTTCAAGGTCATAGGGTGTTTATGCTGCTCATGGGGCGCTTCATCCTCGCCTGGTAGGAGTGTGTGTACGGTGTGTACTATTCTATCGATGGCCTTGTCTTGGCAGTGCGCGATATTCTGACACTGCTGATTCGTTATCTGTCTGTTCTAGTGACTGTGTTGAGACTGAGGCTTTATCTAACACTCATTTGGCTGCAGAGGCGGTGGGTGTTGGGTATGGTATACTTACGAAAAGTTGTCCTTTCTCTATTTTCTCTGTTGGGTACCTTTCCTGAGGGGACTCACATGATGCAGTGGAGGAGCGTAGGGTGGGGGTCGGACCGGTGTGTTGGCCTCCTTCTTCTCGCTTTTCCGCTCTTCTTTCTTCTCTTTGATGATCGGCACCCTGCCACCAGACCGCCAACTCGGACCATTCTCTCCTCTCCTCCTCATATGCTTTCCCTTCCTTCCTCCATTTTCCTTTTTTTTTTCAATAAACTTGCTGCTTCTTCCTGCCTCCTGGCTTCTATTTTTTAGCCTTCGACTCTGCTACCTTTTCCCATAACATAACACTCTGTCCTTTAACTCTTTCCCTGTCTCCTTTATTAATCTTTCTACCTTCTTTTTTACCCCCTCCATTTTCTTCTCCTTTTCTTTCTCTTCAGTAACCCCTGTCCCTGCCAGTATTATATTTTCTAGTTGTGCTGACAGAGGTTTCCACCGACCCTCAGGTCCACAACCTCCGTCATGTAACTCCTTATTAAACTCACCCTCCATCCTTAAAAATGTTATACCAATCTATTAATTAATTAAGTAATTAATTAACCAATAGTTTATTAAAATCTAAATTCAGCAGTCAGCCGGTGTGTATGGGGTCCACCCGAGCCACAAGTCTTATTCAGTGAGCAGAGCAAAACAGCCAGTCAGTTTGTATGGAGTTCACCCGAGCAACTGACCCTTGTGACAAAAACCGGCCACTTCCGTTGGCACCGTGAGGTTTCCGCGGCTCAGCCAGCTTTCGTTGACACCGTGAGGTTTCCGCTGTCTGTTTTGAACAGTTTTGTCACGACACTGTCATAATGCTCTGCACTTAAGACACCGCTGAATTCTATTATTTATCTATTTTATCCCCAATTACCCAGACATGTCACACATACACACAATATCACATTTATTCAATACTCACCAACTCTGGAACTTTTATCCTTTCAGCTTTTAAGGAGACGCCGCTCCTAGGGACTCTAACCCAATATTTGAAGAGACACCGCTCTTCTAACTCAGAATTCGGGGGTCCTCACCTCCCCGGGACTCTAACCCAGCTGCCTCCTTGGCTCCGTCCCCTCGTCAGAGGACGGTGGGGTCCGCCACGACCAAGGACAAGATCTACAATTGATCTTTTAACCTCTTTTTTCTTTTCGTTTTTTTTGTTCCAGTTCCTTACTTTGTTTTTCACTCATTCACACTTTATTATTTTTTTTTTTTTTATCCTCTGAATTTTCAACAGACTCTGAATTTGGAAACTTCACACTTGCAGACACAGATTGCCTTCTTATTTGAGAGTATTCAATATGCAGAATTCGTTACAACAGGTTTCTGCTTTACCTTTGTTTTAGGTCGACCACAGCGCTGTGTCCTCGGTGTGCAGTTTGGTTTTAGGTCAGATCAAAAAACTCCTCACATCCCGGACGAGCCCCCAAATTGTTGAAGCCCACTTGCTTCCCCGAGTAGGTTGATGTGAGAGAGTTAAAACAGAGTCGTTGAATAGCCTTAAAACAGAGTTATTTATTTTAGAAACAAAGATCTTTGGAGATCCCACCTCAGAACACAAGTCTGCTTCAGCCAAACGCCAAGTGGGATCTAAAGCACTCAAGGAAGTACATCATTATATATACTTTAAGATAACACCGGTTGCTAGTCTCAACACCTTTACACTCAAGCGAGAGGGGAGGGGTGGTGTATCAGTGTCTTCTCCTGTCGGTCAGAGTGACTTGAGATAGGGTGTCCTTCTCCTACTATGCATGATACCTCTATCTCCCTCAGAGTGTGCAGTCCTGAGACAAACAACTAGTTCTACATGATTATAACATTATTATTTATACCATTAATGATATAGCATAAAACATATAGCATAAAACAAAATAAGGCATGTTAAACATTTTTTAATCCACAGTAGTTCAGGTCTTTGCTTTTCAGGAATGTTTTCACGTGTTCTAAACAAGCAACAAAGCGATGCAAAACGTCACCCCTGGATAGCCAGCGGACTTTGTTGTGTAGCAGGAGATCAGAATATTCGATGTCAACTTCATCTAGCAATTCACGGAACTGATGGTGGTTTAATGCTTTTGCAATTATTTTTTTCACAATCTGGATGACAAGGTTCATCACCTCCATATGCTCCGGTGGGAATGTTTGTGCACATAGTGCTTCTTGGTGCAAGATGCAATGAAATGCAAGCAGATTGCGATCCAATGCTTTCTGTAGTAAATTCACAAACCCCTTTTGCAACCCTCTCATACTCGGTGCGCCGTCTGTAGCCACTGAAATCAGGTGGTTAGTGTTTATTCCTTTGTCATTTAAACACTGCAGCACAGCCTCACAGATGTCCTCCCCCCGTGTTTGGCCTTTCAGTGATATTAATTCGATCATTTCTTCTTGTGGCCCATGCAAATTTAGCATGTTTTAGCTGGAAATGTCGCTCCAAATTGGCCTTCTTGTTATTTGACAACTTCTCATTGCAAATCAAACATGCAGGCAATCCTTCAGCATTGGCAATGAAAGCAAACGTTTCTGTCCGTTCTTCCTTAAATCCTCTGTTCTCATCAGCAATCTTTCTCTTTTTGCCTTTGGGATCCATGGCCCATCACACACCCCCGTTTGTTTACAACAGCCACCCGCCTGTCAACGTGCTGCACTGTATGTCGCAATTCTGCTATTTAGCAATTCAAGAAATGGAAACGAACTAACATTTATTAAAAAAAACTATGAGTTAAATTATTATTTATTAGCGTAGTATTTTTTTTGTTGGACAGATTGTGTATTTTAAAAAACATCAAAAAAGGGTAAAAATTTTGAAAAAAAACCCTAGGGCCATTTTTGGTCCATTTTGATACCCTTTCAGTCCAAAAAAATTCATTCTTTTTCCATTTTCACACATTTTTGAAAAAGCTCCAGGGAGCCACTAGGGGCGTGCTAAAGAGCCGCATGTGGCTCTGGAGCCGCAGGTTACCGACCCCTGGTCTAGGCTAATGTCTGAGTGAGAGCATATCTGCCTAGGTACAAGAACAGTGGTTATTGATGTAAGCTGCAAATGTTTGCCATTTCTTTCATTCTGATGCATGTCGTCCTGTCCAAGGCGTAAAGATTCTAGAGTGCTTTGTGAAGTCTATGGAATCTTTGACGTAGGCTAACCTATCAATGAAGAAAAAAATATGAAGAATAAATATGAAGTTTCAAATAATCAGAACTTTTATCATATAAAAGGTTTGGTTATTTAGATAAAGACATGAAATTATTAATTTTTAAAGAATTAGAATAAGAGACTTGCAGATGTATGCCTCCACCAACCAGTCAAGTTGCAGTGTACATCCACATGTATCCAGAGTGACATTTGTAGTGACAAATATAAAAAAAAATTAATAAATGCTATGAAGTCCAGTTGCTTGGCAAAAATAAAAGTTGACATGATGATTCAAACAAGGGATGGACATGCTATCTTCACTTCCAGAGTGTTTTTAATAGAGTCGAAAGAACTTATACAGAACTCCATTTCATGTTGCAATGACAGTCACCTGAAGCACACATTTTTAAATATCATAAATGGACTGTACATACAACACTTTTCAAGGATGACAGACCACTCACATCGGATTCCAATACAAGCCAGAATTCACACACATTCTTACACTGATGGCATCAATCATGCAAAGTGCCACCTGCTCATCAAGTTGGCAGTACAGATTGGTAGTTAAGATTTCATTAAATATCAGTTCCTGTTCACACATGACCCTACACAGAAAACATTCCTCAGCATTTCAATTATTAATAATTATTGATTATTGAATGTTCAAGTGCTAGAAGCTAAGGCAACTGGATTTCTTTCAGGTTGTTGAAGACATTTCACCTTTCAACCAAAAGGTTCCTGTGGAGGCCCAGGTGATTAACCCTTAGTGGGGTTGTCACTTTGGGGATGATGTGAACGTTTGAGTCCTTAAAGGGGTGCTCTTATTCCTTTAGATGCTGATATCCAGGCGAGTCTTGTTCTGATTTATCCACTTCACATTCATGCCAAAGCACAGCATGGATCCATGCCTATGTATGTGTGTTTATGTCAAATTCCAACAAGTTACCTTAGACAATACCTTACCTTAAAATTGTTACCTTAGACAATTTTTTAATCAATATGTAGACTGCCCCACCAGGCGGCCACCCCCCTCCCCCCACTGGCAAAAGCCAATCGCAATCTGTTTTTTCTTCTTCTGAGTACAAACTGAATATTCAGAGGCAGCCCACAACCACCCGCTCCTTCAGGAAGTGGACCCCTGAGGCAGAGGAGGCTCTGAGGGACTGCGTCCACGGACTGGAATGTGCTGATGAAGCCACATGGCGAAGACATCAAGGGGGTGACACACTGTTTTATGGACTATGTGTCTGCAGTTCTCCCCGTCAAGACTATGTGCTGCTTCCCCAACAACAAGCCCTGGATTACCAACGACATCAAGGACGCCCTCAATGGAAAAAAGAGGGTGTTCAAGAAGGGAAACAGAGATGAACTGAAACAGGTACAGAGGGAGTTCAAGGTTCATCTGCAGGAGGCCACAGAGTCTTATAGCAGGAAGGTGGAACAGAAACTACAACAAAACTACATGAGGTAGGTCTGGGAGGGGATGAAGACCATCACGGGCTACAAGAAGACCTGCAGCACGGCAGAAGGGGACACAGAGAGAGCAAACCTGTTCAACAGGTTTGACTCTCATGCTAATGTGTCCACTCCCCCCCTCAACCCACTCAACACCCATCCCCATGCAAATAGATCTGCTCCCCCTCAACCCACTTAACACCCATCCCCCCCAAGCAAGAACACAGATAGAGTCCCCATCAACTTCAGCTGTCACCAGGTCAGCAGGGAGCTGAAGAAACTCCACCCTGCAAGGCAGCCAGCCCAGACAAGGTGTGCCTGAGAATGCTTAAGGCCTGTGCTATTAAGCTGGGGAAGCCCCTCCAGCAGGTACTCAACATGAGCATTCATCAGGAGAAGGTTCCAACCCTGTGGAAGACATCCTGTCTTGTCCCAGTTCCCAAGAAGCCACACCCGAGACGGCCCAACGACTTAAGATTGGTGGTCCTAACGTGACACGTGATGAAGACACTGGAACAGCTGATACTCTACCACCTTAAACCCCAGGTCCGGCACGCCCAGGACCCCCTGCAGTTTGCCTATCAGGCAAAGGTAGAGGTGGATGACGCCATCCTGTACATACTGCACAAGGCCCACTCTCACCTGGACAATGAGAGCAGTGCTATGAGGATCATGTTCTTCAACTTCACCAGCGCTTTCAACACCATCCATCCAGCACATGTGTGAGTACGAAGGAAGTGAGAAGACAGATAAGAGGGAACGGAGATGGTTCACACCTTACTTCTATTATCAACAAAACAATGTGTTTATTTACTTTTACTACTTACTCAATCAGACAAATGAGTTAGAGGCTGAACTTGTGGGAGCAAAAGTTGAAGAGATCCTCCAGGCTGGGCCCCAGTAACTCCATCACCATTACATTGTAATCACCTTCTGCTCCACACCACTTTATTGTTGGAATGCCCACTAGATAAACAGAGGAAATGCAAATTACAATAGCAAGAACCCAAAAATGTAGTTGTAGTTCTACTTGAAGGCTGAAGGACAAAAAAAACAAAAAACAAACTACAAGTAAGACGTGAAACTGATACCAGGCGTGTAATGATACATGTGTGTGGGTTGTAACTGTAACAGTACATGCTGTGAAATCTGCACTAATTTTTTTCTGTTCTGCTTCTTCTACTGGGTGGCATAGAGTTATGGAGCAGTACTAACAGCTAAGCCACTATTACACTTCACCACATATTCTACATTATCATTTCATTATGTTCAAGAGACATTTATATTAATATGCCAAATTCAAAAGATGTAGAAATGGGGCAACAATTCCTACACAATTTACACAATATTAACAAATTCACAACAGGGGAAAAACAATCCACGAAAAACTTTTAGTGTTTCTTCCTCAGCTGCCGATACACACACTATTTTTGACCAAGGTTCTATAGGAGTTTTCTATTTAAGAAACATGTTCTTAAGTAGAATGCAAAAAATGACCATGAATGGTATAAATTACATAAATAACACCCATAAATTACATACGATTTCCCGCTCATAATTTCTAATAAAACTGAGATGTTGATCATTCCAGATGGTAGACATAAGTCAAGTAATTCTAGGTAATGAAGATTACATTTTTCTTCTTGCAGGCTTACATTTATTTCCTGGAGGCTTAACCATCACATAACCACACATTAAGTTACAGGACAGACAGACATGCAATAGATGTATTATGTACACAACATACTATCAAAAATCACAAAATGTACTGTTTACAATGACAAAATTCTGACGCATAAAGACTAAAGACTAAAGACTATATGTTAACTGTGGTTAAAACAAACTCTAATAATCCCTTTGAGGCTAACACATTTTCCGGTTTTGCGCATTCAATCACGGGAGTAGATTTGGACACAATCAATTCAAGACTGATCTCATTCAGTGTTGCAGTCTCGCAGTCTCCCCCCCAGCTGAAGGAAGAATACACTGTGTAAAAATTATATGGCTATTCACAACGGACGGAAAATAAATCTTGCACAGTAAGAGAGGAGATGGAAACTGAGTGATCCATAGCTGAGATGGAAAGGTTCAGTGAAACATAAAAACTGACCCGATACGTCACCTCCGCCTTGCATCATCTTGTAGATCTTGCTCTCGATGTGCAACTGGGGGTGTTTAGTCTTCACACATTCCAACTTAATTGCAACCTCCTCACCTACTGAAATATCTGTACCTAGAAAAGGAGAAATTGTTGACTTTAAAGGATCCATCCATTTTCTATACCGCTTATCCATCATCTCAGCTGACTATGGGCAAGAGGTGGAGTACACCAGGGACTGGTTACCAGTCAATCGCAGGGCTGACCCACAAAGACAGACACTTTAAACAATCAGTTAATTATAATCTAGGGACATGTAGGTATACAAGACGCTACAATTTTAACCAGTCAGAGTTTTGAAATGTCCACTGCGAGACTCTTGCTATTTGTTGATTCTATTAGTCATGTCAAGTCAACTTTATTTGTATAGCCCATTTTTACAAGCAGTTTGTCTCAAAGGGCTTAACATAACATCAGCAACATCCTCTGCCCTTCGACCCTCACATCGACTAAGAAAAAACTCCCAGAAAAACCTTTAACAGGAAAAAATGGAAGAAACCTCAGGGTGAGCAACAGAGGAGGGATCCCTCACCCAGGACGGGCAGACATGCAATGGATGTTGTACAGGCAGGAAAGCAATTTGCAACATGAGAAATGACATTACTAAAAAGATAAGCAATTAGATGTTTAATCTTTTTAATAAACAATCACTTTATAGCTTATATATAGGATACTATTAGATAGATTATCAGTTGAGCATACAACAGAAGGAATATAGATGACATTTAAAAGGGACACATGAAAAACTCACTTTTTTTGAGGGTTGTGTTTGTGCACATATATTTATGTATTTGGAGTACCTTGAAAAACTCAAAAAATGTGAAAAATACAACCTTTTGTGTGGGCTGGCCAGTTAAGAAAATATGGGATTCAATGAGCCATTTAGATTTTGCTCCCCTCCGTATGTAAGGAGTAGGCACATTTCAATAATCCCGCCCCCTACCTGAGTAAAAAATGTACTTAAAACACACGCATCCTCTTATTCTGTTCCTTAATTTAAATACATAATATGGTAAGGTACAGCACTCCAGACTAACTCTATGCATTGGTTGCATATGGTCACCTTTTTAATCGCTATAACTTTCATATAATGCTATATAAAATATATCTTCGCTGCCCCGTGAAAAAAACGTATCTCCAAAATTCGTTTTTTCCAGGAGCATGTTTTTTTACTATGCACTCCAATGAGGTGTGGTTATTTACGATCCTCCAGTCTCATTTTTATGTCCCACCAAACTTGACTGCAGACTATTCTGCATCTGCACTTAACACATTACGCTAACAAAAGCTTTTGGTTCGCATTTTATATTGAAATCATGATAAATCATGGGCAAATAGTAATCTGATATTGACGTGCACACATCACTTTGACTGACTGTCGTTCCTGCCAGCCGCTGAAATGCAGTTGGGAGAGGGGCCAGTTTCTCTACACCAGTGCTTCTCAATTATTTTCTGTTACGCCCCCCCCAGCAAGAAGAAAACAATTCGCGCCCCCCCACCCCACCACCCACTCTCCGCCGTGACTATAAATAATAGTAACAATAATATGTAATAATATGTAATAATGTGTAATAATATGATGCTAACAGTGCTCGCTGGTTTACTGAAGTAGCATTCAAATAGTGGGATGATTGTTGGCAATATTCGGCACGTTTTCACTGAAAAAACTCCAGCGGCTTATCAACATGATTGGGATGTAATGTCTTCAAGTGGCGCCTTAATTTATTTGGCTTCATGTTGTCCGCTGCCAGCATTTTTAGACACAGTAAACACCAGCCATTCTAAGTGCACTCCTGACAGTAAACATAGTGCATTGCGTTACGTCCTTTGTCGTACCTCAGCCAGAGAAATTGTTTTAGCCAGTCCTGTCTGAAAGAATAAATTGTTATCTTCTTAATTTGAGTCTCGGACCGGGCTCTCTTGGTTGTCTCCTCTGGTTCCAAGTCTGATGCTATAGCCGAAGGACCGGGACTCAGCATCTTACCAGGGACCGACGGCTCTGTGTCTTGGCTGGATGAAGTAATGGGGATGGATTGAATGACAATAACAGGGCTGGTTGTAGGCTTAGTTTTCTTAATAAAAAACTTTCAATGTATCGAACTCTCTTCATTTTCCCTCGTTTTGTCACGTATGTTCTTTTTCGTTTCAGCTAGGCAACTCGCTAACTAAATTTTAAAGCACACACAACTTAGAGCAGTGAACAGGACCATAGCCAATCAATTTATGTTTTCACCCGGGCAGCGTCAGGTGCACCGATGCGACCTAGAAAAAAGTTTAGTTAGTCGCACAAAATTTTGGTCACAAATTGGTCACACTCTGGAGCCCTGAGGTGTCACAGTTAGAATCAAGTTTATAGTTGCCTAAGAATAATCAGTACTACACTGGGGACAGTGGCTTTGGGGACTGGTTTTTGCGGAGGTGAGCTTTAGATAAGTAAGTAAAATAAGTAAACTATTAGTCAACAGTGTTTATTGTACTTGGTATACTGTGAAATGGACTCCATTTGGGCTTTTAGTCAAAATGACAAATTGGCACAATGGACATAACTTTTTTACGCTCTTTTGTCAGTGTCATGCTGCATCAGAGTGCTGCTTGTGAATCTGTCCGAGAGGGAAAGTGGCATGGTTAAGTTGTTGACATGTTACTCTTGATAAGTTGCATAAATTTTCAATTCACAATATTATTCACAATAACCATCAAGTTTACAGTAGGCGTAGAGTTACCGGAGCTATTAAAACATGGGAACAGGGAAGAGCAGCAGTTAACTTAAGGCTTAATGCATTACTAGTACTGACATTATCTTGCTCATAAATTATGAATAAAGCCAAATGATATAAAATTTTTCTGAAATTAATTTAAATTCTCAGGCACACAATAAACTACATTTTATAGGGCTCAAAGTGTGACGTAGAGTGGGAAAACCGCAATGCATTGTGGGCTTTGCGGGGCAACTGAATAGTGTTTTTACGCCATGCGTGACGCTGCTCTTGTGTTCTGTTGTTTTATTTTAACAAGTTAAAACATGCTGCAAACGTGCTGTGTCATTAACAATCATTCACATGATCGCTTCGGTAAAAAATAAAACAAAAAACGACGTTTCCAACGTGGAAGCAAAGCCAAGGACCTCGGATCTGTGAGCTAACAAAGAGATGCCGAATGGCCTGGATAGCAGCCGTGAGGCGACCAAACACCACTTTCAACGCAAACACCCGACACTTTGGTGTGTTTACGGCAGACTGGTGTTGGTGGTTTCTTTCTGAAAATAAAATGAATGGCTGTTAATCTTCCTCTGCTTATTTCTATTTATCGTAAACATGTCAGGAAAATCTCCTCAACTGTTACTTGCTCAAATGGCCAAAAGCACCAGGCCTACACTTTACAAATAAAATTAATAAAATTATGCCTGATGGTGATAATAAATATTGTAGTTCTGTAGCAATATATGAACCTATATTCCAACTACTTTAATTGAGCCACAAGATGCCATCTGTGAGATCATGCCATTTATTCAAGCAGTTTGAAAGTCTTTTCAGTCTATTAAAAACATTATTGTGCAGTGATGCTGTTAAAATTCCAGTAACAGTGCAAATGTGGCAGGACGCAATCGGTGGTCCGATCAGTTTCAGCTGGGTTGGGATTTTGGCCAATCATTGTGGGAGGAGATTGCTTGAAAGCGGGTAGAGAGCACCTGTCTTCCTTTTTTTGGGCTTGTCAGAGGCTGGGTCGTAGCACTTCCTGGCATTCCCCCAGTTCCGTCCCGGCGTGGTGGTAGAGGCCATTGGGGGTGTGCTATGCTCCACTGATTGCTCGCTGCGGGTAGGTGCGTTGTTCTCCGGTGTCTTCCTATTTGGCGTTGTACTTGTGGCAACCTGTGCATTTGTTTGCAGGTTGTTTTTGTGCGGCGTCTATTCCTCTCCTCCAAGCTGTGTCGTCCAGGACTGCCTGATTGGTATGTAGGCTAGCGCTTCGGTCCCTCCTCCAGCCACTTCTGAGTTGTTTATGCTGTATGATTATGATTGTAGGGGGAAGTATAACCCAGCTGCTGCTCAGTGTCGGCCGATCAGCGAGGGAAACCACTGCTGCTTTGCCGGAGATTGTTTGGCTGCAACCGCGGCTAACGGCTTTGTTTCATACCGGAGATCGTTGGCTGTAACAGCGACTAACTGCTCTGCCTCATACCAGAGATCGTTGGCTGTAACAGCGACTAACTGCTCTGCCTCATACCGGAGATTGTCGTTGGTGACAGAGATTGCCCGCTTCCGCTTCACGCTGGATATGGCGTGCCGTCAGAGGGATTAACTGCTTGCCTTGCCTTGGGCTCGATTGCTTCGGCCCGGGCGTGCGCCGTTCCACTGCAGCCGGCTTGGCCTCTGGCTGGCCGTTCGGTGCTCCTGTGGTTGGTTGGAGCTTTCTCCCTGTGGTGTAGCCGATATATATCCATATGTACATGTCTGCGTGCACTAAGGTGTGCGTGTGTGTGTATGGCGAAGAGTGAGTAGCGGGAGATTATTCTGTTGTGTGTGTTTGCGTGTGTATATAGTTTCTTATTTTTCCTTTTCGTTTGTTTTGTTTTCTTGGTTAGTGGTTGCTTGTTTTCCTTTTTAAAACCTGTTGATTTTTTGTGGTTTTCCCCATTCAGGTGCTGAACCTACGGTGGTGGATGGTCCTGGTGGCGGTGTCCCTTTTGTGTTGTTTGCACGCCGGGTGGATTTTGTTGTCCCAGTTTTGGTTTGCTTCACCTGTGGTGTTCCAGGGGTTCTCTTTTTTTTTATTATTGTTTGGATCAAGCCCAAGAGGTTCAGCTCTGATTGGTTTCTGTGTTATTTGAGTGACAGGTTTGTGTTTTCTTTTTTTTTTGAATTCATGTATTTTCAGTGTCTGGTTTCTTTTTTTTATTGTAAATAAAATTATTATTTTTACGAGCTACGGTCTCTGCCTCAGCTGTGGACGAACCGCATTGCATGCGCATTGTATTTTCATTTGTTACCCCATTTGCAAACCCAGATAAATATCACTGGACATGCTCATATGGATCGATTTCACCAATTTTACAAATTTTTTTCTTGAGCCTTTGGAACAGGGTCCAGCTTGTCTCGATATGGTCCATTGCCTGTCTCTTTTGTACGGTACATTTTTTTGTTTCACCTATAGTGTTTTTGGGCGACTCATTCCAGCCCAGGCTACCCCCCCCCAAAGGAAAAAAGCTAGGGGAAACACTGCATGGTGTGTCTCTCACTCTCTCTTGCAGCACCATATCTAACGTGAAGTGATGTAAACAAAAAACTGGCCAAAATGGCAACTGTGGCACAAAATGTATTGCAAGATCACGTGCCTTTTCGAGCCCTATTACACATTAAAACCATCTATTTAATATTTTGCAGGTTCCCCTTATGCTGCCCAAACATCCGCTATCAGGTGAAGAGACACAGGACCTCTGAGGATATTTGTGGTCACCTGAAATCTGTGCATTGAGTGTCGGGCCTCTCACCTGGTGAGAGTGTGGATTTGGTCGTTGTTATGGTCCTTAAGACATTCCTGATCTGTTTTCGAAATGTGTTGGGGTATCTTGTCGAGCTGGTGGAATGCTGCTGCTAACAGGAAGAGCTGATGCCATGGGTGGGTATTTGGTCTGCAATATTTAGGTGGATGGTTGTGTGTCAAAAAACATCGACTGTCATAACCCAAGCTTTCCCCACAGAACACTGTAATGTAAACAGATGATTAATGGTATTCATTTAATCTGTCAGTAGTATTAATTTTGTGGCTCATCAGCATCTTTTGCGCTACAGCGTTTCATATCTAGGAACAATTCACACACCTGTGAGTGGGCTAAAGCAAATAAACAAGAAACTGCAATCATCTCCAGTAAATTTGAAACAAAGCAGCTGCATATAGTCAGTATTTGAGAATGTAATACAGTGTTTTGGACTAAATATTTTATCTGAGCCAATTAATACAGTGAAGGAGGAAGAGATGAAGCAGCATATGGTCAGTTTAGCAGTACATGTACAGGTTAAAGTTTGTGAGTACATAAAGACTGCAGCCTCTCAAGTCAATCTGCCTGCCTTTGAGCATGGCAAGGCAAAGAGACAACAGTTTTGCTGTTTTACTGCAGTGAAAATATTGTTTTGGAAAGGCTAAACACCAACAAATAAACACCAAAGCTGAATATTATTTTAGATAAAAACACATTGTGGCATGTACATGTAGTGGCCTGAAGCTACATCAAACTTGCTACAGTTTTATTTTAATCTGTTAGTTTTTGGTTTTATTTCTAAAACTTGAGAGAACTATGAGAGAAAACTCACAAGCATTGGAAGGAGGCAAAGTTTTGGGCAGATTCGAACAACCAGACCCTACAGACTGCTTGAAGAGATGGCAGAAATCCAAAATGAGTACGATACTACCCCAGCTTGGACATAATTCATAATTCTGCACATACAACAACAACAAACCATGGTTCACCAATAAACTCAGGAAGCTGCGCCAGGCTAAGGAGGAGGCCCACAGAAGTGGGGACAGGGCCCTGTACAAGCAGGCCAGGAACACACTGACGAGGGAGATCAGAGCTGCAAAGAGGTGCTACTCTGAGAAGCTGAAAAACAGGTTTTCAGCCAACGACCCTACTTCAGTGTGGAAAGGCCTGAGAGACATCACCAACTACAGGAGCCCATCCCCCCACCCTGTGGGTAACAAAGGACTGGCAGAGGAGCTGAACAGCTTCTACTGCCGCTTTTCACACCCTTCTCCCACCCCATCCACAACACTCAACCTCTGTGCCATACCTGACACCTCACCCTCCCCCCTCAACTCAGACCTCCTACCAGCACTGAAGGTCAATGTGGAGGAGGTGCATCGGCTCTTCCAGAGGCAGAAGACCAGGAAGGCTCCAGGACCTGACGGAGTGTCCCCCTCCTGCCTGAGAATCTGCGCTGACCAGCTGGCACCCATCTTCACCCAGATCTTCAACAGATCTCTGGAGCTGTGTGAAGTACCCTCCTGCTTCAAACGTTCCACCATCATCCCAGTCCCCAAAAAAACCACCATCACGGGGTTGAATGACTACAGACCCGTCGCCCTGACGTCTGTGGTCATGAAATCCTTTGAGAGGCTGGTGCTGAACCACCTGAAGTTCATCACAGGCCCCCGGCTTGACCCCCTGCAGTTTGCCTACCGGGCAAACCGGTCGGTGGATGACGCAGTCAACATGGGACTGCACTTCATCCTCCATCACCTCGACACCCCAGGGACATATGCCAGGATCCTGTTTGTGGACTTCAGCTCTGCATTCAACACCATCATCCCAGAAATCCTCCGCCAGAAGCTCTCACAGCTCACAGTGCCGACCTCCACCTCTCAGTGGATCTACAACTTCCTCACTGACAGGAGGCAGCAGGTGAGGCTGGGGAGCATCACCTCCAGCACCAGAACCATCAGTACTGGCGCCCCCCAGGGGTGTGTTCTTTCCCCGCTGCTCTTCTCCCTATACACTAACGACTGCTCCTCAGGGGACCCGTCCGTAAAACTACTTAAGTTTGCGGACGACACAACTGTAGTCGGCCTCATCAAGGATGGTGATGAGGCTGCCTACAGACGTGAAGTAGACCAGCTGGTCCTCTGGTGTGGTCAGAACAACCTGGAGCTTAACCCGCTCAAGACTGTGGAGATGACAGTGGACTTTAGGAAGAACCCACCCACCGTACCTCCTCTTACCATTCTCAACAACACAGTGTCTACTGTGGACTCCTTTAAGTTCCTGGGAACTACAATCGCCCGGGATCTCAAGTGGAAGTCCCACGTAGACCTAATCAGAAAAAAGGCCCAGCAGAGGTTGTATTTTCTGCGACAGCTGAAAAAGTTCAACCTGCCTCAGGAGCTGCTGACCATCTTCTACACCTCCATCGTCCAGTCTGTTCTCTGCACTTCCATCACTGTCTGGTTTGGATCGGCCACCAAACAGGACAGAAACAGACTGCAACGGACAATCAGGTCTGCAGAAAAAATCATCGGGGCCGACCTGCCCTCCATCCAGGACTTATACCAGTCCAGGGTCAAAAAACGGGCAGGAAGCATCACTGCAGACCCCTCACACCCTGCACACAAACTGTTTGATCTGCTTCCCTCTGGTAGGCGTTACAGAGCTCTGTATGCCAAGACCACCAGACACAAAAACAGTTTCTTCCCCCAGGCTGTCTCCCTGATCTCCCCATAAACCACCTGCCATTGTGTGAACCATCACACTGATTGCACTACCTCATTCCACTGTTTGCACTACATGTATATATATATATATATATATATATTTTTTTTTTTCTTGTAAATATTTATTCTTCTTTTATTATTATTATTGCTTTTTTGTATTTTGTATGGTGCACAGGACAGAGAGAAAAATCCGGAGTCAAATTCCTTGTATGGTCACACATACTTGGCAAATAAAGCTGATTCTGATTCTGATTCTGATTCTGATGGTGCTTCCTGGCTGATGTCCATTCCCAGGTAAATCAAAAGGGTGAAATGAAACTAGCCAAGCAATTGAAAATCAAAGAATTCCGTGCCTACATATTACAGAACAACTCTGGGAGGGTGAAGGGAGGCAGAGACTGGGTTTACAAGCGGAATTGGTGCTTGGTGCTCAAATGTAGTCAAGGCTGTTTTCTGTTTTGTTTTTTTGTTTTTTATCCTATTCAAAATTTAATTATCCGTGTATATGTGCTATGTGTAGCATAGTAAGGTGTCTATAAACTTTAATTCTGTTGTGCAACTCAGTGTTGTACATAAACAAATAAATGGTTGACCCATCATATTTCAATAAATATTAACTTTTGAACTTTACAAAGCTCTGGACTTGGTGGAAATGTGTGGATTACACAAAATGAAAAAAGCACCCACCAATGGAATCTAATTCTATGAATTCTAGGAAAATAAGAATAATATTAGTGCAGCCTAACCTGCAATCTTTGTCTTGCAGAAATACAAAGTTAAAACAAAATAAATAAACTGATGTCAAAATAAATAAATAGAAAATACAAATACATGTTTCAAGAAGAGTTCATATTTTTTATAACTATATTATAGGGTCTGTGAACTAAAGTCAATTTTTCACAATCTACCTGGCAATCTACCATGGCAAGATTTAACTTTAAATTTTCAAAGCCTGCTTTGGAAAAATGCTATTTTGCCTGAACATTTGCGCAAGTAGCCACCCCTTGCAGGTGGTGGGAGAAAGGAGGATGATAACCAAGCTATCCTTTTTGCTGGATAGCGATTCCTATCAGACTGTACAACCAGCACTGCTCCCAACAGACCCTATGCACTCTACCACTAACTGAACAACAAATCATTGTACAATAATCCCTTATCTACTCTGAACAATAAAGCTTTTTATTTATCTGTATCTTAATTTGCTGTCCCTGTGCTGCTGTGATAATGTAAATTTCCCCACTGTGGGACTCATAAAGGATTACCTTAAGTAAAATGACACTCTTGGCTGCTGCCTGTATTATGAGGGTGTATATGTCAGTGGTGACTGTTTAATGTCACGGTTGACTCAAATGCTGTACTGGCAAACGAATGCAACATGGTCAACTTTCATATCATTATACTCAATTTTTTTCTGCTCAACTAAGAAAAGGTTTCACAGTGTAAACCAACTGCTATCTTTTTACAAAGATTAATCTAAGCCAGCAGTATCACAATGCAATACAATAGCACTATTTAGGTCAAGGTATTTCAATTCACATCGCTTTGTCAGTTTAGTAGACAGTTTACAGTGGTTAAACAAGGCAGGGGTACGCAAAAGTAAATAACAACTCGGATGCCTACAGTACCTGAGATTGATACAAACATGACACGAATATCATGTAATTTGTAATTTGCTTCGTGAATATACGAGCAAGCATAAAATAACAAATTTTACTCACCTAAATAGATTTCCCCAAAAGATCCACTTACGATTTTTCGGCCAAGTCTGTATCGGTTCCCTACCCTCAGCTCCATTTCGCTATTAGCTAAAGTTGCGCTTATTGTTCCACTGGGATCTTGACAATTTACGTTATTTATCCAACACGATCAACTTTTAACCCTTTGTTTACGTTACCTTAGCAAATATTCCACTTTGTGGTTTATAGTCCTTTAAATTCACATTCCCCCCGTCCCCCAGAATTCCAGTTCCTTCTGTACCAATACAAATGTCACCATCCCTTTTTTATGTTTTTGAGGGACGATGACCTATAATATCGATGTCTTCCGAAAGTGTGAAAAAAGTAGTTTAAGTTCTCTGTACGACGGGTATCGCCTTGGCCAAAAGACATAAGGATTAAGACGGATTTCCGCGGTTGATTCCACCGTAGTGTTGTAGTTAGCTTCACTTGTCTGTCAGACGATCCTCCACAGTTTAAATTGATATTCGCAACTGACGTCACTTCCCGTAGCAACTGCTGGCGAATCTGGACAAAGATTAGATTAAACAGTATGCAATGGTCAATTCAAAAGTTTGCAATACCACTTAAATATACTTCCATAGTACCTATGGAAACAAAAATAATCCAGATATCTCCATTTAACCCATTAGCTAAACAACTATTTAGATAGTTGCTTGTGATGTTATGAGACCTGCTGTTCTTGTATTAATATCTGTATTTTTTATTTATTATATGTTGTAATTAATAGCTATACAAATCAATGCATAGTGTGGCTCGTAGCTCAGTAACGTTGTTTTCATTGTTTTTCTTATGAATTTCTGTTGTTTTTGTTGTTGTTTTTTTTTAAATATTTCTGCTTTTAATGTGTTTCTGTGTTTTTGCACTTGACTCCCAGGGAAAACATTATTTCATTATGCCTGTCCAGTATTTTATTTTATTTTATTTTTATTTTCAAGAGAAAAATAAAATAAAGAAAAAAAGGAGATAGGAAAAAAAATACATAGAAGAAAAAGAACAAACATATAACAAATATCACGTAACGTGCACAACACAGCACATTTTGAATTACGGCGATATTCCATGGTCATTATAAGATGAGTATTATAAACAAAAACATGTAAGAGCAAAAAATAAAAATTAGGTAGACATGTACAGAATCATACCCATTTGCAGTGTGAGGTTTTATACAATAGTCAGTGTCTATGAGCTCACATTTTTAAGGTAATTCAATACTGGTTCCCATGTTTCATCAAACTTATCTCCTCTATCTTCATTATAGAATTTCAGTTTCTCCAGATGTAAAGTGTTTGACAATTCTCCGAACCATGAATTATACGTAAGTGCTAGAGTTACTATCATGAAATTACATCGGTTACATGTTGGATAGAATTTGTGTAGCTTTTCCTGCGAGTAATGTAGTCTGTGGAGTGCTTCAAACTGTATGAGGTTGTGTCTGGTGTTAAGTGAACACTTTTGTACCTTTTGTAGACATTTTTCCCAAAGTTCATTGTTTAATTCCATATTCAACTCATCTGCCCATGCCTGTTTATATAGAGCCACAGTCACCGGGGTTCCATCCTGAAGCATTTGATAGAAAATGGAGATTGCAGCACAGGTGTCCGAGTCATAACTTTATTCAAAGTTTATTCAAAAATTCAGTTTGGTATATATTTTTTTTTAGACAAAATCTGTAAACTGTAAATACCTGAAAAAAATGGCAGGTATTCCATATTTGTCTTTTAGCTGTGTAAACGAGGCAAAATTTCCCTCAATATACAAATCATTTATGTTTTTAATGCCTTTCTGTTTCCAAGCAGAGAAAGCAATAGCATTTAGTGCAGGTATGAAAGTGTCCTTTTCACAAATTGGAGTATCAATATATACACTTGGGGCCTTGATGTGAAGTTTCATCTGCTCCCATATGCACAAAGTGCTATTGATTACAAAGCTGTTGAATGATTGTGGCGGCACGAGGGCGGGACCGCCGCGTGCTAGAGAAAAAGGGCTATGGAAATCGCTACCAGTTGCCAGACAACGCCACCCTGGGAATTTCACCCAGGGAACTCTTTCCAGGGGACTAACTCCCCAAGAATAGGTGACACTCAGGTTCGTCCACAGCTGAGACCGTAGCTCGTAAAAATAATCATTTTATTTACAATTAAAAAAAAGAAGAAACCAGACACTGAAAATACATGAATTCAGAAAAAAAAAACACAAACCTGACACTCAAATAATACAGAAAACCAATCAGGGCTGAACCCCCTGGGCATGATCCAAACAATAAAAAAAAAAGAACCCCTGGAACACCACACGTGAAGCAAACCAAAACTGGGACAACAAAATCCACCTGGCGTGCAAACAACACAAAAAGGACACCGCCACCAGGACCATCCACCACCGTAGGTTCAGCACCTGAATGGGGAAACCACAAAAATCAACAGGTTATAAAAAAGAAAAACAAGCAACCACTAACCAAGAAAACAAAACAAACGAAAAGGGAAAAAAAAGAAACTATATATTTATACACACACACACACACACAACAGAATAACCTCCCGCTACTCACTCTTCGCCATACACACACACGCACTGTTGTGCGACTTAGTAGGAGCAATTTGGTTATTGGCAAAGAGTCAATGATTATGGGAAATAATCATTAAAGTAAA
The DNA here is from genome assembly GCF_020382885.2 of Scatophagus argus. Taxonomy (NCBI): domain Eukaryota; kingdom Metazoa; phylum Chordata; class Actinopteri; family Scatophagidae; genus Scatophagus; species Scatophagus argus. Next base: position 197,857 of record NC_058513.1, on the reverse strand, counting down.
ATCAGTGTATGTTTAATACACATAAATATTGGGGCACCACCCTGTCACCAGGGACCAATAGCCAAATTAATAAATGGGAAATAACAGTCTCTTAAAATTGTGAAGGATGATTCCGAGCACTGGCTGTCATGAATTCAGCTGTTATCACAAGTACATACACAATAACCACAGACAACGACAGGTTAAACTATAACAGGATTTATTAACCAGCAACAACCATCCATAGATAAGTATCACTTTGTAATAAACACTATTATAATCTAAGTTTTATCAACACACATTAACTATTAACTAAAGATAACACAGGTACAGTAGCAAGAGTATATCTATATACAGGAGTGTGTGTGTGTGTGGGTGTGTGTGAGAGAGACAGATGACAACAAACAGTATGGAAGCTAACAAGCTAGCCAGATAGCGGCTAACAAGCTAGTGGCTAAAACAAACAAGATGGCGGTTAGCAAGATAGCAGCAGGATAGCAGCTAACAACAAGCTAGTGGCTGACTACAATTAAGATGGCGGATGGCCACATGAGTGGAGGAACTACAACCAGAATGGCAAGTGGGGAAACTACAACCAAAATGGTGGAGGACTACATGAGGAGGGGTCAGCACACCAGGATGAACAACCACATGAAGGATGACTCCGCAAACAAAACAACTAGTCACACGCAAGTGATGACTCAGCAAAACCCAAAATGACTACAGAAGAATACGCCGGCCGTATTATTCAGAGCCAAGTTGGTGATAACCCACGTAATGTTGTTTATATGGTCACAGGAGAGAACAATGGGCGGAAGCCTTTGAGCGCCACGTACCCCTTGGTTACGGTTCGTGATCGCGTGCTCGGACTTTCGCCACACCGTTCAGAAAGAAGAGTGTGAGGAAAGATAGAAATGAAAATACAACAAACACAACCCAATAAAAGAATCCACTCAAATTCTTTTGAAACTTGTGTGTCACCACACAATAGCGGAGTCAGTAAACCGGAGCTTATCTGCTCAGCTATTGGTCCTTTAACCGGTGACGCGCGGTCTCGCTGAAACGGCGGAAATGACCGATTGGACACAAAATCAATGAATGCAGCACTTAAAAGTTACAGGAAATCATGTGTAAACAACCCTACTTTACACTATCTCTGCCCAGACATAAGCCTCTTACTTTGCGTTGCTCCGATCTTTCGGAGTTTGAAATAATGATCCGCTTAAACGTTCGCAGCGTCGTCCTCGGCGGGATGCTGGCGGTCCGTTATCTCAGATGATGCGGAGTGTTGATCTCTCGGCGGCAGCGGAGAAAATCACCGGTGAAGAAGTTAACAAACTTTGTTTCGTCCTTAACAAAGTCGGCGCGCGGCTCATTAACGTGCGATCAGCTGATTACCCAGCGATCCACGTTGGATGAGGAAAAAAAGGAAAAGTTACAGAAAAAAATACAGCAGTCTGTTTCTCGGGTTGCAGAACTGTGACCCGGGATCTAAGATGATGATAATCAAACGTCTGATTGTTGCTCCCTTTTGGCGGTTTGGACACTTGGAGAGCCTGGAGAAGCTCTCACTGTCACAGCACGCACAGGAAAAAGCAAAGGCTGATGGTCGCAGTGACCTTTTATTACCTGAGTGACGTCACCTCGGACCCCCGTGGAGATGGCTGGCACGCAGCCAATGTCCGTGCCGGTCCTGAGTTTAAACTCAGGAATTTATGACTGGGTGCATGTCATGAGTGGGGTCTCTAACAGTTAGTCACTCTAACTCAGGCTTTATGGGTTACATGTAGGCCGCTCTATTGTTCTCCAGAGCGCATGGCCAGAGATCCCAACACGCACACAGTAGTGCACGCAAACATATACATATGGATATATATTGGCTACACCACAGGGAGAAAGCCCCAACCAACCATGGGAGCGCCGAACGGCCAGCCAGAGGCCAAGCCGGCTACAGTGGAACGGCGCACGCCCGGGGCGAAGCAATCAAGCCCAAGGCGAGGCAAGCCGTTAATCCCTCTGACGGCACGCCGTATCCAGCGTGAAGCGGAAACGGTCAATCTCTGTCACCAACAACAATCTCCGGTATGAAGCAGAGCAGTTAGTCACTGTTACAGCCAACGATCTCTGGTATGAGGCAAAGCCGTTAGTCGCTGTTGCAGCCAAACAATCTCCGGTACGAGGCAAAGCAGCAGTGGTTTCCCTCGCTGATCGGTTATACTTCCCCCTACAATCATAATCATACAGCATAAACAACTCAGAAGTGGCTGGAGGAGGGACCGAAGCGCTAGCCTACATACCAATCAGGCAGTCCTGGACGACACAGCATGGAGGAGAGGAGTAGACGCCGCACAAAAACAACCTGCAAACAAATGCACAGGTTGCCACAAGTACAACGCCAAATAGGAGGACACAGGAGAACAACACACCTACCCACAGCAAGCAATCAGTGGAGCATAGCACACTCCCAACAGCCTCTACCACCACGCCGGGATGGAACTGGGGGAATGCCAGGAAGTGCTACGACCCAGCCTCTGACAAGCCAAAAAGGAAGACAGGTGCTCTCTATCCGCTTTTAAGCAATCTCCTCCCACAATGATTGGCCAAAATCCCAACCCAGCTGAAACTGATCGGACCACCGATTGTGTCCTGCCACACAATGCTAGCAAGGGAAAAAAATCGTGAAAAAAATCCACATTCTATATGATTTTATTAAATCTAATTATTACTATTTGCTCTTAAAACGAAAGCTCTATGTAAAGCAATGCCCAATTAATATTACTACAAATGATTGTCAAATAAGCCCCCCCTCCCTCTCCCTCCTCCTCCTCCTCCCGGCTGTTCGGTACCTGCTCGCTCTCTGTGGGGGGAGGGGCGAAGTTACTGATGTAATCCCAGATAATTTATTAAACATATCTAAATGACCGAAACTGTCCAGAGCACAGGGAAGAAAAAAAAGAAAAGAAAGATGTGAGAAAGAAAGAGGCAAAGTAAAGATACAGTAATGAAATAAAGCATCAGTTGTGCTGCGTCAGTTATTTAGCACAGTGTACTGTTAATTTGATAACTTGCTTCTGAGCAATTAGCCTCAACATAGTTTGCTAATCAGTAAATAACCAGTTTTATATTTCTGTAGCTGGGCAGCATGGAGGGATCTTAACTGTTATGGATCATTTGTAGAGATTTAACCTGCTCAGTAGGTGTCTACATTGGCCTAATCTACACTTTTATTATTTGTTGTATTTACATCTGGCTAGCTAAACTTTTTCCTGCTTTTAATAGTCAGTCAAAATGCTATTCCCTTTTCACCCCTTTATATATCAGATTTTTAACCCAAGTTATTTATTGTGTTACAGTTGAAATTGTCTAAAGTACACATTATTATTAGTACTCCATAACTTATCATTCCCACATGCCATATTAAACCGCAGTTTACTGCTTCTTTGCATCTGCTAATAAACATTTCACTGTAATGACAATAAAGTTGTTTCTAATCTATTAGGTTTTTCTTTTTTTTATAGGAATCGTCATTTTTATTTATTAGCTGTACCACTCCTCTTCTCTCTCACTTTTGAGATAATTAACTCCAGCCTCTGCAAATGTTGGGCCATCAACAGATATCACAACTTCAGCAGCCTCAAGCACTCCTTCTGTCCCCTCCACCTCAGAAGAGTCCAGGGATGTAGCAGCCTCAAGCACTCCTGCCCATTCCACCTCAGAAGAGCCCAGTCATCAGGAACAAAGGCTGCACCATTGGACCTTGCTGACTGGCCATCTTCTCTAACTGATCAAGTACAAAGAGAGTTAGTTCACAGAGGTCCATTTCAAGTTCAAAACAGCCTCACATTTCCAAAACAAAAAGACGGACGAAGGTGTCAGCATGAATATTTTACCAGATTCTAGTCAATGGGGAGAAAAAAAAATCAAGAAAAGCTCACTCATGTACTTTAAAAAGGATGATAACTTGCACTTCTGCTGCAAAATGTTTTAAAAAAGATTACAAATTGAATGTCAGATTCGGGCTGAGGCAGGACTCAGATGCAGAGACAGATGGCACTTACTGCAGACTTTATTAAGATTCAGCAGCAGGGAAATACCTCTTGGTAGAGTGAACAAAAGAATGAGCTATAAAAACTTCTGAGGCATGTCTCCTCTACCAGGAGACGTATATATATATAAAACTTAAAAATTCCCCGAAGAGAGAAAACCAAATTGTTATGCAAAAACTAAAGACATACACTTTTGGGATCTCAACTAACTATCGTTAGTTAGTAGGTACAGCAGCAAGGGTATATGTATACATGGGTGTGCATATATACAGGAGTGTGTGTGTGAGAGAGAGAGATGGCAATGGATTCACGTGAGTGACGTATCAGGAAGAACCAAGATGGTGGAGGAATGACGCGGGGAGGGCGTGTCTGTTGAAGCCAAGATGGCAGGTTGTCACGTGAGTGACGTCAGCAAGAACCAAGATGCAGGGCGTGCCGCTCGACTTTTTCCGGTCGAGAACCATGGCCTCGGATTTAGAGGTGCTGATTCTCATCCCAACTGCTTCGCACTCGGCTGCAAACCTCCCCAGCACATGCTGAAGGTCCTGGCCTGAAGAAGCCAACAGGACATCATCCGCAAAAAGCAGAGAAGAACTCCTGTGGTTCCCAAACCAGACACCCTCTGGCCCCTGGTTGCGCCGAGAAATCCTGTCCATAAAAATAATGCACAGGACCGGTGACAAAGGACAGCCCTGCCGGAGGCCAACATGCACTGGGAACAGGTCCGAATTACTGCCGGCAATGTGGACCAAACTCCTGCTCCGAGAGTACAGAGACCGCACAGCCCTTAGCAAAGGACCCCGGACCTCATACTCCCAGAGCACCTTCCACAGGATGCCACGGGGAACACAGTCGAATGCCTTCTCCAAGTCCACAAAACACATGTGGACCTGTTGGGCAAACTCCCATGAACCCTCAAGCACCCTGCGGAGGGTATAGAGGTGGTCCAGTGTTCCACAACCAGGACGAAAACCGCATTGTTCCTCTTGGATCCGAGGTTCGACTATCGGCCGGATTCTCCTCTCCAGTACCCTGGCATATACTTTCCCGGGGAGGCTGAGGAGTGTGATTCCTCTGTAATTGGAGCACACCCTCTGGTCCCCCTTCTTAAAAAGAGGGACCACCACCCCGGTCTGCCAGTCTAGGGGCCCTGTCCCTGACTGCCATGTGATGCTGCAGAGTCGTGTCAACCAAGACAGCCCCACAACATCCAGAGCCTTAAGGTACCCAGGACGAATCTCACTACCTCAGTGACTTCGGCTTGGGTAATGTGTGGATCTGCCTCAGGGTCCTCAGCCTCTGCTTCCATGACGGAAGACACGTCAGCAGGATTGAGGAGATCCTCAAAGTATTCCTTCCACCTTTCAACAATATCCCCAGTTGAAGACAGCAGATCCCCACCTCTACTGTAAACAGTATTAGCAGAGCACTGCTTCCCCCTCCTGAGGCACCAGATGGTTTGCCAGAATTTCCTCAAGGCTGACCAATAGCCCTCCTCCATGGCCTTCCCGAACTCCTCCCAGACCCAGGTTTTTCCCTCCACAACCGCTCAGGCTGCCGCACGCTTGGCCCTCCGATACTCATCAACTGCCTCGGGAGTCCCACAAGCCAACCATGCTCGATAGGACTCCTTCTTCAGCTTGACGGCATCCCTTACTTCCGGTGTCCACAACCGGGTTCGGGGATCGCCGCCATGACAGGCACCAGAGACCTTACGACCACAGCTCCGAGCAGCAGCTTCCACAATGGAGGTGGAAAACATGGTCCACTCAGACTCAATGTCCCCAGCTTCCCTCGGGATCTGGTCAAAGTTCTCCCGGAGGTGTGAGTTGAAAAACCCTCACAATACGTTTGGGTCTGCCAAGTCTGTCCGGCTTCCTCCTGCACCAGCGGATCCAACTCACCACCAGGTTGTGATCAGTGGACAGCTCAGCCCCTCTCTTCGCCCGAGTGTCCAAAACATATGGCTGAAGGCCAGATGACACAACCACGAAGTCGATCGTTGACCTCTGGCCTGTGTGTGGTGATGGACACCCTTATGCAAGAACATGGTGTTCGTTATGGACAAACTGACTAGCACAGAAGTCCAACAACAGAACACCGCTCGGGTTCAGATGGGGATGCCGTTCCTCCCAATCAAATTTAATTTTTTTCAATTTCAATTCTGTTCAATTCAGTTTATTTATATAGCGCCAATTCGCAAAAAAAGTTATCTCATGACACTTTCCAATTAGAGCAGGTCTAGACCAAACTCGTTAAATAAATTGTAATACAGTGAGTCCAACATTCCCCCTTGAACAAGCACTTGGTGACAGGGGTGAGGAAAAACTGCCTTTTAGTCAAGTCAGGTGAAGTCAACTTTGTTTGTATAGCCCATTTTTACAAGCAGTTTGTCTCAAAGGGCTTAACATAACATCAGCAACATCCTCTGCCCTTCGACCCTCACATCGACTAAGGAAAAACTCCCAGAAAAACCTTTAACAGGAAAAAATGGAAGAAACCTCAGGGTGAGCAACAGAGGAGGGATCCCTCACCCAGGATGGGCAGATGTGCAATGGATGTTGTACAGACAGGAAAGCAGTTAACAACATGAGAATGACATTACTAAAAAGACAAGTAAAACAAAATTTCAGGTGTTTAGTTTCATTTTTGATACCACCTCAATATGGTTTTAGCATTTCACAAGACTGAAATTATCATAATGAAATTATAATGAACTGCTGTATCAATTCTATTCAGTTCAATTTCGGCCCGCAGGGAGAACCACCCCGCTGATAGTCGGTGCACAAAAGAATGAATGACAGGCAGATGTCAACAGTAGACATTGGGTTGGTCATAGAGCTGGCTACAGTTCAACATGAAGATCTGGATGGAGAGATACTTGCAGAAAGATACAGAGAGAGAAAGGGAGGGAGAGACACAAAACTACAAGGAGAACTGAACACACAGTTAGTGACAAAAAATAATGAATTGTATGTTAACCTGACAAGGGGAGAGGATAGAAGAGGAAAAGGAGGAGGGGGAACTGCTTGGTGGATCATGTTTGTGTCCCCCGGCAGCATAGGCCTATAGCAGCATAGCTATGATAGAAATTTAAAGATTAACAGTTAGTCAGACCTATTCTACCTGTGGCTATATATCATGAGGTGAGTGTAACTATGCCTGCCAGCCCTACACGCTTTATTTGGGGGTATATTTTGGGTATATCTATCTATCTATATGTAAGTAGGAGAATTTTAAAGTCTATTCTGAATTTTACCGGAAGCCTAGAACAATGACCTCAGTTTTGTCTGAGTTTAATAAGAAGAAGAAATTGGAGGTCACCCAGTCCTTTATGTCCTTAAGACATGCCTGGAGCCTGGCTAACGGCTCGGTTTCTTCAGGCTTTGAGGATAAGTGCAGCTGAGTGTCATCAGCGTAACAACGAAAGTTTATGCCATGTTTCTGAATAATATTTCCCAGAGAGAGCATGTATAAGGTGAACAGGATCGGCCCAAGCACTGAACCCTGTGGAACGCCGAGGTTAACCCTTAAATGTGAAGAGGAAACATCATTAACGTGAACAAAGTGAAATCTATCTGATAAATATGATTTAAACCAGCCCAGTGCGAGAGGTTTCTTGGTTCCTGGCAGTGGAGGCTTACGGCTCAAGCTCTCCCAGTGAGCGGATGACACCGCGCTGCTACTGGACAGCCACACGCGCTTGCTAAGATCGTTGGAGGTTTCCCAGGATCTTTGCCGAGTGGCGGAGGCAAAGCTCCGTTTCACCAAATCCTCAGTTAAGTTTTGTGGGCGGCGGAAAGAGAGGGTGGGTGTGCCAGGGGTTTTTTCAATCTGCATAGGTCCTCTGAAGATTCTGGGAGGTCAGCTTTGAGTGTGCGAAGAGTGCGACAGCCAACTGGACTGCGCGTTTAGCGGTAGCTCATGATAAACTGGGGCTGTGGAAGGCCAGGCGCCTGACTTTTATAGGAAAGGTTCCGGTTCTGAAGGGAGACATTCTGCCGTCACCTTTATATCTTGCATACATGTACCCACTGCCAGTCGGTATGAGAGAGCCTCTTCTGCGGCCGGTGTTTGCTTTCACGTGGGGCGGGAGATAGGAGTTTGTGGCGCTAGCCGGGATAGAAACAGGCGGAATCATAATCACGTCGCCAAATATGTGCGTCCGCTGCACGGCACGCCACAAGTGCCTTACCATAACCGTAGTCGCTGGGACCACAGCGGTCTTCCCCGCCACTCAGGAGAGGGCCGCACTACTCTGGTTTCTCTTCATAGCGCACAAGTCTTTCGCCTTTTACTAAAGACTTCCGTGGAGAGGAGCACCAACGAGTTGAAGCAATTTTTGACAGGCTTTGCTGTTCGGCTGAGCCTCCAGCTTCTGTGAACGTCATTTAAGATGCTGCTAACGAGACTTAGGGCGGAGCCGTGGAGCGCTTGGCTAGAGGCTACCCAGCGACGGCCATTCATATGCGCAGTTCAAATGGCTGCACCGCGACAAGTCAGCGCTCTCCCGGGAGGTGGCCTCCAGCAGAAAGCGGACGGGGCTCATCGCTTCTCGGCCTTTTGGCTAAGATCAAGTGTAGTATCTGTTCTTATCAGTTTAATATCTGATACGTCCTCTATAAGGGGACAGCATATTAAATGGATTTTTAGCACTGGGAGCCGAAAAAGGGGCTTGCTCCGTTCGCTCCACGCATTGACCCGGTGTTGCAGCGCTGCCGGGAACGGTGCACCTTTCTCCTGCCTTGTCCAAAAGCAAAGACTGATTGCAAAATGACAGGCTTCCGCAGAACGTTGAGAGGTTTTTCGGCTTGCGGAGCCGCGCTTTGGAGCCAGTAGGTTTGCACAGGTTTCCGCAAGGGCCGATTTTAATGTAGAAATGGGGAACTGATTCTCTAATTTCAATTTCAATTTATTTGTCAAAATTGTCTGTAGATGCTTTACAGAGACCCAGAGCCTGAACCCCCGAGCAAGCAGACAGTGGCAAGGAAAAACTCCCTTTTTAAAGGAAGAAACCTTGAGCAGGACCAGGCTTGCAAGAGAGAACTATCCTTCTGATAGTCGGACAGAGAGGATGAAAGAGAGAGTGTGCGCCTGTCCAACGCAGATTGGCAACTGGTTCCACAGCAGGGGTGCCTGATAGATAAAGGCTCGTCCTCCCATTCCACTTTTAGGAATTCTGGGAACTGCAAGTAAGCCTGCACTCTGTGATCTGAGTGTTCTATTGGGAATATATGGCACTATTAGATCCTGCAGGTATGATGGGGCTAGTCCATTTAGGGCCTTATGTTTCCCAGCCTGGGACCAATAAAGTATATCTATCTATCTATATGTAAGTAGGAGAATTTTAAAGTCTATTCTGAATTTTACCGGAAGCCAGTGAAGAGAAGCTAAGATGGGGGAGATATGATCCCTTTTACTGATTCCTGTCAAAACTCTAGCTGCTGCATTCTGGATCAGCTGCAGGCTATTAATAGAGTCATTTGGACATCCTGATAATAGTGAGTTGCAGTAGTCCAGCCTAGAAGTAACAAAAGCATGGACAAGTTTTTCAGCATCACTCCGAGATAGGACGCTCCTTGTCTTAGCAATATTACGGAGGTGAAAGAAGGCGGTCTTGGAGATCTGCGTACTGTGATGGATAAATGACACGTCCGGTTCGAAGAGAACGCCGAGGTTCCTCGCAGTCGTACTGGGGGCCAAAGTAATGCCGTCCAGAGAGAGAGAATATTATCAGCTGTTCTAGTTGTGAGATGTTTGGGGCCTAGAACAATGACCTCAGTTTTGTCTGAGTTTAATAAGAAGAAGAAATTGGAGGACACCCAGTCCTTTATGTCCTTAAGACATGCCTGGAGCCTGGCTAACGGCTCTGTTTCTTCAGGCTTTGAGGATAAGTGCAGCTGAGTGTCATCAGCGTAACAACGAAAGTTTATGCCATGTTTCTGAATAATATTTCCCAGAGAGAGCATGTATAAGGTGAACAGGATCGGCCCAAGCACTGAACCCTGTGGAACGCCGAGGTTAACCCTTAAATGTGAAGAGGAAACATCATTAACGTGAACAAAGTGAAATCTATCTGATAAATATGATTTAAACCAGCCCAGTGCGAGAGGTTTCTTGGTTCCTGGCAGTGGAGGCTTACGGCTCAAGCTCTCCCAGTGAGCGGACGACACCGCGCTGCTACTGGACAGCCACACGCGCTTGCTAAGATCGTTGGAGGTTTCCCAGGATCTTTGGCGAGTGGCGGAGGCAAAGCTCCGTTTCACCAAATCCTCAGTTAAGTTTTGTGGGCGGCGGAAAGAGAGGGTGGGTGTGCCAGGGGTTTTTTCAATCTGCATAGGTCCTCTGAAGATTCTGGGAGGTCAGCTTTGAGCTGTGCGAAGAGTGCGACAGCCACTGGACTGCGCGTTTAGCGCTAGCTCATGATAAACCGGGGGCTGTGGAAGGCCAGGCGCCTGACTTTTATAGGAAAGGTTCCGGTTCTGAAGGGAGACATTCTGCCGTCACCTTTGTATCTTGCATACATGTACCCACTGCCAGTCGGTATGAGAGAGCCTCTTCTGCGGCCGGTGTTTGCTTTCACGTGGGGCGGGAGATAGGAGTTTGTGGCGCTAGCCGGGATAGAAACAGGCGGAATCATAATCACGTGGCCAAATATGTGCGTCCGCTGCACGGCACGCCACAAGTGCCTTACCATAACCGTAGTCGCTGGGACCACAGCGGTCTTCGCCGCCACTCAGGAGAGGGCCGCACTACTCTGGTTTCTCTTCATAGCGCACAAGTCTTTCGCCTTTTACTAAAGACTTCCGTGGAGAGGAGCACCAACGAGTTGAAGCAATTTTTGACAGGCTTTGCTGTTCGGCTGAGCCTCCAGCTTCTGTGAACGTCATTTAAGATGCTGCTAACGAGACTTAGGGCGGAGCCGTGGAGCGCTTGGCTAGAGGCTACCCAGCG